>NC_092416.1:12452002-13115335 GCF_040894005.1 Engystomops pustulosus
GGTGTTACTGCGGGGGCGATGTTCCTGTGTTACACCAGATGTAACGGGATTTACACCTCCCAAGAAATTCATCTTTTGTCTTGTCAGTCCACAGAGTCTTAGGGATCAGTTAATTATTTTTGGCTTTTATGTTCCTTTTGCTTCGTGTCTTGAGACTATTTTGCCCAATGTCTTTCCTCTGGTGGAGTCATGGACAATGACCTGATCTGAGATCTCCAGGTCTTGGGATGTTCTGTGACCACCGGTCCCTCCTGGGAGGGATCACCACCGTTCCATGTTTTCTCTAGTTGTGGATCTCACTGGTTCTTTTGAGTCCTCAAGCTTTAGGACTGACCATTTCCAGGTTTATAGATATCAATGACTCATTAGTTCCTGCATTTCTCTTGATCTTCCCATGATGTGAAGCTTTGGAGGATCTTTTGGTCTACTACTATTTGTCAGGCAGGTCCTGTGTTTTGTTTCTGGAGAACAGGGGGCGAGGGAAATGGAGATAACACATTCAATGTTAACCTTTAATCTGTTACATCTGTAACATCGACCTCATGTATGTATCGGATCACATGAACCTGAGATAGACTATAGATATATGTATAGATAGACAGACATAAATATGAGACATAGAGATACATAGATATTACATATAACTTCAGAAAAATGAAACAATGTAACACAAGTTTTCATTCTTCCAGTAACTATCACTCAGTAAAGGGGAAGTAGTCGTAGTCAGGCGCCGTGCACCCTGGCACCTTCTCACACTTACGACACCGCAGTCCCTCTGGTGAAATCATTACACTTAGAGCCCGGGGAGAGGGGGGTATAAAGAGGCTCCACAGACTTTACTCATATCAGAGACCTGGACCTGCAGGACACATCATGAGCCAACTAAGGTACCGTGACCATAGGGTTTCCTGGGTTCTGCAGCAGGGGCCAAGCAAAGACCAGCATATGGCCTGGTAGTCATCAGCCTCAGCTATATCACACATAATAAGCTTAGATAAGCTTTTTTACTATGAGAACTGTCAATCTGTGGAATAGCCTGCCTCAGGCGCTGGTCACAGCAGGGACAGCAGAGAGCTCAGGCGCTGGTCACAGCAGGGACAGCAGAGAGCTCAGGCGCTGGTCACAGCAGGGAGAGCAGAGAGCTCAGGTGATGGTCACAGCAGGGACAGCAGAGAGCTCAGGAGCTGGTCACAGCAGGGACAGCAGAGAGCTCAGGCGCTGGTCACAGCAGGGACAGCAGAGAGCTCAGGCGCTGGTCACAGCAGGGACAGCAGAGAGCTCAGGCGCTGGTCACAGCAGGGACAGCAGAGAGCTCAGGAGCTGGTCACAGCAGGGACAGCAGAGAGCTCAGGCGCTGGTCACAGCAGGGACAGCAGAGAGCTCAGGCTCTGGTCACAGCAGGGACAGCAGAGAGCTCAGGCGCTGGTCACAGCAGGGACAGCAGAGAGCTCAGGCGCTGGTCACAGCAGGGACAGCAGAGAGCTCAGGCGCTGGTCACAGCAGGGACAGCAGAGAGCTCAGGCGCTGGTCACAGCAGGGACAGCAGAAAGCTTCAAGAAGGGTCTAGATGCCTTTTTACACCTAAATAACACTGATGGTTATGTTATATAGAATTGTTTCCTATAAATCCCTTCCTCATGCAATCCCTTCCCTTCTTTGGTTGAACCTGAAGGACAAGTGTCTTTTCAACTATATATACTATGATACTCTTATACTACACATGACAGGCTTAGATACACTGCCCATGAGAAACAATCACACACAACGGTCTTAGATACAACTCTACAGACTGTATCACACATCTCATACTTATCTACACTACCTAGGAGATAGAATCATACACAACGGGCTTAGATACAATTCTACAGACTGTATCACACATCTCATACTTATCTACACTACCTAGGAGATAGAATCATACGCAACGGGCTTAGATACAATTCTACAGACTGTATCACACATCTCATACTTATCTACACTACCTAGGAGATAGAATCATACACAACGGGCTTAGATACAATTCTACAGACTGTATCACACATCTCATACTTATCTACACTTACCTAGGAGATAGAATCATACACAACGGGCTTAGATACAATTCTACAGACTGTATCACACATCTCATACTTATCTACACTACCTAGGAGATAGAATCATACACAACGGGCTTAGATACAGTTCTACAGACTGTATCACACATCTCATACTTATCTACACTACCTAGGAGATAGAATCATACACAACGGGCTTAGATACAGCTCTACAGACTGTATCACACATCTCATACTTATCTACACTTACGTAGGAGATAGAATCATACACAACGGGCTTAGATACAATTCTACAGACTGTATCACACATCTCATACTTATCTACACTACCTAGGAGATAGAATCATACACAACGGGCTTAGATACAATTCTACAGACTGTATCACACATCTCATACTTATCTACACTACCTAGGAGATAGAATCATACGCAACGGGCTTAGATACAACTCTACAGACTGTATCACACATCTCATACTTATCTACACTACCTAGGAGATAGAATCATACACAACGGGCTTAGATACAGTTCTACAGACTGTATCACACATCTCATACTTATCTACACTACCTAGGAGATAGAATCATACACAACGGGCTTAGATACAGCTCTACAGACTGTATCACACATCTCATACTTATCTACACTTACCTAGGAGATAGAATCATACACAACGGGCTTAGATACAACTCTACAGACTGTATCACACATCTCATACTTATCTA
Organism: Engystomops pustulosus; assembly: GCF_040894005.1. Taxonomy (NCBI): domain Eukaryota; kingdom Metazoa; phylum Chordata; class Amphibia; order Anura; family Leptodactylidae; genus Engystomops; species Engystomops pustulosus. The sequence goes on from NC_092416.1 coordinate 12,454,782, forward strand.
CACTACCTAGGAGATAGAATCATACACAACGGGCTTAGATACAACTCTACAGACTGTATCACACATCTCATACTTATCTACACTACCTAGGAGATAGAATCATACGCAACGGGCTTAGATACAGTTCTACAGACTGTATCACACATCTCATACTTATCTACACTTACGTAGGAGATAGAATCATACACAACGGGCTTAGATACAACTCTACAGACTGTATAGAGCTCAGCAGACAGTATCACACAGGATAGGATTAGATACATTGCTCAGGAGACAGTATCACACAGGATGGGATTAGATACACAGCTCAGCAGACAGTATTACACAGGATAGGATTAGATACACAGCTCAGCAGACAGTATTACACAGGATAGGATTAGATACACAGCTCAGCAGACAGTATCACACAGGAGAGGATTAGATACACAGCTCAGCATGCAGTATCACACAGGAGAAGATTAGATACACAGGTCAGCAGACAGTATCACACAGGATAGGATTAGACACACAGCTCAGCAGTCAGTATCACACAGGTTAGGATTAGATACACAGCTCAGCAGTCAGTATCACATATGATAGGATTAGATACACAGCTCAGCAGTCAGTATCACACAGGATAGGATTAGATACACAGCTCAGCAGTCAGTATCACACAGGATAGGATTAGATACACAGCTCAGCAGACAGTATCACACAGGATAGGATTAGATACACAGCTCAGCAGACAGTATCACAAAGGATAGGATTAGATACACAGCTCAGCAGACAGTATCACACAGGATAGGATTAGATACACAGCTCAGCAGACAGTATCACACAGGATAGGATTAGATACACAGTCCAGCAGGCAGTATCACACAGGAGAGGATTAGATACACAGTCCAGCAGACAGTATCACACAGGATAGTATTAGATACACAGCTCAGCAGACAGAATCACACAGGATGAGATTAGATAAACAGTCCGGCAGGCAGTATCACACAGGAGAGGATTAGATACACAGTCCGGCAGGCAGTATCACACATGCTGGGCTTAGATATACAGTCCGGCAGGCTGTATCACACATGCTGGGCTTAGATACACAGTCCGGCAGGCAGTATCACACATGCTGGGCTTAGATACACAGTCCAGCAGTCAGTATCACACAGGATAGGATTAGATACACAGTTCAGCAGACAGTATCACACAGGATAGGATTAGATACACAGCTCAGCAGACAGTATCACACAGGATGGGATTAGATACACAGTCCAGCAGACAGTATCACCCAGGATAGGATTAGATACACAGTCCAGCAGTCAGTATCACACATGCTATGCTTAGATACACAGTCCAGCAGTCAGTATCACACGTGCTGGGCTTAGATACCCCTCTGTGACCCCTGTGTATCTGTGTCCTCAGCTCCTCCGCCTCCTTCGGGCTGCGGGTGTTGGTGGGTTCCCTCCTGACGCTCAGTAATCTCTTGCTCCTCATCGCCATCTCCACCAATTACTGGGTCCGGTTCTATCTCAAAGGCGACTTGTACCACGTGGGGATCTGGAAGACCTGCACCAGTCAGATCTGTGTCTTCCACGTAGGAGCCAGTAAGTGACCGCGGATGATAAGTCCTCATATATTCTATACATAGTATCACATCTACGGGCAGCACGGCGGCTCAGTGGTTAGCACTACAGCCTTGCAGCGTTGGGGACGTGGGTTCAAGTCCCATCGAGGTCAACAAGAGTTTCTATGTTCTCTCCGTGTTTGCGTGGGTTTCTTCTGGGTCCTCCGGTTTCCTCCCACACTCCAAAACATACTGGTAGGTTGATTAGATTGTGAGCCCCATGGGGACAGGGACTGATGTGACAAGCTCTGTGCAGCGCTGCAGCATCTGTGTGCGCTATATAAATAATGGAAATATTATTAACATATATACATATGCATAGGTCCCAATTTTGCCAGGAAAGTCCTGTTTTTCTTACTTCTGCCCCACGTCACGGATTCTCCCCCCAGGTCCCGCTGTGTCCCGGCGCTGTGTCCGCATAGTAAATACTTTGAAAGCCTGAACTCACAGTACAGAATGGCTTCTACAGACATCGGGCAGGGAATCCTTTTCAGAGAAGTGTCGGGTTAGCGGAGAGCAGGGACCACGTCATCAGGTTAGATCAGCATCTGTCCATATATGGTCACTGCATCTCCTAGGGTTCCCCAGAGCAGACATCGGGCAGGGAATCCTTTTCAGAGAAGTGTCGGCTTAGCAGAGAGCAGGGACCACGTCATCAGGTCAGATCAGCATCTCTCCATATATGGTCACTGCATCTCCTAGGGTTCCCCAGAGCAGACATCGGGCAGGGAATCCTTTTCAGACAAGCGTCAGCTTAGCAGAGAGCAGGGACCACGTCATCAGGTCAGATCAGCATCTGTCCATATATGGTCACTGCATCTCCTAGGGTTCCCCAGAGCAGACATCGGGCAGGGAATCCTTTTCAGAGAAGTGTCAGCTTAGCAGAGAGAGCAGGGACCACGTCATCAGGTCAGATCACCATCTGTCCATATATGGTCACTGCATCTCCTAGGGTTCCCCAGAGCAGACATCGGGCAGGGAATCCTTTTCAGAGAAGTGTCGGCTTAGCGGAGAGCAGGGACCACGCATCTGTCCATATATGGTCACTGCATCTCCTAGGGCAGTGATGGCAAACCTTTTAGAGACTGGGTGCCCATAATGAGACCCAAAAAACAGTAGCTTTTCCAACACGGCAATTTAGGCAGTAACAAACTTATTGCTACCAGAATCTTTGAGCTCCAATCCGACCCTGCCCGCACCTTTTTATTCTTTGGACAGGACAAAGCAGCACAGGATGGGTCACTTTAAAATAGAAGGGCACTATTTGGACTGCCTGAGACTGCAGGAAGATGCCATGCCTGGCAAATTCTGTGCCTAGGAGACAACCCGTGTGCCCACAAAGAGGCCTCCGAGTGCCATCTCTGGCACCAGTGCCATAGGTTCGCCACCACTGTCCTAGGGTTCCTCAGAGCAGACATCGGGCAGGGAATCCTTTTCAGAGAAGTGTCGGCTTAGCGGAGAGCAGGGACCTCGTCATCAGGTCAGATCAGTATGTGTCCATATATGGACAGGAGCCTTAAAGGAAACCTACCACTTAAAAGTGGTAGGTTTATACACATATACATGGCGCCAGCTCAGGGCGAGCTGGTGCCAGAGCATATTTTTGTTAAGGGAACAAAGCCCCTATCTTAGAATTATAAGTTATATTAACTTATAACTCGGCGCACCGCACTTGGGCTCGGCGCACCATGCATTTTAGCACGGCCTGTTTCCCCGTGCTAAGTTGCGCAGGCGTGCGTGTGCCAGAGAATAAATACCTATGAATCAGAGCACCAAAATACTTCTGCAAAAACCTATCAACCTATGAGAATATACTACCTATATGTAGGAAAATGCACTTATAAACCAAACACTCAAAAACAATCTTTGAGGGTACAAAAACAACAATATTTTGTTGTCACCGTCACCGGCTCTCCTGCACTTCAGAATCCGGCGCGCGCATGGTGCGCCGAGCCCAAGTGCGGTGCGCCGAGTTATAATTTAATTTAACTTATAATTCTAAGATAGGTGGCTTTGTTCCCTTAACAAAAATATGCTCTGGCACCAGCTCACCCTGATATATGTATATGTGTATAAACCTACCACTTTTAAGTGGTAGGTTTCCTTTAACTAACTGAGCTATAAGCCCAGAGATACAGAGCTGAGGATTTCTGGTAACTAAGACATGTTATCTGCCACTGTTACACTGTGACACAGACTAATGCACTGATATATAGAGAGGGATCTTCTCAGAGGTTATTTATGTTAATTATTGAAACTATTATTATTATTATAAATTTTATTATTTTTATTATTATGGAGACGATTATTAATAATAGTAAAAATAATAATAATCATCTCAATAATAATAATAATAATAATAATAATAATAATGAATAATTACAATAATCTCTGAGAAGATCCCTCCCTATATACCAAGGCATTAATCTGTGTCACAGTGTAACAGTAGTCATAGTTCTTAGTTACCAAAATTCTGCACCTGGATAGTCACAGAGGTTATAGGTCAGTTGGTTGGGGCACTGTGACATTATTGTACATGGACACTGCAGGTTCTGGGTTCAAATCCCAATGAGGATTATTTTTTTTTTTTTTTTTTATTGACATGATTTATATTATTATAATATGGCTAAAATTTGGGGTGTGGCCAGGGAGTGATTGGGGGTGTGGCTTAGGGGGATCGTCCCCTAATTGTCCCTCTTTCCCTTTCACAAATGTTGGGAGGTATGCATATGGCCGTCATGTCTACCCCCACATCATCACCCCAGCAGGGGGCAGCATACCCCGCCTTCCTATAGGTCAGTGATGGCGAACCTTTTGGAGACAGAGTTCTCAAGCTACAACCAAAACACACTGGTATGTCTCAAAGTGCCAACATGACAATCTAAGCAGTATCTTATTCCTGCTGTAGCACAGGTTTTTATTGTATTGGCGTCCTGAGTTCACTAATACAATAGAAACATGGAGAAATTTGGATTGTAGCTTCCCTCCAGGGTCCCCTGCAGAGGAAAAATCAGGGGACCCAGAGCAGGAGCTCCAATGACAATCCATGCCTATCCAGCCCTCCCAGCTCCTCCTGTAGTCCTGGCAGCCAAGGATGTCGCTTTATAATAGCGTTGAGCATGGCGCGTCCTGGGCTGTATTGGACCGTTGGGGGATGCCTTGAGTCCTAGCTGGCAAACTCAGTGTTGGGGTGAAGGCCTGGGTGCCCACAGAAAGGGCTCTGAGTGCCACCTCTGGCACCCGTGCCATAGGTTCGCCACCACTGCTAAAGGTCATAGTGTCCACAGTCTGCCACCAAGACGCCACTCAGGGCCACTAATGTCTCACGTCTCCTCTCTCTCCCTTAAAGTCCAAGTGAAGGTCATCATGATCTTCCTCGTCATCCTGAATTTATTGGCCAACGCCTGCGTCATCATATTCCTGTACACAGGAGAGAAGGACATCAAGAAGATGGTGGGGAAAACCTGCATCTTTAATGGTAGGAAAGTCAATATTAACACTATATACATGTAATATATATATAACACAGCTATAACATGAGCGCTGTATGTATATATATATATAACACAGCTATAACATGAGCGCTGTATGTATGTATATATATAACACAGCTATAACATGAGCGCTGTATGTATGTATGTATATATATAACACAGCTATAACATGAGCACTGTATGTATGTATATATATATATAACACAGCTATTACATGAGCGCTGTATGTATGTATATATATATATATAACACAGCTATAACATGAGCGCTGTATGTAAATATATATATATAACACAGCTATAACATGAGCGCTGTATGTATGTATATATATAACACAGCTATAACATGAGTGCTGTATGTATGTATGTATATATATAACACAGCTATAACATGAGCACTGTATGTATGTATATATATAACACAGCTATTACATGAGCGCTGTATGTATGTATGTATATATATATATATATATAACACAGCTATAACATGAGCGCTGTATGTATGTATGTATATATATAACACAGCTATAACATGAGCGCTGTATGTATGTATATATATATAACACAGCTATAACATGAGCGCTGTATGTATGTATATATATATAACACAGCTATAACATGAGCACTGTATGTATGTATATATATATATAACACTGCTATAACATGAGCGCTGTATGTAAATATATATAACACAGCTATAACATGAGCGCTGTCTGTATGTATATATATAACACAGCTATAACATGAGGGCTGTATGTATGTATATATATATATAACACTGCTATAACATGAGCGCTGTATGTAAATATATATATATAACACAGCTATAACATGAGCGCTGTATGTATGTATATATATAACACAGCTATAACATGAGCACTGTATGTATGTATATATATATAACACAGCTATAACATGAGCGCTGTATGTATATATGTATATATATATAACACAGCTATAACATGGGCGCTGTATGTATGTATATATATAACACAGCTATAACATGAGCGCTGTATGTATGTATGTATATAACACAGCTATAACATGAGCGCTGTATGTATGTATGTATATATAACACAGCTATAACATGAGCGCTGTATGTATGTATATATATATATAACACAGCTATAACATGAGCACTGTATGTATGTATATATATAACACAGCTATAACATGAGCGCTGTATGTATGTATATATATAACACAGCTATAACATGGGCGCTGTATGTATGTATATATATATAACACAGCTATAACATGAGCGCTGTATGTATGTATATATATATATAACACAGCTATAACATGAGCGCTGTATGTATGTATATATATAACACAGCTATAACATGAGCGCTGTATGTATGTATATATATATAACACAGCTATAACATGAGCGCTGTATGTATGTATATATATAACACAGCTATAACATGGGCGCTGTATGTATGTATATATATATATAACACAGCTATAACATGAGCGCTGTATGTATGTATATATATAACACAGCTATAACATGAGCGCTGTATGTATGTATGTATATATAACACAGCTATAACATGAGCGCTGTATGTATGTATATATATAACACAGCTATAACATGAGCGCTGTATGTATGTATATATATATAACACAGCTATAACATGGGCGCTGTATGTATGTATATATATATATAACACAGCTATAACATGAGCGCTGTATGTATGTATATATATATAACACAGCTATAACATGAGCGCTGTATGTATGTATATATATAACACAGCTATAACATGAGCGCTGTATGTATGTATATATATATAACACAGCTATAACATGGGCGCTGTATGTATGTATATATATATATAACACAGCTATAACATGAGCGCTGTATGTACGTATATATATATATAACACAGCTATAACATGAGCGCTGTATGTATGTATATATATAACACAGCTATAACATGAGCGCTGTATGTATGTATATATATATAACACAGCTATAACATGAGCGCTGTATGTATGTATATATATAACACAGCTATAACATGGGCGCTGTATGTATGTATATATATATATAACACAGCTATAACATGAGCGCTGTATGTATGTATATATATATAACACAGCTATAACATGAGCGCTGTATGTATGTGTATATATAACACAGCTATAACATGGGCGCTGTATGTATGTATGTATATATATAACACAGCTATAACATGAGCGCTGTATGTATGTATATATATAACACAGCTATAACATGAGCGCTGTATATATTTATATATATATATAACACAGCTATAACATGAGCGCTGTATGTATGTATATATATAACACAGCTATAACATGAGCGCTGTATGTATGTATATATATAACACAGCTATAACATGAGCGCTGTATGTATGTATATATATAACACAGCTATAACATGAGCGCTGTATGTATGTGTATATATAACACAGCTATAACATAGGCGCTGTATGTATGTATATATATATAACACAGCTATAACATGAGCGCTGTATGTATGTATGTATATATATATAACACAGCTATAACATAGGCGCTGTATGTATGTATATATATATAACACAGCTATAACATGAGCGCTGTATGTATGTATATATATATAACACAGCTATAACATGAGCGCTGTATGTATGTATGTATATATAACACAGCTATAACACGAGCGCTGTATGTATGTATATATATATAACACAGCTATAACATGAGCGCTGTATGTATGTATATATATATAACACAGCTATAACACGAGCGCTGTATGTATGTATATATATAACACAGCTATAACATGAGCGCTGTATGTATGTATATATATAACACAGCTATAGCATGAGCGCTGTATGTATGTATATATATATAACACAGCTATAACATGAGCGCTGTATGTATGTATATATATATAACACAGCTATAACACGAGCGCTGTATGTATGTATATATATAACACAGCTATAACATGAGCGCTGTATGTATGTATATATATAACACAGCTATAACATGAGCGCTGTATGTATGTATATATATAACACAGCTATAACATGAGCGCTGTATATATTTATATATATATATAACACAGCTATAACATGAGCACTGTATGTATGTATATATATAACACAGCTATAACATGAGCGCTGTATGTATGTATATATATAACACAGCTATAACATGAGGGCTGTATGTATGTATATATATAACACAGCTATAACATGAGCACTGTATGTATGTATATATATATAACACAGCTATAACATGAGCGCTGTATGTATGTATATATATATAACACAGCTATAACATGAGCGCTGTATGTATATATATAACAAAGCTATAACATGAGCGCTGTATGTATGTATATATATAACACAGCTATAACATGAGCACTGTATGTATGTATATATATATAACACAGCTATAACATGAGCGCTGTATGTATATATATAACAAAGCTATAACATGAGCGCTGTATGTATGTATATATATATAACACAGCTATAACACGAGCGCTGTATGTATGTATATATATAACACAGCTATAACATGAGCGCTGTATGTATGTATATATATAACACAGCTATAACATGAGCGCTGTATGTATGTATATATATAACACAGCTATAACATGAGCGCTGTATATATTTATATATATATATAACACAGCTATAACATGAGCACTGTATGTATGTATATATATAACACAGCTATAACATGGGCGCTGTATGTATGTATATATATATAACACAGCTATAACATGAGCGCTGTATGTATGTATATATATATAACACAGCTATAACATGAGCGCTGTATGTATGTATATATATATAACACAGCTATAACACGAGGACTGTATGTATGTATATATATAACACAGCTATAACATGAGCGCTGTATGTATGTATATATATAACACAGCTATAACATGAGCGCTGTATGTATGTATATATATAACACAGCTATAACATGAGCGCTGTATATATTTATATATATATATAACACAGCTATAACATGAGCACTGTATGTATATATATATATATATATAACACAGCTATAACATGAGCGCTGTATGTATGTATATATATAACACAGCTATAACATGAGCGCTGTATGTATATATATATATAACACAGCTATAACATGAGCGCTGTATGTATATATATATATATAACACAGCTATAACATGAGCACTGTATGTATGTATGTATATATATATAACACAGCTATAACATGAGCGCTGTATGTATGTATATATATAACACAGCTATAACATGAGCGCTGTATATATGTATATATATATATAACACAGCTATAACATGAGCGCTGTATATATGTATATATATATATAACACAGCTATAACATGAGCGCTGTATGTATGTATATATATATAACACAGCTATAACATGAGCGCTGTATGTATGTATATATATATAACACAGCTATAACATGAGCGCTGTATGTATATATATATAACACAGCTATAACATGAGCGCTGTATGTATGTATGTATATATATAACACAGCTATAACATAAGCACTGTATGTATGTATATATATATAACACAGCTATAACATGAGCGCTGTATGTATGTATGTATATATATAACACAGCTATAACATGAGCGCTGTATGTATGTATATATATAACACAGCTATAACATGAGCACTGTATGTATGTATATATATAACACAGCTATAACATGAGGGCTGTATGTATGTATATATATAACACAGCTATAACATGAGCGCTGTATGTATGTATGTATATATATATCACAGCTATAACATGAGCACTGTATGTATGTATGTATGTATATATATAACACAGCTATAACATGAGCACTGTATGTATGTATGTATATATATAACACAGCTATAACATGAGCGCTGTATGTATGTATATATATAACACAGCTATAACATGAGCACTGTATGTATGTATATATATACAACACAGCTATAACATGAGCGCTGTATGTATGTATGTATATATATAACACAGCTATAACATAAGCACTGTATGTATGTATGTATATATATATATAACACAGCTATAACATGAGCGCTGTATGTATGTATATATATAACACAGCTATAACATGAGCGCTGTATGTATGTATATATATAACACAGCTATAACATGAGCGCTGTATGTATGTATATATATATATAACACAGCTATAACATGAGTGCTGTATGTATGTATGTATATATACAACACAGCTATAACATGAGCGCTGTATGTATGTATATATATATATATATATAACACAGCTATAACATGAGCGCTGTATGTATGTATATATGTAACACAGCTATAACATGAGCACTGTATGTATGTATGTATATAACACAGCTATAACATGAGCGCTGTATGTATGTATGTATATATATAACACAGCTATAACATGAGGGCTGTATGTATGTATGTATGTATATATAACACAGCTATAACATGAGCGCTGTATGTATGTATGTATATATATAACACAGCTATAACATGAGCGCTGTATGTATGTATATATATATAACACAGCTATAACATGAGTGCTGTATGTATGTATGTATATATATAACACAGCTATAACATGAGCGCTGTATGTATGTATATATATATAACACAGCTATAACATGAGCGCTGTATGTATGTATATATATAACACAGCTATAACATGAGCGCTGTATATATGTATATATATATATAACACAGCTATAACATGAGCGCTGTATATATGTATATATATATATATAACACAGCTATAACATGAGCGCTGTATGTATATATATATAACACAGCTATAACATGAGCGCTGTATGTATGTATGTATATATATAACACAGCTATAACATAAGCACTGTATGTATGTATATATATATAACACAGCTATAACATGAGCGCTGTATGTATGTATGTATATAACACAGCTATAACATGAGCACTGTATGTATGTATGTATATATATAACACAGCTATAACATGAGCGCTGTATGTATGTATATATATAACACAGCTATAACATGAGCACTGTATGTATGTATATATATAACACAGCTATAACATGAGCGCTGTATGTATGTATGTATATATAACACAGCTATAACATGAGGGCTGTATGTATGTATATATATAACACAGCTATAACATGAGCACTGTATGTATGTATGTATATATATAACACAGCTATAACATGAGCACTGTATGTATGTATGTATATATATAACACAGCTATAACATGAGCGCTGTATGTATGTATATATATAACACAGCTATAACATGAGCAATGTATGTATGTATATATATACAACACAGCTATAACATGAGCGCTGTATGTATGTATGTATATATATAACACAGCTATAACATGAGCACTGTATGTATGTATGTATATAACACAGCTATAACATGAGGGCTGTATGTATGTATATATATAACACAGCTATAACATGAGCGCTGTATGTATGTATGTATATATATATATAACACAGCTATAACATGAGCGCTGTATGTATGTATATATATAACACAGCTATAACATGAGGGCTGTATGTATGTATATATATAACACAGCTATAACATGAGCACTGTATGTATGTATGTATATATATAACACAGCTATAACATGAGCACTGTATGTATGTATGTATATATATAACACAGCTATAACATGAGCGCTGTATGTATGTATATATATAACACAGCTATAACATGAGCACTGTATGTATGTATATATATACAACACAGCTATAACATGAGCGCTGTATGTATGTATGTATATATATAACACAGCTATAACATGAGCACTGTATGTATGTATGTATATATATATATAACACAGCTATAACATGAGCGCTGTATGTATGTATATATATAACACAGCTATAACATGAGCGCTGTATGTATGTATATATATAACACAGCTATAACATGAGCGCTGTATGTATGTATAAATATAACACAGCTATAACATGAGCGCTGTATGTATGTATATATATATATAACACAGCTATAACATGAGTGCTGTATGTATGTATATATATATATAACACAGCTATAACATGAGCGCTGTATGTATGTATATATGTAACACAGCTATAACATGAGCACTGTATGTATGTATGTATATAACACAGCTATAACATGAGCGCTGTATGTATGTATGTATATATATAACACAGCTATAACATGAGGGCTGTATGTATGTATGTATGTATATATAACACAGCTATAACATGAGCGCTGTATGTATGTATGTATATATATAACACAGCTATAACATGAGCGCTGTATGTATGTATATATATATAACACAGCTATAACATGAGTGCTGTATGTATGTATGTATATATATAACACAGCTATAACATGAGCGCTGTATGTATGTATATATATATAACACAGCTATAACATGAGCGCTGTATGTATGTATATAACACAGCTATAACATGAGCACTGTATGTATGTATGTATATAACACAGCTATAGCATGAGCGCTGTATGTATGTATATATATACAACACAGCTATAACATGAGCGCTGTATGTATGTATGTATGTAACACAGCTATAACATGGGCACTGTATGTATGTATATATATAACACAGCTATAACATGAGCGCTGTATGTATGTATATATATAACACAGCTATAACATGAGCGCTGTATGTATGTATATATATATAACACAGCTATAACATGAGCACTGTATGTATGTATATATATATAACACAGCTATAACATGGGCGCTGTATGTATGTATATATATATATATAACACAGCTATAACATGAGCGCTGTATGTATGTATATATATAACACAGCTATAACATGAGCACTGTATGTATGTATATAACACAGCTATAACATGAGCGCTGTATGTATGTATATATATATATAACACAGCTATAACATGAGCGCTGTATGTATGTATATAACACAGCTATAACATGAGCGCTGTATGTATGTATATATATATATAACACAGCTATAACATGAGCGCTGTATGTATATATATATATATAACACAGCTATAACATGAGCGCTGTATGTATGTATATATATAACACAGCTATAACATGGGCGCTGTATGTATGTATATATATAACACAGCTATAACATGAGCGCTGTATGTATGTATATATATATAACACAGCTATAACATGAGCGCTGTATGTATGTATATAACACAGCTATAACATGAGCGCTGTATGTATGTATATATATATATATAACACAGCTATAACATGAGCACTGTATGTATGTATGTATATAACACAGCTATAACATGAGCGCTGTATGTATGTATATATATAACACTGCTATAACATGAGTGCTGTATGTATATATATATATATATAACACAGCTATAACATGAGCGCTGTATGTATGTATGTATATATATAACACAGCTATAACATGAGCGCTGTATGTATGTATATATATATATAACACAGCTATAACATGAGTGCTGTATGTATGCATATATATATATAACACAGCTATAACATGGGCGCTGTATGTATGTATATATATAACAGCTATAACATGGGCGCTGTATGTATGTATGTTTATAACACAGCTATAACATGGGCACTGTATGTATGTATGTATATATATAACACAGCTATAACATGAGCGCTGTATGTATGTATATATATAACACAGCAATAACATGAGCACTGTATGTATGTATGTATATATATAACACAGCTATAACATGAGCGCTGTATGTATGTATGTATATATATAACACAGCTATAACATGAGCGCTGTATGTATGTATATATATATATAACACAGCTATAACATGAGTGCTGTATGTATGCATATATATATATAACACAGCTATAACATGGGCGCTGTATGTATGTATATATATAACAGCTATAACATGGGCGCTGTATGTATGTATGTTTATAACACAGCTATAACATGGGCACTGTATGTATGTATGTATATAACACAGCTATAACATGAGCGCTGTATGTATGTATATATATATAACACAGCTATAACATGAGCGCTGTATGTATGTATGTATATATATAACACAGCTATAACATGAGCGCTGTATGTATGTATATATATAACACAGCTATAACATGAGCGCTGTATGTATGTATATATATAACACAGCAATAACATGAGCACTGTATGTATGTATGTATATATATAACACAGCTATAACATGAGCGCTGTATGTATGTATATATATAACACAGCAATAACATGAGCACTGTATGTATGTATATATATATATAACACTGCTATAACATGAGCACTGTATGTATGTATATATATATATAACACAGCTATTACATGAGCGCTGTATGTATGTATATATATAACACAGCTATAACATGAGCACTGTATGTATGTATGTATGTATATAACACAGCTATAACATGAGCGCTGTATGTATGTATATATATAACACAGCAATAACATGAGCACTGTATGTATGTATGTATATATATAACACAGCTATAACATGAGCGCTGTATGTATGTATATATATAACACAGCAATAACATGAGCACTGTATGTATGTATGTATATATATAACACAGCTATAACATGAGCGCTGTATGTATGTATGTATAGATATAACACAGCTATAACATGAGCGCTGTATGTATGTATGTATACATATAACACAGCTATAACATGAGCACTGTATGTATGTATGTATATATATATAACACAGCTATAACATGAGAGCTGTATGTATGTATATATATATAACACAGCTATAACATGAGTGCTGTATATATGTATATATATAACACAGCTATAACATGAGCGCTGTATGTATGTATATAACACAGCTATAACATGAGCGCTGTATGTATGTATGTATGTATATATATAACACAGCTATAACATGAGCACTGTATGTATGTATATATATAACACAGCTATAACATGAGCACTGTATGTATGTATGTATATATATAACACAGCTATAACATGGGCGCTGTATGTATGTATGTTTATAACACAGCTATAACATGGGCACTGTATGTATGTATGTATATATATAACACAGCTATAACATGAGTGCTGTATGTATGTATATATAGATATAACACAGCTATAACATGAGCGCTGTATGTATGTATATATAGATATAACACAGCTATAACATGAGCGCTGTATGTATGTATATATAGATATAACACAGCTATAACATGAGCACTGTATGTATGTATGTATGTATATATATAACACAGCTATAACATGAGCGCTGTATGTATGTATATATATAACACAGCTATAACATGGGCGCTGTATGTATGTATGTTTATAACACAGCTATAACATGGGCACTGTATGTATGTATGTATATATATAACACAGCTATAACATGAGTGCTGTATGTATGTATATATAGATATAACACAGCTATAACATGAGCGCTGTATGTATGTATATATAGATATAACACTGCTATAACATGAGCACTGTATGTATGTATGTATATATATAACACAGCTATAACATGAGCGCTGTATGTATGTATATATATATATATATATATATAACACAGCTATAACATGAGCACTGTATGTATGTATATATATATATATAACACAGCTATAACATGAGCGCTGTATGTATGTATATATATATAACACAGCTATAACATGAGCACTGTATGTATGTATGTATATATATAACACAGCTATAACATGAGCGCTGTATGTATGTATATATATAACACAGCTATAACATGAGCACTGTATGTATGTATATATATATAACACAGCTATAACATGAGCACTGTATGTATGTATATATATATATATAACACAGCTATAACATGAGCGCTGTATGTATGTATATATATATAACACAGCTATAACATGAGCACTGTATGTATGTATGTATATATATAACACAGCTATAACATGAGCGCTGTATGTATGTATATATATAACACAGCTATAACATGAGCGCTGTATGTATGTATATATATATAACACAGCTATAACATGAGCGCTGTATGTATGTATATATATAACACAGCTATAACATGGGCGCTGTATGTATGTATGTATATATATAACACAGCTATAACATGAGCGCTGTATGTATGTATATATATAACACAGCTATAACATGAGCACTGTATGTATGTATATATATATAACACAGCTATAACATGAGCACTGTATGTATGTATATATATACAACACAGCTATAACATGAGCGCTGTATGTATATATGTATATATATATATAACACAGCTATAACATGAGCGCTGTATGTATGTATGTATATAACACAGCTATAACATGAGCGCTGTATGTATGTATATATATAACACAGCTATAACATGAGCGCTGTATGTATGTATATATATAACACAGCTATAACATGAGCACTGTATGTATGTATATATATACAACACAGCTATAACATGAGCGCTGTATGTATGTATGTATATATATATATATAACACAGCTATAACATGAGCGCTGTATGTATGTATATATATAACACAGCTATAACATGAGGGCTGTATGTATGTATATATATAACACAGCTATAACATGAGCGCTGTATGTATGTATGTATATATATAACACAGCTATAACATGAGCGCTGTATGTATGTATATATATAACACAGCTATAACATGAGCGCTGTATGTATGTATATATATAACACAGCTATAACATGAGCGCTGTATGTATGTATATATATATATATAACACAGCTATAACATGAGCGCTGTATGTATGTACAGGCGGTCCCCTACTTAAGGACACCCGACTTACAGACAACCCATAGTTACAGACAGACCCCTCTGACCTCTGGTGAAGCTTTCTGAATGCTTTACTATAGTCTCAGGCTGCAATGATCAGCTGTAAGGTGTCTGTAATGAAGCTTTATTGATAATCCTTGGTCCCATTACAGCAAAAAATGTTTAAACTCCAAATGTCACTGGGGCCAAAAAATTTTTTGTCTGGATCTACAATTATAAAATATACAGTTTCGACTTACATACAAATTCAACTTAAGAACAAACCTCCAGACCCTATCTTGTATGTAACCCGGGGACTGCCTGTATATATGTAACACAGCTATTACATGAGCACTGTATGTATGTATGTATATAACACAGCTATAACATGAGCGCTGTATGTATGTATGTATATATATATAACACAGCTATTACATGAGCGCTGTATGTATGTATATATATAACACAGCTATAACATGAGCGCTGTATGTATGTATGTATGTATATAACACAGCTATAACATGAGCGCTGTATGTATGTATATATATAACACAGCTATAACATGAGGGCTGTATGTATGTATATATATAACACAGCTATAACATGAGTGCTGTATGTATGTATGTATATATATAACACAGCTATAACATGAGCGCTGTATGTATATATAGATATAACACAGCTATAACATGAGTGCTGTATGTATGTATATATATATATAACACAGCTATAACATGAGCACTGTATGTATGTATATATATATATATATAACACAGCTATAACATGAGCGCTGTATGTATGTATATATATATAACACAGCTATAACATGAGCACTGTATGTATGTATGTATATAACACAGCTATAACATGAGCGCTGTATGTATGTATATATATAACACAGCTATAACATGAGCGCTGTATGTATGTATATATATAACACAGCTATAACATGAGCACTGTATGTATGTATATATATATAACACAGCTATAACATGGGCGCTGTATGTATGTATGTATATATATAACACAGCTATAACATGAGCGCTGTATGTATGTATATATATAACACAGCTATAACATGAGCACTGTATGTATGTATATATATATAACACAGCTATAACATGAGCACTGTATGTATGTATATATATACAACACAGCTATAACATGAGCGCTGTATGTATATATGTATATATATATAACACAGCTATAACATGAGCGCTGTATGTATGTATGTATATATATAACACAGCTATAACATGAGCGCTGTATGTATGTATATATATAACACAGCTATAACATGAGCGCTGTATGTATGTATATATATAACACAGCTATAACATGAGCACTGTATGTATGTATATATATATAACACAGCTATAACATGAGCGCTGTATGTATGTATGTATATATATATAACACAGCTATAACATGGGCGCTGTATGTATGTATATATACAACACAGCTATAACATGAGCGCTGTATGTATATATATATATATAACACAGCTATAACATGAGCGCTGTATGTATGTATATATATAACACAGCTATAACATGAGGGCTGTATGTATGTATATATATAACACAGCTATAACATGAGCGCTGTATGTATGTATATATATAACACAGCTATAACATGAGCGCTGTATGTATGTATATATATATATATATAACACAGCTATAACATGAGCGCTGTATGTATGTATATATATAACACAGCTATAACATGAGCGCTGTATGTATGTATATATATAACACAGCTATAACATGAGCGCTGTATGTATGTATATATATATATATATATAACACAGCTATAACATGAGCGCTGTATGTATGTATATATGTAACACAGCTATTACATGAGCACTGTATGTATGTATGTATATAACACAGCTATAACATGAGCGCTGTATGTATGTATATATATAACACAGCTATAACATGAGGGCTGTATGTATGTATATATATAACACAGCTATAACATGAGCGCTGTATGTATGTATGTATATATATAACACAGCTATAACATGAGCGCTGTATGTATGTATGTATATATATAACACAGCTATAACATGAGCGCTGTATGTATGTATATATATAACACAGCTATAACATGAGCGCTGTATGTATGTATATATATAACACAGCTATAACATGAGCGCTGTATGTATGTATATATATATATATATATAACACAGCTATAACATGAGCGCTGTATGTATGTATATATGTAACACAGCTATTACATGAGCACTGTATGTATGTATGTATATAACACAGCTATAACATGAGCGCTGTATGTATGTATATATATAACACAGCTATAACATGAGGGCTGTATGTATGTATATATATAACACAGCTATAACATGAGTGCTGTATGTATGTATGTATATATATAACACAGCTATAACATGAGCGCTGTATGTATGTATATATATATAACACAGCTATAACATGAGCGCTGTATGTATGTATATAACACAGCTATAACATGAGCACTGTATGTATGTATGTATATAACACAGCTATAGCATGAGCGCTGTATGTATGTATATATATATAACACAGCTATAACATGAGCGCTGTATGTATGTATGTATATAACACAGCTATAACATGAGCACTGTATGTATGTATATATATATAACACAGCTATAACATGGGCGCTGTATGTATGTATATATATATATATATATAACACAGCTATAACATGAGCGCTGTATGTATGTATATATATAACACAGCTATAACATGAGGGCTGTATGTATGTATATATATAACACAGCTATAACATGAGCGCTGTATGTATGTATATAACACAGCTATAACATGAGCGCTGTATGTATGTATATATATATATAACACAGCTATAACATGAGCGCTGTATGTATGTATATATATATATAACACTGCTATAACATGAGCGCTGTATGTATGTATATATATAACACAGCTATAACATGAGCGCTGTATGTATGTATATATATATAACACAGCTATAACATGAGCACTGTATGTATGTATGTATATAACACAGCTATAACATGAGCGCTGTATGTATGTATATATATAACACAGCTATAACATGAGCACTGTATGTATGTATATATATATAACACAGCTATAACATGAGCGCTGTATGTATGTATATATATAACACAGCTATAACATGAGCGCTGTATGTATGTATATATATATAACACAGCTATAACATGAGCACTGTATGTATGTATGTATATATAACACAGCTATAACATGAGCGCTGTATGTATGTATATATATAACACAGCTATAACATGAGCGCTGTATGTATGTATGTATATATATAACACAGCTATAACATGAGCGCTGTATGTATGTATGTATATATACAACACAGCTATAACATGAGCGCTGTATGTATGTATATATATAACACAGCTATAACATGAGCGCTGTATGTATGTATATATATATAACACAGCTATAACATGAGCGCTGTATGTATGTATATATATAACACAGCTATAACATGAGCACTGTATGTATGTATGTATATAACACAGCTATAACATGAGCGCTGTATGTATGTATATATATAACACAGCTATAACATGAGCACTGTATGTATGTATGTATATAACACAGCTATAACATGAGCGCTGTATGTATGTATGTATATAACACAGCTATAACATGAGCGCTGTATGTATGTATGTATATAACACAGCTATAACATGAGCGCTGTATGTATGTATGTATATAACACAGCTATAACATGAGCACTGTATGTATGTATGTATATAACACAGCTATAACATGAGCGCTGTATGTATGTATGTATATATATAACACAGCTATAACATGAGCGCTGTATTTATGTATATATATAACACAGCTATAACATGAGTGCTGTATGTATGTATGTATATATATAACACAGCTATAACATGAGCGCTGTATGTATGTATATATATAACACAGCTATAACATGAGCGCTGTATGTATGTATATATATAACACAGCTATAACATGAGCGCTGTATTTATGTATATATATAACACAGCTATAACATGAGTGCTGTATGTATGTATGTATATATATAACACAGCTATAACATGAGCGCTGTATGTATGTATATATATATAACACAGCTATAACATGAGCGCTGTATGTATGTATATAACACAGCTATAACATGAGCACTGTATGTATGTATGTATATAACACAGCTATAGCATGAGCGCTGTATGTATGTATATATATATAACACAGCTATAACATGAGCGCTGTATGTATGTATGTATATAACACAGCTATAACATGAGCGCTGTATGTATGTATATATATATAACACAGCTATAACATGAGCGCTGTATGTATGTATATATATATATATATAACACAGCTATAACATGGGCGCTGTATGTATGTATATATATATATAACACAGCTATAACATGAGCGCTGTATGTATGTATATATATAACACAGCTATAACATGAGCGCTGTATGTATGTATATATATATAACACAGCTATAACATGAGCGCTGTATGTATGTATGTATATAACACAGCTATAACATGAGCGCTGTATGTATGTATATATATATATATATATAACACAGCTATAACATGAGCACTGTATGTATGTATATATATATAACACAGCTATAACATGGGCGCTGTATGTATGTATATATATATATATATATATATAACACAGCTATAACATGAGCGCTGTATGTATGTATATATATAACACAGCTATAACATGAGCGCTGTATGTATGTATATAACACAGCTATAACATGAGCGCTGTATGTATGTATATATATATAACACAGCTATAACATGAGCGCTGTATGTATGTATATATATATAACACAGCTATAACATGAGCGCTGTATGTATGTGTATATATAACACAGCTATAACATGAGCGCTGTATGTATGTATGTATATATATAACACAGCTATAACATGAGCGCTGTATGTATGTATATATATATAACACAGCTATAACATGAGCGCTGTATGTATGTGTATATATAACACAGCTATAACATGAGCACTGTATGTATGTATGTATGTATATAACACAGCTATAACATGAGCGCTGTATGTATGTATATATATATAACACAGCTATAACATGAGCGCTGTATGTATGTATATATATATAACACAGCTATAACATGAGCGCTGTATGTATGTGTATATATAACACAGCTATAACATGAGCGCTGTATGTATGTATGTATGTATATAACACAGCTATAACATGAGCACTGTATGTATGTGTATATATAACACAGCTATAACATGAGCGCTGTATGTATGTATGTATATATATAACACAGCTATAACATGAGCACTGTATGTATGTGTATATATAACACAGCTATAACATGAGCGCTGTATGTATGTATGTATATATATAACACAGCTATAACATGAGCGCTGTATGTATATATATATATATATAACACAGCTATAACATGAGCACTGTATGTATGTATGTATATATATAACACAGCTATAACATGAGCGCTGTATGTATGTATATATATAACACAGCTATAACATGAGCGCTGTATGTATGTATGTATATAACACAGCTATAACATGAGCACTGTATGTATGTATGTATATAACACAGCTATAACATGAGCGCTGTATGTATGTATATATATATAACACAGCTATAACATGAGCGCTGTATGTATGTATGTATATAACACAGCTATAACATGAGCGCTGTATGTATGTATATATATATATATATATAACACAGCTATAACATGAGCGCTGTATGTATGTATATATATTTAACACAGCTATAACATGAGCGCTGTATGTATGTATATATATAACACAGCTATAACATGAGCGCTGTATGTATGTATATATATAACACAGCTATAACATGAGCGCTGAATGTATGTATATATATATATATATAACACAGCTATAACATGAGCGCTGTATGTATGTATGTATATATATAACACAGCTATAACATGAGCACTGTATGTATGTATATATATATAACACAGCTATAACATGAGCGCTGTATGTATGTATATATATATATAACACAGCTATAACATGGGCGCTGTATGTATGTATATATATATAACACAGCTATAACATGGGCGCTGTATGTATGTATATATATATATAACACAGCTATAACATGAGCGTTGTATGTATGTATATATATAACACAGCTATAACATGGGCGCTGTATGTATGTATTTATATATATAACACAGCTATAACATGAGCGTTGTATGTATGTATATATATATAACACAGCAATAACATGAGTGCTGTATGTATGTATATATATAACACAGCTATTACATGAGCGCTGTATGTATGTATATATATAACACAGCTATTACATGAGCGCTGTATGTATGTATATATATAACACAGCTATAACATGAGCGCTGTATGTATGTATATATATAACACAGCTATTACATGAGCGCTGTATGTATGTATATATATAACACAGCTATTACATGAGCGCTGTATGTATGTATATATATAACACAGCTATAACATGAGCGCTGTATGTATGTATATATATATATAACACAGCTATAACATGAGCGCTGTATGTATGTATATATATAACACAGCTATAACATGAGCGCTGTATGTATGTATATATATATATAACACAGCTATAACATGAGCGCTGTATGTATGTATATATATATATATAACACAGCTATAACATGAGCGCTGTATGTATATATATATATAACACAGCTATAACATGAGCGCTGTATGTATGTATATATATATATAACACAGCTATAACATGAGCCCTGTATGTATGTATGTATATAACACAGCTATAACATGAGCACTGTATGTATGTATGTATGTATATATATAACACAGCTATAACATGAGCGCTGTATGTATGTATGTATATATATAACACAGCTATAACATGAGCCCTGTATGTATGTATGTATATAACACAGCTATTACATGAGCGCTGTATGTATGTATGTATGTATATATATAACAGAGCTATAACATGAGCGCTGTATGTATGTATGTATATATATAACACAGCTATAACATGAGCGCTGTATGTATGTATATAACACAGCTATAACATGAGCGCTGTATGTATGTATATATATATAACACAGCTATAACATGGGCGCTGTATGTATGTATGTATGTATGTATATATATAACACAGCTATAACATGGGTGCTGTATGTATGTATATATATATATATAACACTGCTATAACATGGGCGCTGTATGTATGTATATATATATATAACACTGCTATAACATGAGCGCTGTATGTATGTATATATATATAACACAGCTATAACATGAGCGCTGTATGTATGTATGTATATAACACAGCTATAACATGAGCGCTGTATGTATGTATATATATAACACAGCTATAACATGGGCGCTGTATGTATGTATATATATAACACAGCTATAACATGAGCACTGTATGTATGTATATATATATAACACAGCTATAACATGAGCACTGTTTGTATGTATGTATATATAACACAGCTATAACATGAGCGCTGTATGTATGTATATATATATAACACAGCTATAACATGAGCGCTGTATGTATGTATGTATATAACACAGCTATAACATGAGTGCTGTATGTATGTATATATATAACACAGCTATAACATGAGCGCTGTATGTATGTATATATATATAACACAGCTATAACATGAGCGCTGTATGTATGTATATATATATAACACAGCTATAACATGAGCGCTGTATGTATGTATATATATATAACACAGCTATAACATGAGCGCTGTATGTATGTATGTATATATATAACACAGCTATAACATGAGCACTGTATGTATGTATATATATAACACAGCTATAACATGAGCGCTGTATGTATGTATATATATATATAACACAGCTATAACATGAGCACTGTATGTATGTGTATATATATATATAACACAGCTATAACATGAGCGCTGTATATATGTATATATATAACACAGCTATAACATGAGCGCTGTATGTATGTATATATATAACACAGCTATAACATGAGCGCTGTATGTATGTATATATATAACACAGCTATAACATGAGCGCTGTATGTATGTATGTATATAACACAGCTATAACATGAGCACTGTATGTATGTATGTATATAACACAGCTATAACATGAGCGCTGTATGTATGTATATATATATAACACAGCTATAACATGAGCGCTGTATGTATGTATGTATATAACACAGCTATAACATGAGCGCTGTATGTATGTATATATATATATAACACAGCTATAACATGAGCGCTGTATGTATGTATAGATATTTAACACAGCTATAACATGAGCGCTGTATGTATGTATATATATAACACAGCTATAACATGAGCGCTGTATGTATGTATATATATAACACAGCTATAAAATGAGCGCTGTATGTATGTATATATATATATATAACACAGCTATAACATGAGCACTGTATGTATGTATATATATATAACACAGCTATAACATGAGCGCTGTATGTATGTATATATATATATATAACACAGCTATAACATGGGCGCTGTATGTATGTATTTATATATATAACACAGCTATAACATGAGCGTTGTATGTATGTATATATATAACACAGCTATAACATGAGCACTGTATGTATGTATATATATAACACAGCTATTACATGAGCGCTGTATGTATGTATATATATAACACAGCTATAACATGAGCACTGTATGTATGTATATATATAACACAGCTATAACTGTAAGAGCAGTGAGACTATGGAACTCTCTGCCGCAGGAGGTTGTTATGGCCGACTCTATGTACATGTTCAAGAGAGGCCTGGATGACTTTCTGGAGAGAAAAAATATCACGGGTTATGGGGATAAAACATTTATTTAATTCTTGAAGGTTGGACTTGATGGACTTGCGTCTCCTTCCAGCCTTATATACTATGATACTATGATACTATGATAACATGAGCGCTGTATGTATGTATATATATATAACACAGCTATAACATGAGCGCTGTATGTATGTATATATATAACACAGCTATAACATGAGCGCTGTATGTATGTATATATATAACACAGCTATAACATGAGCACTGTATGTATGTATATATATATATATAACACAGCTATAACATGAGCGCTGTATGTATGTATATATATATATATAACACAGCTATAACATGAGTGCTGTATGTATGTATGTATATATATAACACAGCTATAACATGAGCACTGTATGTATGTATGTATATATATAACACAGCTATAACATGAGCGCTGTATGTATGTATATATATATATATATAACACAGCTATAACATGAGCGCTGTATGTATGTATATATATATATATAACACAGCTATAACATGAGCGCTGTATGTATGTATATATATATATATAACACAGCTATAACATGAGCACTGTATGTATGTATGTATATATATAACACAGCTATAACATGAGCCCTGTATGTATGTATGTATATAACACAGCTATAACATGAGCACTGTATGTATGTATGTATATAACACAGCTATAACATGAGCGCTGTATGTATGTGTATATATAACACAGCTATAACATGAGCGCTGTATGTATGTATGTATATATATAACACAGCTATAACATGAGCGCTGTATGTATGTATATATATAACACAGCTATAACATGAGCCCTGTATGTATGTATATATATAACACAGCAATAACATGAGCGCTGTATGTATGTATATATATAACACAGCTATAACATGAGCACTGTATGTATGTATATATATATATAACACAGCAATAACATGAGCGCTGTATGTATGTATATATATAACACAGCTATAACATGAGCCCTGTATGTATGTATGTATATAACACAGTTATTACATGAGCGCTGTATGTATGTATGTATGTATATATATAACAGTGCTATAACATGAGCGCTGTATGTATGTATGTATATATATAACACAGCTATAACATGAGCGCTGTATGTATGTATATAACACAGCTATAACATGAGCGCTGTATGTATGTATATATATATAACACAGCTATAACATGGGCGCTGTATGTATGTATGTATGTATGTATATATATAACACAGCTATAACATGGGTGCTGTATGTATGTATATATATATATAACACTGCTATAACATGAGCGCTGTATGTATGTATATATATATAACACAGCTATAACATGAGCGCTGTATGTATGTATGTATATAACACAGCTATAACATGAGCGCTGTATGTATGTATATATATAACACAGCTATAACATGGGCGCTGTATGTATGTATATATATAACACAGCTATAACATGAGCACTGTATGTATGTATATATATATAACACAGCTATAACATGAGCACTGTTTGTATGTATATATATATATAACACAGCTATAACATGAGTGCTGTATGTATGTATATATATATAACACAGCTATAACATGAGCGCTGTATGTATGTATATATATATATAACACAGCTATAACATGAGTGCTGTATGTATGTATATATATATAACACAGCTATAACATGAGCGCTGTATGTATGTATATATATATAACACAGCTATAACATGAGCGCTGTATGTATGTATATATATATAACACAGCTATAACATGAGCGCTGTATGTATGTATATATATAACACAGCTATAACATGAGCGCTGTATGTATGTATATATATATATAACACAGCTATAACATGAGCGCTGTATGTATGTATATATATATATAACACAGCTATAACATGAGCGCTGTATGTATGTATATATATAACACAGCTATAACATGAGCGCTGTATGTATGTATATATATAACACAGCTATAACATGAGCGCTGTATGTATGTATATATATAACACAGCTATAACATGAGCGCTGTATGTATGTATGTATATAACACAGCTATAACATGAGCACTGTATGTATGTATGTATATAACACAGCTATAACATGAGCGCTGTATGTATGTATATATATATAACACAGCTATAACATGAGCGCTGTATGTATGTATGTATATAACACAGCTATAACATGAGCGCTGTATGTATGTATATATATATATAACACAGCTATAACATGAGCGCTGTATGTATGTATATATATTTAACACAGCTATAACATGAGCGCTGTATGTATGTATATATATAACACAGCTATAACATGAGCGCTGTATGTATGTATATATATAACACAGCTATAACATGAGCGCTGTATGTATGTATATATATATATATAACACAGCTATAACATGAGCACTGTATGTATGTATTTATATATATAACACAGCTATAACATGAGCGTTGTATGTATGTATATATATAACACAGCTATAACATGAGCACTGTATGTATGTATATATATAACACAGCTATTACATGAGCGCTGTATGTATGTATATATATAACACAGCTATAACATGAGCGCTGTATGTATGTATATATATATATATAACACAGCTATAACATGAGCGCTGTATGTATGTATATATATATATATAACACAGCTATAACATGAGCGCTGTATGTATGTATATATATATATAACACAGCTATAACATGAGCACTGTATGTATGTATATAACACAGCTATAACATGAGCACTGTATGTATGTATATATATAACACAGCAATAACATGAGTGCTGTATGTATGTATATATATAACACAGCTATAACATGAGCCCTGTATGTATGTATGTATATAACACAGCTATTACATGAGCGCTGTATGTATGTATGTATGTATATATATAACAGAGCTATAACATGAGCGCTGTATGTATGTATGTATATATATAACACAGCTATAACATGAGCGCTGTATGTATGTATATAACACAGCTATAACATGAGCGCTGTATGTATGTATATATATATAACACAGCTATAACATGGGCGCTGTATGTATGTATGTATGTATGTATATATATAACACAGCTATAACATGGGTGCTGTATGTATGTATATATATATATAACACTGCTATAACATGGGCGCTGTATGTATGTATATATATATATAACACTGCTATAACATGAGCGCTGTATGTATGTATATATATATAACACAGCTATAACATGAGCGCTGTATGTATGTATGTATATAACACAGCTATAACATGAGCGCTGTATGTATGTATATATATAACACAGCTATAACATGGGCGCTGTATGTATGTATATATATAACACAGCTATAACATGAGCACTGTATGTATGTATATATATATAACACAGCTATAACATGAGCACTGTTTGTATGTATGTATATATAACACAGCTATAACATGAGCGCTGTATGTATGTATATATATATAACACAGCTATAACATGAGCGCTGTATGTATGTATGTATATAACACAGCTATAACATGAGTGCTGTATGTATGTATATATATAACACAGCTATAACATGAGCGCTGTATGTATGTATATATATATAACACAGCTATAACATGAGCGCTGTATGTATGTATATATATAACACAGCTATAACATGAGCGCTGTATGTATGTATATATATATATAACACAGCTATAACATGAGCACTGTATGTATGTGTATATATATATATAACACAGCTATAACATGAGCGCTGTATATATGTATATATATAACACAGCTATAACATGAGCGCTGTATGTATGTATGTATATAACACAGCTATAACATGAGCGCTGTATGTATGTATATATATAACACAGCTATAACATGAGCACTGTATGTATGTATGTATATATATAACACAGCTATAACATGAGCGCTGTATGTATGTATATATATAACACAGCTATAACATGAGCGCTGTATGTATGTATATATATATATAACACAGCTATAACATGAGCACTGTATGTATGTGTATATATATATATAACACAGCTATAACATGGGCGCTGTATGTATGTATATATATATATAACACAGCTATAACATGAGCGCTGTATGTATGTATATAACACAGCTATAACATGAGCGCTGTATATATGTATATATATAACACAGCTATAACATGAGCGCTGTATGTATGTATGTATATATATAACATGAGCACTGTATGTATGTATATATATATAACACAGCTATAACATGAGCGCTGTATGTATGTATATATATAACACAGCTATAACATAAGCACTGTATGTATGTATGTATGTATATATATAACACAGCTATAACATGAGCGCTGTATGTATGTATATATATAACACAGCTATAACATGAGCGCTGTATGTATGTATATATATATATAACACAGCTATAACATGAGTGCTGTATGTATGTATATATATAACACAGCTATAACATGAGCACTGTATGTGTGTATGTATATATATAACACAGCTATAACATGAGCACTGTATGTATGTATGTATATATAACACAGCTATAACATGAGCGCTGTATGTATGTGTATATATAACACAGCTATAACATGAGCGCTGTATGTATGTGTATATATAACACAGCTATAACATGAGCACTGTATGTATGTATGTATGTATATATATAACACAGCTATAACATGAGCGCTGTATGTATGTATGTATATATAACACAGCTATAACATGAGCGCTGTATGTATGTGTATATATAACACAGCTATAACATGAGCACTGTATGTATGTATGTATATATATATAACACAGCTATAACATGAGCGCTGTATGTATGTATATATATAACACAGCTATAACATGAGCGCTGTATGTATGTATATATATAACACAGCTATAACATGAGCGCTGTATGTATGTATATATATATATAACACAGCTATAACATGAGTGCTGTATGTATGTATATATATAACACAGCTATAACATGAGCACTGTATGTATGTATGTATGTATATATATAACACAGCTATAACATGAGCGCTGTATGTATGTATATATATAACACAGCTATAACATGAGCGCTGTATGTATGTATATATATATAACACAGCTATAACATGAGCGCTGTATGTATGTATGTATATATATAACACAGCTATAACATGAGCGCTGTATGTATGTATATATATAACACAGCTATAACATGAGCGCTGTATGTATGTATATATATATAACACAGCTATAACATGAGCACTGTATGTATGTATGTATATATAACACAGCTATAACATGAGCGCTGTATGTATGTGTATATATAACACTGCTATAACATGAGTGCTGTATGTATATATATATATAACACAGCTATAACATGAGCGCTGTATGTATGTATATATATAACACAGCTATAACATGAGCGCTGTATGTATGTATATATATAACACTGCTATAACATGAGCGCTGTATGTATGTATAACACGTGTGTATCTTGCAGGCTGCCTCGGTGCTGTCGGGATGGTCTTCGCCAGCATTTTCTTTATAGAGTCGGTCAGCACGCTCCTCTACGGCTTCTACTGTGGATGGCTGAGCGTTATTCTGATCATCGCATGTGGTATGTATTAGGGATATTTTATCATTTTTCTTAAAGGGGAAATGTCCTTTATTATGGGACAGAACGATCTTAGACTCAATTATATCCCTGATGTTCTTCTCATTAGAAGTTACATCCTGTTCACACATTGGAGAGCGGAGAATAAAGAAACCACAGACTTGGTGGAGCCGCTCTTCTCCGTAGTGGACGAAGGACATTATATTCAGTATAATACACACATTCTCTTCCTCATCCAATCCCTTCCCTTCCTTGGTTGAACTTGATGGACAAATGTCTTTTTTCAACCGTATAAACTATGATACAATGAACTACATCATGGAAGGGGCTGGGTCCAGCTCCTGGTACCACAGAACAAATGATTGCTTGGGTCTTACTTGGAAGGCCTGACCTGAAGTTCTTCCCTGGTGTTGGACTACCGGGTGATGTTCCAGCACTTGTTGAGCCTGTTGGGTCCAGTAATGGGACAGTAGTTGGAGGACAGGACGAGCTGTGGGTAGAGGTCGGCCTCTCGCTGGCACAAGGCGTCCTATGACCGGTCTCTATATCGTCTCTCCGCAGGTGTCATCAGCTTAGTTCACTCTTGTCTAGAACCGGACCAGGACACCAACTCGCTCCAGAGCCTTCTGCGAGGCAACACTAACCCACCACCCTACACCACCCAAGGGGCCCCAGCCTCCGTCATTGTCTCTTAGGGGGGGGAATCGTTTTCTTAGAAACCTGGTGGAGAGAGCAGCTAGTAAGATATCACTGAAGCTCCAGCAGGATTGTATCATACTGTATATATCAAGACGAAAACATGAATTAATGCTATAAACCTCCATCCCCAACCCAACCCAATGGACCAAAGCCGCAGCCTTAACTTCATTGATTGTTGGTTTCTCTAGGGTGGATTAGCTTGAAGTGATTGTGTCCCGATATACATGTATCCCCCATCCACAGGTTAGTGGATACATGTATGATCATGGGGGTTCCGACTTCTGAGATGCCCCACAACCTGAAGTACTGAGGACCACAAGTCCCCCCCCCCATTACATCCGGGGTTCTGGGTTTCGGCCGAGCTGGAAATCCCATAGTAAGTAAGGGGAGCACAGGACGGAGCTGTGCCCTATGACTGCCCTCTAGTGGTGGCTGCAGCCAGGCAGAGTTCTCTCATTTGTTGTTCAGGGATTTTGGAGCTGTGTATCAGAGAAGGACGTCTCCTACCCCTATACACATACATCCATGTCACAACTA
This sequence comes from Engystomops pustulosus, assembly GCF_040894005.1. Classification (NCBI taxonomy): domain Eukaryota; kingdom Metazoa; phylum Chordata; class Amphibia; order Anura; family Leptodactylidae; genus Engystomops; species Engystomops pustulosus. The sequence goes on from NC_092416.1 coordinate 12,487,369, forward strand.
AATTATATTTCATAAACTAGATTTTTTTCACTAAACACCAGTGAATGTAACACGTGTAAATGTCCCTTTCATAACTCTGTAATATTGTTTCAATAAAGACGTTTTTAATTTATCTGATTAATTATTATTTTTTTATTATTATTAAATTATTATTTTATATCATTACCTGTACTTACACCGTGGCATAAAAATCAGTATATCAGTAATCTATAGCACCCTTGGGAGAATATTATACAAATAGTGAAAGGAGCATAAAATATAACTTTTAATTCAACACAAATAAGTCCATCCAAATTGGCCCAAAAACCTCACTTGAAGTACAACCGGGTAGCACAATACAAGATATCTAAATCCACCTGAAGGGACATGTATGCAGGCCCTGGGATGTATGCAGCTCACCTATAAGTCCTGACAGTACCGGACTAGTAGAGATTATCCATGACAGGAGGAGCAAAACAATGGTCAGGTCTTACCCATCCGGACCGGACATCATATAGCGATAGGGAAGGGAACTGTTGGTTACATCAAGGCATAAGGAATAAGATCACCGCTCTGTCCTTGATATGCCCTATCATGAACCTAACCCTCACACCCCAATATGACTGTGCCCTTACAAGGGCAGTACCAGGCTCACCCTAACAAGGGAATCTTTGTATGCTCTATCCATGATGAGATATTTGAAGTCATTCCCAATGCGTTTTCTGGGACCAGATATTTAGGACCCTTCATCAGGGGGAAAAGAACTCATCCAAAAATGAAGATAAAAAATGGCAGAGCCTAATGTAGAACAGTAGTCCCTATAATCGGTGGGGACAGTGGAGACCCAACTCAGGCGGCAGCCATACATACCAAACCATTGCCTTATAAAGGTACAGCCTATAGAACACACTCACATGTGCGGACACACCTGCCACTCATCCTGCTCTACTGCCGATACGGCGGGCGGGTGAGTGATAAGTGTACCCTCTGATCGCCTGTCTATGGATGGGAGGGCAGCGCGTATGACTACTGACAGGTCTAGTTCACCCACCTGCTCAGTGATCGTGCTGTCAGCCACGTGCGATCCAATGACGGCATTGTACTTCCGATCCAGCATCAGATTGCCGATACGTCTTGTCCGGTGAGGTATCACATGACCAGCGAGCCGTTGTGAACACGGGGCAGTGCTGGAGCCATGCTAGGTAGGTATCCAGGCAAGCAGACACCAGAACCATAAGTAGTAAAAGTCAATAATGACAGTGGTCATTTATTAGCTTTACAGGCAGTCCCTGGGTTACATACAAAATAGGTTTGTTCTTAAGTTGAATTTGTATGTAAGTCGGAACTGTATTTTTTATAATTGTAACGTGAGCCAATTTTTTTTTGTCTCTGTGACAATTGGATTTTAAAAATGTCGGGTTGTCATAAGAACCAGGATTCATAATAAATCTTCATTACAGACACCTGTGATACCTGTTACAGCTGATTATTGTAGCCCGGGGATAAGTAAGTTACCAATATACAGTGGTCTGTTTGTAACTAGGGGTAGTCTGTAAGTCAGGTGTTCTTAAGTAGGGGACGGCCTGTATATACATTACCGGGGCAATATTCGTATGTGCAGAAATATGTCATCACCTATAAGTATAAGCAGCACAATAGTATCCAAGGATATGACAGCAAACACTGCGCCCCCAATATCTGACACCTGGAGCTACAACATCCAAAATAATATAAAAGGGGAAAAAGAAAGGACCATTAGGAGAGACGGTGTCATATCCACTCTGTATCTCTATGATCCCAATCACCTCCCCTCGGATTTGGGGCATAGATCCCATACACCTGATCTCATGTGTGGCCTCTGTGATGTACGTTCACAAGTCGGGCCACAGGGGGCGTGACGACTGTAAGTGATATCATCCAAATGGGCGCCAATCCGCCTGCGTAACTACGATTTTGTTTTGCCAATATATTCCAGGCCGCTTCCACATCCGGCCCTGTAAATAACTCCACGTGATCCACAGCTGATAAACGCAGGGATTGGATCGCTCTAGATTAGAGGTAAAGTTTTGGATCACATCTGGATCACAGGACAAGCCACGGATCCACTACATCTATAGTTGCCATTCATCTTACGGTTAGGCCAGGTCTGCAGTAAAGTGACCATCCACCAACCGATCATCAAGTGAGCGCCCTCTCCTATATGTTATTTGATGGGCGGGTCCAACTACATCCCCCAAATCTGAGTCCATAACTAGGATGACCCAGTGTTTATTTATGATCTCTTTCATTGGAGGAATCCCCATTATAGGCGGTGACTAATCTAATGGCTTCCTTCATGGGGGGGGGGGTGGAACGATTTCTCTAGAAATCTGTTTTCAAGTTTTTTAAACTTCGGTATAGTTGCACAGTTACGCTGTAGTCTCAGATACCGGCTTTCGGTAGGCCACGTCTAAGGGGGAAAGGATGATTACTCTCCAATCTCAGTATTTGGGGCAGTAGGTTTTCTGTAGACCGTAGTTTCCAATTTACCCCCTAGATCCCTTGTAATCAGTACATCGGCAATTCCTTATCATGTATTTCACGTGTGAATCGTAATCCAATGGAATTATGATTCAATGACATCACAAAATCAGAGAAGTCCTGTTTAGATCCAGTCCAGACGACAAAGATGTCGTCAATGTATCGCGCCCACATTTCTATCCCCCTGCAGCTCTACAGATTATTATCCCCAAACACAATCTTCTCTTCCCACCAGCCCAGGAGCCAATTGGTATACGTGGACGCACATGCCCTCCCCATCGCCGAGCCCCTGAACTGGTGGTTCATTTTGTGTCAGGGAGAGTTCAAGACGCTGTGGGATTAGATTATTGTGGACACCAAACTGTGTGCCCCATGTCTGCCCCTAAGTCCATGGTCACCAGATCTCCAGCCTCATGTGGGATGGAGGAATACAGAGCCTCCATGTCTAAACTTGCTAAATAACAGTATGTACCAATTGTAACATCATCCAACCCTCTAAGCAGGTGTAAGGTGACCCGAGTGTATGATGGGAGCAACACTTCTAATAATCCCATCCAGATAAACACCAACATTCGGAGCCATCATGATACCGGAGACAATTGGTCCACCTTCCAGTGGCTGTGTGTCCTTATGGTGACGAGTAAAAAGTTACCATTATGGGGAACTTGGGTAGTAAAAATTTGCACTCACTATCACTAACCAAGTCTTAGGTCTTGGCCTCATGTAATATTGATTTAAGGTCACAGTAAAATGTATTCATCGGATTATGTATAGGCCTTTCTATCTCTAAGCAGGTCCATGACCCTTTTTCTTATCGTCTTTTTAATCCATAATGACCACATTCCTCGCCTTATCCGATGGTTTTATTCTTACGGAAGTGTCTTTTTCCAAGGTCATCAAAGCTAGATATTCTTGTCTACTAAGATTGGATATTATAGAGGGTGGTGTATACTGTCGTAATATTCAGAAATACATCTCCTGGTGAAGGATCTCCTCTACTTACACCGTGAGCCTCTCCATTCACCCTTTCTCAGTGTAACTCTGGATTTTTAATGACTTCAACCCCATTGTCCTATGTGATTCCCTCTTACAAAACTAACAGAACGAGGCCCATATTGTGCTGCTCCCCTTTTTCTTTCAATAGTTATGGCATTTTATGTTCTGAAGCTGCTTGCCACAAATCTTCCTCAGAAGCAGTAAAGTGGGCGGAGTCTAGCCTCTTCCTGTGTTTGTCCACAAATTCAGGCTGTCCACAAGTCCCATGATGGCGTGTGTTTTCTCATTAAGGGAACTCCAACGAAAAATGAAAAAATGCATTAAAAACTAACTTTTAATCAAACGATTAAAAAGCCATGTGCACACGGAGGCAAGAAAAAGTTAATCCTTAGTCATACTGGTATATTTAAAAAGATGTGGCTGAGATTTTCCCCTATACTGGCGTATGACTAAGGATTAACTTCCGAAACGCATCATGGCTTTCTCTTGCCTCCATGTGCAAATGGCTTTTTTGCATCATTGTCTCGACCTCTACACTTTGTGCACCTGATCTTCAATCGGCAACTCAAATACTTTTTCAATTTTACAGTAAAACCAGTGAGATTCCTAGAAGTGAATCCACTGAGCGCTGCATAATCTGTACATACAGGATCTGTGTAGTGACTAGTGACTAGAGGAGCATGAAATAAGTAGTAGAAACCAGCAGTGAAATTGTTACATGAAGTGTATAATTTGTGTTGTGTAAGCACTAAGGGTTAAAAGCTTCCCTGCTGTGTAGATAGTGTCCAGAGAACAGGAGCTGGGGGGATGGAGAGTCTATGATACAGTTTGAGGTGCAGTGAGAGATAAAGAAAGTACTGAGCGGGAACAAGGAAACTCTTTTTTCTTCACTGTGTCTCTAACTTTGTCTCTAATTCACTGTGTCTCTAATTTAAGTTATTTTTATTATTTAATAATAATAAAATGTCATTTTTATGATTATATAAATATTCATTTTACTATTTTCCACGTTCAACTTGCACCTTTTTCTTAAGACATTTTATTTAGCTTTTTTTTATATATTTTATTATTATGTATTATTAATAATACTGTGTATAATTATACTGTACCTGGAGACTAATGATGGAATAAATTTGCTCTTTTTTGAAGCCCTACATCACAATCTGCCACCTCAAGGCCTGCATAGGGCATTACACAGTGTATATCAGCTTGTTAGTTGAACTTGAGCTCCTCAGAGGCTGGTATTACACAATTTATTAGTTGAGCTTCAGCTCAAAGGGTGGGCATTACACAATGTATTTGAGTTTGTTAGTTGAGCTTCAGCTCCTCAGGATCTGGTTTTACACAATGTACCTCAGTTTATTAGTTGAGCTTCAGCTACTCGGGGGCTGGCATTACAGTGTATCTCAGTTTATTTGTTGAGCTTGAGCTCCTCAGGGACGGGCATTACAGTGTATCTCAGTTTATTAGTTGAGCTTGAGCTCCTCAGGGGCGGGCATTACACTGTATCTCAGTTTATTTGTTGAGCTTGAGCTCCTCAGGGGCGGGCATTACAGTGTATCTCAGTTTATTTGTTGAGCTTGAGCTCCTCAGGGGCGGGCATTACAGTGTACCTCAGTTTATTAGATGAGCTTGAGCTCCTTAGGGGCGGGCATTACAGTGTATCTCAGTTTATTTGTTGAGCTTGAGCTCCTCAGGGGCGGGCATTACAGTGTATCTCAGTTTATTTGTTGAGCTTGAGCTCCTCAGGGGCGGGCATTACAGTGTACCTCAGTTTATTAGATGAGCTTGAGCTCCTTGGGTGCGGGCATTGCACAATGTATCTGAGTGTGTTAGTTTATCTTCAGATCCTCAGGGGCGGGCATTACAGTGTATCTCAGTTTATTTGTTGAGCTTGAGCTCCTCAGGGGCTGGCATTACAGTGTATCTCAGTTTATTAGTTGAGCTTAAGCTTCTCAGGGGCTGGTATTACAGTGTACCTCAGTTTATTAGATGAGCTTGATCTTCTCAGGGGCTGGCATTACAGTGTATCTCAGTTTATTAGTTGAGCTTGAGCTTCTCAGGGGCTGGTATTACAGTGTACCTCAGTTTATTAGATGAGCTTGAGCTCCTTGGCTGCGGGCATTGCACAATGTATCTGTGTTAGTTTATCTTCAGATCCTCAGGGGCTGGCATTACAGTGTATTAGATGAGCTTGATCTCCTTGGGGGCGGGGCTTTAGCAATGTTCTATTTGATAAAAAATGGCAAGTGCTGTCCTAGATTTCATTGGTTGTTCCAAGGTTTGCCTAATACATAGAAAAAGCTCAAACACTGTAAAGTTTGGAATCATCCTCCATGTACTGACAACCCACCAGCTCTAGCAGAACTACAGCTCCCAGCATGCCCACTGTTATTTTCTAGCTCACTCCACTAATCAGAAGATGAATTCCCCCGGCCTCTGTATAATAATGGCCATCGGCAGCCCAACATGGTTTTCCACGATTTGTACCAAAAAAAAAGCAGCAGTCAGTGTGAATGATGCCCAACCCTGGTTGGAGATGTTTTATTTTCATGCTGAAGATCTCCCATGCGAAGAATCAAACCGGAATATGATCCGCACCAACTTAAAAAACAGCTTTCAAATTACACAAAAGTCCTCCTTAAAGGGGATGTCCTCCTTAAAGGGGATGCCCCCTTAAAGGGGATGTCTTAAGAATCCAACTGCGTGATCGACTAGGACTGATGCTGTAAGGAGAGGCAGAACACATCCATTAAAACAGATACACACCAGGCCCCTCTCATGTCATCCATGGGGGCCCCAGAGCTCAAATCCCTACAGTCAGACACTTTGTATTCTTGAGACAACCCCTTTAAAGTGGACTTAGCAAAAGTTCTTCTCGCCTTGCTTGTAAAAGTTTACATAGCAGTTTCTAAGTTAGATATATTTCTGGAAAAGGTGAGTACAAAGCTCACCTTCTCAGTGGGATTGTTACCCAGCTTTCCCAGTATCCTGAATGGTAAATAAACCTAATTCTTCACAAAAACTCTCATCCCTCACATTTCTCTAGGAAACTGTAGCAATGGCTCTAATGGTTGTAACCTTGAATGAAGTTGAAAACAGACATTAGGTTTTCACCCAGCTTTTCTACAATCCTGAAAACCCAAGTAATGCAGATATAGATGAAAGATGAGCGACAACTAGTATCAGGGCTGTAAAGGTTAGACTGTGTCACTCAGCTTTTCCAGAAACAGAGAGAACTAAGAGAAAGTCCACATGGACCAGGATTTATTTTTTCTTCATGAAAGTATGTGAACCCCCAATGCTGCGGATCGGGCCCTGTGTGTATACAGTTGTAGGGTGTCCAGTGTGGGAGGAGTCTTGCCGCCACGTTGTCACGGTCTTAGTACAGTCACTGAACGTCATCGCCTGGAAGATTGTGTACGATGGCCGCCAGGTTAGCGAGGGCCGGTGACTCTCCGACACTCGTGCATGCGGTAGGCGCACATGTAAAATATCCCTGAGAAGAGAAGAAATGGAAGAATCAGCGACTGTCATCCAACAATCATCTGCACATTCCTGACCTCACATCTTACCCGCAAAGAAGGTCATAAGCAAAGCGACCCAACCCAGGATGTACGACCAGGAGAAACGCCAATCACCAAAACGCTTCCCCAAGAAATTCACCGTAACACCCGTGTAGATCGCCATCGCCAGTAACACGAACAGAGCTGTGCACAGACAGACAGAGGCATCAGATCACAGAGGAAAATACTGCCCCCTACATACAGGAATATAACTACTATAATACTGCCCCCTACATACAGAAATATAACTACTATAATACTGCCCCCTATGTACAAGAATATAACTACTATAATACTGCCCCCTATGTACAAGAATATAACTACTATAATACTGTCCCCTATGTACAAGAATATAACTACTATAATACTGCCCCCTATGTACAGGAATATAACTACTATAATACTGCCCCCTATGTACAAGAATATAACTGCTATAATACTGCCCCTATGTACAAGAATATAATACTATAATACTGTCCCCTATGTACAAGAATATAATACTATAATACTGTCCCCTATGTACAAGAATATAACTACTATAATACTGCCCCCTATGTACAAGAATATAACTACTATTATACTGCCCTCTATGTACAGGAATATAACTACTATAATACTGCCCCCTATGTACAAGAATATAACTACTATAATATTGCCCCCATATGTACAAGAATATAACTACTATAATACTGCTCCCTATGTACAAGAATATAACTACTATAATACTGCTCCCTATGTACAAGAATATAACTACTATAATACTGCCCCCTATGTACAAGAATATAACTACTATAATACTGCCCCCTATGTACAGGAATATAATTACAATAATACTGCCCCCTATGTACAGGAATATAATTACTATAATACTGCCCCCTATGTACAAGAATATAACTACTATAATACTGCCCCCTATGTACAAGAATATAACTACTATAATACTGCCCCCTATGTACAAGAATATAACTACTATAATACTGCTCCCTATGTACAGGAATATAACTACTATAATACTGCCCCCTATGTACAAGAATATAACTACTATAATACTGCCACCTATGTACAAGTATATAACTACTATAATACTGCCCCCTATGTACAGAATTATAACTACTATAATACTGCCCCCTATGTACAAGAAAATAACTACTATAATACTGCCCCCTATGTACAGGAATATAACTGCTATAATACTGCCCCCTATGTACAAGTATATAACTACTATAATACTGCCCCCTATGTACAAGAATATAACTACTATAATACTGCCCCCTATGTACAAGTATATAACTACTATAATACTGCCCCCTATGTACAGGAATATAACTACTATAATACTGCCACTTATGTACAGGAATATAACTACTATAAAACTGCCCCTATGTACAGGAATATAACTACTATAATACTGCCCCCTATGTACCAGAATATAACTACTATAATACTGCTCCTATGTACAGGAATATAACTACTATAATACTGCCCCCTATGTACAGGAATATAACTACTATAATACTGCCCCCTATGTACAAGAATATAACTGCTATAATACTGCCCCCTATGTACAAGAATATAACTACTATAATACTGCCCCCTATGTACCAGAATATAACTACTATAATACTGCCCCCTATGTACAAGAATATAACTACTATAATACTGCCCCCCATGTACAGGAATATAACTACTATAATACTGCCCCCTATGTACAGGAATATAACTACTATAATACTGCCCCCTATGTACAAGAATATAACTACTATAATACTGCCCCCTATGTACCAGAATATAAGTACTATAATACTGCTCCTATGTACAGGAATATAACTACTATAATACTGCCCCCTATGTACTAGAATATAACTACTATAATACTGCCCCCTATGTACGAGAATATAACTACTATAATACTGCCCCTATGTACAAGAATATAACTACTATAATACTGCCCCTATGTACAGGAATATAACTACTATATTACTGCCCCCTATGTACAAGAATATAACTACTATAATACTGCCCCCTATGTACAAGAATATAACTACTATAATACTGCCCCTATGTACAAGAATATAATACTATAATACTGTCCCCTATGTACAAGAATATAATACTATAATACTGTCCCCTATGTACAAGAATATAACTACTATAATACTGCCCCTATGTACAAGAATATAACTACTATAATACTGCCCCCTATGTACAAGAATATAACTACTATAATACTGCCCTCTATGTACAGGAATATAACTACTATAATACTGCCCCCTATGTACAAGAATATAACTACTATAATATTGCCCCCATATGTACAAGAATATAACTACTATAATACTGCCCCCTATGTACAAGAATATAACTACTATAATACTGCTCCCTATGTACAAGAATATAACTACTATAATACTGCTCCCTATGTACAAGAATATAACTACTATAATACTGCCCCTATGTACAAGAATATAACTACTATAATACTGCCCCCTATGTACAGGAATATAACTACTATAATACTGCTCCCTATGTACAAGAATATAACTACTATAATACTGCCCCCTATGTACAAGAATATAACTACTATAATACTGCTCCCTATGTACAAGAATATAACTACTATAATACTGCCCCTATGTACAAGAATATAACTACTATAATACTGCCCCCTATATACAAGAATATAACTACTATAATACTGCTCCCTATGTACAAGAATATAACTACTATAATACTGCTCCCTATGTACAAGAATATAACTACTATAATACTGCCCCTATGTACAAGAATATAACTACTATAATACTGCCACCTATGTACAAGAATATAACTACTATAATACTGCCCCCTATGTACAAGAATATAACTACTATAATACTGCCCCCTATGTACAAGAATATAACTACTATAATACTGCCCCCTATGTACAAGAATATAACTACTATAATACCGCCCCCTATGTACAAGAATATAACTACTATAATAACGCCCCCTATGAACAAGAATATAACTGCTATAATACCGCCCCCTATGTACAGGAATATAACTACTATAATACCGCCCCTTATGTACAAGAATATAACTACTATAATACTGCCACCTATGTACAAAGAATATAACTACTATAATACTGCCCCCTATGTACAAGAATATAACTACTATAATACTGCCCCCTATGTACAAGAATATAACTACTATAATACCGCCCCTTATGTACAAGAATATAACTACTATAATACTGCCCCCTATGTACAAGAATATAACTACTATAATACTGCCCCCTATGTACAGGAATATAACTACTATAATACTGCCACCTATGTACAAGAATATAACTACTATAATACTGCCCCCTATGTACAAGAATATAACTACTATAATACCGCCCCTTATGTACAAGAATATAACTACTATAATACTGCCCCCTATGTACAAGAATGTAACTACTATAATACTGCCACCTATGTACAAGAATATAACTACTATAATACTGCCCCCTATGTACAAGAATATAACTACTATAATACTGCCCCCTATGTACAAGAATATAACTACTATAATACTGCCCCCTATGTATAGGAATATAACTACTATAATACTGCCCCCTATGTACAGGAATATAACTACTATAATACTGCCCCTATGTACAAGAATATAACTACTATAATACTGCCCCCTATGTACAAGAATATAACTACTATAATACTGCCACCTATGTACAAAGAATATAACTACTATAATACTGCCCCCTATGTACAAGAATATAACTACTATAATACTGCCCCCTATGTACAAGAATATAACTACTATAATACCGCCCCCTATGTACAAGAATATAACTACTATAATACTGCCCTCTATGTACAGGAATATAACTACTATAATACTGCCCCCTATGTACAAGAATATAACTACTATAATACTGCCCCTATGTACAAGAATATAACTAATATAATACTGCCCCTATGTACAAGAATATAACTACTATAATACTTCCCCTATGTACAAGAATATAACTACTATAATACTGCCCCTTATGTACAAGAATATAACTACTATAATACTGCCCCTTGTGTACAAGAATATAACTACTATAATACTGCCCCCTATGTACAGGAATATAACTACTATAATACTGCCCCTATGTACAAGAATATAACTACTATAATACTGCCCCCTATGTACAGGAATATAACTGCTATAATACTGCCCCCTATGTACAGGAATATAACTACTATAATACTGCCCACTATGTACAAGAATATAACTACTATAATACTGCCCCCTATGTACAAGAATATAACTACTATAATACTGCCCCCTATGTACAGTAATATAACTAATATAATACTGCCCCCTATGTACAAGAATATAACCAATATAATACTGCCCCCTATGTACAGGAATATAACTACTATAATACTGCCCCCTATGTACAGGAATATAACTACTATAATACTGCCCCCTATGTACAGGAATATAACTACTATAATACTACCCCCTATGTACAAGAATATAACTACTATAATACTGCCCCCTATGTACAGGAATATAACTACTATAATACTTCCCCCTATGTACAGGAATATAACTTCTATAATACTGACCCCTATGTACAAGAATATAACTACTATAATACTGACCCCTATGTACAAGAATATAACTACTATAATACTGCCCCCTATGTACAAGAATATAACTACTATAATACTGCCCCCTATGTACAGGAATATAACTACTATAATACTGCCCCCTATGTACAAGAATATAACTACTATAATACTGCCCCCTATGTACAAGAATATAACTACTATAATACTACCCCCTATGTACAAGAATATAACTACTATAATACTGCCCCCTATGTACAAGAATATAACTACTATAATACTGCCCCCTATGTACAAGAATATAACTACTATAATACTGCCCCCTATGTACAGGAATATAACTACTATAATACTGCCCCCTATGTACAAGAATATAACTACTATAATACTGCCCCCTATGTACAGGAATATAACTACTATAATACTGTTCCCTGTGTACAAGAATATAACTACTATAATACTGCGCCCTATGTACAAGAATATAACTACTATAATACTGCCCCCTATGTACAAGAATATAACTACTATAATACTGCCCCCTATGTACAAGAATATAACTACTATAATACTGCCCCCTATGTACAAGAATATAACTACTATAATACTGCCCCCTATGTACAGGAATATAACTACTATAATACTGCCCCCTATGTACAAGAATATAACTACTATAATACTGCCCCCTATGTACAAGAATATAACTGCTATAAAACTGCCCCCTATGTACAAGAATATAACTACTATAATACTGCCCCCATGTACAATAATATAACTACTATAATACTGCCCCGTATGTACAAGAATATACCTACTATAATACTGCCCCCTATGTACAAGAATATAACTACTATAATACTGCCCCCTATGTACAGGAATATAACTACTATAATACTGCTCCCTATGTACAAGAATATAACTACTATAATACTGCCCCCTATGTACAGGAATATAACTGCTATAATACTGCCCCCTATGTACAGGAATATAACTACTATAATACTGCCCCCTATGTACAAGAATATAACTACTATAATACTGCCCCCTATGTACAAGAATATAACTACTATAATACTGCCCCCTATGTACAGGAATATAACTACTATAATACTTCCCCCTATGTACAGGAATATAACTTCTATAATACTGACCCCTATGTACAAGAATATAACTACTATAATACTGACCCCTATGTACAAGAATATAACTACTATAATACTGCCCCCTATGTACAAGAATATAACTACTATAATACTGCCCCCTATGTACAGGAATATAACTACTATAATACTGTCCCCTATGTACAAGTATATAACTACTATAATACTGCTCCCTATGTACAAGAATATAACTACTATAATACTGTCCCCCATGTACAAGTATATAACTACTATAATACTGCTCCCTATGTACAGGATATAACTACTATAATACTGACCCCTATGTACAAGAATATAACTACTATAATACTGCCCCCTATGTACAAGAATATAACTACTATAATACTGCCCCCTATGTACAGGAATATAACTACTATAATACTGCCCCCTATGTACAAGAATATAACTACTATAATACTGACCCCTATGTACAAGAATATAACTACTATAATACTACCCCCTATGTACAAGAGTATAACTACTATAATACTGCCCCCTATGTACAAGAATATAACTACTATAATACTGCCCCCTATGTACAAGAATATAACTACTATAATACTGCCCCCTATGTACAGGAATATAACTACTATAATACTGCCCCCTATGTACAAGAATATAACTACTATAATACTGCCCCCTGTGTACAGGAATATAACTACTATAATACTGCCCCCTATGTACAAGAATATAACTACTATAATACTGCCCCCTATGTACAGGAATATAACTACTATAATACTGTTCCCTATGTACAAGAATATAACTACTATAATACTGCGCCCTATGTACAAGAATATAACTACTATAATACTGCCCCCTATGTACAAGAATATAACTACTATAATACTGCCCCCTATGTACAAGAATATAACTACTATAATACTGCCCCCTATGTACAAGAATATAACTACTATAATACTGCCCCATATGTACAGGAATATAATTACTATAATACTGCCCCCTATGTACAGGAATATAACTACTATAATACTGCCCCTATGTACAGGAATATAACTACTATAATACTGCCCCTTATGTACAAGAATATAACTACTATAATACTGCCCCCTATGTACAAGAATATAACTACTATAATACTGCCCCCTATGTACAAGAATATAACTACTATAATACTGCCCCCTATGTACAAGAATATAACTACTATAATACTGCCCCCTATGTACAGGAATATAACTACTATAATACTGCCCCCTATGTACAAGAATATAACTACTATAATACTGCCCCCTATGTACAGGAATATAACTGCTATAATACCGCCCCCTATGTACAGGAATATAACTACTATAACACTGCCCCTATGTACAGGAATATAACTACTATAATACTGCCCCCTATGTACAGGAATATAACTACTATAATACTGCCCCCTATGTACAAGAATATAACTACTATAATACTGCCCCCTATGTACAAGAATATAACTACTATAATACTGCCCCTATGTACAAGAATATAACTACTATAATACTGCCCCCTATGTACAAGAATATAACTACTATAATACTGCCCCCTATGTACAGGAATATAACTACTATAATACTGCCCCCTATGTACAGGGATATAACTACTATAATACTGACCCCTATGTACAGGAATATAACTACTATAACACTGCCCCCTATGTACAAGAATATAACTACTATAATACTGCCCCCTATGTACAAGAATATAACTACTATAATACTGCCCCTATGTACAAGAATATAACTACTATAATACTGCCCCCTATGTACAAGAATATAACTACTATAATACTGCCCCCTATGTACAGGAATATAACTACTATAATACTGCCCCCTATGTACAGGGATATAACTACTATAATACTGACCCCTATGTACAGGAATATAACTACTATAATACTGCCCCCTATGTACAAGAATATAACTACTATAATACTGCCCCCTATGTACAAGATTATAACTACTATAATACTGCCTCCTATGTACAGGGATATAACTACTATAATACTGACCCCTATGTACAGGAATATAACTACTATAATACTGCCCCCTATGTACAAGAATATAACTACTATAATACTGCCCCCTATGTACAAGATTATAACTACTATAATACTGCCCCCTATGTACAGGAATATAACTACTATAATACTGCCCCCTATGTACAGGTATATAACTACTATAATACTGACCCCTATGTACAGGAATATAACTACTATAACACTGCCCCCTATGTACAAGAATATAACTACTATAATACTGCCCCCTATGTACAAGAATATAACTACTATAATACTGCCCCTATGTACAAGAATATAACTACTATAATACTGCCCCTATGTACAGGAATATAACTACTATAATACTGCCCCCTATGTACAAGAATATAACTACTATAATACTGCCCCCTATGTACAAGAATATAACTACTATAATACTGCCCCCTATGTACAGGAATATAACTACTATAATACTGCCCCCTATGTACAGGGATATAACTACTATAATACTGACCCCTATGTACAGGAATATAACTACTATAATACTGCCCCCTATGTACAAGAATATAACTACTATAATACTGCCCCCTATGTACAAGATTATAACTACTATAATACTGCCTCCTATGTACAGGGATATAACTACTATAATACTGCCCCCTATGTACAAGAATATAACTACTATAATACTGCCCCCTATGTACAAGATTATAACTACTATAATACTGCCCCCTATGTACAGGAATATAACTACTATAATACTGCCCCTATGTACAAGAATATAACTACTATAATACTGCCCCCTATGTACAAGATTATAACTACTATAATACTGCCCCCTATGTACAGGAATATAACTACTATAATACTGCCCCTATGTACAAGAATATAACTACTATAACACTGCCCCCTATGTACAGGAATATAACTACTATAATACTGCCCCCTGTCTTCTATAAATGGTATATACTCTGTCACTCACTGGAGATGAAGAACATGATTCCTGCAGCAAACGATCTGTTAAATCTCTGGAAAGTAGAGAAATGAGCGAAGGATAAGATGCCGGCGATGATCCCGGCGAAGCAGGATAGTGTGGAGAGGATCATGAAGGCGCGTGTAGCGTTCCAATACGCTGAAAGAGAAAAATAGTTCAGTTCTATGGGAAACCATTGTGTCCAACACGAAGTTAAAGGGGTTTTCCCACAAACTAATGTTAGGCCCCATCCACGGGAAAACGAGGGGTCCCAGGCACCTCCATCAGACCCCTTGCCGCTCCTCAGAGTAATGGACCAGATGGTTGCACATGACTGTTGTGCTCCATTAAACTCTATGGAGCTGACAGAGATTGCGCATGCGCGCGTCCATGTGACCGCTGTACCGTAGCACGGTGGGCACACGTCGGCGCCTGGGAGAGGAGGAGGGGGTGAGCGAGTACTATGGGGAAAGCTAGGACATGTGTTATCATTCTCCTGGCTGCGGAACGCTGCAGCGCTGCACCGTACCACTCCCGTATGGCGCCATGCGCCCATTGCCGTCTATGGTGGACATATATACATCCCCCATACGGTCGTGTGAATATAGCTTTGTGGAGTGATGAGGGGTAGGTCGGACCTCTCGTTTTCGTGATCTGTGGGGGTCTCAGCACTGATCAGCGAGTTAGGCCGATCCCGTGAATGGGGCCTAACTTGTTAAGCAGTGCGGGCCGGGGGTGACTCCTGCGGGGGGTGGGGGGTGACTCCTGCGGGGACAAGGTGTAAGGTAACGCGGCCACTTACCGATGCTCTCCGTCTGCATGTAGCATTTTCCGGTCACACAATATCTCCAGAGTCCTTGGTGAGCAAATGCCCCCGACAATCGGTACTGCATCCAGTAGTCTGTTGCCGTGGAGACAACCAGGAGGATGTTACCCACACAGGCGCAGAAGAGACCTCCACCCATAAAGCTGTACATCCTGACCACAGCAGAGGTGCCTGCAGGAGAGGACAGGTCAGACCCACGAGAGGGAGAGGCAGCGCCCCACAGCACACAATTATACACTCATATACATTATATACGTGTACCTACTGTACATACAGTTCTTCACTCATACACTCATGTGCTGTGCCGTATACAGGCGTCCAGCATATCTACACACATATGGTATATAAAATACCCTGCACCACACACAGCACATTACATATATAGACCATATACACACCACAGATACACCATATATATGTTATGTGCAGTATAATATCTATATAATACACTGCATTTTTTAGTGTGTTAGCTTGGATTACGGGGCCCCCTGACACTGTGGGCCCCATAGCAGCTGCTGTGGCTGTTACCCCTGTAGTTACGCCCCTGATAGATAGAGGTAAGATAAAGAGATAGATAGTTATAGACAGAGATTTATAGAGCGATATGATGTAGATAGGTGATAGATACCTAGATGTCTGTCTATCTACCTCTGATTTACCCAATGCTGGACCCCCCAGAGTAGTAGAAGATCCTCCGGTGACCCAAGCTCTGACCTGATTCTGGAGCACAGGGTACAGAACAGAGGAGAAGCCAGTTTGGATACTATTTGCATCTATCTCTCAGGGGCTGAGGATCGGCCTCCATAATCATTTTATCTGATGGGCCCAAGAATCCCCAAGTGTGACAATGTATCTACCTGTTTATCTACCAATGTATCTATCGCACTTCTTCCTATCTATCCACTATCTATCTCATACCTACATCTCTCTCACTTCTACCTATGTATCTATTATCTATGGGGGTCATTTATCACGTTTTCCTCTTGTTTCTCTGCTATTTGTGCCTTTTTCTTGCCTCTTTTTTTTGCCCCTCCTTTGTCTTTGTCGTCTCAGCTCATTTCTTTTTTTGACTTTTTAGGTGCAGATTTTTCCCCACCTCCTTTCATAGTCTTTCCTACACCTGGTCAGGACCAAAGTGTTTTTGAGCGATTATTTGCACTCATTTAGGCACAGATCGATGATAAATCAGGCGCAAACATCTAGGAGCACGAGAAATACAAAGACAAATTAGGCGCAAACCAGGAAACTGCTGCACGGCGACGGAAAAAGCCGCAAAAAGCTGGAGAAATACTCAATGCACCCAAAAAGTCGCTTAAATACACCCCAAAAAAACACTCATCAGACTAGGATAAATCTGCCCCTATATATCTGTCTAGTCAAAATGTTTTTTTTTTCTTTTGTGTTTTTTTGGGAATTTGCACTTTTTTGGTGACTTTTTCCAGAGTTCTCTGCAGCTCGTGTTGCATTGGTTTTTGCTGCTTGGCGCCAAATTTATCATCAAGCTGCACCTGCTGACAGATGGTGGCGCGAGATTTATCATTGAGTCGTGCCCCAAAAAGCTGCAAAAAAAAAAACTTTGCAAATTCATTCCTGTCCTCAGTAAGTGTAAAAAAAAACTGTTTTGTGTAGGTTGTGCCAAAAATTGTGCAAATTTGAGAAATTGCTCAAAAATCAGTCCAAAGGGTAAATCAAAGAGCGGAAGGGCACAAAAGACTAAGATACATCTGCCCCACCAGGGGAGGGACACAAATATTTTGGACTGAATTTTATCTATAAAAAAATAATTTCAAAAATATTTCACATTAAGGGAAATCTGCGGAATGTTGGAAATGTTACATTTCCTGCAGCGCTGGATACATTGTGTCCTGGCTCCTTCTCTCGGGTTCTGTGCTGGGGCCGTGTACTCAGGTGAGTTGTTGTCTGGCCACTTACCTGTACGTCCTTAGTAGAGGTGATCAGACCGAGCTCCTCACTCCAGCCCCGAGCAGCGCTGAAAGGAATCGCACTAGGCTGCCGTCCAAAAAACCCATCCTGCTCCCGGGCGCGGGGAGGGTTTCTGTTGACGCAGGTAAAATCTTTTTTACCTCTGATACCTCCCTCTCCGGCTGATAGAAAGGGGTCAATAGCTGCCCCCGGCCCCCTCCCCGCATCTGCTTAGCTGGCACTATGGCCCCATGAATGGATGTGATGAGGGCGACAGTTTTTTCCAGAGAACCGGGCCCCACGGAACAAAGACGGACAGGGTTAACCCCTTTATGGCTGACCCATGATTTGTTTTGTTTCAGGGTCGGCACCTGATCAGTGACTTGTGTCACACACGACCCGGGGGCAACACGGGGGCAACATGTGATACATAGTCATATCTACACATAGGAAGACCGGGAGCTCATCATACATATTCTACATATCTATCTCATGTCTGTCTATCTATCTATCTATCTATCTCCTATCTATCTCCTATCTATCTATCTATCTCCTATCTATCTCATGTCTATCTATCTCATGTCTATCTATCTTCTATCTATCTATCTATCTATCTATCTATCTATCTATCTATCTATCTATCTCATATCTATCTCCTATCTATCTATCTCATATCTATCTATCTACCTATCTATCTATCTATCTATCTTCTATCTATCTATCTATCTATCTATCTATCTATCTCCTATCTATCTATCTATCTATCTATCTCATATCTATCTATCTATCTATCTATCTATCTCCTATCTATCTATCTATCTATCTCATATCTATCTATCTATCTATCTATCTCCTATCTATCTATCTATCTCCTATCTATCTATCTATCTATCTCCTATCTATCTATCTATCTATCTATCTATCTATCTATCTATCTTCTATCTATCTATCTATCTATCTATCTCCTATCTATCTATCTCCTATCTATCTATCTCCTATCTATCTATCTATCTATCTATCTATCTATATATCTCATATCTATCTCCTATCTATCTATCTCCTATCTATCTATCTCCTATCTATCTATCTATCTATCTATCTATCTATCTATCTATCTCCTATCTATCTATCTATCTATCTATCTATCTATCTCCTATCTATCTATCTCCTATCTATCTATCTATCTATCTATCTATCTATCTCATATCTATCTCCTATCTATCTATCTCCTATCTATCTATCTATCTATCTATCTATCTATCTATCTATCTATCTATCTCCTATCTATCTATCTCCTATCTATCTATCTATCTATCTATCTATCTATCTATCTCATATCTATCTCCTATCTATCTATCTATCTATCTATCTATCTACCTATCTATCTTCTATCTATCTATCTATCTATCTATCTATCTATCTATCTATCTATCTCCTATCTATCTATCTATCTCCTATCTATCTATCTATCTATCTATCTATCTATCTATCTATCTATCTATCTCCTATCTATCTATCTATACATCTCATTTCTAATTATCAAAACAAAAAGGATTCAGCCGCACCAGAGGGAGTTGGGTGCACACCTTATGGATTTGATTGAATCCTTAATATAGAAATGGAAAAAAATTGCAGCACCCCCGCAGGGCCGGATTAACGCTGGTGGGGGCCTAAATTGAATGTAGTTCAGACAGGGAACAGCAATCACTATATACAGCTCCCCCAGTAATCACTATATACAGCTCCCCCAGTAATCACTATATACAGCTTCCCCAGTAATCACTATATACAGCCCCCCCCCAGCAATCACTATATACAGCTCCCCCAGCAATCACTATATACAGCTCCCCCAGCAATCACTATATACAGCCCCCCAGCAATCACTATATACAGCTCCTCCAGTAATCACTATATACAGCTCCCCCAGTAATCACTATATACAGCTCCCCCAGTAATCACTGTATACAGCTCCCCCAGTAATCACTATATACAGCTCCCCCAGTAATCACTATATACAGCTCCCCCAGTAATCACTATATACAGCTCCCCCAGTAATCACTATATACAGCTTCCCCAGTAATCACTATATACAGCCCCCCCCCAGCAATCACTATATACAGCCCCCCAGCAATCACTATATACAGCTCCCCCAGTAATCACTATATACAGCCCCCCAGTAATCACTATATACAGCCCCCCAGCAATCACTATATACAGCTCCCCCAGCAATCACTATATACAGCTCCCCCAGCAATCACTATATACAGCTCCCCCAGCAATCACTATATACAGCTCCCCAGCAATCACTATATACAGCTCCCCCAGCAATCACTATATACAGCTCCCCCAGCAATCACTGTATACAGCTCCCCCAGCAATCACTATATACAGCTCCCCCAGCAATCACTATATACAGCTCCCCCAGTAATCACTATATACAGCTCCCCCAGCAATCACTATATACAGCTCCCCCAGCAATCACTATATACTGCTCCCCCAGCAATCACTATATACAGCTCCCCCAGCAATCACTATATACAGCTCCCCCAGCAATCACTATATACAGCTCCCCCAGAAATCACTGTATACAGCTCCCCCCAGCAATCACTATATACAGCTCCTCCAGCAATCACTATATACAGCTCCCCCAGCAATCACTGTATACAGCTCCCCCAGTAATCACTATATACAGCTCCCCCAGCAATCACTGTATACAGCTCCCCCAGCAATCACTATATACAGCTCCCCCAGCAATCACTATATACAGCTCCCCCAGCAATCACTATATACAGCTCATCCAGCAATCACTATATACAGCTCCTCCTGCAATCACTGTATACAGTTCACCCAGCAATCACTATATACAGCTCCCCCAGCAATCACTATATACAGCTCCCCCAGCAATCACTGTATACAGCTCCCCCAGTAATCACTATATACAGCTCCCCCAGCAATCACTATATACAGCTCCCCCAGCAATCACTATATACAGCTCCCCCAGCAATCACTGTATACAGCTCCCTAGTAATCACTATATACAGCTCCCCCAGCAATCACTATATACAGCCCCCCCAGTAATCACTATATACAGCTTCCCCAGTAATCACTATATACAGCCCCCCCCCAGCAATCACTATATACAGCTCCCCCAGCAATCACTATATACAGCTCCCCCAGCAATCACTATATACAGCCCCCCAGCAATCACTATATACAGCTCCTCCAGTAATCACTATATACAGCTCCCCCAGTAATCACTATATACAGCTCCCCCAGTAATCACTGTATACAGCTCCCCCAGTAATCACTATATACAGCTCCCCCAGTAATCACTATATACAGCTCCCCCAGTAATCACTATATACAGCTCCCCCAGTAATCACTATATACAGCTTCCCCAGTAATCACTATATACAGCCCCCCCCCAGCAATCACTATATACAGCCCCCCAGCAATCACTATATACAGCTCCCCCAGTAATCACTATATACAGCCCCCCAGTAATCACTATATACAGCCCCCCAGCAATCACTATATACAGCTCCCCCAGCAATCACTATATACAGCTCCCCCAGCAATCACTATATACAGCTCCCCAGCAATCACTATATACAGCTCCCCCAGCAATCACTATATACAGCTCCCCCAGCAATCACTGTATACAGCTCCCCCAGCAATCACTATATACAGCTCCCCCAGCAATCACTATATACAGCTCCCCCAGTAATCACTATATACAGCTCCCCCAGCAATCACTATATACAGCTCCCCCAGCAATCACTATATACTGCTCCCCCAGCAATCACTATATACAGCTCCCCCAGCAATCACTATATACAGCTCCCCCAGCAATCACTATATACAGCTCCCCCAGAAATCACTGTATACAGCTCCCCCCAGCAATCACTATATACAGCTCCTCCAGCAATCACTATATACAGCTCCCCCAGCAATCACTGTATACAGCTCCCCCAGTAATCACTATATACAGCTCCCCCAGCAATCACTGTATACAGCTCCCCCAGCAATCACTATATACAGCTCCCCCAGCAATCACTATATACAGCTCCCCCAGCAATCACTATATACAGCTCATCCAGCAATCACTATATACAGCTCCTCCTGCAATCACTGTATACAGTTCACCCAGCAATCACTATATACAGCTCCCCCAGCAATCACTATATACAGCTCCCCCAGCAATCACTGTATACAGCTCCCCCAGTAATCACTATATACAGCTCCCCCAGCAATCACTATATACAGCTCCCCCAGCAATCACTATATACAGCTCCCCCAGCAATCACTGTATACAGCTCCCCAGTAATCACTATATACAGCTCCCCCAGTAATCACTATATACAGCTCCCCCAGCAATCACTATATACAGCTCCCCCAGCAATCACTATATACAGCTCCCCCAGCAATCACTGTATACAGCTCCCCCAGCAATTACTGTATACAGCTCCCCCAGCAATCACTATATACAGCCTCCCAGTAATCACTATATACAGCTCCCCAGCAATCACTATTTACAGCTCTCCCAGCAATCACTATATACAGCTCCCCCAGCAATCACTATATACAGCTCCCCCAGCAATCACTGTATACAGCCCCCCAGCAATCACTATATACAGCTCCCCCAGCAATCACTGTATACAGCCCCCCAGCAATCACTATATACAGCTCCTCCAGTAATCACTATATACAGCTCCCCCAGCAATCACTGTATACAGCTCCCCCAGCAATCACTGTATACAGCTCCCAGTAATCACTATATACAGCTCCCCCAGCAATCACTATATACAGCTCCCTCAGCAATCACTATATACAGCTCCCCCAGCAATCACTATATACAGCTCCCCCAGCAATCACTGTATACAGCTCCCCAGTAATCACTATATACAGCTTCCCAGCAATAACTATTTACAGCTCCCCCAGCAATCACTATATACAGCTCCCCCAGCAATCACTATATACAGCTCCCCCAGCAATCACTGTATACAGCCCCCCAGCAATCACTATATACAGCTCCCCCAGCAATCACTGTATACAGCCCCCCAGCAATCACTATATACAGCTCCCCCAGCAATCACTATATACAGCTCCCCCAGCAATCACTATATACAGCTCCCTCAGCAATCACTATATACAGCTTCCCAGCAATAACTATTTACAGCTCCCCCAGCAATCACTATATACAGCTCCCCCAGCAATCACTATATACAGCTCCCCCAGCAATCACTGTATACAGCCCCCCAGCAATCACTATATACAGCTCCCCCAGCAATCACTATATACAGCCCCCCAGCAATCACTATATACAGCTCCTCCAGTAATCACTATATACAGCTCCCCCAGCAATCACTATATACAGCTCCCTCAGCAATCACTATATACAGCTCCCCCAGCAATCACTATATACAGCTCCCCCAGCAATCACTATATACAGCTCCCCAGCAATCACTGTATACAGCTCCCCCAGCAATCACTGTATACAGCTCCCCCAGCAATCACTATATACAGCTCCCCCAGCAATCACTATATACAGCCCCCCAGCAATCACTATATACAGCCCCCAAGTAATCACTGTATACAGCTCCCCCAGCAATCACTATATACAGCCCCCCAGTAATCACTGTATACAGCTTCCAGTAATCCCTGTATACAGCCCCCAGCAATCACTATATATACAGCTCCCCAGCAATCACTACATACAGCTCCCCCAGCAATCACTATATACAGCTCCCCCAGCAATCACTATATACAGCTCCCCCAGCAATCACTATATACAGCTCCCCCAGCAATCATTATATACAGCTCCCCAGCATTAACTGTATACAGCTCCCAGCAATCACTGTATACAGCTCCCCAGTAATCACTATATACAGCTTCCCAGCAATCACTATTTACAGCTCCCAGTAATCACTATATACAGCTCCTCCAGTAATCACTATATACAGCTCCCCCAGCAATCACTATATACAGCTCCCCCAGCAATCACTATATACAGCCTCCCAGTAATCACTATATACAGCTCCCCCAGTAATCACTATATACAGCTCCCCCAGTAATCACTATATACAGCTCCCCCAGCAATCACTATATACAGCTCCCCAGCAATCACTGTATACAGCTCCCCCAACAATCACTATATACAGCTCCCCCAGCAATCACTATATACAGCTCCCCCAGCAATCACTATATACAGCTCCCCAGTAATCACTATATACAGCTCCCCCAGCAATCACTATATACAGCTCCCCCAGCAACCACTGGATACAGCTCCCCCAGCAATCATTATATACAGCTCCCCCAGCAATCACTATATACAGCTCCCCCAGCAATCACTATATACAGCCCCCCAGCAATCACTATATACAGCTCCCCCAGCAATCACTATATACAGCCCCCCAGCAATTACTATATACAGCTCCCCCAGCAATCACTATATACAGCCCCCCAGTAATCACTGTATACAGCTCCCCCAGTAATCCCTACATACAGCTCCCCCAGCAATCACTATATACAGCTCCCCCAGCAATCACTATATACAGCTCCCCCTGCAATCACTATATACAGCTCCCCAGCAATCACTGTATACAGCTCCCCCAGCAATCACTATATACAGCTCCCCCAGCAATCACTGTATACAGCTCCCCAGTAATCACTATATACAGCTCCCCAGCAATCACTATTTACAGCTCCCCCAGCAATCACTATATACAGCTCCCCCAGCAATCACTATATACAGCTCCCTCAGCAATCACTATATACAGCTCCCCCAGCAATCACTATATACAGCTCCTCCAGTAATCACTATATACAGCTCCCCCAGCAATCACTATATACAGCTCCCTCAGCAATCACTATATACAGCTCCCCCAGCAATCACTATATACAGCTCCCCCAGCAATCACTATATACAGCTCCCCCAGCAATCACTGTATACAGCCCCCCAGCAATCACTATATACAGCTCCCCCAGCAATCACTGTATACAGCCCCCCAGCAATCACTATATACAGCTCCCCCAGCAATCACTATATACAGCTCCTCCAGTAATCACTATATACAGCTCCCCCAGCAATCACTATATACAGCTCCCTCAGCAATCACTATATACAGCTCCCCCAGCAATCACTATATACAGCTCCCCCAGCAATCACTGTATACAGCTCCCCCAGCAATCACTATATACAGCCCCCCAGTAATCACTGTATACAGCTCCCCCAGCAATCACTATATACAGCCCCCCAGTAATCACTGTATACAGCTTCCAGTAATCCCTGTATAAAGCCCCCAGCAATCACTATATATACAGCTCCCCAGCAATCACTACATACAGCTCCCCCAGCAATCACTATATGCAGCTCCCCCAGCAATCACTATATAAAGCTCCCCCAGCAATCACTATATACAGCTCCCCCAGCAATCATTATATACAGCTCCCCAGCATTAACTGTATACAGCTCCCAGCAATCACTGTATACAGCTCCCCAGTAATCACTATATACAGCTTCCCAGCAATCACTATTTACAGCTCCCCCAGCAATCACTATATACAGCTCCCCCAGCAATCACTATATACAGCTCCCCCAGCAATCACTATATACAGCTCCCCCAGCAATCACTGTATACAGCCCCCCAGCAATCACTATATACAGCTCCCCCAGCAATCACTGTATACAGCCCCCCAGCAATCACAATATACAGCTCCCCCAGCAATCACTATATACAACTCCCCCAGCAATTACTATATACAGCTCCCCCCAGCAATCACTATATACAGCTCCCCCAGGAATCACTATATACAGCTCCCACAGCAATCACTATATACAGCCCCCCAGTAATCACTATATACAGCTCCTCCAGCAATCGCTATATACAGCTCCCCGAGCAATCACTATATACAGCTCCCCCAGCAATCACTATATACAGCTCCCCTGTAATCACTATATACAGCTCCCCCAGCAATTACTATATATACAGCTGCCCCAGCAATCACTATATACAGCTCCCCCAGCAATCACTATATACAGCTCCCCAAGCAATCACTATATACAGCTCCCCCAGTAATCACTATATACAGACCCCAGTAATCACTGTATACAGCTCCCCCAGTAATCACTATATACAGCTCCCCCAGTAATCACTATATACAGCTCCCCCGGTAATCACTATATACAGCCCCCCAGTAATCACTATATACAGCTCCCCCAGTAATCACTGTATACAGCTCCCCAGCAATCACTATATACAGCCCCCCAGCAATCACTATATACAGCTCCCCCAGCAATCACTGTATACAGCCCCCCAGCAATCACTATATACAGCTCCCCCAGCAATCACTATATACAGCTCCTCCAGTAATCACTATATACAGCTCCCCCAGCAATCACTATATACAGCTCCCTCAGCAATCACTATATACAGCTCCCCCAGCAATCACTATATACAGCTCCCCCAGCAATCACTATATACAGCTCCCCCAGCAATCACTATATACAGCTCCCCAAGCAATCACTATATACAGCTCCCCCAGCAATCACTGTATACAGCCCCCCAGCAATCACTATATACAGCTCCCCCAGCAATCACTGTATACAGCCCCCCAGCAATCACTATATACAGCTCCCCCAGCAATCACTATATACAGCTCCTCCAGTAATCACTATATACAGCTCCCCCAGCAATCACTATATACAGCTCCCTCAGCAATCACTATATACAGCTCCCCCAGCAATCACTATATACAGCTCCCCCAGCAATCACTATATACAGCCCCCCAGTAATCACTGTATACAGCTCCCCCAGCAATCACTATATACAGCCCCCCAGTAATCACTGTATACAGCTACCAGTAATCCCTGTATAAAGCCCCCAGCAATCACTATATATACAGCTCCCCAGCAATCACTACATACAGCTCCCCCAGCAATCACTGTATACAGCTCCCCCAGCAATCACTATATACAGCTCCCCCAGCAATCACTATATACAGCTCCCCCAGCAACCACTATATACAGCTCCCCCAGCAATCATTATATACAGCTCCCCAGCATTAACTGTATACAGCTCCCAGCAATCACTGTATACAGCTCCCCCAGCAATCACTATATACAGCTCCCCCAGCAATCACTATATACAGCTCCCCCTGCAATCACTATATACAGCTCCCCAGCAATCACTGTATACAGCTCCCCCAGCAATCACTATATACAGCTCCCCCAGCAATCACTGTATACAGCTCCCCAGTAATCACTATATACAGCTCCCCAGCAATCACTATTTACAGCTCCCCCAGCAATCACTATATACAGCTCCCCCAGCAATCACTATATACAGCTCCCTCAGCAATCACTATATACAGCTCCCCCAGCAATCACTATATACAGCTCCTCCAGTAATCACTATATACAGCTCCCCCAGCAATCACTATATACAGCTCCCTCAGCAATCACTATATACAGCTCCCCCAGCAATCACTATATACAGCTCCCCCAGCAATCACTATATACAGCTCCCCCAGCAATCACTGTATACAGCCCCCCAGCAATCACTATATACAGCTCCCCCAGCAATCACTGTATACAGCCCCCCAGCAATCACTATATACAGCTCCCCCAGCAATCACTATATACAGCTCCTCCAGTAATCACTATATACAGCTCCCCCAGCAATCACTATATACAGCTCCCTCAGCAATCACTATATACAGCTCCCCCAGCAATCACTATATACAGCTCCCCCAGCAATCACTGTATACAGCTCCCCCAGCAATCACTATATACAGCCCCCCAGTAATCACTGTATACAGCTCCCCCAGCAATCACTATATACAGCCCCCCAGTAATCACTGTATACAGCTTCCAGTAATCCCTGTATAAAGCCCCCAGCAATCACTATATATACAGCTCCCCAGCAATCACTACATACAGCTCCCCCAGCAATCACTATATGCAGCTCCCCCAGCAATCACTATATACAGCTCCCCCAGCAATCACTATATACAGCTCCCCCAGCAATCATTATATACAGCTCCCCAGCATTAACTGTATACAGCTCCCAGCAATCACTGTATACAGCTCCCCAGTAATCACTATATACAGCTTCCCAGCAATCACTATTTACAGCTCCCCCAGCAATCACTATATACAGCTCCCCCAGCAATCACTATATACAGCTCCCCCAGCAATCACTGTATACAGCCCCCCAGCAATCACTATATACAGCTCCCCCAGCAATCACTGTATACAGCCCCCCAGCAATCACAATATACAGCTCCCCCAGCAATCACTATATACAACTCCCCCAGCAATTACTATATACAGCTCCCCCCAGCAATCACTATATACAGCTCCCCCAGGAATCACTATATACAGCTCCCACAGCAATCACTATATACAGCCCCCCAGTAATCACTATATACAGCTCCTCCAGCAATCGCTATATACAGCTCCCCGAGCAATCACTATATACAGCTCCCCCAGCAATCACTATATACAGCTCCCCTGTAATCACTATATACAGCTCCCCCAGCAATTACTATATATACAGCTGCCCCAGCAATCACTATATACAGCTCCCCCAGCAATCACTATATACAGCTCCCCAAGCAATCACTATATACAGCTCCCCCAGTAATCACTATATACAGACCCCAGTAATCACTGTATACAGCTCCCCCAGTAATCACTATATACAGCTCCCCCAGTAATCACTATATACAGCTCCCCCGGTAATCACTATATACAGCCCCCCAGTAATCACTATATACAGCTCCCCCAGTAATCACTGTATACAGCTCCCCAGCAATCACTATATACAGCCCCCCAGCAATCACTATATACAGCTCCCCCAGCAATCACTGTATACAGCCCCCCAGCAATCACTATATACAGCTCCCCCAGCAATCACTATATACAGCTCCTCCAGTAATCACTATATACAGCTCCCCCAGCAATCACTATATACAGCTCCCTCAGCAATCACTATATACAGCTCCCCCAGCAATCACTATATACAGCTCCCCCAGCAATCACTATATACAGCTCCCCCAGCAATCACTATATACAGCTCCCCAAGCAATCACTATATACAGCTCCCCCAGCAATCACTGTATACAGCCCCCCAGCAATCACTATATACAGCTCCCCCAGCAATCACTGTATACAGCCCCCCAGCAATCACTATATACAGCTCCCCCAGCAATCACTATATACAGCTCCTCCAGTAATCACTATATACAGCTCCCCCAGCAATCACTATATACAGCTCCCTCAGCAATCACTATATACAGCTCCCCCAGCAATCACTATATACAGCTCCCCCAGCAATCACTATATACAGCTCCCCAGCAATCACTGTATACAGCTCCCCCAGCAATCACTATATACAGCTCCCCCAGCAATCACTATATACAGCCCCCCAGTAATCACTGTATACAGCTCCCCCAGCAATCACTATATACAGCCCCCCAGTAATCACTGTATACAGCTACCAGTAATCCCTGTATAAAGCCCCCAG
Organism: Engystomops pustulosus; assembly: GCF_040894005.1. Lineage (NCBI taxonomy): Eukaryota > Metazoa > Chordata > Amphibia > Anura > Leptodactylidae > Engystomops > Engystomops pustulosus. The sequence goes on from NC_092416.1 coordinate 12,517,434, forward strand.
CAATCACTATATATACAGCTCCCCAGCAATCACTACATACAGCTCCCCCAGCAATCACTGTATACAGCTCCCCCAGCAATCACTATATACAGCTCCCCCAGCAACCACTATATACAGCTCCCCCAGCAATCATTATATACAGCTCCCCAGCATTAACTGTATACAGCTCCCAGCAATCACTATATACAGCTTCCCAGCAATCACTATTTACAGCTCCCCCAGCAATCACTATATACAGCTCCCCCAGCAATCACTATATACAGCTCCCCCAGCAATCACTGTATACAGCCCCCCAGCAATCACTCTATACAGCTCCCCCAGCAATAACTGTATACAGCCCCCCAGCAATCACTATATACAGCTCCCCCAGCAATCACTATATACAATTCCCTCAGCAATTACTATATACAGCTCCCCCCAGCAACCACTATATACAGCTCCCCCAGGAATCACTATATACAGCTCCCACAGCAATCACTATATACAGCCCCCCAGTAATCACTATATACAGCTCCTCCAGCAATCGCTATATACAGCTCCCCATTAATCACTGTGTACAGCTCCCCCAGCAATCACTATATACAGCTCCCCTGTAATCACTATATACAGCTCCCCCAGCAATTACTATATATACAGCTGCCCCAGCAATCACTATATACAGCTCCCCCAGCAATCACTATATACAGCTCCCCCAGTAATCACTATATACAGACCCCAGTAATCACTGTATACAGCTCCCCCAGTAATCACTATATACAGCTCCCCCAGTAATCACTATATACAGCTCCCCCAGTAATCACTATATACAGCCCCCCAGTAATCACTATATACAGCTCCCCCAGTAATCACTGTATACAGCTCCCCAGCAATCACTATATACAGCTTCCCCAGTAATCACTGTATACAGCTCCCCAGCAATCACTATATACAGCTCCCACAGCAATCACTATATAAAGCTCCCCCAGCAATCACTATATACAGCTCCCCCAGCAATCACTATATACAGCTCCCCCAGCAATCACTATATACAGCCCCCCCCAGCAATCACTATATACAGCTCCCCCAGCAATCACTATATACAGCTCCCCAAGCAATCACTATATACAGCTCCCCCAGTAATCACTATATACAGACCCCAGTAATCACTGTATACAGCTCCCCCAGTAATCACTATATACAGCTTCCCTAGAAATCACTGTATACAGCTCCCCCAGTAATCACTATATACAGCTCCCCAAGCAATCACTATATACAGCTCCCCCAGTAATCACTATATACAGACCCCAGTAATCACTGTATACAGCTCCCCCAGTAATCACTATATACAGCTCCCCCAGTAATCACTATATACAGCTCCCCCAGCAATCACTATATACAGCTCCCCCAGCAATCACTATATACAGCTCCCCCAGCAATCACTGTATACAGCTCCCCCAGCAATCACTATATACAGCTCCCCCAGCAATCACTGTATACAGTTCACCCAGCAATCACTGTATACAGCTCCCCCAGCAATCACTATATACAGCTACCCCAGCAATCACTATATACAGCTCCCCCAGCAATCACTATATACAGCTCCCCAGCAATCACTACATACAGCCCCCCAGCAATCACTATATACAGCTCCCCCAGCAATCACTATATACAGCTCCCCCAGCAATCACTGTATACATCTCCCCCAGCAATCACTATATACAGCTCCCCCAGCAATCACTATATACAGCTCCTCCAGCAATCACTATATACAGCTCCCCCAGCAATCACTATATACAGCTCCCCCAGTAATCACTGTATACAGCTCCCCCAGTAATCACTATATACAGATCCCCCAGTAATCACTGTATACAGCTCCCCCAGCAATCACTGTATACAGCTCCCCCAGTAATCACTATATACAGCTCCCCCAGCAATCACTATATACAGCTCCCCAGTAATCACTATATACAGCTCCCCCAGCAATCACTATATACAGCTCCCCCAGCAATCACTATATACAGCCTCCAGTAATCACTATATACAGCTCCCCCAGTAATCACTATATACAGCCCCCCAGTAATCACTGTATACAGCTCCCCCAGTAATCACTATATACAGCTCCCCCAGTAATCACTATATACAGCTCCCCCAGTAATCACTATATACAGCTCCCCCAGCAATCACTGTATACAGCTGCCCCAGCAATCACTATATACAGCTCCCCCAGTAATCACTATATACAGCTCCCCCAGTAATCACTATATACAGCCCTCCAGCAATCACTATATACAGCTCCCCAGCAATCACTATATACAGCTCCCCCAGCAATCACTATATACAGCTCCCCCCAGCAATCACTATATACAGCTCCCCAGCAATCACTATATACAGCTCCCCAGCAATCAATATATACAGCTCCCCAGCAATCACTGTATACAGCTCCCCCAGCAATCACTATATACAGCTCCCCTGTAATCACTATATACAGCTCCCCCAGCAATCACTATATATACAGCTGCCCCAGCAATCACTATATACAGCTCCCCCAGTAATCACTACATACAGCTCCCCCATCAATCACTATATACAGCTCCCCCAGTAATCACTATATACAGCTCCCCCAGTAATCACTATATACAGCTCCCCCAGTAATCACTATATACAGCTCCCCCAGCAATCACTGTATACAGCTCCCCCAGTAATCACTATATACAGCTCCCCCAGTAATCACTATATACAGCTCCCCCAGTAATCACTGTATACAGCTCCCCCAGTAATCACTATATACAGCTCCCCCAGCAATCACTATATACAGCTCCCCCAGTAATCACTGTATACAGCTCCCCAGCAATCACTATATACAGCTTCCCCAGCAATCACTGTATGCAGCTTCCCCAGCAATCACTATATACAGCTCCCCCAGCAATCACTATATACAGCTCCCCCAGCAATCACTATATACAGCTCCCCCAGCAATCACTATATACAGCTCCCCCAGCAATCACTATATACAGCTCCCCAAGCAATCACTATATACAGCTCCCCCAGCAATCACTATATACATCCCCCAGCAATCACTATATACAGCTCCCCCAGTAATCACTATATACAGCTCCCCCAGCAATCACCATATACAGCTCCCCAGCAATCACTATATACAGCTCCCCCAGCAATCACTATATACAGCTCCCCCAGCAATCACCATATACAGCTCCCCAGTAATCACTGTATACAGCTCCCCCAGCAATCACTATATACTGCTCCCCCAGTAATCACTGTATACAGCCCCCCAGCAATCACTATATACAGCTCCCCCAGCAATCACTATATACTGCTCCCCCAGTAATCACTATATACAGCTCCCCCAGCAATCACTATATACAGCTCCCCCAGTAATCACTATATACAGCTCCCACAGCAATCACTATATACAGCTCCCCCAGTAATCACTGTATACAGCTCCCCCAGTAATCACTACATACAGCTCCCCCAGCAATCACTGTATACACCCCCCAGCAATCACTGTATACAGCCCCCCAGCAATCACTATATACAGTTCCCCCAGCAATCACTATATACAGCTCCCCCAGCAATCACTACATCCAGCCCCCCAGCAATCACTATATACAGCTCCCCCAGCAATCACTATATACAGCTCCCCCAGCAATCACTGTATACAGCTCCCCCAGTAATCACTATATACAGCTCCTCCAGCAATCACTATATATACAGCTGCCCCAGAAATCACTATATACAGCTCCCCAGCAATCACTGTATACAGCTCCCCCAGCAATCACTATATACAGCCCCCAGTAATCACTATATACAGCTCTCCAGCAATCACTATATACAGCTCCCCCAGCAATCATTGTATACAGCTCCCAGTAATCACTATATACAGCTCCCCAGCAATCACTATATGCAGCTCCCCCAGCAATCACTATATACAGCTCCCCAGCAATCACTATATACAGCTCCCCCAGCAATCACTATATACAGCTCCCCCAGCAATCACTATATACAGCTCCCCCCAGCAATCACTATATACAGCTCCCCCAGCAACCACTATATACAGCTTCCCCAGCAATCACTATATACAACTCCCCAGCAATCACTATATACAGCTCCCCCAGCAATCACTATATACAGCTCCCCAGCAATCACTGTATACAGCTCCCAGTAATCACTATATACAGCTCCCCCAGCAATCATTGTATACAGCTCCCAGTAATCACTATATACAGCTCCCCAGCAATCACTATATGCAGCTCCCCCAGCAATCACTATATACAGCCCCCCCAGCAATCACTATAAACAGCTCTCCCAGTAATCACTATATACAGCTCCCCCAGCAATCACAATATACAGCCCCCCCAGCAATCAGTATATACAGCTCCCCCAGCAATCACTACATACAGCTCCCCCAGCAATCACTATATACAGCCCCCCCAGCAATCACTATAAACAGCTCCCCCAGTAATCACTATATACAGCTCCCACAGCAATCACTATATACAGCTCCCCCAGCAATCACTTTATACAGCTCCCACAGCAATCACTATATACAGCTCCCCCAGCAATCACTGTATACAGCTCCCCCAGCAACCACTGTATACAGCTCCCCCAGCAATCACTATATACAGCTCCGCAGCAATCACTATATACAGCTCCGCAGCAATCACTATATACAGCTCCCCAGCAATCACTATATACAGCTCCCCCAGCAATCACTATATACAGCTCCCCCAGCAATCACTATAAACAGCTCCCCCAGCAATCACTGTATACAGCCCCCCAGCAATCACTATAAACAGCTCCGCAGCAATCACTATATACAGCTCCGCAGCAATCACTATATACAGCTCCCCAGCAATCACTATATACAGCTCCCCCAGCAATCACTATATACAGCTCCCCCAGCAATCACTATAAACAGCTCCCCCAGCAACCACTGTATACAGCTCCCCCAGCAATCACTATATACAGCTCCGCAGCAATCACTATATACAGCTCCGCAGCAATCACTATATACAGCTCCCCAGCAATCACTATATACAGCTCCCCCAGCAATCACTATATACAGCTCCCCCAGCAATCACTATAAACAGCTCCCCCAGCAATCACTATATACAGCTCCCCCAGCAATCACTATATACAGCTCCCCCAGCAATTACTATATACAGCCCCCCAGCAATCACTATATACAGCTCCCCCAGCAATCACTATATACAGCTCCCCCAGCAATCACTATATACAGCCCCCCAGCAATCACTATTTACAGCTCCCCCAGCAATCACTATATACAGCTCCCCCAGCAATTACTGTATACAGCTCCCCCAGCAATCACTATATACAGCTCCCCCAGAAATCACTATATACAGCTCCCACAGCAATCACTATATACAGCTCCCCCAGCAATCACTATATACAGCTCCCCCAGCAATCACTATAAACAGCTCCCCCAGCAATCACTATATACAGCTCCCCCAGCAATCACTATATACAGCTCCCCCAGCAATCACTATATACAGCTCCCCCAGCAATCACTATATACAGCTCCCCAGCAATCACTGTATACAGCTCCCCCAGCAATCACTATATACAGCTCCCCCAGCAATCACTATATACAGCCCCCCAGTAATCACTATATACAGCTCCCCCAGCAATCACTATATACAGCTCCCCCAGCAACCACTATATACAGCTCCCCAGCAATCACTATATACAGCTCCCCAGCAATCACTGTATACAGCTCCCCCAGTAATCACTATATACAGCTCCCCCAGCAATCACTGTATACAGCTCCCCCAGCAATCACTATTTACAGCTCCCCCAGCAATCACTATATACAGCTCCCCCAGCAATCACTATATACAGCTCCCCAGCAATCACTGTATACAGCTCCCAGCAATCACTGTATACAGCTCCCCCAGCAATCACTATATACAGCTCCCCCAGCAATCACTATATACAGCCCCCCAGCAATCACTATATACAGCTCCCCCAGCAATCACTATATACAGCCCCCCAGTAATCACTATATAGAGCCCCCAGCTATCACTATATACAGCTCCCCCAGCAATCACTGTATACAGCTCCCCCAGCAATCACTATAAACAGCTCTCCCAGCAATCACTATATACAGCTCCCCCAGCAATCACTGTATACAGCTCCCCCAGCAATCACAGTATATATGCCCCAGTAATCACTATATACAGCTCCCCCAGCAATCACTGTATACAGCTCCCCCAGCAATCACTGTATACAGCTCCCCCAGCAATCACTATACACTGCTCCCTCAGCAACCACCATATACAGCTCCACCAGCAATCACTATATACAGCTCCCCCAGCAATCACTATATACAGCCCCCCAGTAATCACTATATAGAGCCCCCAGCTATCACTATATACATCCCCCCTAGCAATCACTATATACAGCTCCACCAGCAATCACTATATACAGCCCCCAGTAATCAATATATATAGCTCCCTCATCAACTGCTATATACAGCTCCCCTAGAAATCCCTATATACAGCTCCACCAGCAATCACTATACACAACTCCCCAGTAATCACTATATACAGCTCCACCAGTAATCACTATATACAGCCTCCCCAGTAGTCAGTATATACAGCTCCCCCAGCAACCGCTATATACTGCTCACCAGCAATCACTATATGCAGCTCCACCGGCAATCACTATATACAGCCCCCCAGTAATCACTGCATATAACCCCCTACAATAAATATATACAGTCCCCCAGCAATCACTATATACAACTGTCCAATAACTATATTAAGCCTCCCTATAATAACCATATACAGCCCCCCTATAATAATCATATACAGCTCCCTATAACTATATACAGCCCCCAATAATAATTATATACAGCCCCCAATAATAACTATATACAGCTCCCAATAATAACTATATACAGCCCACTATGTATTTACCCCCCACACAAATAACTATTTACAGTCCTAGGTAAAATAATAAAATTGTACTCACCTTCCTTCGTTCCTCCGATGCGCACCATTCTCATCTTGACCCGCGGTGTCATGATACCATCTGAGGTGTACTAAGATGGTGGCGCCCTGCTGCTGGCGGCGCAGTGACACCACACTCGCCACCAGCAGTGGCTAGGCGCCACTATCTTAGTACACATCCAATGGTCTAAGGCAGCGCAAGGGCCGCTCTGCCATAGACTGAAGTCTATGGGGGTACCGGACCCCAATTTACAGTGGGCGGTTTGGTGGTCATGCGACCACCTGAATCGCCCACATTAAGAGCGGCTTCATTGTCAGGACCAAATAAAAATAGCTATGAACTTCTGCTGTAGCTCCATGTATGGCTGTGTACTGTGGCTGTAGCTCCATGTATGGCTGTGTACTGTGGCTGTAGCTCCATGTATGGTTGTGTACTGTGGCTGTAGCTCCATGTATGGCTGTGTACTGCGGCTGTAGCTCCATGTATGGCTGTGTACTGCGGCTGTAGCTCCATGTATGGCTGTGTACTGTGGCTGTAGCTCCATGTATGGCTGTGTACTGTGGCTGTAGCTCCGTGTATGGCTGCGTATTGCGGCTGTAGCTTCATGTATGGCTGTGTACTGCGACTGTAGCTCCATGTATGGCTGTGTACTGTGGCTGTAGCTCCATTAATGGCTGTGTGCTGCTATTGTAGCTCCATGTATGGCTGTATACTGCTCCTGTAGCTCCAGGTATGGCTGTGTACTGCTCCTGTGGCTCCATGTATGGCTGTGTACTGTGGCTGTAGCTCCATGTATGGCTGTGTACTGTGTCTGTAGCTCCATGTATGGCTGTACACTGTGGCTGTAGCTCCATGTATGGCTGTGTACTGTGGCTGTAGCTCCATGTACGGCTGTGTACTGTGGCTGTAGCTCCATGTATGACAGTGTACTGCAGCTGTAGCTCCATGTATGGCTGTGTACTGCAGCTGTAGCTCCATGTATGGCTGTGTACTGTGGCTATATCTCCATGTATGGCTGTGTACTGTGGCTGTAGCCCCATGTATGGCTATGTACTGTGGCTGTAGCTCCATGTATAGCTGTGTACTGTGCCTGTAGCTCCATGTATGGCTGTGTACTGTGGCTGTAGCCCCATGTATGGCTATGTACTGCAGCTGTAGCTCCATGTATGGCTGTGTACTGTGGCTGTAGCTCCACGTGTGGCTGTGTACTGCGACTGTAGCTCCATGTATGGCTGTGTACTGCTAATATAGCTCCATGTATGGCTGTGTACTGTGGCTGTAGCTCCATGTATGGCTGTGTACTGTGGCTGTAGCTCCATGTATCGCTGTGTACTGCGGCTGTAGCTCCACGTGTGGCTGTGTACTGCGACTGTAGCTCCATGTATGGCTGTGTACTGCTAATATAGCTCCAGATATGGCTGTGCACTGATGCTGTAGCACCATGTATAGTTGTGTACTACTGCTGTAGCCCCATGTATGGTGTGTACTGTGGCTGTAGCTCCATGTATGGCTGTGTACTGTGGCAGTAGCTCCATGTATGGCTGTGCACTGTGGCTGTAGCTCCATGTATGGCTGTGTACTGTGGCTGTAGGTCCATGTATCGCTGTGTACTGTGGCTGTAGATCTATGTATGGTTGTGTACTGTGGCTGTAGCTCCATGTATGGCTGTGTACTGTGGCTGTAGCTCCATGTATAGCTGTGTACTCCGGCTGTAGCCCCATGTATTGCTGTGTACTGTTCCTGTCGCTCCATGTAATGGCTGTGTATTGCGGCTGTATCTTCATGTATGGCTGTGTACTGTGGCTGTAGCTCCGTGTATGGCTGTGTATTGCGGCTGTAGCTTCATGTATGGCTGTGTACTGTGGCTGCAGCTCCATTAATGGCTGTGTGCTGCTATTGTGGCTCCATGTATGGCTGTGTACTGTGGCTGTAGCACCATGTATGGATGTGTACTGTGGCTGTAGCTCCATGTATGGCTGTGTACTGCGGCTGTAGCTCCATGTATGGCTGTGTACTGTGGCTGTAGCACCATGTATGGATGTGTACTGCGGCTGTAGCTCCATGTATGGCTGTGTACTGCGGCTGTAGCTCCATGTATGGCTATGTACTGTGGCTGTAGCTCCATGTATGGCTGTGTACTGTGGCTGTAGCTCCATGTATGGCTGTGTACTGCGGCTGTAGCTCCATGTATGGCTATGTACTGTGGCTGTAGCTCCATTTATGGCTGTGTACTGCAGCTGTAGCTCCATGTATGGCTGTGTACTGTGGCTGTAGCTCCATTTATGGCTGTGTACTGTGGCTGTAGCTCCATGTATGGCTGTGTACTGTGGCTGTAGATCCATGTATGGCTGTGTACTGTGGCTGTAGCTCCATGTATGGCTGTGTACTGTGGCTGTAGCTCCATGTATGGCTGTGTACTGCAGCTGTAGCTCCATGTATGGCTGTGTACTGCGACTGTAGCTCCATGTATGGCTGTGTACTGCGGCTGTAGCTCCATGTATGGCTGTGTACTGCGGCTGTAGCTCCATGTATGGCTGTGTACTGCGACTGTAGCTGCATGTGTGGCTGTGTACTGCAACTGTAGCTGCATGTGTGGCTGCGTACTGCGACTGTAGCTCGATGTGTGGCTGCGTACTGCGACTGTAGCTCGATGTGTGGCTGTGTACTGCAACTGTAGCTCCATGTATGACTGTGTACTGCTGCTGTGGCTCCATGTATCGCTGTGTATTGCGGCTGTAGCTCCATCTATCGCAGTGTACTGCGGCTGAAGCTACATGTGTCTGTGTACTGTGACTGTAGCTCCATATATGGCTGTATACTGCGACTGTAGCTCGATGTGTGGCTGTGTACTGTGGCTGTAGCTCCATGTATAACTATGTATTGTGGCTGTAGCTCCATGTATGGCTGTGTACTGCGGCTGTAGTTTCATGTATGGCTGTGTACTGTTGCTGTAGCTCCATGTATGGCTGTGTACTGTGGCTGTAGCTCCATGTCTGGCTGTGTACTGTGGCTGTAGCTCCATGTCTGGCTGTGTACTGCGGCTGTAGCTCCATGTCTGGCTGTGTAATGTGGCTGTAGTTCCATGTATGACTGTGTACTGTGGATGTAGCTCCATGTATGACTGTGTACTGCTGCTGTAGCTCCATGTATAGCTCTGTATTGTGGCTGTAGCTCCATTCATAACTGTGTACTGTGGCTGTAGCACCATTAATGGCTGTGTGCTGCTATTGTAGCTCCATGTATGGTTGTGTACTGTGGCTGTAGCGTGTACTGCAGCTGTAGCTTCATGTGTGGCTGTGTACTGCGACTGTAGCTGCATGTGTGGCTGAGCACTGCGACTGTAGCTCCATGTGTGACTGCGTACTGCGACTGTAGCTTGATGTCTGGCTGTGTACTGTGGCTCCATGTATGACTGTGTACTGCTGCTGTAGCTCCATGTATCGCTGTGTACTGTGGCTGTAACTCCATGTATGACTGTGTACTGCTGCTGTAGCTCCATGTATAGCTGTGTACTTTGTCTGTAGCTCCGTGTATGGCTGTGTACTGTGGCTGTAGCTCAATGTATGACTGTGTACTGCTGCTGTAGCTCCATGTGTAACTGTGTACTGTGGCTGTAACTCCATGTATGGCTGTGTACTGCTAATATAGCTCCATGCATAGCTGTGTACTGCGGCTGTAGCTACATGTGTCTGTGTACTGTGACTGTAGCTCCATGTATGGCTGTGTACTGCAACTGTAGCTCGATGTGTGGCTGTGTACTGTGGCTGTAGCTTGATGTAAAGTTTTGTACTGCTGGTGTAGCTCCATGTATGGTTGTGTACTGCAGCTGTAGCTCCATGTATGGCTTTGTACTGCGGCTCTAGCTCCATGTATGGTTGTGTACTGTGGCTGTAGCTCCATGTATGGTTGTGTACTGCGGCTGTAGCTCCATGTGTGGCTGTATACTGCGGCTGTAGCTCCATGTATGGCTGTGTACTCCGTCTGTAGCCCCATGTATTGCTGTGTACTTCTCCTGTAGCTCCATGTAATGGCTGTGTATTGCGGCTGTAGCTTCATGTATGGCTGTGTATTGTGACTGTAGCTCCATGTATCGTTGTGTACTGCAGCTGTAGCTCCATGTCTGGCTGTGTACTGCGGCTGTAGCTCCATGTATGGCTGTGTACTGCAGCTGTAGCTCCATTTATGGCCGTGTACTGTGGCAGTAGCTCCATGTATGGCTGTGTACTGCGGCTGTAACTCCATGTATAGCTGTGTACTGTGGCTGTATCTACATGTATGGCTGTGTACTATGGCTGTAGCTCCATGTATGGCTGTGTACTGTGGCTGTAGCTCCATGTATAGCTGTGTACTGTGGCTGTAGCTCCATGTATGGCTGTGTACTGTGGCTGTAGCTTCATGTATGGCTGTGTACTGCGCCTGTAGCTCCATGTATGGCTGTGCACTGCGGCTGTAGCTCCATGTATGATTGTGTACTGTGGCTGTAGCACCATGTATGGATGTGTACTGTGGCTGTAGCTCCATGTATGGCTGTGTACTGCGGCTGTAGCTCCATGTATGGCTGTGTACTGAGGCTGTAGCTCCATGTATGGCTGTGTACTGTTGCTGTAGCTTCATGTTTGGCTGTGTACTGTGGCAGTAGCTCCATGTATGGCTGTGTACTGCGGCTGTAGCTCCATGTATGGCTGTGTACTGCGGCTGCAGCTCCATGTATGGCTGTGTACTGCGGCTGCAGCTCCATGTATGGCTGTGTACTGTGGCTGTAGCTCCATGTATGGCTGTACACTGTGGCTGTAGCTCCATGTATGGCTGTGTACTGTGGCTGTAGCTCCATGTACGGCGGTGTACTGTGGCTGTAGCTCCATGTATGACAGTGTACTGCAGCTGTAGCTCCATGTATGGCTGTGTACTGCTGTTGTAGTTCCATGTAAAGCCAGGTGCATCATGGGCTGCCAACGGATGGGCCCTGCGGTGATCTGATATGCCCTACGCCATATACATGGACATTGGCTGAACTGATGCATGCTTGTCTTCTGTGTGTGGTCTTCTCGGCCTGTTTCTTTAGTGATCTGCCTCCATCACTGGTCCTGTTGATCAGTCATCTGATGTGTAAGGCCAACCTTAGGAAGTTCTATGTCTAATGGATATTCACTCAAGACACACAATGATATAATCAAAGATGATTTATTTTTATAGACAAACTCAACAACAACAAAACCTCTTGTACAATCCACCCGAAGGTGTATAATGGAAGGTGGTGCAATGGATGCAACTATTCTAAATGTTTTTGGGGGTGACCTCACTTTTAGGTTCAGCAAACACGCAGTTATCTGATTTAATGGAATCTATTACCAATGTGACCACACAAAACCTCAGCCAGTGCTAGTTCTCGTCCCGGAGAGCAGTGTAAAAATGGACATTCAAGAATTGTAGATGTTTCCTCACACTGCTGTGCTCTCAGCTCTTCACATTTAGCAGATGCACAGCATCTCCCTTCTACCGTAGTAAGTACTGTAGGATGCAATTAGAAGATTAGATTAGAAATGCCATGGAGCTGCCAAATGCAGAGAGAAGAGCACAGAAGTGTGAGGACACACCCCCTTACTAGTCCTGAAACATAAATCCATATTTAACAGTCCTGCTGCTACTAACACCATATACAAATGTAAGATCCCACTACTCTCAAGAGACAGTACCTAACGCTGTCTGTATTTTAGCGTGGTCACAAATTTCCTTTAAGCTACAGTTCCTAGTGTGAGACAAGTCCTCTGTGTCTTCATTAGTTTTACCCACTGTTTTAACTACTGTAATCTGAACCAAAAATTTTGTGACCTTATGTAGTAAAAACAAAAATGTCCCTCGTTAAACCAAAAAAAATTCTGATTCTGTCAAGTAAAACCAAGACACTCGACAAAACGCTCAGTGGTGGTTCAAGTCTCTTTGTTTACTCGAAAACACTTACAGGGGGCCCCTGATAACTATTCCTATCATCAAAAGGGTCTAAAAGTTGAAACCAAAGTCACTGCCGGCATCAAAAAGACCATTCCAAAAATGATAGCACTCAAAGGCATAAACCACAAATTTAAACAACTATGGACTTGGCTACAACGTTGGTTAAGACATGGACCAGGACAAGGTTATTGTTTTATAGGACAAGGTCCTGCCATCCTATTTGTCAAATTGTACTGAGCTTCTACAACTGTGGCCTTCAAACTTTGTAACGTGGACCTTCTGCAAGGCAAGGGTGTCTTTCTACAGGGATGTCGATAGTCTAATACTACTTTCTACCAGGGTCTTGTTATCCCAAAAGACAAGATCATCAAGGTACAACATTGGCCTTCAAACTTTGTAACACGGACCTTCTACCAGACATGGTTGTCCTCCAGAGCTGGACATTTAAAACGTATCTCTACTTTAGGGCAAGGTTTTGTCATCTAGTATGACAAAGTATACCAAACACAAAAATGCACAAACTTTGCAACAACTTTAAAACATGGATAATGGGATCTATGCGTAGGACAAATGATCGGACTAGGATTGACCTTGACAAATATCCAGATATGTCTATCGTCTTCAACACATGACACATCATGACACAAAACCATAAAGACCTCCATGTGTGGATGATTGTCACTTCTTCGAGTAGGACAACACCTGTGGCCATGAGAACTAAAATATGGGCCAAAATATTTATTGATCAGTTCCCTAAACCTCTTTGCATCAATTCTACCAATTCAATCCCTAAAAAGTGGCTCAACAATAGCAGTTGTTGGGCAAAAACATATTCCTTTCCACACCAACACATTAGGTGTGGTGACTGCCAGACTCCTCTAATGCCACCAGGGAGACCACAATGACCTACTTATTTCAACTCATTATCTTGAATGGTATCGACCAAATGGAACAAGCTATGAAATAAGACATTATAGAAAGCCTAGAGGCCCTGATACAGATTGGAAGTCAGTTGGTTCTACCTAAATAGGTGGATCTGTAAAATTTTTCAATAATGTGTTTTTTTCATTCCTCCAACTGGGCGTGGAGAAACACAACTGTAAACTTGGACGCTGGTTTGCATTGGTACAGCACCCACTGAGATTTGGCATCTCCTAAAGTGCCTAAAGTGCCTACAGTGGAGTTTTGCCATCAAGACTCCATCTAAATTCAGATCAGAGAATCAAGGTTCAGTGTCAGCAGGACCAGACGATGTCTAATATTCACAAGGTCCTCCAAACTATGGGTAGACCTTCTTCAAGACAGATTGAACAATCAACCTGTCATTGTATTATCTTCATGGGAAGAAACCTAGAACTTAAGAAAGTAAACTCGTATTGCAGTCCTTCAAGGTATTATCTTCAAGGAATCTTCTGCCACCCTTTACTTCTCATATTCCTTGCTTGAGCCTGTATATTTCCGACAGCAGAAGGTGAATTTTGGCTCACGGTCTCAGTCAAAAACAGACTATTAAAATCTCTTTCCCGAAGACTGAAACTTTCAACAGGATTTTTTACAAATGACAATCCAAACAACTAAACTAGGTAAACCAGTGGCGAGGTTACCGGTCTTATGGGTCTACCATCACTAGGATCCCACTGTTGTCATCTACAGATAATACACAGTTGAGGACCTCTTCCACTTTCTCCACCACATATGACTCCTGAGCCGGATTTTCATTGTTGACCTCTGGTTTTATTTGCATCTCCTCTACGTTTGTTTTGTCTGTTTTGTCGGAACTGGAATCCCATTCACCTTCTTCCTTCTCCTGGGTCAGGCTTGTAGCATCCCCCTTCTTGCTTTCGTCTTCGTTATCATCTACTGACTTTTCCAATGCCGTAAGATTTGGAGGAGTTTCACAAGTTTTTGAGGAAGAAGGTAAAGGAGATGCAGGACTCTGCTCAGTAGTCTTAGCGTCCACAGGTTCTCCTACATATTCCATCTCCCAATCTTCATCTTGGTCGTTGGATTCATCAGTCTTGGCAGCGACTTTTTCTTCTTCGTTTGACTTAAACCTGTCTTGAGAAGTTCCTGCCTTAACCCAAGGTGGAGAGAAACCTTGCTTGTTTCTTTGTTGCCAGCTATCTCGGTTATCTCCATCTCTTCCTCTGCTGTCCTGCCAGCGACCACGTTTAAAAGAATTGCCCCTTTCAGGACTTTCCTGGAATCTTCTCCGACCCCCGGAATCCATGTTCCATGATCTGTCCCCAAATCGTCTTTCTGTTCCATTGGAGTTACCTTGCCATGGTCGACCCCTAAAGTCCCCTCTGCCCCTTCCCCTGCTAAAGCTGCCTTGAGGTCTACTAGACCAGCGGTCTTCATTCTGATTATCTTGAAACCTTACCAAACCCCGTTGTGGTGGTGAGGAGCTTTGCTTTTCATAGTTGGAGGAGGAGGAAGGACCTTGATTATTTCCAAACCCTACGCTAGCCCTCTGGGGCCACGTACTACTGTCTGATTGAGCTGTCTGACTTTTGTCTAGTGCTGTAGGAGTTGCGTTCATTGTGCTAGTACTGAAGAGCATTCCAGTTTGGGGTTGCATACCGGAAAATATGGCCTGGTTTGGGTTGGAGGTAGTTACGCCCATGCACTGGTTAAAATTGGGCATTGGATTTTGGCAGGTTTGGACACTTTGTTGGGTGCCAAAAGGCATTGCGCCCGGCTGGCATACAGGAAACTGATTCATAAAAGGCATATTACATTGAGGGGAATTCATGCATGCACCATAGGGATACCCCATCTGCGTGTATGCACATGGTGGGTACATCGGTGGGTAGCATGGCATCTGAGCAGGCGTTTTGTAGGCCCCTAATACAGCATTGTTCAGCAGATAGGACAGAGCGTCCAGGCGGATGGGAACGGTGATCCCGGAGATAGAGGAAGAACCAGACCTCCCCACCACAGACTGCAGATCTAACGCCCCAACACTGGAAGACGAATGTCTGTCCTGAGACTGAGAAGACCTGTGATGGGAGGACGGCACGACGGAAGATCTGGAGTGAGTGTGATGCTGCTTCTTCTCCGCTGCCCTGGTGCTTTCTCCTGGTGAAACTACAGGGACATCTGTGCTGCTGATCTCCCGGATAATTATGTCTTGGGAGGAGGATAATGGTTCTCCTTCTGATGACCTTCAAGGAAAACAAACAAAAAAGAAAGACGATATAGACATCAGAACGAACGCTCCGCTCACCAGAGCTGCATCTCAGATATGTTTTATGTCTATGACTATGTTCACACTTCATCTAACGTGTCCATTCGACATTCTGGGAAACCAAAGAAGACGCTAAACCTCCTGCATATGCCACGTCTTTAAGAAGCGTCGTTAAAGGGGTTTTCCAGGGATACTGGTTGGGACCTGAAGCAGATAGATCCAGGGCCCACCTACCGTGGGAATGACGCTTTATTACCTGTACTGCCCATCCCAATTTCCTGGAATATCTCTTTGACCCCTTGGCGACCTGTCTAATTTTGAACTTTATGGATCAAGCACTTTATCATTACCCTCTGAACCAGAACTTTTTCAGATTTTTCCATAGTTGCTGTTGAAAGAGGGGTTGTTTTTTCCAGGATCAGCCTAGTTGGGTGTCCTTAAGTCGTGGACTGCCTGTGTGATGGGTGAGATTTCACATAAAAGAGGGAAATCTAGAAAGGACGTTTCATCCCCTACCAGAGGGGGGTGCTAGCTCCATGGAATAAAGTACTAGCCCCTATGAGATGCTACAAACTAAGTGAATTATTTTAATTTTGAGGGTCCTCACGGTTTAGTGGACTTTCACCCGGACACAACTATTTGTCCATCTGCACTCAGGGGATATAAGGTGTTAAATGTGCTAATATCTGATGCCAAAAAGTGAATAAAACCAGAGCCCCTCAGGGCCATTTAACCAAAATTTTAGGGTTTTATCACCGGACTGTTAGGTTGCATTTTTTACACATTTGCATTTTTGAATACATTACTGAAGGGAGGAGCCCAATTACATTGCTGTTAACCCTTTATCTCCAGACGTTTTCCACGTTAGTGACCAGGTCATTTCTCGGTCGTTTTCGGCAGCTTTTTAGTGTCCCAAATCTACAGCCCTCCCTGGCTGTGATTAAAAACAACTTTATACTTACCTAGAGATGAGCGCAATCAGGTTCCTCGGGCTCATCTCTTGTGCCGTCACAGTTCTACAATGAAGCCGGAGCGCTACACCGCAGCGTCATGGGCCGTAACTATGGCGCATGCGCAGTAAAGTCGTGGTGTAGTGCAGTGATTTTCAACCTTTTTTGAGCCGCGGCACACTTTTTATACTTAGAAAATCCTGGGGCACACCAACAACCAAAATAGCACAAAATGACACTAAAACAGTCATATTATACATATAGTTAATAATATAGATTCTAAATTTATTTTACTCAGTGTGAAACCTGGGCCTGTTTCGATAAACACAAAAGGGATATCCTGGCAGGAATGGTGGAAAGACACACACAAAGCTCTTCCTCAACAGTTCTCAGTTTCTCCCTGTTTTTAGTATATGGTGCTGATTATTATGTGGCTCATATACTGCAAAATAAAGGGGTACAATGAGAAGTACTATGGCCATGAGGCAAGAGTACAAGTGCCACCTCATATACTCAGCATATGAGCTGGTACTTGTAGTACTCCAGCCTCATGACTATAGTATTTCTCATTTTACATTTCTCATTGTTATATGCAGTATACTGCTGGAGTACTACAAGTACCAGCTCATATGCTGAGTATTCTGCCAACAGTTCATATACTCAGGCAAAAGCTCATATAGTCAGCATTATTGGTGGGCATTACCTTGGCGGTGGGCAAATGCGAGAGTCTCTCTGCTCTCAGGATGATGCGCCGGCCTTGGTGGCGTCATTTTGTCGCACGAGGTTCAAAGCTTGCGCATATGTTATCGTACACGTCTCCTACATTGTAAGAAGCCGTGACTGCGCATCGCTGCGCATTGCCGGGAAACAAAACACAGGGGGCAACATAGTTTGGGGAAATTTCCCCGCGGCACACCCGACCATGTGTCACGGCATACTGGTTGAAAATCACTGGTGTAGCGCACCGGCTTCACTGTGCAACCGTGCACGGAGCACCCGACCAATAAAGCTTTTATTTTAACAGTGGTCAAAGGGCGACACTAAGCCACCGGTCCATAAGGTCCTGATAGGTCCACTATAAATTGCTGTGTGTAATAAATAAGTGGGTTCCGGTTGTAGTTTGGGCCCTCGGTCTGTAGAAGGTCTGCAATCGCATGTACCTCTGGCCTTATAGAAAGATACTACATACAGATGTCCCTCAGAGGACCCCGGGGCTGCATGTCATGTCACCAGCTGCCTGTGACACCCTGCTGTGGGGTGCTGATGGGTGGGAGCAGGAGCCTTATCCCTCTGCATCCGCTTAGATAACACAGTCAATGGGGCAGATCTACTTACCCGGTCCATTCGCGATCCAGCGGCGCGTTCTCTGCACAGGATTCGGGTCCGGCCGGGATTTATGAAGGTAGTTCCTCCGCCGTCCACCAGGTGGCGCTGCTGCACTGAAAGTCATCTCATCGCGCCGGAATGCACCACCTCGGACCAGGTGAAGGTAAGCGCTTCGGAAGCGACACTTTTTCGTTTTTTAAATGCGGCGGTTTTTCCGAATACGTCGGGTTTTCGTTTGGCCACACCCCCCGATTTCCGTCGCGCGCATGCCGGCGCCGATGCGCCACAATCCGATCGCGTGCGCCACAATCCCGGGGCAATTCAGGGAAAATTGGCGCAAATTGGAAATATTCGGGTAACACGTCGGGAAAACGCGAATCGGGCCCTTAGTAAATGACCCCCAATGTTCAACTGTGTCTAAGGGGTTAAGCACCCAGTAGTATCGGCTCTTTTTCCGATTCCAAGTGTTAGGACCGGCGCCGGCACCAGCAGGACCCGACGCCCTGCAACCCCCCTCCAATCAGAACCCGATACAGCGGTCACTAATGGTTAACATTTGCGTTTTGTAAAAGCGACGTTTACCGAATGTTAACACGTTGTAAACGCCGATGTTAACATCAATGTAATTAGGCCCCTCCCCTCCGCTGTCGTACTGCATTGCAAAACGCAACGTAAGATGTGAAAGTGGCCTGAAAAATCACGGCCAATCCGTTTTTTTTTTTATTTTTCATTGCCGAAAACCTCAATTATTCCCTCTTCCTTCTGAGACACCTCTGATCCTACGGGACACAATTTTATCATGAAAAATTTCGTAACATTTTTTTTTGTACCATTTTGGGGGGGAAATTAGACATTTTGTTCTTTTTTGACATGTAGACATTTTCTTGTGATGTGCAGGTTCTGGTGCCGGGGACGTTCACGGACCGGTCCGTACTAATAAAAGGTTTAAAACATTTTTATTTACACTCCTTTTTTCTTAGTTTTTCATGTATTTATCCGTCCATGTTTTTTTATTGCTAAATAAACAACACCCAGCCCCCCCTCCCCCCGGACGTCCTCCGGAGGCAGCACTCATCTCCAGGCTTTAAGAGGTTAATTTGCATAAAGGGAAGTGCAGCTCTAAGCGTAGTCGTAGTCAGGCGCATGCGCAGCGCTGGGCAGGAGGTGGCGCGTCTTATTAAATATGGAGGATATATGGTCACCATGACAACTGGCCAGTGATGGGGGAAGGAGGAGCCTTAAAGGGATAGTATGAAAGGTCAGAGGTTCATGGTCTGGGCCTGGACACCCCTTTAAGGTAACAAGGACCCGCCCACTATCGGCAGGGTGAGGAGGGGCGTGGCCTGACACAATATGACCCCTCCCCCGTGTCAGGCCTATAGGATGAATAAGGCCGCAGTGAGGCCCGGAGCCCGTACACAGCGCAGACGGGTGACATCAGGGGTGATTACACGTCCTACACCCGCCCAGCAGTGACACATCACCCGGTGCCCACCTCTCTGCCCGGTTCTCCATACTGGACCCGCTCCTGGTACTGGCACCGCGCGCGCGGCTCCTCCACACAGATCTCTCCGCGGGACGCGGCGCACAACGGTGGCGCGGTGCGTGTGTCCCTCCGCGGAGGAGGGGGAACTACTTTTCTCTCTGTATTATAGGAGCCTGGTAAGAAGTGTGTGTACTGGTGCCGGTGCTGGTGGACCTCAGGCTGCTCCAGTTTATGGGATAATATTCTAATATTCTACACTACTGTATCATATATGTGTATAATACTGCAGAGCTGCGCTCACTATTCTACACTACTGTATCATATATGTGTATAATACTGCAGAGCTGCGCTCACTATTCTACACTACTGTATCATATATGTGTATAATACTGCAAAGCTGCGCTCACTATTCTACACTACTGTACCATATATGTGTATAATACTGCAGAGCTGCGCTCACTATTCTGCACTACTGTATCATATATGTGTATAATACTGCAGAGCTGCGCTCACTATTCTACACTACTGTATCATATATGTGTATAATACTGCAGAGCTGCGCTCACTATTCTACACTACTGTATCATATATGTGTATAATACTGCAGAGCTGCGCTCACTATTCTACACTACTGTATCATATATGTGTATAATACTGCAGAGCTGCGCTCACTATTCTACACTACTGTATCATATATGTGTATAATACTGCAGAGCTGCGCTCACTATTCTAGGTTACTGTACCATATGTGTATAATACTGCAGAGCTGCGCTCACTATTCTGCACTACTGTATCATATATGTGTATAATACTGCAGAGCTGCGCTCACTATTCTGCACTACTGTATCATATATGTGTATAATACTGCAGAGCTGCGCTCACTATTCTACACTACTGTACCATATATGTGTATAATACTGCAGAGCTGCGCTCACTATTCTACACTACTGTACCATATATGTGTATAATACTGCAGAGCTGCGCTCACTATTCTACACTACTGTACCATGTATGTGTATAATACTGCAGAGCTGCGCTCACTATTCTGCACTACTGTATCATATATGTGTATAATACTGCAGAGCTGCGCTCACTATTCTACACTACTGTATCATATATGTGTATAATACTGCAGAGCTGCGCTCACTATTCTACACTACTGTATCATATATGTGTATAATACTGCAGAGCTGCGCTCACTATTCTACTCTACTATATCATATATGTGTATAATACTGCAGAGCTGCGCTCACTATTCTGCACTACTGTATCATATATGTGTATAATACTATAGAGCTGCGCTCACTATTCTACACTACTGTATCATATATGTGTATAATACTGCAGAGCTGCGCTCACTATTCTACACTACTGTATCATATATGTGTATAATACTGCAGAGCTGCGCTCACTATTCTACACTACTGTATCATATATGTGTATAATACTGCAGAGCTGTGCTCACTATTCTACACTACTGTATCATATATGTGTATAATAATGCAGAGCTGCGCTCACTATTCTACACTACTTTGCCATATATGTGTATAATACTGCAGAGCTGCGCTCACTATTCTACGCTACTGTACCATATATGTGTATAATACTGCAGAGCTGCGCTCACTATTCTACACTACTATATTATATATGTGTATAATACTGCAGAGCTGCACTCACTATTCTACACTACTGTATCATATATGTGTATAATACTGCAGAGCTGCGCTCACTATTCTACACTACTGTATCATATATGTGTATAATACTGCAGAGCTGCGCTCACTATTCTACACTACTGTATCATGTATGTGTATAATACTGCAGAGCTGTGCTCACTATTCTAAACTACTGTATCATATATGTGTATAATACTGCAGAGCTGCGCTCACTATTCTACGCTACTGTACCATATGTGTATAATACTGCAGAGCTGCACTCACTATTCTACACTACTGTATCATATATGTGTATAATACTGCAGAGCTGCGCTCACTATTCTACACTACCGTATCATATATGTGTATAATACTGCAGAGCTGCGCTCACTATTCTACACTACTGTACCATATATGTGTATAATACTGCAGAGCTGCGCTCACTATTCTACACTACTGTATCATATATGTGTATAATACTGCAGAGCTGCGCTCACTATTCTACACGGCTGTATCATATATGTGTATAATACTGCAGAGCAGCGCTCACTATTCTGCACTACTGTACCATATATGTGTATAATACTGCAGAGCTGCGCTCACTATTCTGCACTACTGTACCATATATGTGTATAATACTGCAGAGCTGCGCTCACTATTCTACACTACTGTATCATATATGTGTATAATACTGCAGAGCTGCGCTCACTATTCTACACTACTGTATCATATATGTGTATAATACTGCAGAGCTGCGCTCACTATTCTACACTACTGTATCATATATGTGTATAATACTGCAGAGCTGCGCTCACTATTCTAAACTACTGTATCATATATGTGTATAATACTGCAGAGTTGAGCTCACTATTCTACACTACTTTACCATATATGTGTATAATACTGCAGAGCTGCGCTCACTATTCTACACTACTGTATCATATATGTGTATAATACTGCAGAGCTGCGCTCACTATTCTACACTACTGTACCATATATGTGTATAATACTGCAGAGCTGCACTCACTATTCTACACTACTGTATCATATATGTGTATAATACTGCAGAGCTGCGCTCACTATTCTACACTACTGTATCATATATGTGTATAATACTGCAGAGCTGCGCTCACTATTCTACACTACTATATCATATATGTGTATAATACTGCAGAGCTGCGCTCACTATTCTACACTACTGTATCATATATGTGTATAATACTGCAGAGCTGCGCTCACTATTCTACACTACTGTATCATATATGTGTATAATACTGCAGAGCTGCGCTCACTATTCTACACTACTGTATCATATATGTGTATAATACTGCAGAGCTGCGCTCACTATTCTACACTACTGTATCATATATGTGTATAATACTGCAGAGCTGCGCTCACTATTCTACGTTACTGTACCATATGTGTATAATACTGCAGAGCTGCGCTCACTATTCTGCACTACTGTATCATATATGTGTATAATACTGCAGAGCTGCGCTCACTATTCTGCACTACTGTATCATATATGTGTATAATACTGCAGAGCTGCGCTCACTATTCTACACTACTGTACCATATATGTGTATAATACTGCAGAGCTGCGCTCACTATTCTACACTACTGTACCATATATGTGTATAATACTGCAGAGCTGCGCTCACTATTCTACACTACTGTACCATGTATGTGTATAATACTGCAGAGCTGCGCTCACTATTCTGCACTACTGTATCATATATGTGTATAATACTGCAGAGCTGCGCTCACTATTCTACACTACTGTATCATATATGTGTATAATACTGCAGAGCTGCGCTCACTATTCTACACTACTGTATCATATATATGTATAATACTGCAGAGCTGCGCTCACTATTCTACACTACTATATCATATATGTGTATAATACTGCAGAGCTGCGCTCACTATTCTGCACTACTGTATCATATATGTGTATAATACTATAGAGCTGCGCTCACTATTCTACACTACTGTATCATATATGTGTATAATACTGCAGAGCTGCGCTAACTATTCTACACTACTGTATCATATATGTGTATAATACTGCAGAGCTGCGCTCACTATTCTACACTACTGTATCATATATGTGTATAATACTGCAGAGCTGTGCTCACTATTCTACACTACTGTATCATATATGTGTATAATAATGCAGAGCTGCGCTCACTATTCTACACTACTTTGCCATATATGTGTATAATACTGCAGAGCTGCGCTCACTATTCTACGCTACTGTACCATATATGTGTATAATACTGCAGAGCTGCGCTCACTATTCTACACTACTATATTATATATGTGTATAATACTGCAGAGCTGCACTCACTATTCTACACTACTGTATCATATATGTGTATAATACTGCAGAGCTGCGCTCACTATTCTACACTACTGTATCATATATGTGTATAATACTGCAGAGCTGCGCTCACTATTCTACGCTACTGTACCATATGTGTATAATACTGCAGAGCTGCACTCACTATTCTACACTACTGTATCATATATGTGTATAATACTGCAGAGCTGCGCTCACTATTCTACACTACCGTATCATATATGTGTATAATACTGCAGAGCTGCGCTCACTATTCTACACGGCTGTATCATATATGTGTATAATACTGCAGAGCTGCGCTCACTATTCTACACTACTGTACCATATATGTGTATAATACTGCAGAGCTGCGCTCACTATTCTGCACTACTGTACCATATATGTGTATAATACTGCAGAGCTGCGCTCACTATTCTACACTACTGTATCATATATGTGTATAATACTGCAGAGCTGCGCTCACTATTCTACACTACTGTATCATATATGTGTATAATACTGCAGAGCTGCGCTCACTATTCTACACTACTGTATCATATATGTGTATAATACTGCAGAGCTGCGCTCACTATTCTAAACTACTGTATCATATATGTGTATAATACTGCAGAGTTGCGCTCACTATTCTACACTACTTTACCATATATGTGTATAATACTGCAGAGCTGCGCTCACTATTCTACACTACTGTATCATATATGTGTATAATACTGCAGAGCTGCGCTCACTATTCTACACTACTGTATCATATATGTGTATAATACTGCAGAGCTGCGCTCACTATTCTACACTACTGTATCATATATGTGTATAATACTGCAGAGCTGCGCTCACTATTCTACACTACTGTATCATATATGTGTATAATACTGCAGAGCTGTGCTCACTATTCTACACTACTGTATCATATATGTGTATAATACTGCAGAGCTGCGCTCACTATTCTACACTACTGTATCATATATGTGTATAATACTGCAGAGCTGCGCTCACTATTCTACACTACTTTACCATATATGTGTATAATACTGCAGAGCTGCGCTCACTATTCTACACTACTGTATCATATATGTGTATAATACTGCAGAGCTGCGCTCACTTTTCTACACTACTGTACCATATATGTGTATAATACTGCAGAGCTGCGCTCACTATTCTGCACTACTGTACCATATATGTGTATAATACTGCAGAGCTGCGCTCACTATTCTACACTACTGTATCATATATGTGTATAATACTGCAGAGCTGCGCTCACTATTCTACACTACTGTATCATATATGTGTATAATACTGCAGAGCTGCGCTCACTATTCTACACTACTGTATCATATATGTGTATAATACTGCAGAGCTGCGCTCACTATTCTAAACTACTGTATCATATATGTGTATAATACTGCAGAGTTGCGCTCACTATTCTACACTACTTTACCATATATGTGTATAATACTGCAGAGCTGCGCTCACTATTCTACACTACTGTATCATATATGTGTATAATACTGCAGAGCTGCGCTCACTATTCTACACTACTGTATCATATATGTGTATAATACTGCAGAGCTGCGCTCACTATTCTACACTACTGTATCATATATGTGTATAATACTGCAGAGCTGCGCTCACTATTCTACACTACTGTATCATATATGTGTATAATACTGCAGAGCTGTGCTCACTATTCTACACTACTGTATCATATATGTGTATAATACTGCAGAGCTGCGCTCACTATTCTACACTACTGTATCATATATGTGTATAATACTGCAGAGCTGCGCTCACTATTCTACACTACTTTACCATATATGTGTATAATACTGCAGAGCTGCGCTCACTATTCTACACTACTGTATCATATATGTGTATAATACTGCAGAGCTGCGCTCACTTTTCTACACTACTGTACCATATATGTGTATAATACTGCAGAGCTGCGCTCACTATTCTACACTACTGTATCATATATGTGTATAATACTGCAGAGCTGCGCTCACTATTCTACACTACTGTATCATATATGTGTATAATACTGCAGAGCTGCGCTCACTATTCTACACTACTGTATCATATATGTGTATAATACTGCAGAGCTGTGCTCACTATTCTACACTACTGTATCATATATGTGTATAATACTGCAGAGCTGCGCTCACTATTCTACACTACTGTATCATATGTGTATAATACTGCAGAGCTGCGCTCACTATTCTACACTACTTTACCATATATGTGTATAATACTGCAGAGCTGCGCTCACTATTCTACACTACTGTATCATATATGTGTATAATACTGCAGAGCTGCGCTCACTATTCTACACTACTGTACCATATATGTGTATAATACTGCAGAGCTGCGCTCACTATTCTACACTACTGTATCATATATGTGTATGATACTGCAGAGCTGCGCTCACTATTCTACACTATTGTACCATATATGTGTATGATACTGCAGAGCTGCGCTCACTATTCTACACTACTGTATCATATATGTGTATAATACTGCAGAGCTGCGCTCACTATTCTACACTACTGTATCATATATGTGTATAATACTGCAGAGCTGCGCTCACTATTCTACACTACTGTATCATATATGTGTATAATACTGCAGAGCTGCGCTCACTGTTCTACACTACTGTATCATATATGTGTATAATCCTGCAGAGCTGCGCTCACTATTCTACACTACTGTATCATATATGTGTATAATACTGCAGAGCTGCGCTCACTATTCTACACTACTTTACCATATATGTGTATAATACTGCAGAGCTGCGCTCACTATTCTAAACTACTGTATCATATATGTGTATAATACTGCAGAGCTGCGCTCACTATTCTACACTACTGTACCATATATGTGTATAATACTGCAGAGCTGCGCTCACTATTCTACACTACTGTATCATATATGTGTATAATACTGCAGAGCTGCGCTCACTATTCTACACTACTTTACCATATATGTGTATAATACTGCAGAGCTGCGCTCACTATTCTAAACTACTGTATCATATATGTGTATAATACTGCAGAGCTGCACTCACTATTCTGCACTACTGTATCATATATGTGTATAATACTGCAGAGCTGCGCTCACTATTCTAAAGTACTGTATCATATATGTGTATAATACTGCAGAGCTGCGCTCACTATTCTACACTACTGTATCATATATGTGTATAATACTGCAGAGCTGTGCTCACTATTCTACACTAATGTATCATATATGTGTATAATACTGCAGAGCTGTGCTCACTATTCTACACTACTGTATCATATATGTGTATAATACTGCAGAGCTGCGCTCACTATTCTACACTACTGTATCATATGTGTGTATAATACTGCAGAGCTGCGCTCACTATTCTACACTACTTTACCATATATGTGTATAATACTGCAGAGCTGCGCTCACTATTCTACACTACTGTATCATATATGTGTATAATACTGCAGAGCTGCGCTCACTATTCTACACTACTGTACCATATATGTGTATAATACTGCAGAGCTGCGCTCACTATTCTGCACTACTGTATCATATATGTGTATAAAACTGCAGAGCTGCGCTCACTATTCTACACTACTGTATCATATATGTGTATAATACTGCAGAGCTGCGCTCACTATTCTACACTACTGTATCATATATGTGTATAATACTGCAGAGCTGCGCTCACTATTCTACACTACTGTATCATATATGCGTATAATACTGCAAAGCTGCGCTCACTATTCTACACTACTGTATCGTATATGTGTATAATACTGCAGAGCTGCACTCACTATTCTACACTACTGTATCGTATATGTGTATAATACTGCAGAGCTGCGCTCACTATTCTACACTACTGTATCGTATATGTGTATAATACTGCAGAGCTGCACTCACTATTCTACACTACTGTATCGTATATGTGTATAATACTGCAGAGCTGCGCTCACTATTCTACACTACTGTATCGTATATGTGTATAATACTGCAGAGCTGCGCTCACTATTCTACACTACTGTATCATATATATGTATAATACTGCAGAGCTGCGCTCACTATTCTACACTACTGTATCGTATATGTGTATAATACTGCAGAGCTGCGCTCACTATTCTACACTACTGTATCGTATATGTGTATAATACTGCAGAGCTGCGCTCACTAGTCTACACTTCTCTTCAATGCAAAAATGTGAGCGAGCTCCGTCCTGAACGGGTGAATATAAAGACTAAAATAAGACAATTATCACGCGTTATATTGTTATTATATTGTTACATTTTACAATAATTTACATATTTCTCAGTTATCAGGGTGGTCCGGGCTGGAGGGAAAATATAAAACAAAACTGTAAACTACTATAATTACAGGAATTATCAGACAATCACAATACTGCAGGCATTGGCATTGGATAACACTGTGTGACCATATGGCGGTATATGACAATGACCTCTGGTTACTGTGGTCCGGTGTGTGCGGAGGTCTCCAGGATCACCCGGATCTCCCTCTCCAGCTCCGCCGCCCTCTCTCTCACATCAGGAGACGTCTCTTCCGGATCCTCCCGCCGCAGTTCTGATAACACATTACGTAACGCGTCAACGTTTCTCACGGACTCCATCTGCTGAGGGTTCTCCTTTAGATCTTGCACCCAATCCAGATACGCCTGCAGCAGCCCCATGTCACCCAGGAAACTGCTGAGAATCTTCAGACCTGGAAGATGGCGCTGCAGCTCCACCAGAACCTCCTTCCCCCCATCACTGAGCTTATTACCCACAATCCTGAGGAGGAAAACCAACCATTACTTATATATCCATAGGGGACAGTATTATAGTAGTTATATTCCTCTACATAGGGGGCAGTATTATAGTAGTTATATTCTTGTACATAGGGGGCAGTATTATAGTAGTTATATTCTTGTACATAGGGGGCAGTATTATAGTAGTTATATTCTTGTACATAGGGGGCAGTATTATAGTAGTTATATTCTTGTACATAAGGGGCAGTATATAGTAGTTATATTCTTGTACATAGGAGGCAGTATTATAGTAGTTATATTCCTGTACATAGGGGGCAGTATTATAGTAGTTATATTCTTGTACATAGGGGGCAGTATTATAGTAGTTATATTCCTGTACATAGGGGGCAGTATTATAGTAGTTATATCCCTGTACATAGGGGGCAGTATTATAGTAGTTATATTCCTGTACATAGGGGGCAGTATTATAGTGGTTATATTCCTGTACATAGGGAGCAGTATTATAGTAGTTATATTCTTGTACATAGGGGGCAGTATTATAGTAGTTATATTTCTGTACATAGGGGGCAGTATTATAGTAGTTATATTCTTGTACATAGGGGGCAGTATTATAGTAGTTATATTCTTGTACATAGGGGGCAGTATTATAGTAGTTATATTCTTGTACATAGGGGGCAGTATTATAGTAGTTATATTCTTGTACATAGGGGGCAGTATTATAGTAGTTATATTCTTGTACATAGGGGGCAGTATTATAGTAGTTATATTCTGTACATAGGGGGCAGTATTATAGTAGTTATATTCCTGTACATAGGGGGCAGTATTATAGTAGTTATATTCCTGTACATAGGGGGTAGTATTATAGTAGTTATATTCCTGTACATAGGAAGCAGTATTATAGTAGTTATATTCTTGTACATAGGGGGCAGTATTATAGTAGTTATATTCTTGTACATAGGGGCAGAATTATAGTAGTTATATTCCTGTATATAGGGGGCAGTATTATAGTAGTTATATTCTTGTACATAGGGGACAGTATTATAGTAGTTATATTCTTGTACATAGGGGGCAGTATTATAGTAGTTATATTCCTGTACATAGGGGGCAGTATTATAGTAGTTATATTCTTGTACATAGGGGCAGTATTATAGTAGTTATATTCTTGTACATAGGGGCAGTATTATAGTAGTTATATTCTTGTACATAGGGGGCAGTATTATAGTAGTTATATTCTTGTACATAGGGGGCAGTATTATAGTAGTTATATTCTTGTACATAGGGGGCAGTATTATAGTAGTTATATTCCTGTACATAGGGTGCAGTATTATAGTAGTTATATTCTTGTACATAGGGGGCAGTATTATAGTAGTTATATTCTTGTACATAGGGGGCAGTATTATAGTAGTTATATTCCTGTACATAGGGTGCAGTATTATAGTAGTTATATTCTTGTACATAGGGGGCAGTATTATAGTAGTTATATTCTTGTACATAGGGGGCAGTATTATAGTAGTTATATTCTTGTACATAGGGGGCAGTATTATAGTAGTTATATTCCTGTACATAGGGTGCAGTATTATAGTAGTTATATTCTTGTACATAGGGGGCAGTATTATAGTAGGTATATTCTTGTACATAGGGGGCAGTATTATAGTAGTTATATTCTTGTACATAGGGGGCAGTATTATAGTAGTTATATTCCTGTACATAGGGGGCAGTATTATAGTAGTTATATTCTTGTACATAGGAGCAGTATTATAGTAGTTATATTCTTGTACATAGGGGGCAGTATTATAGTAGTTATATTCCTGTACATAGGGGGCAGTATTATAGTAGTTATATTCTTGTACATACGGGGCAGTATTATAGTAGTTATATTCCTGTACATAGGTGGCAGTATTATAGTACTTATATTCTTGTACATAGGGGGCAGTATTATAGTAGTTATATTCTTGTACATAGGGGGCAGTATTATAGTAGTTATATTCTTGTACATAGGGGGCAGTATTATAGTACTTATATTCTTGTACATAGGGGAGCAGTATTATAGTAGTTATATTCTTGTACATAGGGGGCAGTATTATAGTAGTTATATTCTTGTACATAGGGGACAGTATTATAGTAGTTATATTCTTGTACATAGGGGCAGTATTATAGTAGTTATATTCCTGTACATAGGGGGCAGTATTATAGTAGTTATATTCCTGTACATAGGGGGCAGTATTATAGTAGTTATATTCTTGTACATAGGGGGCAGTATTTTAGTAGTTATATTCCTGTACATAGGTGGCAGTATTATAGTACTTATATTCTTGTACATAGGGGGCAGTATTATAGTAGTTATATTCTTGTACATAGGGGGCAGTATTATAGTAGTTATATTCTTGTACATAGGGGCAGTATTATAGTAGTTATATTCCTGTATATAGGAGGCAGTATTATAGTAGTTATATTCTTGTACATAGGGAGCAGTATTATAGTAGTTATATTCTTGTACATAGGGGGCAGTATTATAGTAGTTATATTCCTGTACATAGGGGGCAGTATTATAGTACTTATATTCTTGTACATAGGGGGCAGTATTATAGTAGTTATATTCTTGTACATAGGGGGCAGTATTATAGTAGTTATATTCTTGTACATAGGGGGCAGTATTATAGTAGTTATATTCTTGTACATAGGGGGCAGTATTATAGCAGTTATATTCCTGTACATAGGGGGCAGTATTATAGTAGTTATATTCTTGTACATAGGGGGCAGTATTATAGTAGTTATATTCTTGTACATAGGGGGCAGTATTATAGTAGTTATATTCCTGTACATAGGGGGCAGTATTACAGTAGTTATATTCTTGTACATAGGGGGCAGTATTATAGTAGTTATATTCTTGTACATAGGGGGCAGTATTATAGTACTTATATTCTTGTACATAGGGGGCAGTATTATAGTAGTTATATTCTTGTACATAGGGGGCAGTATTATAGTAGTTGTATTCTTGTACATAGGGGGCAGTATTATAGTAGTTATATTCTTGTACATAGGGGGCAGTATTATAGTATTATTCATACGTTAGAAGCTTCAGAGTCATGTTATTGGATAGGCAGGTGATGACATTTTCCAAACCACTGTCTGTGATCCCGTTGATGTCCAGGTACAGTTCCTCTAGAGTCTGGTTGTGACGTAAAGCTTCCCAAAGACACTTGATGCCGTCTGATCCGATGTTATTCCCGCACATTCTAAAACAAGACACAATTTGTAAGATAAGTTCTGTAGACTGTGAGCAGTTCTGTAATGATGACGCTTCTGTAGGCAGGAATATTCTGGACACTATATGGCAGTATACTGCCCCTGTCACATATTATAGTAGATTAGGGTGACTATGGTCACAGGTCCATCAAGTCCCCCCTTTAGAAACCTGTCCTTACTAATTCATGTCCTGTCCTTACTAATTTATGTCCCCATGCTCGGCCATCTGCACCATTAATGCAGCTCTCTGTTGTAAGGTTACGATGGGAGGATTCCTGATGTGTCCTAACAATATATGGCAGCAGTGTATCCCCTGTTTACTCGTGCTGTGGGATTTGTCCTCTGGTTTGACTCCTCCCAACAGAAAGCGGGAGGAGGAGCAAACATTGGCAGGGTTCAGGGTTTTATCCCATAACCCTATATGGAGTGTTACATCACCGGGGAACACCCAGAACCTAACGTTCAGCGGAGGCCGGGGATGGAGGCCGTACTGCAGCATCCATCACCCAATATAATGATTGCCACTGCTCCTGCTCTTTTTAGCAAGATGATATAGAGCAGTCCACTGCGTTTTTTTTATCTGTGTTTTCCTTCTGGATGTGAAGTTTACTGAGCAGACAGTGGCCCCTACCTACCTGTACATGTCTATGGACAAATTCAGTGTATACGCCAAGAGCTTAACTGGTATATATACTGAATGGATCGAAAAAGTGAATGTGACCTGAAGACATGAACTGAGACTCACAGAAGACTTTTCACTTGACACGTCGGAGATTTCAGCACATCGGCCTCCATTACTGCCACTTCCTTCCCCAAAGCGTTATATCGCAGGCTACAAACAAAAGATAATGATACAATAGTTATAATACATTAGTATCCTAGTTATATTGTACCTAGGGGGCAGTATTAGTATTATACTAGTTGTTCATTCACTTCCCAAACGTCTCTTGTTGTTTGTAGGGAACCCGTCAGCAGCTCTATGCACATATTACACCACTAGCGTTATTCATCTTTGTATTAGTAAAATCCATCGTATTCTTAGTTCTCTTGGTCGCTACATGTTATGAATCATTTTTTATTCCTCTTGTCCATTCATATTATAAAGTCAATAAAATCCAGGCCCTCGATCCCTCTACGTCACCCTCCCTCACGTATCGGGCTCTCAGACACAACACACATGACCTTTGTCCATACTTTTATAGTCGCTTTCACCTTGTAGGTGTAGTTGGGTCTATCTGATGATGATAAAGTTCCCCGTCTGAGGCCGGTCACAGACTCCCCTGTAACTATTGCTACCTCCGACACTTGAGAAGTCACAATTACTACTACAGCTTTATGTTGTCTACTAGCTATAGTATGGCTTGTTATACTGCATGTGCTGGGGGTGGCATTAGATTTGCACATTGTCCACCTGGGTGTCTTCTTATCCTGACCTTCTACCGATACATCTGCCATTGGATGCGTTGGGCGTCCACATCCTCTCCCAAAACTATGGGTGAGGTTTTACCTATAGGACATCTCAAGGACCAGCGCATGCACAAGTAAAAGGTTCCTCAGCTCATCCCTACAATCTTGGGACTATAGTAATGACCTGACCGGTGCCTGAGCGAAGGTTCCCAGTGTCCCAGCCCTGAATTTTGGTTTACATCTTGACTTTTTGGTATCTTGACCATAGCGCCCAACTATTGACTCTTCCTCATTTCCAACCTGGATCCCTTTGTCTATCCTCGTCAAGACCCAAGACCTTCCATGACTCCACATGTGTCCTAATACTTGCTACCACTCAATGAAGGTTGTCTTGCCTGACCAGCTGCCTCCTACTGCCTGGTGGGAGACATCTGGATTATACTGAGGCTTCCTTCTCTCTCCCCATACAGGACATGAGCCAAGTGTGCGTGGAGATTGAGTGAGACAGCGTACAGTACTTTCACCTCCGTGAATGCCATGCAATGGTTTATCCTCTCTAAGTTGTACATCCTATTGCAAAATATGTCACCTCCAGTGGCAGAGGAAGAAATTATCGTCTAGTCTAGTGCCACCCATCAGTGACAAAAGTGTTGGACCGGTCCACCAATCTACGAAAGGATCTTCCATTGAGTCCAAGCTTTAACTTTGTATTGGCCCCTGAGGCGCAGGAGAGAACAATCCAATTTTGTGGTGTCTTATCTAGGGGTTAATGGATGGTTGGCCTAAGCACCTTTGTGTCTGGTGGGTGCAGGGAACCTTAGTCAGGCACTGGTTGGCTGTCCTGATAGCGATTGTCAAACATTGAATTATGGCTTGGATTACCAACACTATGGGGGTCATTTACTAACGGCCCGATTCGCGTTTTCCCGACGTGTTACCCGAATATTTCTGATTTGCGCCGCTTGTACATGAATTGCCCCGGGTTTTTGGCGCACGCGATCGGATTGTGGCGCATCGGGGCCGGCATGCGCGCGACAGAAATCGGGGGGGCGTGGCCGAACGAAAACCCGACGTATTCGGAAAAACCGCCGCATTTAAAAACCGAAATGTGTCGCTTGGGAAGCGCTCACCTTCACCTGCTATGGGATGGTGCATTCCGGGGCGTTAAGATTATTTTCGGCACAGCAGCGCCACCTGGTGGACGGCGGAGGAACTACCTTCTTAAATACCAGCCGGACCCGAATCCTGTGCAGAGAAGGCGCCGCTGGATCGCGAATGGGCCGGGTAAGTAAATCTGCCCCTATATCTTTACCTTATTTTGGTAAGGGGATAGTGTTGACTATGCTTTTAGAAGGTACTGATTCCACGCGTTATTCGAAGCCATAACAATCCCTACCATGTACTAACAAGAGCATTTCTCTCTACTGATGGTAACTGTGGACATTTTAAAGGCTTGAGCATTGACTTGTTTGCCACCTTTAGCCGGTATCAGAGAGATATCTTTACAGTGGGAAGCCTTTTTCCCAGACGAGGCTTCCATCGAGATCCAGTACCTTCCGAGGGACAATATACTCTGAAGGAAGGGACTGCACAAGTCCATGGTTGCATTAATGGAGAACAATTTATGACACCATCAGTACCTTAGAATTACAAAAAAGTGGAAAAAAGTCAGAACTCACGACACGGTTTGGCATCGATGAAGAAGTGGCTGTAGCTGTCGTAGTCCTTGAATTCCAATGCTCGTGTAACCAAGATTTAGAGTCTTCAGTCCAGTTGAGTGTTGGAGGATGTAGCTTAGAGTAGCACAATCAGCCGGGTTCAGTATCACCTTGAACAGGTCAACCTCGTCGATTTCTGGTGCCACTGCTCTCACCACCTCTTCTTGCCTCAATTCTCTCAAACAGTGGAGAAGGTTAAGGAGCCTCTGATTCAATTCATATGTAATTTTACCCTTGAACCAATTGGTTAGAGGAACTAGAATGTTCAAGCCGAAAGGGTCCACTAAGCCGTGTAGTTTACCTTCTAGCCTAAACGATATAAGGCCCATGACAAAGCGAGAGAACATTTGCAGATTCTCCCATTGCTTTGAAGTCTTGAGTTCCATAGTGGTGGCAAGAAGCTCACTTTGGACAGGCTCTTGAGGAGAAATTCCAAAACACCAGAGGTCGAGGCATTGTAATAGCTCATCCACTGAAGAACTTATAGTTACTATACAATAGAGGGCAGCAAAAAACTCTTGAACAGTCATATGGAAGAAGGCAAACATCTCCGTGCTACTTTGCCCATCAACGTTGATAAAGATTCGATGAATGAAGCTGTCGGGTAGTTGAGCCGGTTCAAGTCCAAATCTTTGTAGGTCATCAGTAGTGAATAAAATTTTGCTTTCCAGCAGGGAAATGTAAGCAAGTTTCCCAAGTTTACAAAGGATGTCCTTCATCTTGGACAGCATAGCCGGACAGCAGAGGAAAATTGGTCCATTACTTATCTTTGGAGAGTCATCCCTGAGATGCATAATGGTACACAGATAGGATCTGTAGACCTCAGTCATCGTCTTGGGTGGGTTCTCAAGGCATGACTCTTCTATTTTGTTTTGGAAGAAGGGTTGTAAAGCAGTACATATGATAAAGCAGTACAGCGGGATGAAGGATAGACCTGATAGAGTGTCATTCTTCATAATATAATGAAAAACTTCTCCAGATATGGTCTTTTCTCTGAAGAACCTGAAGCAGAATTCTTCAACTTGTCTTTCCTCAAACCCAAGGATGACTACTTTCCGATCAAAAATATGTGTAGGAAGAGAAGGACGAGGTCTGCTTGTTACCACAATAGATGCTCCATGTAACAAAGACCCATTTAGGAGACTGGAAACCAAATCCTTTACCGGTGCTGGATCTTTGATGTTTTGGACTTTGGTTTCTTGACTTATAAGGTGTTTGAATTCGTCCAAGCCATCAAGAAGCACCAATAACTTATCTGGATGGTTGCAAAGGGCCTCCACTATGTTCTGGAGGTGGGCATGCTTCTTTCTTATGAGGTCCACAAGGCTAATTGGCCCCTCCAATAGGTTAAGCTCTCGGAAAGCAAAATTAATAGCGCATGAGACATTGCTGAAGGCCTTCTCAACGGCCCACTCATGCAGAATTTTTTGCATGGCATAGGTCTTCCCGATTCCAGCTATTCCAGTCATGAGAACTGTCTTTGGTCCCTGAGTTCCTGGTTCCAGAGGGGTGAAGATGTCCATGAGATTGATTTTCTGGTGCCGGTTGTGTTCATAGAGGCGGACTCGCCTATTGGCCAAGACAAGGTACTCGTGCTGGCCTTGTAGCCCTGCCGGATCCTCATCTGTGATAAAAACTTCAGTGTATCGAATTTCCAGCATCTCGCACAAGGTATGAGTGGTCTCCAGTTTTCCATGGACCTTGGCATTTTGTTTCAGTTGGGACAACTTGTGATTCTGCAAAACATCTGAAAAATAAAGAGTGTAATCTTAGAGGGGCTGCCCAGAATTAGTAGGCTACACTTCAACATACAGAGTATTGAAGGCCATGTTGATGACCTATCACTTATCACTTCCCCGGAGTTATGTACAGGAGATGTGCCGGGAGCCATGTACAGGAGATGTATAGGAGATATAAAGAGGTCTATGTACAGGAGATGTGCCGGGAGCCATGTACAGGAGATGTTTAGGAGATATAAAGAGGGCTATGTACAGGAGATGTGCCGGGAGCCATGTACAGGAGATGTATAGGAGATATAAAGAGGGCTATGTACAGGAGATGTGCCGGGAGCCATGTACAGGAGATGTATAGGAGATATAAAGAGGGCTATGTACAGGAGATGTGCCGGGAGCCATGTACAGGAGATGTATAGGAGATATAAAGAGGGCTATGTACAGGAGATGTGCCGGGAGCCATGTACAGGAGATGTATAGGAGATATAAAGAGGGCTATGTACAGGAGATGTGCCGGGAGCCATGTACAGGAGATGTATAGGAGATATAAAGAGGGCTATGTACAGGAGATGTGCCGGGAGCCATGTACAGGAGATGTATAGGAGATATAAAGAGGGCTATGTACAGGAGATGTGCCGGGAGCCATGTACAGGAGATGTATAGGAGATATAAAGAGGGCTATGTACAGGAGATGTGCCGGGAGCCATGTACAGGAGATGTATAGGAGATATAAAGAGGGCTATGTACAGGAGATGTGCCGGGAGCCATGTACAGGAGATGTATAGGAGATATAAAGAGGGCTATGTACAGGAGATGTGCCGGGAGCCATGTACAGGAGATGTATAGGAGATATAAAGAGGGCTATGTACAGGAGATGTGCCGGGAGCCATGTACAGGAGATGTATAGGAGATATAAAGAGGGCTATGTACAGGAGATGTGCCGGGAGCCATGTACAGGAGATGTATAGGAGATATAAAGAGGGCTATGTACAGGAGATGTGCCGGGAGCCATGTACAGGAGATGTATAGGAGATATAAAGAGGGCTATGTACAGGAGATGTGCCGGGAGCCATGTACAGGAGATGTATAGGAGATATAAAGAGGGCTATGTACAGGAGATGTGCCGGGAGCCATGTACAGGAGATGTATAGGAGATATAAAGAGGGCTATGTACAGGAGATGTACAGGAGATTCATAAACTTAAAGGGGTTGTCTGAATCTTTTGAAACTCTTGCAGCTGGGCTGGGGAGGCTGGGGAAGGTACTCGCCTCCTCCGTCGCTCCCGCTGTCTCGCTAGTCCGTGCCAATAGGGGCACTGTTGGGAGTTTGGCTTCTGGGCAGCCATGCCCACCCATCCCTATTCCCACCGCTGTATCACGCACTGAGATATGTGGACGGGTGGGGGTGGCCGACCACCTTGTCCATCCGGAAGCCAAACTCAGCAGAGCTTTCGTGCCCCTGTTGGCACGGATCAGTCAGACATCGGCAGAGGACACCAGGAGAGACGGAGGAGGTGAGTATTGCTTTCTTTTTTTAAAACCTACCTCCCCAGCCAACTGCAAGATTTCCAAAAGAGCCGAACAACCCCAACTAACTAGTAATACCTATTTAATGAAATTCTGCCAGGGAGAAATGAAAGGAATTCAACTTTTTCAGAGCAAGAAACCTTGGAGAAGCTTCGATGTGTAACAGCTCAGTTATGTTACAGCCCATTTTTAGTACAATAATATAGTTCAATCATTCACCATAGCTTTGCCTGGTACGTGATGAATTCTGCAAGCTTAGCACTTGAGGGTGACGGTTACAATAAGTAATTTATTATATTATGTTTATGACAGAAGGTCCATAAATTAAAAAAAAGTTATTCACTCACCTGTGAAACCATTGATCAGTGTGTAAGTTGTGCCGAGGTGGAGGATGCTCAAGTGAATGTACTGTCAGATCAGCAGATCCTACTCGCCACAACCCTAATCAGCTGCTCGAACATGACTTGGACATTACATCCCACAGTCATGACCAGTTTGTAGTTGGGTTGAATAGGGGTTGAGTTGCAATACCAGGTCTTGCCACTATAAGTGTATGGCACCATGAATGGCTTGTGAACAGGTCACAGTGCTTAAGAGTGGAGAAAGCCACAGCACTCGGTACGGTTCAATTCCAAGTCGTCTTTATTATAGCATCATCAGGCATAAAATTGCAACGTTTTGATTCCAAATGAATCTTTCTCAAGCATCATTTGGAATCGAAACGTTGCAATTTTATGCCTGATGATGCTATAATAAAGACGACTTGGAATTGAACCGTACCGAGTGCTGTGGCTTTCTCCACTCTTATGCTGTCTATGGGACTCTGAGCACCGGATCCCCAGCTGCGAGCACCACCCAAATCTTCTAGGAGTATCCAGGATTGCTGTCCTTTCTTCTCTTTTTTGCAGGTCACAGTGCTTGACATAGCTGAAGGGGGTGCGATCTGCCAGACCATCACCAATCTGATTTTGCGATCCTGTCCTAAGGGAAGGTCACCATATATAGATCCTGGTATACTCCTTTAATGTTGTTCAACATAATCTAATTTGTCACTCGAAATCTGAGAATAATGTGGTCAGTCATTGTCTTTACAAAGAGTCATCTCACCTTCCAGCTGTTGACGTTCACCTAGGGCAAGGGATGGTTGGCCTAAAGGAAAATAGGATATTTATAGGAGGACTAAAAGAAAAGATTTCAGACAGCCACAGGCATTTCATTATAGTCCACAGATTACACCATCAGATAAGAGATCTTCTCTCTATAAGGACCTCCAGTGTCTATAGGGAGGCCCTTCCATATCTAGTTGGGATCTACATTTAATTTTTCAAGGCTAGGTCAACAAAAATTGAGAAAAAATATACAAAATTTCAGTTCTTTGTATACAAATTACCCATCATGCAGGTGAATGGTAACTATAACCAAGCAGAGTCATCATACCTTCCATCAGAGGATGTCCACCTGGTGCATCGGATGGTTGTCCTATGGAAAAAAGTAGAGTTTCCATTATGGGGTCTGTCATTTTGGTCATGGACATTATATTTTTGTTAGTTAGTTGTTTCCTCAGATTCCAATGAAATTAAAGGTCATATGTTGGGCCTACCAGAGGTGGAGATCTTGAGGGCCCACCCTTCAACCATAAAATACCATTTAAGATGTATCATCAACAAGATGTAATAATCTACTGTATAATATTGGAATCATCCTATACGAAATAGATCATTATATCAAATTATTACTCCACTCATTTCCAAATGAAGATCTTTGGGGCTCATTATAAAGTGTTAGATCCTGGGGCCCATTATAAAGGGGCAGATTTACTTACCCGGTCCGTTCGCGATCCAGCGGCGCGTTCTCTGCGGTGGATTCGGGTCCGGCCGGGATTCATTAAGGTAGTTCCTCCGCCGTCCACCAGGTGGTGCTGCTGCGTTGAAGTCCGCTGGAATGCCTCGAAATACACCGGCCTATCCTGGATGAAGGTGAGTGAAATTTTCGCGACACAATTTTTTTTTTAAATGCGGCGGTTTTTTTCCAAATCCGCCGGGTTTTCGTTTGGCCACGCCCTCCGATTTCCGTCGCGTGCATGCCGGCGCCGATGCGCCAAAATCCGATCGCGTGCGCCAAAAACCCGGGGCAATACAGGGAAAATCGGCGCAAATCGGAAATATTCGGGTAACACGTCGGGAAAACGCGTATCGGGCCCTTAGTAAATGACCCCCAAAGTGTTAGATCCTGGGGCCTGTTATAAAGTATTAGAACGGGGGGGCCCACTGGAGGATTCTCCGATGCTCTGGTGGGCCAGTCTGACACTGTCTATGGTTGAGCCTAGGACTGGTTGGATTTTTCTCGTCCAACCATTTGCTTTCCCCGGGAGATAAGTATCTCCATGGACACCTAGTTAACGATTGTAACCTTTAAGAGCCTTGGTCAAAAATTTTGGCAATTTTGTACCAATTTTTTTTTGATTACACAGTGCCCTCCCAACTGATGATGTCATCACACTGGCTCTGTATGGTGACATCATCACAATTTGGCAAACAACTAGATGAGGACAGTAATTGGTTATTTTGACAACTGATATCTGGAGGCAATCGCTTGAAGTCCATGGTCCCCGAGTACTTGAGCAGTCTGGCTGGTTGCTGATGCTATTTTAACTGCTACAGTTACTACATTTTGCATGACAAAGGATTGAAAGGAAATGGGAAAATGGTTCAGGAAACACAAAAATGCTTCTTCTCCGGGTCCCTCAGGCGTGGCTCATGGTCGTTGCCTTGGTGCAGACGCTTGTGGCTTTCGGTTTTGCACGTCTAGGCAGTTGTTTATTACCCCGGCCGCAGTTATTGGCACGTATGAAAATTCCTGGACTTGTAACCCCATGGTAGATAAGAAGAGCAATAAAGAGATGCTACGTGATCTGGATGAGGGCGATTCTCAGGACTATCTCTATCTATTACCCAGCATTCTAACATACCTGGGGCATATCCTGGCTTCTTTGTCAAATGCAGTTTTTTTTAGACTTATTGGGGGTCATTTACTAAGGGCCCGATTCGCGTTTTCCCGACGTGTTACCCGAATATTTCCGATTTGCGCCAATTGTACCTGAATTGCCCCGGGATTTTGGCGCACGCGATCGGATTGTGGCGCATCGGTGCCGGCATGCGGACGACGGAAATCGGGGGGCGTGGCCGAATGATAACCCGACGTATTCGGAAATACCGCCGCATTTAAAAACCGAAAATGTGTCGCTTGGGAAGCGCTTACCTTCACCTGGTCCAGCTCGGTGTATTCCAGCGCGTTCAGATGATTCTCAGCGCAGCAGCGCCACCTGGTGGACGGCGGAGGAACTACCTTCATAAATCCCGGCCGGACCTGAATCCTGTGCAGAGAACGCGCCGCTGGATCGCGAATGGGCCGGGTAAGTAAATCTGCCCCATTAGGTGCAAATTTTTGTGCAACTCCAATACCAATGCATTTCCTGTGCATGGTCGGGACTGGCGTGTTTTTGTGCTTTTTTTTTGTGCCCTTTTAGACACGAAACAATGTTACATCAAAATGCTAAATGGCGAAATACAAGAAAAATCCACAAAAAATTGTGCAAATACCCAAATGTGCCCAAATGTCCATAAAATACAGCCAAAAAACGTACATCAGACTAAGATAAATCTGCCCCTATAGATGTTATTATAATAATAGTATGATGTCATTGTTATATAATTTAAGGTGACCGTGTCCCAACAGTGACAAAATACACACAGAAGCGAGACAAAACTTTTATTTTAAATATATTCACAAAAACAGCACAAAAAATATTACTGATCGATCGACCGACCGTTATATATCCAGGAGATGTAGTAGTAGGAGTAGTAGTAGTAATAGAAGGAGTAGTAGTAGTAGTAATAGGAGTAGTACTAGTAATAGGCGGAGTAGTAGTAATAGGAGTTGTAGTACTAGTAATAGGAGTAGTAGTAGTAGTAATAGGAGTAGTACTAGTAATAGGAGGAGGAGGAGTAATAGGAGTTGTAGAAGTAGTAGGAGTAATAGGAGTAGTAGTAGTACTAGTATTAGGAGTAGTAGTAGTAATGATAGGAGTAGTACTAATAATAGCAGGAGTAGTAATAGGAGTAGGAGTAATAGTAGTACTAGTAATAGGAGTAGTAGTAGTAGTACTAGTAATAGGAGTAGTAGTAGTAATAGGAGTAGTAGTAGTACTAGTAATAGGAGTAGTAGTAGTACTAGTAATAGGAGTAGTAGTAGTAATAGGAGGAGGAGGAGTAATAATAGGAGTAGTACTAATAAAAGCAGGAGTAGTAGTAGTAATAGTAGGAGTAATAGTACTAGTAATAGTAGTAGTACTAGTATTAGGAGTAGTAGTAGTACTAGTAATAGGAGTAGTAGTAGTAATAGGAGGAGGAGTAATAGTAGGAGTAGATGAGGTTGAGGTAAACTTTAGATAGATAGAGGCAGGGATAGGTAGGAGATGGAGTCTAGTTGTGGCTCAGATAATGCAGTCACATTGTAGATTGTCAGCTCTGTGGACCAGTTTTTGTCTGTGGTCTCTTTCTATGTGTGTAGTTCTGTACAAGATGCAGTATTGGGGGTAACTTTTTGAGAAGGCTCATAGGATGGAGGGGTCTTCTCTTTTCCTGACTATCAGGGTGTAGTCTATGGAGGTGGTGGGAGAGGGGGGAATGTGCAGTATTTAGGGGGTCATCACTTGTGTTGGGAATGGAGTTTGGGGGTCAGATAATATTCCATAGGGCGCTCTGCATACTGGCTCCTCCCTGTTGTCACTTCTCAATAGTTGTGGTGTTTGGATCATTGTGTTGTGGTGTTTCTGTCGCTCTGCGGGGGGCAGTTTTAGCTTCTTTGGTCTGTTCCCTCCGTGTTGATTGCATCGTTATCTTTCCTGTTAATTGTAAGCAGCAGCAGTCAGTCTTCTGCACCAATTACCGAGATACATAGTACATCCATATGGGGCAGTAATATGTGTCATATGGGGCAGTTATATGGGGCAGTAATATGTGTAATATGGGGCAGTAATATGTGTAATATGGGGCAGTAATATGTGTAATATGGGGCAGTAATATGTGTAATATGGGACAGTAATATGTATAATAAGGGGCAGTAATATGTGTCATATGGGGCAGTAATATGGGGCAGTAATATGTGTAATATGGGGCAGTAATATGTATAATAAGGGGCAGTAATATGTGTCATATGGGGCAGTAATATGGGGCAGTAATATGTGTCATATGGGGCAGTAATATGTGTAATATGGGGCAGTAATATGTGTCATATGGGGCAGTAATATGGGGCAGTAATATGTGTCATATGGGGCAGTAATATGTGTAATATGGGGCAGTAATATGTGTAATATGGGGCAGTAATATGTGTCATATGGGGCAGTAATATGTGTCATATAGGGCAGTAATATGTGTAATATGGGGCAGTAATATGGGGCAGTAATATGGGGCAGTAATATGTGTAATACGGGGCAGTATTATGTGTAATATGGGGCAGTAATATGTGTAATATGGGGCAGTAATATGTGTAATAAGGGGCAGTAATATGTGTCATATGGGGCAGTAATATGTGTCATATGGGGCAGTAATATGTGTCATATGGGGCAGTAATATGTGTCATATGGGGCAGTAATATGTGTCATATGGGGCAGTAATATGTGTAATATGGGGCAGTAATATGTGTCATATGGGGCAGTAATATGTGTCATATAGGGCAGTAATATGTGTAATATGGGGCAGTAATATGTGTAATATGGGGCAGTAATATGTGTAATATGGGGCAGTAATATGTGTAATACGGGGCAGTATTATGTGTCATATGGGGCAGTAATATGTGTCATATGGGGCAGTAATATGGGGCAGTAATATGTGTCATATGGGGCAGTAATATGTGTAATATGGGGCAGTAATATGTGTCATATGGGGCAGTAATATGTGTAATATGGGGCAGTAATATGTGTCATATGGGGCAGTAATATGTGTCATATGGGGCAGTAATATGTGTCATATAGGGCAGTAATATGTGTAATAAGGGGCAGTAATATGTGTAATATGGGGCAGTAATATGTGTAATATGGGGCAGTAATATGTGTAATAAGGGGCAGTAATATGTGTCATATGGGGCAGTAATATGTGTCATATGGGGCAGTAATATGGGGCAGTAATATGTGTAATATGGGGCAGTAATATGTGTAATATGGGGCAGTAATATGTGTAATATGGGGCAGTAATATGTGTCATATGGGGCAGTAATATGGGGCAGTAATATGTGTAATATGGGGCAGTAATATGTGTCATATGGGGCAGTAATATGTGTAATATGGGGCAGTAATATGTGTCATATGGGGCAGTAATATGTGTAATATGGGGCAGTAATATGTGTAATATGGGGCAGTAATAAGTGTAATAAGGGGCAGTAATATGTGTAATATGGGGCAGTAATATGTGTAATATGGGGCAGTAATATGTGTAACATGGGGCAGTAATATGTGTAATATGGGGCAGTAATATGTGTAACATGGGGCAGTAATATGTGTAATAAGGGGCATTAATATGTGTAATAAGGGGCAGTAATATGTGTAATATGGGGCAGTAATATGTGTCATATGGGGCAGTAATATGTGTCATATGGGGCAGTAATATGGGGCAGTAATATGTGTAATATGG
This sequence comes from Engystomops pustulosus, assembly GCF_040894005.1. Classification (NCBI taxonomy): domain Eukaryota; kingdom Metazoa; phylum Chordata; class Amphibia; order Anura; family Leptodactylidae; genus Engystomops; species Engystomops pustulosus. The sequence goes on from NC_092416.1 coordinate 12,562,399, forward strand.
GGCAGTAATATGTGTAATATGGGGCAGTAATATGTGTCATATGGGGCAGTAATATGTGTAATATGGGGCAGTAATATGTGTCATATGGGGCAGTAATATGTGTAATACGGGGCAGTATTATGTGTCATATGGGGCAGTAATATGTGTCATATGGGGCAGTAATATGGGGCAGTAATATGTGTAATATGGGGCAGTAATATGTGTAATATGGGGCAGTAATATGTGTCATATGGGGCAGTAATATGTGTAATATGGGGCAGTAATATGTGTCATATGGGGCAGTAATATGTGTCATATAGGGCAGTAATATGTGTAATATGGGGCAGTAATATGTGTAATATGGGGCAGTAATATGTGTAATAAGGGGCAGTAATATGTGTCATATGGGGCAGTAATATGTGTCATATGGGGCAGTAATATGGGGCAGTAATATGTGTCATATGGGGCAGTAATATGTGTAATATGGGGCAGTAATATGTGTAATATGGGGCAGTAATATGTGTCATATGGGGCAGTAATATGGGGCAGTAATATGTGTAATATGGGGCAGTAATATGTGTAATATGGGGCAGTAATATGTGTCATATGGGGCAGTAATATGTGTAATAAGGGGCAGTAATATGTGTCATATGGGGCAGTAATATGTGTCATATGGGGCAGTAATATGTGTAATATGGGGCAGTAATATGTGTCATATGGGGCAGTAATATGTGTAATATGGGGCAGTAATATGTGTCATATGGGGCAGTAATATGTGTAATAAGGGGCAGTAATATGTGTAATATGGGGCAGTAATATGTGTCATATGGGGCAGTAATATGTGTAATATGGGGCAGTAATATGTGTAATATGGGGAAGTAATATGTGTCATATGGGGCAGTAATATGTGTCATATAGGGCAGTAATATGTGTAATATGGGGCAGTAATATGTGTAATATGGGGCAGTAATATGTGTCATATGGGGCAGTAATATGTGTCATATGGGGCAGTAATATGTGTAATATGGGGCAGTAATATGGGGCAGTAATATGTGTAATATGGGGCAGTAATATGTGTAATAAGGGGCAGTAATATGTGTAATATGGGGCAGTAATATGTGTCATATGGGGCAGTATTATGTGTAATAAGGGGCAGTAATATGTGTAATATGGGGCAGTAATATGTGTAATATGTGTTATATGGGGCAGTAATATGTGTCATATAGGGCAGTAATATGTGTAATATGGGGCAGTAATATGTGTAATATGGGGCAGTAATATGTGTAATATGGGGCAGTAATATGTGTAATATGATGCAGTAATATGTGTCATATAGGGCAGTAATATGTGTAATATGGGGCAGTAATATGTGTCATATGGGGCAGTAATATGTGTCATATGGGGCAGTAATATGGGGCAGTAATATGTGTAATAAGGGGCAGTAATATGTGTAATATGGGGCAGTAATATGTGTAATAAGGGGCAGTAATATGTGTAATATGGGGCAGTAATATGTGTCATATGGGGCAGTATTATGTGTAATAAGGGGCAGTAATATGTGTTATATGGGGCAGTAATATGTGTAATATGGGGCAGTATTATGTGTAATATGGGGCAGTAATATGTGTAATATGGGGCAGTAATATGTGTCATATGGGGCAGTAATATGTGTAATAAGGGGCAGTAATATGTGTAATATGGGGCAGTAATATGTGTAATATGGGGCAGTAATATGTGTCATATGGGGCAGTAATATGTGTCATATGGGGCAGTAATATGTGTAATATGGGGCAGTAATATGTGTCATATGGGGCAGTAATATGTGTAATATGGGGCAGTAATATGTGTAATATGGGGCAGTAATATGTGTAATATGGGGCAGTAATATGTGTCATATGGGGCAGTAATATGTGTAATAAGGGGCAGTAATATGTGTAATATGGGGCAGTAATATGTGTCATATGGGGCAGTAATATGTGTAATATGGGGCAGTAATATGTGTAATATGGGGAAGTAATATGTGTCATATGGGGCAGTAATATGTGTCATATAGGGCAGTAATATGTGTAATATGGGGCAGTAATATGTGTAATATGGGGCAGTAATATGTGTCATATGGGGCAGTAATATGTGTCATATGGGGCAGTAATATGTGTAATATGGGGCAGTAATATGGGGCAGTAATATGTGTAATATGGGGCAGTAACATGTGTAATAAGGGGCAGTAATATGTGTAATATGGGGCAGTAATATGTGTCATATGGGGCAGTATTATGTGTAATAAGGGGCAGTAATATGTGTAATATGGGGCAGTAATATGTGTAATATGTGTTATATGGGGCAGTAATATGTGTCATATGGGGCAGTAATATGTGTAATATGGGGCAGTAATATGTGTCATATGGGGCAGTATTATGTGTAATAAGGGGCAGTAATATGTGTAATATGGGGCAGTAATATGTGTAATATGTGTTATATGGGGCAGTATTATGTGTAATATGGGGCAGTAATATGTGTAATATGGGGCAGTAATATGTGTCATATGGGGCAGTAATATGTGTAATATGGGGCAGTAATATGTGTAATATGGGGAAGTAATATGTGTCATATGGGGCAGTAATATGTGTCATATAGGGCAGTAATATGTGTAATATGGGGCAGTAATATGTGTAATATGGGGCAGTAATATGTGTCATATGGGGCAGTAATATGTGTCATATAGGGCAGTAATATGTGTAATATGGGGCAGTAATATGTGTAATATGGGGCAGTAATATGTGTCATATGGGGCAGTAATATGTGTAATAAGGGGCAGTAATATGTGTAATATGGGGCAGTAATATGTGTCATATGGGGCAGTAATATGTGTCATATGGGGCAGTAATATGTGTAATATGGGGCAGTAATATGTGTCATATGGGGCAGTAATATGTGTCATATGGGGCAGTAATATGTGTAATATGGGGCAGTAATATGTGTAATATGGGGAAGTAATATGTGTCATATGGGGCAGTAATATGTGTCATATAGGGCAGTAATATGTGTAATATGGGGCAGTAATATGTGTAATATGGGGCAGTAATATGTGTCATATGGGGCAGTAATATGTGTCATAAGGGGCAGTAATATGTGTCATATAGGGCAGTAATATGTGTAATATGGGGCAGTAATATGTGTAATATGGGGCAGTAATATGTGTCATATGGGGCAGTAATATGTGTCATATGGGGCAGTAATATGGGGCAGTAATATGTGTAATATGATGCAGTAATATGTGTCATATAGGGCAGTAATATGTGTAATATGGGGCAGTAATATGTGTAATATGGGGCAGTAATATGTGTAATAAGGGGCAGTAATATGTGTAATATGGGGCAGTAATATGTGTCATATGGGGCAGTATTATGTGTAATAAGGGGCAGTAATATGTGTTATATGGGGCAGTAATATGTGTAATATGGGGCAGTATTATGTGTAATATGGGGCAGTATTATGTGTAATATGGGGCAGTAATATGTGTAATATGGGGCAGTATTATGTGTAATATGGGGCAGTAATATGTGTAATAAGGGGCAGTAATATGTGTCATATGGGGCAGTAATATGTGTCATATGGGGCAGTAATATGTGTAATATGGGGCAGTATTATGTGTAATATGGGGCAGTAATATGGGGCAGTAATATGTGTCATATGGGGCAGTATTATGTGTAATATGGGGCAGTAATATGTGTAATAAGGGGAAGTAATATGTGTAATAAGGGGCAGTAATATGGGGCAGTATTATGTGTAATATGGGGCAGTAATATGTGTAATATGGGGCAGTAATATGCTTAATAAGGGGCAGTAATATGTGTAATATGGGGCAGTAATATGTGTAATATGGGGCAGTAATATGTGTAATATGGGGCAGTAATATGTGTCATATGAGGTATTAATATGTGTAATATGGGGCAGTAATATGTGTAATATGGGGTATTAATATGTGTAATATGGGGCAGTAATATGTGTAATATGGGGCAGTAATATGTGTAATATGGGACAGTTATATGTGTAATAAGGGGCAGTAATATGTGTAATATGGGGCAGTAATATGTGTAATATGGGGCAGTAATATGTGTAATATGGGACAGTAATATGTGTAATATGGGGCAGTAATATGTGTAATATGGGACAGTAATATGTGTAATAAGGGGCAGTAATATGTGTAATATGGGGCAGTAATATGTGTAATATGGGGCAGTAATATGTGTCATATGGGGCAGTAATATGTGTCATATGGGGCAGTAATATGTGTAATATGGGGCAGTAATATGTGTAATAAGGGGCAGTAATATGTGTAATATGGGGCAGTAATATGTGTAATATGGGGCAGTAATATGTGTAATAAGGGGCAGTAATATGTGTAATATGGGGCAGTAATATGTGTAATATGGGGCAGTATTATGTGTAATATGGGGCAGTAATATGTGTCATATGGGGCAGTAATATGTGTAATATGGGACAGTAATATGTGTAATAAGGGGCAGTAATATGTGTAATATGGGGCAGTAATATGTGTAATATGGGGCAGTAATATGTGTAATATGGGGCAGTAATATGTGTAATATGGGGCAGTAATATGTGTAATATGGGACAGTTATATGTGTAATAAGGGGCAGTAATATGTGTAATATGGGGCAGTAATATGTGTAATATGGGGCAGTAATATGTGTAATATGGGGCAGTAATATGGGGCAGTAATATGTGTAATATGGGACAGTAATATGTGTAATATGGGACAGTAATATGTGTAATAAGGGGCAGTAATATGTGTAATATGGGGCAGTATTATGTGTAATATGGGGCAGTAATATGTGTAATATGGGGCAGTAATATGTGTAATATGGGGCAGTAATATGGGGCAGTAATATGTGTAATATGGGACAGTAATATGTGTAATATGGGACAGTAATATGTGTAATAAGGGGCAGTAATATGTGTAATATGGGGCAGTATTATGTGTAATATGGGGCAGTAATATGTGTAATAAGGGGCAGTAATATGTGTAATAAGGGGCAGTAATATGTGTAATATGGGGCAGTAATATGTGTAATATGGGGCAGTAATATGTGTCATATGGGGCAGTAATATGTGTCATATAGGGCAGTAATATGTGTAATATGGGGCAGTAATATGTGTAATATGGGGCAGTAATATGTGTAATAAGGGGCAGTAATATGTGTAATATGGGGCAGTAATATGTGTAACATGGGGCAGTAATATGTGTAATATGGGGCAGTAATATGTGTAACATGGGGCAGTAATATGTGTAATAAGGGGCATTAATATGTGTAATAAGGGGCAGTAATATGTGTAATATGGGGCAGTAATATGTGTAATATGGGGCAGTAATATGTGTAATATGGGGCAGTAATATGTGTAATATGGGGCAGTAATATGTGTAATATGGGGCAGTAATATGTGTAATATGGGGCAGTTATATGTGTAATAAGGGGCAGTAATATGTGTAATAAGGGGCAGTAATATGTGTAATATGGGGCAGTAATATGTGTAATATGGGGCAGTAATATGTGTAATATGGGGCAGTAATATGTGTAATATGGGGCAGTTATATGTGTAATATGGGGCAGTTATATGTGTAATAAGGGGCAGTAATATGTGTAATAAGGGGCAGTAATATGTGTAATATGGGGCAGTAATATGTGTAATATGGGGCAGTAATATGTGTAATATGGGGCAGTATTATGTGTAATATGGGACAGTAATATGTGTAATATGGGGCAGTAATATGTGTAATATGGGGCAGTAATATGTGTAATATGGGGCAGTAATATGGGGCAGTAATATGTGTAATATGGGACAGTAATATGTGTAATATGGGACAGTAATATGTGTAATAAGGGGCAGTAATATGTGTAATATGGGGCAGTATTATGTGTAATATGGGGCAGTAATATGTGTAATAAGGGGCAGTAATATGTGTAATAAGGGGCAGTAATATGTGTAATATGGGGCAGTAATATGTGTAATATGGGGCAGTAATATGTGTAATATGGGGCAGTATTATGTGTAATATGGGACAGTAATATGTGTAATATGGGGCAGTAATATGTGTAATATGGGGCAGTAATATGTGTAATATGGGGCAGTAATATGGGGCAGTAATATGTGTAATATGGGACAGTAATATGTGTAATATGGGACAGTAATATGTGTAATAAGGGGCAGTAATATGTGTAATATGGGGCAGTATTATGTGTAATATGGGGCAGTAATATGTGTAATATGGGGCAGTAATATGTGTAATATGGGGCAGTAATATGGGGCAGTAATATGTGTAATATGGGACAGTAATATGTGTAATATGGGACAGTAATATGTGTAATAAGGGGCAGTAATATGTGTAATATGGGGCAGTATTATGTGTAATATGGGGCAGTAATATGTGTAATAAGGGGCAGTAATATGTGTAATAAGGGGCAGTAATATGTGTAATATGGGGCAGTAATATGTGTAATATGGGGCAGTAATATGTGTCATATGGGGCAGTAATATGTGTCATATAGGGCAGTAATATGTGTAATATGGGGCAGTAATATGTGTAATATGGGGCAGTAATATGTGTAATAAGGGGCAGTAATATGTGTAATATGGGGCAGTAATATGTGTAACATGGGGCAGTAATATGTGTAATATGGGGCAGTAATATGTGTAACATGGGGCAGTAATATGTGTAATAAGGGGCATTAATATGTGTAATAAGGGGCAGTAATATGTGTAATATGGGGCAGTAATATGTGTAATATGGGGCAGTAATATGTGTAATATGGGGCAGTAATATGTGTAATATGGGGCAGTAATATGTGTAATATGGGGCAGTAATATGTGTAATATGGGGCAGTAATATGTGTAATATGGGGCAGTTATATGTGTAATAAGGGGCAGTAATATGTGTAATAAGGGGCAGTAATATGTGTAATATGGGGCAGTAATATGTGTAATATGGGGCAGTAATATGTGTAATATGGGGCAGTAATATGTGTAATATGGGGCAGTTATATGTGTAATATGGGGCAGTTATATGTGTAATAAGGGGCAGTAATATGTGTAATAAGGGGCAGTAATATGTGTAATATGGGGCAGTAATATGTGTAATATGGGGCAGTAATATGTGTAATATGGGGCAGTATTATGTGTAATATGGGACAGTAATATGTGTAATATGGGGCAGTAATATGTGTAATATGGGGCAGTATTATGTGTGTGTATCCCTCTTCCCTATGTAATTGCCGTTTTTCAGTTACTATCTACCATTCTATCTACTTTTACCTAAAAATAGGCCCTATTAAAGGGGAAGTCCAATTTAGAAAGTTTTGCCTCCTTTCTTGCCGATATATCTATCGGCAGCAAACACGGTCACCTCACTACTTCCAGTCCGGCCAATACTGGAAGTCAGTGGTGTAACTAGGAGCTGATGGGCCCCAGTGCAAAGTCTGTGCCAGGCCCCCAACTATAATGTATGGTTTATAGTAATAGTCATATGGGAAAGTGACACCATAAGGGCCCCCTAACCTCTTGGACCCGGGTGTGATCGCAACCTCTGCACCCCATCAAGTTAAAGGGGTATTCTCGTCTCGGCATTCACGTTCAGTTTCATTAATCTTCCATATATAAACATTTCTTCAATTGGATGTTATTAAAAAAAATGTTTCTGTGTGAAGATAATTTCCCATAAACATAGCCATGTTGTCCCTTAGAAACGAGATGGCTTCCTCGGTTACGACCACGTCACATTTAGGCAGCAGGGGCCAGACATGCGCTATTGAGCCCTGCCTGACCACCAGGATTCAGCAATCATTACCACAGGACGGCTGCAAGACATGTATTATTCTCAGATATTTCATATACAAAAACTTTTTGTTTATTTGTGCAATCCCTCCAGCAGAGGTGGTCGTATCCGAGGAAGCCATCTCGTTTATAAGGGACCATATGGCTACATTTATGGGAAATTATCTTCACACAGGAACATTTTTTTTAATAACATCTAATTGAAGAAATGTTTATTAATGGCAGATTAATGAAACTGAATGTGACTGCCCAGATGAGACGAGAATACCCCTTTAAGCCCCTACTGGAAGTGGAATAAATGAAGACGGCACCAATACACCAGAGGGAAGGTGAGTATCCTTGTTAGTTTTCCAGGTTGTCCTGGGAAAACCCATGAGAAGAGCTCTGAGTATGGTAGTCAGATACATTGCGGGTGCTGTCACATGTAGCGATTTGACTCTGTTTAGAATCAGAACCAAAGCACACGGGACGGGCAATAGGCCAATCACGTATGCATTTCTATGGAAACACACGTGATTGGTACCCAGCATCCGGTGTCTTGCATTTAGAGGGTGCTGGTTACCGATTGCTTGTGTTCCCGCTCCCATACGCTTTGATTCTGTTTCTAAGTGGAGTCCGAGCGCTAACGTGTGACCGCCCACTGTATCTAAGCTTAGCGTATCTCTCGGTGCTCATGTCTCTATACAGGGTACAGTAAGTAGTGACTTACCTCCTTTCTCCAGGTTGTACTTCTTTCCACGTTTCAGGGTACCTTTTAACTTCGACCAGGTCGACTTCTTCTTCGTTTTCTCCAGATCTGTAATGACTGAGGGAGAACAAGAGGCGTCAGGAGACGGTTGTCTCGTTATTCGAGCCCCCACTTCTAGAGTTCCTTTGGGAATATTGGGTTCTCCCTCTAAATTGTCCTGATATGGGGTCTTTTCAAACCATTTGTGCGCCCTGACGCTGTGTTCACATTTGGCATTTCAATTGTGTTTTCAAGCGCGACTGAATGGCTCCACCTGCGATCACACATTGGGGCTCATTAATTAAGGGTTGCTCTGTGCACTTTTGTCGTAACGTGCACCTTCTTGCACAGGTATATAAGAAGTGTGTGTGTGCTGTGCTGCCTCCATGCCACACAAATAAGGCCGGCGACACACGTGGCGTTTTGAACCCGTTTTTGACCATTTTTAAGCAGTCCGTTAAAAAAAACGCATGCCTTTTTGACTGGTTTTACCAACTATCTTAATTAAAACTGGTCAAAAATGGATGTGTTTTAAAAAAATGCACGCGTTTTTTAACTAACTGCTTAAAAATGGCCCAAAAACAGGTTCAAAAGGCCACGTGTGTCGCCGGCCTTAGGGAGCGTGCTGTCGGATGGTCCAACTGATTCGGACCCAGAGCCGTATTTAACTTACATATACTAAGGGTCCAGCGGCCGCATTTTCGACGAGTTTCCCGACTTTTCGGGGATCGGGGACTGTGTTACACACAATCGCATTTTCATGCGACAGAAATGGGGGCGGAGGGGTGTTCTGTGGGACAAATTGACGGATTCGGACTGAGTGTGGGATTTAAATTTTAAATTTGTGTCGCATCCAACGCACTTACATGCACCAGGAAGAAGAAGGTGAACTCCTGCGGACCTGAGCGGGGAAGCGACACATGCAGGATATCGGGGGCACCATCTTAGTGACTCCCCGCACAGCGCATTATACACAGACAATGCACTTACATGCACCAGGAAGAAGAAGGTGAACTCCGGGGACCTGAGCAGGGAAGCGACACATGCAGGATATCGGGCGCAGGATCTTAGTGACCCCCGCACAGCGCATTATACACAGACAATGCACTTACATGCACCAGGAAGAAGAAGGTGAACTCCGGGGACCTGAGCGGGGAAGCGACACATGCAGGATATCGGGTGCAGGATCTTAGTGACTCCCCGCACAGCGCATTATACACGGACAATGCACTTACATGCACCAGGAAGAAGAAGGTGAACTCCGGGGACCTGAGCGGGGAAGCGTCACATGCAGGATATGGAGGGCAGGATCTTAGTGACTCCCCGCACAGCACATTATACACGGACAATGCACTTACATGCACCAGGTAGAAGAAGGTGAACTCCGGGGACCTGAGCGGGGAAGTGACACATGCAGGATATCGGGTGCACAATCTTAGTGACTCCCCGCACAGCACATTATACACGGACAATGCACTTACATGCACCAGGAAGAAGAAGGTGAACTCCGGGGACCTGAGCGGGGAAGCGACACATGCAGGATATCGGGCGCAGGATCTTAGTGACTCCCCGCACAGCGCATTATACACGGACAATGCACTTACATGCACCAGGAAGAAGGTGAACTCCGGGGACCTGAGCGGGGAAGCGACACATGCAGGATATCGGGCGCACGATCTTAGTGACTCCCCACACAGCGCATTATACACGGACAATGCACTTACATGCACCAGGAAGAAGAAGGTGAACTCCGGGGACCTGAGCGGGGAAGAGACACATGCAGGATATCGGGTGCAGGAGCTTAGTGACTCCCCGCACAGCGCATTATACACGGACAATGCACTTACATGCACCAGGAAGAAGAAGGTGAACTCCAGGGACCTGAGCGGGGAAGTGACACATGCAGGATATCGGGGGCACGATCTTAGTGACTCCCCGCACAGCACATTATACACGGACAATGCACTTACATGCACCAGGAAGAAGAAGGTGAACTCTGGGGACCTGAGCGGGGAAGCAACACATGCAGGATATCGGGCACATGATCTTAGTGACTCCCCGCACAGCACATTATACACGGACAATGCACTTACATGCACCAGGAAGAAGAAGGTGAACTCCGGGGACCTGAGCGGGGAAGCGACACATGCAGGATATCGGGCGCAGGATCTTAGTGACTCCCCGCACAGCGCATTATACACGGACAATGCACTTACATGCACCAGGAAGAAGGTGAACTCCGGGGACCTGAGCGGGGAAGCGACACATGCAGGATATCGGGCGCACGATCTTAGTGACTCCCCACACAGCGCATTATACACGGACAATGCACTTACATGCACCAGGAAGAAGAAGGTGAACTCCGGGGACCTGAGCGGGGAAGAGACACATGCAGGATATCGGGTGCAGGATCTTAGTGACTCCCCGCACAGCGCATTATACACGGACAATGCACTTACATGCACCAGGAAGAAGAAGGTGAACTCCAGGGACCTGAGCGGGGAAGTGACACATGCAGGATATCGGGGGCACGATCTTAGTGACTCCCCGCACAGCACATTATACACGGACAATGCACTTACATGCACCAGGAAGAAGAAGGTGAACTCTGGGGACCTGAGCGGGGAAGCAACACATGCAGGATATCGGGCACACGATCTTAGTGACTCCCCGCACAGCACATTATACACGGACAATGCACTTACATGCACCAGGAAGAAGAAGGTGAACTCCGGGGACCTGAGCGGGGAAGAGACACATGCAGGATATCGGGCGCAGGATCTTAGTGACTCCCCGCACAGCGCATTATACACGGACAATGCACTTACATGCACCAGGAAGAAGAAGGTGAACTCCCGGGACATGAGCGGGGAAGCGACACATGCAGGATATCGGGCGCAGGATCTTAGTGACTCCCCGCACAGCGCATTATACACGGACAATGCACTTACATGCACCAGGAAGAAGAAGGTGAACTCCGGGGACCTGAGCGGGGAAGAGACATATGCAGGATATCGGGTGCAGGATCTTAGTAAATCTCGGCACAGAGCAGTATACACGGACAATGCACTTACATGCACCAGGAAGAAGAAGGTGAACTCTGGGGACCTGAGCGGGGAAGCAACACATGCAGGATATCGGGCACACGATCTTAGTGACTCCCCGCACAGCACATTATACACGGACAATGCACTTACATGCACCAGGAAGAAGAAGGTGAACTCCGGGGACCTGAGCGGGGAAGAGACACATGCAGGATATCGGGCGCAGGATCTTAGTGACTCCCCGCACAGCGCATTATACACGGACAATGCACTTACATGCACCAGGAAGAAGAAGGTGAACTCCCGGGACATGAGCGGGGAAGCGACACATGCAGGATATCGGGCGCAGGATCTTAGTGACTCCCCGCACAGCGCATTATACACGGACAATGCACTTACATGCACCAGGAAGAAGAAGGTGAACTCCGGGGACCTGAGCGGGGAAGAGACATATGCAGGATATCGGGTGCAGGATCTTAGTAAATCTCGGCACAGAGCAGTATACACGGACAATGCACTTACATGCACTGGGTAGAAGAAGGTGAAGTCCAGGGACCTGAGTGGGGAAGCGACAAATGCAGGATATCGGACGCAGGATCTTAGTGACTCCCCGCACATCGCATTATACACGGACAATGCACTTACATGCACCAGGAAGAAGAAGGTGAACTCCAGGGACCTGAGTGGGGAAGCGACAAATGCAGGATATCGGGCACACGATCTTCTTGAATTGCGGCAGATGTGCATTGCGGCAGACGTTCCGGAATCAGGGATCGTGCAGGACTGGGTAAGTAAATGTGCTTCATCGTGTGTCCAATGAGCCACAAAATTGGGACCAAGAGTCGGGCCGTGCACCACATTTACAATTATCATTGCGTCACACTCGCCATGTAAAAGGTGCACCAAAAAAATTTGGTGTGTCAGAGCAGTGCAGGTGGCGCCAGATTCATGAAGGCCGTGTGCCATATTTCAAGAGTCTGGCGCCCCCTGCACACTACACAGGACACTGCATATATTACAGACTGCACTAGTTTTGATAAATATAACCCATTTTTTTCAATGAGTGTTTTCACATTGGTTTATTTTTTCACTGATCCGTTGGAAAAAATTATGAGACGTGTCCTATTTTTTTTCACGGATCACAAAAGGCAATAGAAGTCTATGGGCCCACAGAAAAAAACCTGAAAAATCCAGCGAGGGCATTTATCATAGTTTTCTTTTGTCTGGTGCTTATTTGTACCTGTTTATGTGGGTTTTTTTCCTACCCATATTTATCAAAGTGGGGTTTTTTTTTGTATCGGATCAAATTTTTTTTATTTGAGATTTTTTTGTCAAATGTCGCAGAAATGTCTCAAGCTACTGCAAAATTTCACAAAGCAGTCTCCAGAGTGCAAGGGCAAAGAAAATGAAAAGAAACACATCCATAATTCTGCCAACTACATAAAATAACAACACTACAAACCACAAACCATCATACAAGAGATTCAGCAGCAGTTCTGCCAAATCTTTCTGAATATCCTGAGTCAAGCATAAAATCATCAGATTCTATTTCAAAAGTATTTCCGCCAAAATTTTGACATTTTCGTACGTCAAAAATCTGAACACTAATGACAAATCAGGCGCAAAACTGAAAAACGAACATGTTTGATAAGTCCCTCTTCAGGTGTTATGTTTTCAAAGCAATGTAAACCCCTTTTGGTCTGAGCCATTTTAGAGCCTTAGGGTGAAGACACACATGGCGTTTTTGGGCCGTTTTTGGGCCGTTTTTACTAAGTGCGTTTTCAGATCGTTAAAAACGCATGCGTTAAAAAACGCATCCGTTTTTTAAAAACGCATGCGTTTTTTGAAAACGCACGCGTTTTTGTCCGGTTTTCCGAAATTGCGCAATGAAAAACGGACAAAAACGCATGCGTTTTCAAAAAACGCATGCGTTTTTAAAAACCGGATGCGTTTTTTAACGCATGCGTTTTTAACGATCTGAAAACGCACTTAGTAAAAACGGCCCAAAAACGGCCCAAAAACGCCATGTGTGTCTTCACCCTTAGGACCAGGCCTGATTTTTAAAAAAATCTGCCCTGTGTCGCTATATGAGGTTATACCTTTGTAAGGCTTTAAAGGGCACCTACCACCACAAATCTACCTATAAATTTAGATCGGGTGGTAGGTGGATAAATGGGAAGTGAGGATTGCCCTTTTAAGGGCTAATCCTCATGTCCCTGCACTTTTTTGATAACTTTTATTAGCCTTATATGTAAATTTTGTTATGCGGCTACTGGGGCGTGGAGTAGCCGCAGCTGAGGCTACATGGCGCAGCTACTCCACGCCCCGGTAGCCTCTTTACTCCTCCTACCCAAAATCTTCGGCGTGCAGCTCCTTGTAGCTGCACGCCCTCGTCCGACGAACCTGCCGTCTGCGTATGCACAGAACAGCAGGCCTGCGCCTGTGCGATCACTGCTCCGAAGCCGCAGCTGCACAGGCGCGGGCCCGCTGTTCTGCGCATGCACATCCGTTTTTGACAGGCTTGACCAATAATCTTAATTCAAACTGGTCAAAAAACGCAGATGTTTATAAACTACATCTCTCAATGTGTGAAAAATCAACTTTGAGGGTGATGCCACACATCCGTTTTCAGTCCGTTTTTGGACGTTTACAATGCGTTTGGCTGCTTACAACCTGTTTATCTATTAAGATCATTGGGAAAAAACGGACTAAAAACTGACCAAAAACGCCATGTGTGGCATCACCCTAAGAAGTATTTTAACCGTTTAGATATTTCACAGGGGTTAAAACAAAATGGAGGTGTAATTTACAAGCTGTAATATATTTTTAGACAATACATTAATTTTGTCCAAAAAATAAACCATCACAAAGTATTAAATGACGAAAAAACTCCACAAAGTTTGATCCCCAATTTCTCCCGAGTATGAGGACGCCCCATATGTGGTGGTGACTGCTGTACGGGCGCACGGCCGGGCATAGAACGGAAGGAGGAGCCATTCACAGGAGATCTGCACTGTCAGATTGTACAGGCTATATGGACATATGGGAGATTATTTTTTTGTGGATGAGATCCACTTTTCAGGTACATCAATAGCTTATAATCAGATTTTATTAACTCTTTCTTGGCGGTGGTTAAATAAATCATTAATTCTTGTTTATGCTTTTTAGCATTTTTTTTCCCCAGATGTTCACTGTTATATTTATTCTATGGGTCATCACGATTACGGCGATTCCCCGTTTATATAGCTTTTCATATTTAACTTGTTTTGCAGAATATTGAACTCATTTTGTAAGAAATGTGCTTGTTTTTGCATCACTATGTATTACTGGGCCTAATATTTTAAATTTTTTTTTAGAGCTTATTTTTTGCTGTACTTTTTCTTTGTATTAGGTCAGGGTAAAAGTTACTTTTTGATTGCCTTTTATGCTGTTTTTATGAGGTCCAATGTGAAAATTTCTGGATTTCAGTGTTTAGTCGCGATCCTGGCCTGCTCTGAGTTACAGCTGTATCAGGATTCTGCTTGAATACTGCAAATGTCATTGAGAGCAGAGAGGATTGGCTCCTGAGCAGTTCAATGCACAGAGCACAGCAGTGTGAGAACACTCCCCAGCGCGCTTGGAGAAGCTTCAATCCTGGGATATAAATCCATATTTAACAGCCCTAATGCTAATAGCAACATCTAACAAAGGTCCAATTACACATCTCTCCAGGCACAATACCAAAATCTGGCTGCAGTTTGTATTGTCCCACCTGCTGACAGGTTCCCTTTAAGCTTATGATGGTTCCCATGTATATAGGCCTCCTTAGACATGAAGTAGAGGTTGAAGGCGTCTTGTTGGTATAAACTCACCAATGACATCAGTCGGCTGCTTGAAATAAATAGGAAATGTGTTTCGTAGCCATTCACGGAGCTCCGGGCAGTAATTCTCTTGGATCTGCTGGAGAACATGGATGAAGGTCCTGCAGCTGTTCTCGTTCTTCAGCATGACCTCCAGCAGGGAGATGACCTGGTTTTTCTCAGGTCTGCTATCCAGAAGGGTGAAATAAACCTGCTGGGATATGGCCCCATCATCATGGAGCCACCGCAGCAGCACCACGGGGTTCTTCTCTAACCACGTCACCAAGGATGATCTACAAGACTGGACCTTAGAGAGACACTCCGTCTTCTCTGACATCTAAAGAGAATAAAAACATCAGCTACGTGCCAGAAACAGCGCCATTCCTGGACAGAGGTCAAGTGCGGCAGTGCAGCTCAGTAACATTCATTTAGATGGAGCTGCATTACCAGACACAACCAGCGGCGCTAGTATGGCACTGTGGATACCCAATATACTCCCCTCCAATTATTTCCTGATGGTATATCAGGCTGGACAGTGGTCGGGGCCCTATATTATGGTAAAATCATATGCTATGGGTCTGTGTTACAGGAATTTCCCTTTAAAAGGGGTTGTCCTACCAAGGAATCTTATTCCCTATAACCCCAGTGATCTGACACTTTTTGTTCTGGAGGATAGGATTTTAGTTTCTTTAAGTGGACAACCTTAAGCTTCCATACTTCTATGGGAGCCAGATATTTCCATCACATTGATTGAATTTGGGTATTGACTTGCAAATCCGGGGGTACAAATACAACAATGTGCACCCCCAAATTGGAATATGCATCACTGACAAGCAAACGGTACCAGATAAATTTTACTGCATTCATATTTTGGGTTTTAAGAAAGGTGGTTGTATGTTCTTGGAGATTGTGTTAATAAAGTTGATTGACGAAAGCACTAACCTAGTCACAGAGAAGCAGAGAAACCAATCACTGCACGGCTTTGTTTTAATAAACTGCTCTGATATAATGAAAGCTGTGCTGTGATTGGTTGCTA
Source organism: Engystomops pustulosus (assembly GCF_040894005.1). NCBI lineage: Eukaryota > Metazoa > Chordata > Amphibia > Anura > Leptodactylidae > Engystomops > Engystomops pustulosus. The sequence continues at coordinate 12,578,872 of NC_092416.1, forward strand.
GGGGACGATAGAGACAAGGCCTAATGGATGAAGGATGCCTCAGAGAAACCAATCAGTTTAACCTCCATTTTCAAAATTTCAACTGAATTTCTTTTTCTAAAGGAAACAGCTACTCCATTTTTTTTATAATAAACACAGCTGCGGAATCGTTACAATGTGCCAGCATAGAAAGTGTAAATCTATTGCAGTCTATCCCTGCGCATACACAGCTGAGGAATAGTTACAATGTGCCAGCATAGAAAGTGTAAATCTATTGTAGTCCAGTCCTGCGCACACAGCTGAGGAATCGTTACACTGTACCATTGCAGAGGGTTACCATCTTAATCCAGTCACTGCTCACACAGTGTTGTCACAGTGTGCCAGGACAGGGGGTGTAAACATATCCCTGTCTAGTCCTGCTCACTCAGCTGAGACACTGTTACAATGTGCCAGTGGAGGGGATGTAAACCTCAGGAATCTTTCCAATGTGTTTTTGGACAATGCAAAAGTCTCTCCTAATCTAGTCCTGTTCAGTCAGCGCAGCATCTGTTACAGTGTATCAGCGCAGAGGGAAAAAGCCCATCCTAATCTAGGCCTGCTTAGACAGCTGAGGGATTGTTACAATGTGCCAGTTTTAGTAATATTCCGGAATTATTTAGATACTGGTAATGGTGAGGCCATAGATCTCAGAGTGTTTACTCACCGTGCCCAGGCATCAGAGGTCTCCTCACTATGGCGGAGCTCCGACTCCACTCCATATAATAAAACATAATAATAATAAAGCCTTTACCTGCACATTAATCATTAACCCCCTGGAGATAAGGGCCGCACCCAGCACGACTGTACCCGGCTCAATCCTAGGCATATAAAGGGTTATTTTATAGCAGAGTGAGCGCTCACAGATTACACAGCCAAATCAGTCCCTGTCCCCATGGGGCTCACAATCTAATCCACCAGTATGTTTTTGGAGTGTGCGAGGAAACATACAAACTCTTTGCAGATGTTGATCTTGATGGGACTTGAACCCATGACCCCAGGACCGCTTGGGGCACTCTGCTCCATGTGTAACTACCCCTATAGCTGTCAGAGCACCAGGGGTCCAAAACTTCAGGGTGGACCACCTTCCTATTTAAACCCTTTGTATGAGGGAGAGGACTGTGATGTTACTGTATATGTGAAGGTGGGCACTTTGATGAACCTGTATATTTGGGAGCACTGTGGTGGTGGTGTATATGAGGGGCACTGTAATGGTAGTGTCTATGTATGTGGACGTGCTGTGATGGTTCTGTATATGAGGGGGCACTGTGATGGTAGTGTATATGAGGGGCACTGTGATGTGTATATAAGGGGGCACTGTGATGGTAGTGTATATGAGGGGCACTGTGATGGTAGTGTATATGAGGGGCACTGTGATGTGTATATAAGGGGGCACAATAGGAATTTATTTGCAGGGTCACTCCTTCCCTCCTTCCTCTCAGGTCTCTGCACCTGGAAGGAGAGGTCACAGATAAATGACCTTTAGTTGCCACAGGGTTCTGCCTTTTACAACACACAGGTGTTAATGGATGGGGCCCTCAGGGGCCAGAGCTGTACATAACCTGCAGATCAGCGCCCACATTCCTCATTCCCCTGTAGTTGTCAGCGCTGCCCCTAGTGGACAAATTGAAATTTACACAGATTGTTAGATCAGTGCCCCTCGCAGATATATCACATACAGGCAGTCCCCGGGTTACATACAAGATAGGGACTGTAGGTTTGTTCTTAAGTTGAGTTTGTATGTAAGTCGGAACTGTATATTTTATCATTGTAATCCCAGCCAGAACTTTTTTGGTCTGTGTGACAATTGGATTTTAAAAATGTTGGGTTGTCATAAGAATCAATATTAACACTAAAGCTTCATTACAGACACATTTAATAACTGTTACAGCTGATTATTGTAGCCTGGGGCTAAAGTACAGTAAATTACCAATATCCAGAGGCCCGTTTGTAACTATGGGTCGTATGTAAGTCGAGTGTTCTTAAGTAGGGGACCGCCTGTATTAGGAAGACGAGTTTCATATTTTTTTTTTTACTATTTTATTAGATTTTAAGCTTAAAATTAAAAGCTTAAGATTAATTGCTTAAAAGTAGAAATTTCAGTTTTTTTCCACTTAAAAAGCTGCAATCATCTTGTTTGTTGGTTAAAAAAAAAAAAAAAAAAAAGAGCCAGTAAGAAAACACACACAAATAAAAACGAAAAATTGTGACTGACACGAAGTGATTAATACCACGTGGTGTATTTTTCGGAAAATTCATTGTTGCAGTTGCAAAGTGATGACACTAGGGGGAGATATAAGGGTGGGGCCCCTGGGTGACAGTATATAGGGGCCCGGCTATGGCTCTGTGCACACTGGGGGAATGACCCTCTATTGAAAAGTTACTTGGAGCCTTGGTGTGGTGTTGGCGGAGGACCACATAGGACTACAACTCCCAACATGGCCTGGCCGTAGTAATAACAGAGAGTCATAGCAGGTGGCAGCAGCTTCATGTAGGACTACAAAGCCCAGAATATCAGGACTGGGGGGCGTAGGACACAACAACAGTGATTAGTAACAGACATTGAAGCAACTACCCATATCATGTATTACTGCAGCTCATCCAGAGCTCCCTGGTTCATGAATATAATACTAGAGATGGGGCGATGTGAGGTCAGTGCAGGGGTCATCACTCTCTGGAGATTATAATAATGAGAGACTAGAAGCAAATGTATAAGAAACATCACCTTTATTATCTATAAAATACTATATACAGATACGGTATATACATAAAGGGGGACACCGGGGGGGAGGGGATGACCCCCACACACAGCCATGATCTCCACATGGGTAACAGATGTAGCAGAGATGTCATTGTGCTGTTCTCTGCTAGGTCCTCCGGGGGGCGCTCTGCTCATGTCTTGCAGCAGTACACACAATCCTTACTACCCCTACAGCAGTTACAGCAGAAGACACAGATAGAGAGGACGGAGTGACGCTTCATGCGGAGGAGATAATCCTGGAGGAGGGAGAGAAGAGATGAGCGGGAGGGAAAGAATATTCTGTCTATCTATCTATCTATCTCATATCTATGTCATATCTATCTATCTATCTCCTATCTCTGTCATATCTATCTATCTATCTATCTTTCTCATATCTATCTATCTATCTATCTATCTATCTATCTCATATCGATCTATCTATCTCCTATCTATCTATCTATCTATCTATCTATCTATCTATCTATCTATCTATCTATCTATCTCATATCTATCTATATATCTCATATCTATGTCATATCTATCTATCTATCTATCTATCTATCTATCTCATATCTATGTCATATCTATCTATCTATCTCCTATCTATCTATCTCCTATCTATCTATCTCCTATCTATCTTTCTCATATCTATCTATCTATCTCCTATCTATCTCATATCTATCTATCATCTATCTATCTATCTATCTATCTATCTATCTATCTCCTATCTATCTCCTATCTATCTATCTATCTATCTATCTATCTATCTATCTATCTATCATCTATCTATCTATCTATCTATCTATCTATCTATCTCTCTATCTCCTATCTATCTATCTATCTATCTATCTCCTATCTATCTATCTATCTATCTATCTATCTATCTATCTATCTATCTATCTATCTATCTATCTCACATCTATCTATATATCTCATATCTATGTCATATCTATCTATCTATCTATCTCCTATCTATCTATCTCCTATCTATCTATCTCCTATCTATCTATCTCCTATCTATCTTTCTCATATCTATCTATCTATCTCCTATCTATCTCATATCTATCTATCATCTATCTATCTATCTATCTATCTATCTATCTATCTATCTCCTATCTATCTCCTATCTATCTATCTATCTATCTATCTATCTATCTATCTATCTATCATCTATCTATCTATCTATCTATCTATCTATCTATCTATCTATCTATCTATCTCTCTATCTCCTATCTATCTATCTATCTATCTCCTATCTATCTATCTATCTATCTATCTTCTATCTATCTATCTATCTATCTATCTATCTATCTATCTCCTATCTATCTATCTATCTATCTATCTATCTATCTATCTATCTCCTATCTATCTATCTATCTATCTATCTATCTATCTATCTCTCTATCTATCTCCTATCTATCTATCTATCTATCTATCTATCTATCTCCTATCTATCTCTCTATCTCCTATCTATCTATCATCTATCTATCTATCTATCTATCTATCTATCTATCTATCTATCTATCTATCTATCTATCTATCTATCTATCTATCTATCTCTCTCTCTACCCCACACCCATACAGTATAATATGATGCTATTAGTATACACCTCGTTGCTGGGAGACACTTACCTGTACTCTGGGATTCTCTGTTTGCTGCAGGGGGAGACGTTCCGCAGATTTCTCCATCTCGTTCTGTAGTGTGAGAGATACACGGGAGGAATTAGAGGAATGTAGAATCTTGTGGATGTAGCAGAGTTGAGTGCGAGACGTTACACTGTATCATCTGCAGCTTCATATCACAACCCATGATCAGAATAGACGCACTGCATCACCGTGTCAGGGTCAGCTCTGCTACATCATAATACAAGTAAAATATGACATATAACTATATATCTATTACACTTAAAGGGGAGTTCCACTTTCATCTCAATTGTGCCTAAAAATGTAGAGACTGCCGACTGCCTTGAGAAACTGTCTACTTATTTACTATATAAATGATCTCATTAGTAAGTGTAGCTATAAGAGAACTCTTAAAGGGACGGCTCCACTTAAAGGAAATGATCACTTTGGGTTTTCATTGTTGTAACTTATACAGGAAGATTTAAATAACACTTCTCCAATATTCTTCCATCATCTATAATGTTTAGTTTATGTCCTGAAGCTCGTAAGAAAACTAGTTAAGTACCGATACGCATGGTCATGTGACTTCTCTTATCTCCTTACTGTGGCTTTACTGAGCATTATAGGTTATCAAGGTATATTAGTAACTTGTCACTAAAGTCACTCTCTAATTGTGTGAGCAAAGAAATACAACAATGAACTGTCCCTTAAAGTCCATTAAGGTTCCACTGCCCCACTAAAGTGGAAAGTACCCAGAATGGAGATGCCCTTTAAATTAGGTTTTATAGAGAACTAACCCCAGTGATGGAGGCGCTGAGCCCCTGGTGGAGGAGGATGGAGATGAGGAGGAGGCAGAGGGTGAGGGTCTTCATGGTCTTCAGGAGGTGAAGGTCTGTGTGTCCAGCAGGTGAGCTCAGTCTTCAATGGCTCCACCAGGGGACAGGACGCTATTTAAGGGCAGTGTCCAGCCCAGAGGTCACAGCAGGGGTCACATCTCTGATAATCCCTGGCGCCTTCTGTTTGTTTATTTCTTTACTGGAAAAGTAGATTTCCAAATTCTCTCCTGTTTTGGGGAGTTTTAACATTTCTTACAGTTAATGGAGCTGAAAAATGGGGAAATTCCAGGAAATCAGAAATCCAAGGGAACGAGCAAAGAAGATCACAACACAATTATATAATCCTGCAACAGTAGTTATATCCTGTACATAGGGGGCAGTATTATAGTAGTTATATCCCTGTACATAGGGGGCAGTATTATAGTAGTTATATTCTTGTACATAGGGGCAGTATTATAGTAGTTATATTCCTGTACATAGGGGGCAGTATTATAGTAGTTATATTCTTGTACATAGGGGCAGTATTATAGTAGTTATATTCCTGTACATAGGGGGCAGTATTATAGTAGTTATATTCATGTACATAGGGGGCAGTATTATAGTAGTTATATTCCTGTACATAGGGGGCAGTATTATAGTAGTTATATTCTTGTACATAGGGGGCAGTATTATAGTAGTTATATTCTTGTACATAGGGGGCAGTATTATAGTAGTTATATTCCTGTACATAGGGGGCAGTATTATAGTAGTTATATTCTTGTACATAGGGGGGCAGTATTATAGTAGTTATATACTTGTACATAGGGGGCAGTATTACAGTAGTTATATTCCTGTACATAGGGGGCAGTAATATAGTAGATATATTCTTGTACATAGGGGGAAGTATTATAGTAGTTATATTCCTGTACATAGGGGCAGTATTATAGTAGTTATATTCCTGTAAATAGGGGGCAGTAATATAGTAGATATATTCTTGTACATAGGGGGAAGTATTATAGTAGTTATATTCCTGTACATAGGGGCAGTATTATAGCAGTTATATTCCTGTACATAGGGGGCAGTATTATAGTAGTTATATTCTTGTACATAGGGGGCAGTATTATAGTAGTTATATTCTTGTACATAGGGGGCAGTAATATAGTAGATATATTCTTGTACATAGGGGGAAGTATTATAGTAGTTATATTCTTGTACATAGGGGGCAGTATTATAGTAGTTATATTCTTGTACATAGGGGGCAGTATTATAGTAGTTATATTCTTGTACATAGGGAGCATTATTATAGTAGTTATATTCCTGTACATAGGGGCAGTATTATAGTAGTTATATTCTTGTACATAGGGGGCAGTATTATAGTAGTTATATTCTTGTACATAGGGGGCAGTATTATAGTAGTTATATTCCTGTACATAGGGGGCAGTATTATAGCAGTTATATTCTTGTACATAAGGGGCAGTATTATAGTAGTTATATTCTTGTACATAGGGGGCAGTATTATAGTAGTTATATTCCTGTACATAGGGGGCAGTATTATAGTAGTTATATTCTTGTACATAGGGGGCAGTATTATAGTAGTTATATTCTTGTACATAGGGGGCAGTATTATAGTAGTTATATTCTTGTACATAGGGGGCAGTATTATAGTAGTTATATTCTTGTACATAGGGGGCAGTATTATAGTAGTTATATTCTTGTACATAGGGGGCAGTATTATAGTAGTTATATTCCTGTACATAGGGGGCAGTATTATAGCAGTTATATTCTTGTACATAAGGGGCAGTATTATAGTAGTTATATTCTTGTACATAGGGGGCAGTATTATAGTAGTTATATTCCTGTACATAGGGGGCAGTATTATAGTAGTTATATTCTTGTACATAGGGGGCAGTATTATAGTAGTTATATTCTTGTACATAGGGGGCAGTATTATAGTAGTTATATTCTTGTACATAGGGGGCAGTATTATAGTAGTTATATTCTTGTACATAGGGGGCAGTATTATAGTAGTTATATTCTTGTTCATTGGGGGCAGTATTATAGTAGTTATATTCCTGTACATAGGGGGCAGTATTATAGTAATTATATTCCTGTACATAGGGGGCAGTATTATAGTAGCTATATTCTTGTACATAGGGGGCAGTATTATAGTAGTTATATTCTTGTACATAGGGGGCAGTATTATAGTAGTTATATTCTTGTACATAGGGGGCAGTATTATAGTAGTTATATTCTTGTACATAGGGGGCAGTATTATAGTAGTTATATTCTTGTACATAGGGGGCAGTATTATAGTAGTTATATTCTTGTACATAGGGGGCAGTATTATAGTAGTTATATTCTTGTACATAGGGGGCAGTATTATAGTAGTTATATTCCTGTACATAGGGGGCAGTATTATAGTAATTATTTTCCTGTACATAGGGGGCAGTATTATAGTAGTTATATTCCTGTACATAGGGGGCAGTATTATAGTAGTTATATTCCTGTACATAGGGGGCAGTATTATAGTAATTATATTCCTGTACATAAAGGGCAGTATTATAGCAGATTTTTTTTCTATTTCTCTGACGTGTATTGATATGTGATAAGTTTGGGTTGCAGTGAGGGGTGTGTGGATGATCTGCACAGTGTGTGCCTGTACCCGCGCTCCACCTCTCGTAGTAGTCTGTGTGTTGTGTTTATGTCCTGGCGCAGGTCTTATCATGAGACACCCAGAATCACAGTCTCCTCATCAAGGACGACCCATAAAAATGTGACCTCAGCCCAGAGAGTTTACAATTTTGACACATAAGTTACTGTCACACTACAGTATTCCACAACTACGGGTAAAAATATCTTCACTCAGTAAATATAGAACAAGCAAGAAAAACACAAATTACCGAAAACTGGGTCATAAGGGGAACAGGGGGGTCAATTCTGCTGAGGGGGAACTGGCCTTAAATACAACTGTACCCGTACAGGAAGACCAGACCCTACTCTGAGAGACCACACAAAGGAGAGAACATCTCACACAGTCACAGACAATGAAATCCTCCACAATCTGCATCATCCTCATCCTCTCCATAACCTGTCACCGGAGTCACAGTGTCTCTATAGCTGCGGTATGTCACAAATCATCACAGGGGGCAGTATTATAGTAGTTATATTCCTGTACATAGGGGGCAGTATTATAGTAGTTATATTCCTGTACATAGGGGGCAGTATTATAGTAGTTATATTCTTGTACATAGGGGCAGTATTATAGTAGTTATATTCCTGTACATAGGGGGCAGTATTATAGTAGTTATATTCTTGTACATAGGGGGCAGTATTATAGTAGTTATATTCCTGTACATAGGGGGCAGTATTATAGTAGTTATATTCTTGTACATAGGGGGCAGTATTATAGTAGTTATATTCCTGTACATAGGGGGCAGTATTATAGTAGTTATATTCTTGTACATAGGGGGCAGTATTATAGTAGTTATATTCTTGTACATAGGGGCAGTATTATAGTAGTTATATTCCTGTACATAGGGGGCAGTATTATAGTAGTTATATTCTTGTACATAGGGGGCAGTATTATAGTAGTTATATTCCTGTACATAGGGGGCAGTATTATAGTAGTTATATTCTTGTACATAGGGAGCAGTATTATAGTAGTTATATTCTTGTACATAGGGGGCAGTATTATAGTAGTTATATTCTTGTACATAGGGGGCAGTATTATAGTAGTTATATTCTTGTACAAAAGTGGCAGTATTATAGTAGTTATATTCCTGTACATAGGGGGCAGTATTATAGTAGTTATATTCTTGTACATAGGGGGCAGTATTATAGTAGTTATATTCTTGTACATAGGGGGCAGTATTATAGTAGTTATATTCCTGTACATAGGGGGCAGTATTATAGTAGTTATATTCTTGTACATAGGGGGCAGTATTATAGTAGTTATATTCCTGTACATAGGGGGCAGTATTATAGTAGTTATATTCTTGTACATAGGGGGCAGTATTATAGTAGTTATATTCTTGTACATAGGGGGCAGTATTATAGTAGTTATATTCCTGTACATAGGGGGCAGTATTATAGTAGTTATATTCTTGTGCATAGGGAGCAGTATTATAGTAGTTATATTCCTGTACATAGGGGGCAGTATTATAGTAGTTATATTCTTGTACATAGGGACAGTATTATAGTAGTTATATTCATGTACATAGGGACAGTATTATAGTAGTTATATTCCTGTACATAGGGGGCAGTATTATAGTAGTTATATTCCTGTACATAGGGGGCAGTATTATAGTAGTTATATTCTTGTACATAGGGGGCAGTATTCTAGTAGTTATATTCCTGTACATAGGGGGCAGTATTCTAGTAGTTATATTCTTGTACATAGGGGCAGTATTATAGTAGTTATATTCCTGTACATAGGGGGCAGTATTATAGTAGTTATATTCCTGTACATAGGGGGCAGTATTATAGTAGTTATATTCTTGTACATAGGGGGCAGTATTATAGTAGTTATATTCTTGTACATAGGGGGCAGTATTATAGTAGTTATATTCCTGTACATAGGGGGCAGTATTATAGAAGTTATATTCTTGTACATAGGGGGCAGTATTATAGTAGTTATATTCATGTACATAGGGGGCAGTATTATAGTAGTTATATTCCTGTACATAGGGGGCATTATTATAGTAGTTATATTCCTGTACATAGGGGGCAGTATTATAGTAGTTATATTCTTGTACATAGGGGGCAGTATTCTAGTAGTTATATTCTCTTACATAGGAGGCAGTATTATAGTAGTTATATTCCTGTACATAGGGGGCAGTATTATAGAAGTTATATTCTTGTACATAAGGGGCAGTATTATAGTAGTTATATTCTTGTACATATGGGGCAGTATTATAGTAGTTATATTCTTGTACATAGGGGGCAGTATTATAGTAGTTATATTCCTGTACATAGGGGCAGTATTATAGTAGTTATATCCCTGTACATAGGGGGCAGTATTATAGTAGTTATATTCCTGTACATAGGGGGCAGTATTATAGTAGTTATATTCTTGTACATAGGGGGCAGTATTATAGTAGTTATATTCTTGTACATAGGGGGCAGTATTATAGTAGTTATATTCCTGTACATAGGGGGCAGTATTATAGTAGTTATATTCTTGTGCATAGGGAGCAGTATTATAGTAGTTATATTCCTGTACATAGGGGGCAGTATTATAGTAGTTATATTCTTGTACATAGGGACAGTATTATAGTAGTTATATTCATGTACATAGGGACAGTATTATAGTAGTTATATTCCTGTACATAGGGGGCAGTATTATAGTAGTTATATTCCTGTACATAGGGGGCAGTATTATAGAAGTTATATTCTTGTACATAGGGGCAGTATTATAGTAGTTATATTCTTGTACATAGGGGGCAGTATTATAGTAGATATATTCTTGTACATAGGGGGCAGTATTATAGTAGTTATATTCTTGTACATAGGGGGCAGTATTATAGTAGTTATATTCTTGTACATAGGGGGCAGTTTAATAGTAGTTATATTCTTGTACATAGGGGGCAGTATTATAGTAGTTATATTCCTGTACATAGGGGCAGTATTATAGTAGTTATATCCCTGTACATAGGGGCAGTATTATAGTAGTTATATTCCTGTACATAGGGGCAGTATTATAGTAGTTATATCCCTGTACATAGGGGGCAGTATTATAGTAGTTATAATCCTGTACATAGGGGCAGTATTATAGTAGTTATATCCCTGTACATAGGGGGCAGTATTATAGTAGTTATATTCCTGTACATAGGGGCAGTATTATAGTAGTTATATTCTTGTACATAGGGGGAGTATTATAGTAGATATATTCTTGTACATAGGGGGCAGTATTATAGTAGTTATATTCTTGTACATAGGGGCAGTATTATAGTAGTTATATTCTTGTACATAGGGGGCAGTATTATAGTAGTTATATTCTTGTACATAGGGGGCAGTATTTTAGTAGTTATATTCTTGTACATAGGGGGCAGTATTATAGTAGTTATAATCTTGTACATAGGGGGCAGTATTATAGTAGTTATATTCTTGTACATAGGTGGCAGTATTATAGTAGTTATATTCCTGTACATAGGGGGCAGTATTATAGTAGTTATAATCTTGTACATAGGGGGCAGTATTATAGTAGTTATATTCTTGTACATAGGTGGCAGTATTATAGTAGTTATATTCCTGTACATAGGGGGCAGTATTATAGTAGTTATATTCTTGTACATAGGGGGCAGTATTATAGTAGTTATATTCTTGTACATAGCGGGCAGTATTATAGTAGTTATATTCCTGTACATAGGGGGCAGTATTATAGTAGTTATATTCTTGTACATAGGGGGCAGTATTATAGTAGTTATATTCCTGTACATAGGGGGCAGTATTATAGTAGTTATATTCTTGTACATAGGGGGCAGTATTATAGTAGTTATATTCTTGTACATAGGGGGCAGTATTATAGTAGTTATATTCCTGTACATAGGGGGCAGTATTATAGTAGTTATATTCTTGTGCATAGGGAGCAGTATTATAGTAGTTATATTCCTGTACATAGGGGGCAGTATTATAGTAGTTATATTCTTGTACATAGGGACAGTATTATAGTAGTTATATTCATGTACATAGGGACAGTATTATAGTGGTTATATTCCTGTACATAGGGGGCAGTATTATAGTAGTTATATTCCTGTACATAGGGGGCAGTATTATAGTAGTTATATTCTTGTACATAGGGGGCAATATTCTAGTAGTTATATTCCTGTACATAGGGGGCAGTATTCTAGTAGTTATATTCTTGTACATAGGAGCAGTATTATAGTAGTTATATTCCTGTACATAGGGGGCAGTATTATAGTAGTTATATTCTTGTACATAGGGGGCAGTATTATAGTAGTTATATTCCTGTACATAGGGGGCAGTATTATAGTAGTTATATTCTTGTACATAGGGGGCAGTATTATAGTAGTTATATTCTTGTACATAGGGGGCAGTATTATAGTAGTTATATTCCTGTACATAGGGGGCAGTATTATAGTAGTTATATTCTTGTACATAGGGGGCAGTATTCTAGTGGTTATATTCTTGTACATAGAAGGCAGTATTATAGTAGTTATATTCCTGTACATAGGGGGCAGTATTATAGAAGTTATATTCTTGTACATAGGGGGCAGTATTATAGTAGTTATATTCTTGTACATAGGGGGCAGTATTATAGTAGTTATATTCTTGTACATAGGGGGCAGTATTATAGTAGTTATATTCCTGTACATAGGGGCAGTATTATAGTAGTTATATCCCTGTACATAGGGGGCAGTATTATAGTAGTTATATTCCTGTACATAGGGGGAGTATTATAGTAGATATATTCTTGTACATAGGGGGAGTATTATAGTAGATATATTCTTGTACATAGGGGGCAGTATTATAGTAGTTATATTCTTGTACATAGGGGCAGTATTATAGTAGTTATATTCTTGCACATAGGGGGCAGTATTATAGTAGTTATATTCTTGTACATAGGGGGCAGTATTATAGTAGTTATAATCTTGTACATAGGGGGCAGTATTATAGTAGTTATATTCTTGTACATAGGGGGCAGTATTATAGTAGTTATATTCTTGTACATAGGTGGCAGTATTATAGTAGTTATATTCTTGTACATAGGAGGCAGTATTATAGTAGTTATATTCTTGTACATAGGGAGCAGTATTATAGTAGTTACATTCTTGTACATAGGGGGCAGTATTATAGTAGTTATATTCTTGTACATAGGGGGCAGTATTATAGTAGTTATATTCTTGTACATCGGGGGCAGTATTATAGTAGTTATATTCTTGTACATAGGGGGCAGTATTATAGTAGTTATATTCCTGTACATAGGGGGCAGTAATATAGTAGCTATATTCTTGTACATAGGGGGCAGTAATATAGTAGTTATATTCCTGTACATAGGGGGCAGTATTATAGTAGTTATATTCCTGTACATAGGGGGCAGTATTATAGTAGTTATATTCCTGTACATAGGGGGCAGTATTATAGTAGTTATATTCCTGTACATAGGGGCAGTATTATAGTAGTTATATTCCTGTACATAGGGGGCAGTATTATAGTAGTTATATTCTTGTACATAGGGGCAGTATTATAGTAGTTATATACTTGTACATAGGGGGCAATATTATAGTAGTTATATTCTTGTACATAGGGGGCAGTATTATAGTAGTTATATTCTTGTACATAGGGGGCAGTATTATAGTAGTTATATTCTTGTACATAGGGGGCAGTATTATAGTAGTTATATTCCTGTACATAGGGAGTAGTATTATAGTAGTTATATTCCTGTACATAGGGGGCAGTATTATAGTAGTTATATTCCTGTACATAGGAGCAGTATTATAGTAGTTATATTCTTGTACATAGGGGGCAGTATTATAGTAGTTATATTCTTGTACATAGGGGCAGTATTATAGTAGTTATATTCCTGTACATAGGGGCAGTATTATAGTAGTTATATACTTGTACATAGGGGGCAATATTATAGTAGTTATATTCTTGTACATAGGGGGCAGTATTATAGTAGTTATATACTTGTACATAGGGGGCAATATTATAGTAGTTATATACTTGTACATAGGGGGCAGTATTATAGTAGTTATATTCTTGTACATAGGGGGCAGTATTATAGTAGTTATATTCTTGTACATAGGGGGCAGTATTATAGTAGTTATATTCTTGTACATAGAGGGCAGTATTATAGTAGTTATATTCCTGTACATAGGGGGCAGTATTATAGTAGTTATATTCCTGTACATAGGGGGCAGTATTATAGTAGTTATATTCTTGTACATAGGGGGCAGTATTATAGTAGTTATATTCCTGTACATAGGGGGCAGTATTATAGTAGTTATATTCTTGTACATAGGGGGCAGTATTATAGTAGTTATATTCTTGTACATAGGGGGCAGTATTATAGAAGTTATATTCTTGTACATGGGGGCAGTATTATAGTAGTTATATTCTTGTACATAGGGGGCAGTATTATAGTAGTTATATTCTTGTACATAGGGGGCAGTATTATAGTAGTTATATTCTTGTACATAGGGGGCAGTATTATAGTAGTTATATTCCTGTACATAGGGGGCAGTATTATAGTAGATATATTCTTGTACATGGGGGCAGTATTATAGTAGTTATATTCTTGTACATAGGGGGCAGTATTATAGTAGTTATATTCTTGTACATAGGGGGCAGTATTATAGTAGTTATATTCTTGTACATAGGGGGCAGTATTATAGTAGATATATTCTTGTACATGGGGGCAGTATTATAGTAGTTATATTCTTGTACATAGAGGGCAGTATTATAGTAGTTATATTCTTGTACATAGGGGGCAGTATTATAGTAGTTATATTCTTGTACATAGGGGGCAGTATTATAGTAGTTATATTCCTGTACATAGGGGCAGTATTATAGTAGTTATATTCTTGTACATAGGGGCAGTATTATAGTAGTTATATTCTTGTACATAGGGGCAGTATTATAGTAGTTATATTCTTGTACATAGGGGGTAGTATTATAGTAGTTATATTCTTGTACATAGGGGGCAGTATTATAGTAGTTATATTCCTGTACATAGGGGGCAGTATTATAGTAGTTATATTCTTGTACGTAGGGGGCAGTATTATAGTAGTTATATTCTTGTACATAGGGGGCAGTATTATAGTAGTTATATTCCTGTACATAGGGGGCAGTATTATAGTAGCTATATTCTTGTACATAGGGGGCAGTATTATAGTAGTTATATTCTTGTACATAGGGGGCAGTATTATAGTAGATATATTCTTGTACATAGGGGGCAGTATTATAGTAGTTATATTCCTGTACATAGGGGGCAGTATTATAGTAGCTATATTCTTGTACATAGGGGGCAGTATTATAGTAGTTATATTCTTGTACATAGGGGGCAGTATTATAGTAGATATATTCTTGTACATGGGGGCAGTATTATAGTAGTTATATTCCTGTACATAGAGGGCAGTATTATAGTAGTTATATTCTTGTACATAGGGGGCAGTATTATAGTAGTTATATTCTTGTACATAGAGGGCAGTATTATAGTAGTTATATTCTTGTACATAGAGGGCATTATTATAGTAGTTATATTCTTGTACATAGAGGGCAGTATTATAGTAGTTATTTGTATATATTTCCCTTCCTTTATTACTTTTAGCTTTTTCAGTTCTCTTTGTATATTGAGGGCCGGGTGTCAGTTCCTGTTTGTTCACCTGTGTCCTGAGGTTATTCTGACCCTTTGTCTGCAGTGAATGGTGATGAGTGATGTCAGGTATCGGACAATGGTGCGAATTATCTGGATGAGTGGACACTTTACACTATTGTCCTTATATTTGTATTTTTGGTGTTACAATATTCGGAGCCCCCACATACGGTACCTACCACTATCCAGAACAGATATCAGTGATACATGAAGAATAAGATGATGATGATGATTGTTGTGTTTCTCTTCATGAAGGCTGACTCCATGGTCTCTATTGGAAACCCCGACCTCCATAATGTGGAAGGATCACATGTACAGGTAGGGGGCGCTGTCGTGTTCTGCTTCTAGAGAATTTTAGTCCTTAGTTTATTATGAAATATGATGACATAAAATCAAAAATATATTAAATTCTTTAAATAATAAAATGTTTATTAGGTGTCGGTAGATCAGTACAGATTGTATTCATCCATGATCCATGATAACTTTTACCTTTAATGACTTCCCCTTTATCTTCTCCCCCCCCAGGAGCCTCTCGCCCGCAGCAGACGACACCTGGGCCTCTCGCTCTGCATCTACTGCTGTAAATGCTGCAGATACAAGGGGTGCGGGTACTGCTGCCGCACCTAGCGTGCCCCAGGGCCACCACCACTCAGTCTGTTTATAATTGATGATGATTTCTTTTTTTTACAATGTATTTATTTGCTAATAAATGTTCTGTGTACATCACAGCGAGCGCTGGGTATTTGTATGAGACATCACATTGTCTCCAAAGAAGAGTGTCTGCAAATACACAGCAAATACACAGCGAATATGCAGCGCATACACAGCGAATACACAGCGATTACACAGCGATTACACGGCGCATACACGGCGCATACACAGCGAATACGCAGCGCATACACAGCGATTACACAGCGATTACACAGCGATTACACGGCGCATACACGGCGCATACACAGCGAATACGCAGCGCATACACAGCGAATACACAGCGAATACACAGCGAATAAACAGCGCATACACAGCGCATACACAGCGAATACACGGCGATTACACGGCGATTACACGGCGAATACACAGCACATACACAGCGAATAAACAGCGCATACACAGCGCATACACAGCGAATATGCAACGAATACACAATGAATACACGGCGCATACACGGCGCATACACAGCGCATACACAGCGATTACACAGCGCATACACAGCGAATACACAGCGATTACACAGCGATTACACGGCAAATACACAGCACATACACAGCGAATAAACAGCGCATACACAGCGCATACACAGCGAATATGCAACGAATACACAATGAATACACGGCGCATACACGGCGCATACACGGCGCATACACAGCGCATACACAGCGAATACACAGCGATTACACAGCGATTACATGGCACATACACAGCGAATACGCAGCACATACACAGCGAATAAACAGCGCATACACAGCGTATACACAGCGCATACACAGCGTATACGCGGCGCATACACAGCGTATACACAGCGATTACACGGCGCATACACAGCACATACACAGCGAATAAAAAGCGCATACACAGCGCATACACAGCGAATATGCAACGAATATGCAACGAATACACAATGAATACACGGCGCATACACGGCGCATACACAGCCAATACACATCTTTATCTGACAACATAAATCCCAAAAAAAAGGTAAAGTAAATAAAAAATTGTGTTTCTTTATTCATAACAAGAATTATCATCAAAAAAGTCCATTTAGAGGGGAACAATACAACACTTCAGGCAATGTCACTATAAGTTATATATAATAACATAAGTACGAGCTCAGTAACAGGTGAAATATAGTTACATAAACAAGTGTTTGCTGCACAATAAATCTACAATAATCATAATACTCAAAGAAGCTTGTTATACGTGACCTATATACTGTCCTGCAGCCATATAGCCGGCGCTGTATATATGGGTCCGCACACTGTTATATAGCGCAGGTAATGTGCCTCCAGGATATTTGTCCCACTTTTTGCGCATGCGCGGTCACTAAACTTGCGCAGCCATATTGGGGCATATTTGCTTACAGTGGTGCTGGAGTTCACAGAAAGTACATTGTCCGTGTATAATGTGCTGTGCGGGGAGTCACTAAGATCGTGCGCCCGATATCCTGCATGTGTCGCTTCCCCGCTCAGGTCCGCCGGAGTTCTCCTTCTTCTTCGTGGTGCATGTAAGTGCATTGTCCGTGTATAATGCGCTGTGCGGGGAGTCACTAAGATCATGCGCCCGATATCCTGCATGTGTTGCTTCCCCGCTCAGGTCCCAGGAGTTCACCTTCTTCTTCCTGGTGCATGTAAGTGCATTGTCCGTGTATAATGCGCTGTGCGGGGAGTCACTAAGATCGTGCGCCCGATATCCTGCATGTGTCGCTTCCCCGCCCAGGTCCCCGGAGTTCACCTTCTTCTTCCTGGTGCATGTAAGTGCATTGTCCGTGTATAATGCGCTGTGCGGGGAGTCACTAAGATCGTGCGCCCGATATCCTGCATGTGTCACTTCCCCGCTCAGGTCCCCGGAGTTCTCCTTCTTCTTCCTGCTGCATGTAAGTGCATTGTCCGTGTATAATGCACTGTGCAGGGAGTCACTAAGATCCTGCGACCAATATCCTGCATGTGTCACTTCCCCACTCAGGTCCCCAGAGTTCTCCTTCTTCTTTGTGGTGCATGTAAGTGCATTGTCCGTGTATAATGCGCTGTGCGGGGAGTCACTAAGATCATGCGCCCGATATCCTGCATGTGTCGCTTCCCCGCTCAGGTCCCCGGAGTTCACCTTCTTCTTCCTGGTGCATGTAAGTGCATTGTCAGTGTATAATGCGCTGTGCAGGGAGTCACTAAGATCCTGCGCCCGATATCCTGCATGTGTCGCTTCCCCGCTCAGGTCCCCAAAGTTCACCTTCTTCTTCCTGGTGCATGTAAGTGCATTGTCCGTGTATAATGTGCTGTGCGGAGAGTCACTAAGATCGTGCGCCCGATATACTGCATGTGTCGCTTCCCCGCTCAGGTCCCTGGAGTTCACCTTCTTCTTCCTGGTGCATGTAAGTGCATTGTCCATGTATAATGCGTTGTGCGGGGAGTCACTTAGATCATGCGCCCGATATCCTGCATGTGTCGCTTCCCCGCTCAGGTCCCCGGAGTTCACCTTCTCCTTCCTGGTGCATGTAAGTGCATTGTCCGTGTATAATGCGCTGTGCGGGGAGTCACTAAGATCCTGCGCCCGATATACTGCATGTGTAGCTTCCCCACTCAGGTCCCCGGAGTTCACCTTCTTCTTCCTGGTGCATGTAAGTGCATTGTCCATGTATAATGCGCTGTGCGGGAGTCACTAAGATCGTGCCCCCGATATCCTGCATGTGTCGCTTCCCCGCTCAGGTCCCCGGAGTTCACCTTCTTCTTCCTGGTGCATGTAAGTGCATTGTCCGTGTATAATGCTCTGTGCGGGGAGTCACTAAGAGACTGCACCCGATATCCTGCATGTGTCGCTTCCCCGCTCAGGTCCCCAGAGTTCACCTTCTTCCCGGTGCATGTAAGTGCATTGTCCGTGTATAATGTGCTGTGCGGGGAGTCACTAAGATCGTGTGCCCGATATCCTGCATGTGTCGCTTCCCCGCTCAGGTCCCCGGAGTTCACCTTCTTCTTCCTGGTGCATGTAAGTGCATTGTCCGTGTATAATGCGCTGTGCGGGGAGTCACTAAGATCGTGCATCCGATATCCTGCATGTGTCACTTCCCCACTAAGTGCATTGTCCGTGTATAATGCACTGTGCGGGGAGTCACTAAGATCCTGCACCCGATATCCTGCATGTGTAGCTTCCCCGCTCAGGTCCCCGGAGTTCACCTTCTTCTTCCTGGTGCATGTAAGTGCATTGTCCGTGTATAATGCGCTGTGCGGGGAGTCACTAAGATCGTGCACCCGATATCCTGCATGTGTCACTTCCCCGCTCAGGTCCCCGGAGTTCACCTCCTTCTTCCTGGTGCATGTAAGTGCATTGTCCGTGTATAATGTGCTGTGCAGGGAGTCACTAAGATCCTGCGCCTGATATCCTGCATGCGTCGCTTCCCCCGCTCAGGTCCCCGGAGTTCACCTTCTTCTTCCTGGTGCATGTAAGTGCATTGTCCGTGTATAATGCGCTGTGCGGGGAGTCACTAAGATCGTGTGCCCGATATCCTGCATGTGTCACTTCCCCGCTCAGGTCCCTGGAGTTCACCTTCTTCTTCCTGGTGCATGTAAGTGCATTGTCCGTGTATAATGCGCTGTGCGGGGAGTCACTAAGATCATGCGCCCGATATCCTGCATGTGTCACTTCCCCGCTCAGGTCCCCGGAGTTCACCTTCTTCTTCCTGGTGCATGTAAGTGCATTGTCCGTGTATAATGCGCTGTGCGGGGAGTCACTAAGATCCTGCGCCCGATATCCTGCATGTGTCGCTTCCCCGCTCAGGTCCCTGGAGTTCACCTTCTTCTTCCTGGTGCATGTAAGTGCATTGTCCGTGTATAATGCGCTGTGCGGGGAGTCACTAAGATCCTGCGCCCGATATCCTGCATGTGTCGCTTCCCCGCTCAGGTCCCCGGAGTTCACCTTCTTCTTCCTGGTGCATGTAAGTGCATTGTCCGTGTATAATGCGCTGTGCAGGGAGTCACTAAGATCCTGCACCCGATATCCTGCATGTGTCGCTTCCCCGCTCAGGTCCCTGGAGTTCACCTTCTTCTTCCTGGTGCATGTAAGTGCATCGTCCGTATATAATCCCGAAAAAGACGTACAGTCCGATGAAAATGAGCCGCGCAAACCCTAGTAAATGAGCTCTAATGTGTTGCATACGGCTGCGCAAGGTTCGATGATCGATGGCACCAAATAAACTTCTGAACCCAGAGATTTCCGAACTCCTTTGTCCCAATAGCCATCAAAATGCACAAATCAATTACCTACAAGACTAGAACTGCTGCCACCATCAGCCCGTATCATTGACATCAAACCCCCCACACTCCCAATCATCCCCCCCCCCCGGCACACACTCCCAACCCCCCCCCCCCCCCGGCACACACCCAAACCCTCCCCTACACACACCCCTCCAAACCCCGCACACACACCAATCCCACCACACACAACCTAATCCTCCCCAAACACACACCCAACCCCCCCCCCCCACACCCCCAAATCCTCCCCCCCCCCCCCCTTACGCCTAAATTTCAAATCTCTATCGATTTTATGTTCCATGTGTTGCTGTTTTTATGTAGTTTAGGCTCGGACAGTGTGTGTATAACTCAATTTCCCAAAAGGGATCAATGCAGTTTTATATTGTATTGTGTATGTTATTAGTGCATTGGGGGCATGTCCTCACACTGCTGTGCTCTGTGCAGCCACACTTCGGTAATGCCCATGTTAGTTAATACCTTTGCTACACTGCACAAAAGATGTAGCAAACTTCTGCTTGAATACCATTTGGACCATTTACTATAATAGGGCAGCTCAATAAAGAGAACTGAGAGCACAGCAGTGTGAGGACAATTCCCCAGTGCATTGGATAAATTACAATCCTGGAATATAAATCCATATATCACAGTCCTGCTGCTACTAACAACATACACAAAGGTCTGATTACACATCTCTCCAGGGACTATACCTAACACTGGCTTCAGAGAGCACAGAGCACAGCAGTGTGAGGACATGCCCCCAGTGCATTGGATAAATTCCAATCCTGGAATATAGATCCATCTATCAGTCCTGCTGCTACTAACAACATATGAACAAATGAATGATTACACATTTTTGCAGGGATAACACCTAACACTGCCTGCAGAGAGCACAGAGCACAGCAGTGTGAGGACACCTCAAGTGCATATGGAGAGGCTACAATCCTGGAAACCGGGTGCTTCTAAAAACCTACACAAAGGGATGGTTACACATCTCTCCAGTGACAATACCTAACACTTACTGAACAGAGCACAGCAGTGTAAGGGGGACACAGCAGTGTGAGGACAATCCTGGAATATAAATCCATATATCACAGTCCTGCTGAACACACAAAGGTCTGAATACACATTTTTTCAGGGAAAAGCCCTAACACTGGCTGCCGCTTTCTATGGTCACACCTGCTGACAAATCCCTTTAAGAGGATCCTGGACAAAATTGTCGGTGGGGGGAGGGGATGAAGGAGGGGGCCATTATTAGTAGTTAGGACTAGTTGTCTAGTTTGGAGGTTGGTGGCAGCATACAAGGCGTTATACATTCTGTAAGGGGCATGGGGGCATCATATAGTTTGGGGTAATTACACTCTGGGGTACGGAGCATGTACCAATTTTGTTTGTGAAGGAATTAAGAGCAATCATATATTTCCCATCTGCTAACTTTCCTCTATGTTGCATTTTTTGTAACATTCTTAATTTTTTAACATTCCATTTAAATTCAGTTATTCTGTAACCTCCAACTTTATTGAGCAGAGACAATGACAAACCCAGCACATTCAATGGGACCATCCTGAGAGATGGACTGAGATCTAATGCAGTTCACCCAGGGTCCACTAGATGGCACCAAAGATGTTACTTATAACTACAGGTAATGATCAATATTTACTGATAGGGGGCCACAATCTCCATTTAAAGGGACGCTACAAAATTAGAATAATCTGGCTACATTGTAATTAAAAGAGCCCCAGATTGGATTATACACTGCGTGCAGGATTGCAGTATAGATTGTAAACTCTTGTGAACAGCAACCTTATTCCTGTTGTTTCATATGACCATGTTATTACTCTGTGATATGTTGTCATATGTCATATTTTGTGTGTTGTAAAGCGCTGTGAAATATACTGTTACTATAAAATAAAGATGTCTCGATATTGAATCAGCTGAGCTGCAATACCACACACAACCTGCGGCGCTGTGGGTGGCGCTGTTTCTAGAAATAAAGCCACGTATATCTGATTTCAATAACCAGCAATGAATGAAAATCCAGAAATAAATGAGGTTTCCTGTTTTCAGAATTTTTACTGCTATAAAAAAAAAATCTGTACAAAAATATATACATCAACACAAACAGCTTATAATACAACAGGTATAAATACAGAGATAGAGGGTGAGAGGGGAAATAAGGCGAGGGGTGGTCCTGGTGGGGATTGGCACAAAGAATCAAACCAGGGTCTGACATTGGCCTCCGAAATGGACAAAATTAAACAAATACTTTTTTTTTTTTTTTTTTACTAGATACATTGCAGATTCTAAACTGTTAATTCAAAGTTAAAATTTTTGTTTTCAAAAATTTCAAATTCAAATTTGTCAGTTACGAAATAAAATCCAATTTGTCAGTTAAAAATAGAAAAAAATATTTCCATGACCTAATGCGAGGGAGAACGTGCAGGGAATTTGCTATGTAAAAAAAAAAATTGAATATCATTGTGTTTTTTTTTTTTTTAAAGGGCCAGACACAAACTCCACAGTTTGTTACCCAGATTTTTTGGCTGATCAATGAATAAACTTTGACACATTTACAGTAAAGTTACTCTTGTTATAATTTCTTATTTTCTTCCATGACTTGCAGTACCCCCTTTTCTCCTCCGGAGGCAGCGTCTAATTCATATCAGAAATGTGATCTGTAAAATGCAATAACTCTGGATGATAATTTCGGACATTTATAGGAAGGAGACTGTTAGATTCAGCTCAGGACTGTTCTCCTTAGAAAACAGCCGTCTGTATCCCTTTAAGGAGTCCATATTAGAAGATTATTTACAAAATATTCATAGAAGTATTAAGCCCCTTTGACATGATTTGGGTCGGCGGTCACCCACCGCGGGGTCCATGACTTCTCTGCGCTTGAGGCTTTCTGATGTCTTAGGTCACGCAGCAGATCCCGCAGTCTTTTGCAGCCTCTTGCAGTCTCTTGCAGCAGCCGCAGCAGAAGCGGCAGATAGACAAGTGTGAAAAGCGCCTTATTCTATGAGGAGCCTCCTGTAATATAAAGGAACTGGTCAGAAGGACATTGACTATGACCTGGAGCAAGGTCCTGAGCTGGTCCATATCTTAGATACATCACATCTGCGTGTCCATACACAATCACACACTCACCTGTAGATGTGACTCCATCATGTTCGGGCTGGCAAGATGTTCTGCAGAATCTGCAGCTTCACTGTGCTGTAATATAGAGAATGAGGATTAGTTCTGATGTTTTTCAGAACTCCAAATCGTCTGCATAGCGTTAGAAAGATCTGATACATTTCTAGCATATAGAAGTCACCACTAGAGGGAGCTCACTGCATCTAGACGTATACAGACCTCTAGTGCAAGAACTGTTAACAGCAACAATGTAACAGATGTTTAACATCTACTACATTACAAGGAGAGGATTCAGGAGCAGCGCAGAGAAGAGGATACAAAGTGCTGCAGGAATGAGAAATGGCTCAGGGAAGGAAACATTGTAACACAAAGAGGAGAAGTGACTATAGTTGTGGACTTACCGCAGTGATGGAGGCACCGAAACACTGGTGGAGGAGGACGGAGAAGAGGAGGAGGCAGAGGGTGAGGGTCTTCATGGTCTCCAGCAGATGGAGGTCTGAGTGTCCGGGAGGTGGAGGTCTTTGTGTCCGGGAGGTGGAGGTCTGAGTGTCCGGGAGGTGAAGGTCTTGGTGTCCAGGAGGTTGAGGTCTGAGTGTCCAGGAGGTGGAGGTCTGAGTGTCCGGGAGGTGGAGGTCTGAGTGTCCGGGAGGTGGAGGTCTGAGTGTCCAGCAGGTGGAGGTCTGAGTGTCCGGGAGGTGGAGGTCTGAGTGTCTGGGAGGTGGAGGTCTGAGTGTCTAGGAGGTGGAGGTCTGAGTGTCCGGGAGGTGGAGGTCTGAGTGTCCGGGAGGTGGAGGTCTGAGTGTCCGGGAGGTGGAGGTCTGAGTGTCCAGCAGGTGGAGGTCTGAGTGTCCGAGAGGTGGAGGTCTGAGTGTCTGGGAGGTGGAGGTCTTAGTGTCTAGGAGGTTGAGGTCTGAGTGTCCGGGAGGTGGAGGTCTGAGTGTCCGGGAGGTGAAGGTCTTGGTGTCCGGGAGGTGGAGGTCTGAGTGTCCGGGAGGTGGAGGTCTGAGTGTCCGGGTAATGGTGGTCTGAGTGTCCAGCAGGTGGAGGACTGAGTGTCCAGCAGGTGGAGGTCTGAGCAGGTGAGCTCAGTCTCTGTTGCTGCTCCACCTGGGGACAGGAGACTATTTATGGGCAGGGTCCAGGCCGGAGGTCGTACACGAGGTCACCACCGACCAGCCCTGGCGTCAGGAGGCCTCGCACTTATCTCCTGCTCAAATCGACTCGTTTTCAGTAACTTGAAATTTTAGGTTCCAAAATAAACAAAACTTCCAAAGTGTCCGGGAATAAGAAAAAGTGAGGAAATAATTTGGGGATTTATTGTATCATCAGCGATAACACAAAACAAACAGAAAAAGTGAAAATTCATGGAAAAATGTTAAACCCTCAGAAAAAAAATAGGTCACAGAACTATAGACATATTTGAGTTTTAGGGACAGGTTCTTAAGAATGTTCATCTTGTGGGGAGTCAGAATCTTCTGGTGCTTTTTGGGGGTTAATAGTTGTTGGACAGCTTCTAAGAGGTCTATAGATTTGGGACAGCTTCTTGAGGATGAGGATCTTGTAGGACAGCTTCTTGTGGGACATCATATTGTAGGACAGCTTCTTGAGGGACATCATATTGTAGGACAGCTTCATATTGTAGGACAGCTTCTTGTGGGACATCATATTGTAGGACAGCTTCTTGTGGGACATCATATTGTAGGACAGCTTCTTGAGGGTCATCATATTGTAGGACAGCTTCTTGAGGGTCATCATATTGTAGGACAGCTTCTTGTGGGACATCATATTGTAGGACAGCTTCTTGAGGGTCATCATATTGTAGGACAGCTTCTTGAGGGACATCATATTGTAGGACAGCTTCTTGAGGGTCATCATATTGTAGGACAGCTTCTTGAGGGTCATCATATTGTAGGACAGCTTCTTGAGGGTCATCATATTGTAGGACAGCTTCTTGAGGGTCATCATATTGTAGGACAGCTTCTTGAGGGTCATCATATTGTAGGACAGCTTCTTGTGGGACATCATATTGTAGGACAGCTTCTTGAGGGACATCATATTGTAGGACAGCTTCTTGAGGGACATCATATTGTAGGACAGCTTCTTGAGGGTCATCATATTGTAGGACAGCTTCTTGAGGGACATCATATTGTAGGACAGCTTCTTGAGGGTCATCATATTGTAGGACAGCTTCTTGAGGGTCATCATATTGTAGGACAGCTTCTTGAGGGTCATCATATTGTAGGACAGCTTCTTGAGGGTCATCATATTGTAGGACAGCTTCTTGAGGGTCATCATATTGTAGGACAGCTTCTTGAGGGTCATCATATTGTAGGACAGCTTCTTGTGGGACATCATATTGTAGGACAGCTTCTTGAGGGACATCATATTGTAGGACAGCTTCTTGAGGGACATCATATTGTAGGACAGCTTCTTGTGGGACATCATATTGTAGGACAGCTTCTTGAGGGTCATCATATTGTAGGACAGCTTCTTGAGGGTCATCATATTGTAGGACAGCTTCTTGTGGGACATCATATTGTAGGACAGCTTCTTGAGGGACATCATATTGTAGGACAGCTTCTTGAGGGACATCATATTGTAGGACAGCTTCTTGAGGGTCATCATATTGTAGGACAGCTTCTTGAGGGTCATCATATTGTAGGACAGCTTCTTGAGGGTCATTATCTTGTGGGACAGCTTCTTGAGGGACATAATATTGTAGGACAGCTTCTTGGCTTCTTGAGGGTCATCATATTGTAGGACAGCTTCTTGAGGGACATCATATTGTAGGACAGCTTCTTGAGGGACATCATATTGTAGGACAGCTTCTTGAGGATCATCATATTGTAGGACAGCTTCTTGTGCATCATCATATTGTAGGACAGCTTCTTGTGCATCTTCATATTGTAGGACAGCTTCTTGAGGGTCATCATATTGTAGGACAGCTTCTTGAGGGACATCATATTGTAGGACAGCTTCTTGAGAGACATCATATTGTAGGACAGCTTCTTGAGGGTCATCATATTGTAGGACAGCTTCTTGAGAATCATCATATTGTAGGACAGCTTCTTGAGGGTCATCATATTGTAGGACAGCTTCTTGGCTTCTTGAGGGTCATAATATTGTAGGACAACTTCTTGAGGGTCATAATATTGTAGGACAACTTCTTGAGGGTCATCATATTGTAGGACAGCTTCTTGAGGGTCATCATATTGTAGGACAGCTTCTTGAGGGTCATCATATTGTAGGACAGCTTCTTGAGGGACATCATATTGTAGGACAGCTTCTTGAGGGTCATCATATTGTAGGACAGCTTCTTGAGGGTCATCATATTGTAGGACAGCTTCTTGAGGGACATCATATTGTAGGACAGCTTCTTGTGGGACATCATATTGTAGGACAGCTTCCTGAGGGACATCATATTGTAGGACAGCTTCTTGAGGGTCATCATATTGTAGGACAGCTTCCTGAGGGACATCATATTGTAGGACAGCTTCTTGAGGGTGATCATGTTGTTGGAAAGCTTCTTGAAGTAACCTAGGAACAACTACTTGAGGTTGAGTATCTTTAGGATCAGCATCATGTGGTGCAGCTTCTTGTCGGTCATCATCTTGAAGGCTAGTTCCTAAAGTATGAGCATCTTGTAGGACAACTTCTTGAGGGTCATCATCTTATAGGATAGCTTCTAGAGGATGAGCAACTTGTAGGACAGCTTCTTGAGGGTCATCATATTGTAGGACACCTTCTTGAAAATCAGTAACCTAGGAACAACTACTTGAAGGTGAGTATTTTCAGGGTCAGTATCATGTGGGTCATTTTCTTGTAGGACAGCGTCTTGAGGGTCATCATCTTGTAGAGCTTATTGAGGATGAGCATCTTGAGGGCATCTTCTCAGAAGTCAGTAGTATTGAGGAGCAGCAACCTCTAGGATAGGTACTTGGGGGACAGCATCTTGCGGGACAGAAGTTTTGCTTCTTGGAAGTCACCATCTTGTAGGAGAGCTTCTTGAAAATCAGTAACCTGGGAACGACTTCTAGGGGTTCAGCTTCGGGAAAAGAGGATCTTGTGGTAAAGCTGCTTTGGGGTTATCTTGTGGGACAGCTTCTTGGGGGTCAGCATCTTACGGGGAAGCTCCTAGTCTGTATCTTGTGGAGCAGATTTTCGGGGTCAGTATCTCGTGGGTCAGATTCTTGAGGACTACTTAAGGGGCAGCTTCTTGGGGGTCAGTGTCTTGTGATGCTGCTTCTTGTTCCCAGCTTGTTAGGAGCTTCCAGGGTCATCATTTTGCCTCTTGGGGCTCAGTATATTGAGGGCAGCCTCTCAGGGGGAGGCTTATCTGGGGGTCAGTATATTGGGGGTGGCCTGTCCAGGATGGGAATGTCTACTATCCCCGTCCCAGGAGGAGGTTTGTCAGAAACCAGTCACATAGTGCCAAATGCCTCATATAGTGGACAGATGCCAAAGGGAGGAGGAAAATGCTGAGCTGTGTATCCAAGCCTATAATGTGATACCGCCTGCTGAACCTTTGTAAATAAACATCTAATCTCAGATACCGTTTGCTGAGCTGTGTATCTAAGCCTCTTATATGTCAGACTGTCACCTAAACCACTGTATCTAAGTCTATTTGTGTAATACTTTATAAAAGCAAACTGAGCGGAGGTATCTAAACCAATAATGTAAATGTAATTAACTGTGTGTATCTAATCCCATGATGTGTGATACTGTCTGCTGAGCTGTGTATCTAATCCTCTCCTGTGTGATACTGTCTGCTGAGCTGTGTATCTAATCCTATCCCGTGTGATACTGTCTGCTTAGCTGTGTATCTAATCCTCTCCTGTGTGATACTGTCTGCTGAGCTGTGTATCTAATCCCATGATGTGTGATACTGTCTGCTGAGCTGTGTATCTAATCCTCTCCTGTGTGATACAGTCTGCTGAGCTGTGTATCTAATCCTATCCTGTGTGATACTGTCTGCTGAGCTGTGTATCTAATCCTATCCTGTGTGATACTGCCTGCTGAGCTGTGTATCTAATCCTATCCTGTGTGATACTGCCTGCTGAGCTGTGTATCTAATCCTCTCCTGTGTGATACTGTCTGCTGAGCTGTGTATCTAATCCTATCCTGTGTGATACTGTCTGCTGAGCTGTGTATCTAATCCTATCCTGTGTGATACTGCCTGCTGAGCTGTGTATCTAATCCTATCCTGTGTGATACTGCCTGCTGAGCTGTGTATCTAATCCTATCCTGTGTAATACTGTCTGATGAGCTATGTATCTAATCCTATCCTGAGTGATACAGACTGCTGAGCTGTGTATCTAATCCTATCCTGTGTTATACTGACTGCTGAGCTGTGTATCTAATCCCATCCTGTGTGATACTGTCTCCTGAGCAATGTATCTAATCCTATCCTGTGTGATACAGTCTGCTGAGCTGTGTATCTAATCCTCTCCTGTGTGATACTGTCTGCTGAGCTGTGTATCTAATCCTCTCCTGTGTGATACTGTCTGCTGAGCTGTGTATCTAATCCTCTCCTGTGTGATACTGTCTGCTGAGCTGTGTATCTAATCCTCTCCTGTGTGATACTGTCTGCTGAGCTGTGTATCTAATCCTATCCTGTGTGATACTGCCTGCTGAGCTGTGTATCTAATCCTCTCCTGTGTGATACTGTCTGCTGAGCTGTGTATCTAATCCTATCATGTGTGATACTGTCTGCTGAGCTGTGTATCTAATCCTATCCTGTGTGATACTGCCTGCTGAGCTGTGTATCTAATCCTATCCTGTGTGATACTGTCTGCTGAGCTGTGTATCTAATCCTATCATGTGTGATACTGTCTGCTGAGCTGTGTATCTAATCCTATCATGTGTGATACTGTCTGCTGAGCTGTGTATCTAATCCCATCCTGTGTGATACTGTCTGCTGAGCTGTGTATCTAATCCTATCCTGTGTGATACTAGCTGCTGAGCTGTGTATCTAATCCTATCCTGTGTGATACTGTCTGCTGAGCTGTGTATCTAATCCTATCCTGTGTGATACCGTCTGCTGAGCTGTGTATCTAATCCTATCATGTGTGATACTGTCTGCTGAGGCGTGTATCTAATTATGTGTGATACAGTCTGCTGAGCTGTGTATCTAATCCTATCCTGTGTGATACAGTCTGCTGAACTATGTATCTAATCATATCCTGTGTGATACAGTCTGCTTAGCTGTGTATCTAATCCTATCCTGTGTGATACTGCCTGCTGAACTATGTATCTAATCCCATAATGTGATACTGTTTGCTGAGCTGTGTATCTAATCCTATCCTGTGTGATACTGCCTGCTGAACTATGTATCTAATCCCATAATGTGATACTGTCTGCTGAGCTGTGTATCTAATCCTCTCCTGTGTGATACTGACTGCTGAGCTGTGTATCTAATCCTATCCTGTGTGATACTGCTTGCTGAGCTGTGTATCTAATCCTATCCTGTGTGATACTGCTTGCTGAGCTGTGTATCTAATCCTATCATGTGTGATACTCCTGAGCTATGTATCTAATCCTATCCTGTGTGATACTGCTTGCTGAGCTGTGTATCTAATCCTATCATGTGTGATACTCCTGAGCTATGTATCTAATCCTATCCTGTGTGATACTGTCTGCTGAGCTGTGTATCTAATCTTATATGTGATACTGTCTGCTGAGCTGTGTATCTAATCCTATCCTGTGTGATACAGTCTGCTGAGGCATGTATCTAATCTTATCCCGTGTGATACAGCCGGCTGTGTGGATACATTTTGGGTTCCCTTGCTCCATGTCCCGGGCTGAAGTCCACATGTCCTGGGCTCCTGTGAGTCTTCAGCACCCAGACCCCGGGGCGCCATAGGCGGCAGGCGCTGACCTCGCTGGCTGTCAGAGGGTGCATGTCCCTGAGAGGTGACACAATCACCTCTTATCGGATGGCGGCGGACACCCCGGCGCTGTACACGTCAATAACACCTGCAGCCGCAGTCATTGGGCTCCGGGGATCTTCCTCCCAATCCACTAATAACACAAATAATATCCACCAGTGACCCTGAATGTATACAGGAGCGATATAAGAGGTTATAATCAGTGAGAGAGACTAACTATTGTGTGTATATGACATGTCACTATAACTGCAGGGGATGCAGGAGGATTTCAGCTCTGAAGCCTTCCCTATAGTAAGTTAATTAGATAAACCAGTTGCTAAAATCACAAGAAACAAGACAGACTTCTTATCGCAGCAGCACACAGGGGCTTTCAGCTCCTCTACACAGGCCACATGTGACTATTGTCTATTGGCTACTGGTATAGCCACCTGCAAGCAGGGGAGGGAAGGCGCTTTGACTATTAGCTCCTCCAAGCAGGAGCTATGACTATTGGCTACTGGGAGCAGGCACTGTGACTATAGGCTACTGGGAGCAGGCACTGTGACTATAGGCTACTGGGAGCAGGCACTGTGACTATTGGCTACTGGGAGCAGGCACTGTGACTATAGGCTACTGGGAGCAGGCACTGTGACTATAGGCTACTGGGAGCAGGCACTGTGACTATAGGCTACTGGGAGCAGGCACTGTGACTATAGGCTACTGGGAGCAGGCACTGTGACTATTGGCTACTGGGAGCAGGCACTGTGACTATAGGCTACTGGGAGCAGGCACTGTGACTATTGGCTACTGGGAGCAGGCACTGTGACTATAGGCTACTGGGAGCAGGCACTGTGACAATTCTTCACGGAAAAGGTTGTCCAGCATTGTTCAATAAAATGTATATTATTAATTTAGAACATAATATAAAAACATAGCCCAGAACAACAGCTGTGACTGTTGGCTAATGTGAAGCAGGTGTGACTAATGGCTAGTGCCAAGGCAGGCTCTATTACTATTGGCTGCTGTGAAGCAGGCACTGTGACTATTGGCTGCTGTGAAGCAGGCACTGTGACTATAGGCTACTGGGAGCAGGCACTGTGACTATTGGCTACTGGGAGCAGGCACTAAAGGCCGGCACTGTGACTATAGGCTACTAAGAGCAGGCACTGTGACTATAGGCTACTGGGAGCAGGCACTGTGACTATAGGCTACTAAGGGCAGGCACTGTGACTATAGGCTACTGGGAGCAGGCACTAAAGGCAGGTGCTATGACTATTAACTGATGAGAGTAGGTGATTTGACTATTAGCTACTTCAAGCAGGTACTATGCCTATTGGCTACTTTGGAGTAACGTAAATATTTGATTGGTTGGTTTGTTTGATTGGCACATTTGTCCCACAGAATATTTTGTGGCACAGAATCACATTTTTGAGGCTTTGTTAAGAAATTTTAAAGCCACCGATACATTTTTTAACATGAAATTAACATTGCTGTTATATTATAACATAGCATTGTTCCCTTTACACCCCAATCCCATCCTTGGTTGTACAAATGTCTTTGTTCCTTCATAATAACTATGTGAAATACTTTTTTCCACAAAAGTTCATTCTGAGTCACAAAAAAATATTGTAAAAACACAGAATAAATTAATTATCTAAGCATAAAATATATTGTGTTCAGTAACATTAGGCGAGTATCTGTGAATGTGGAATGTATTTTGTGCTCACGTTACGTAGGATATTTTGTGGTCACCAAGTTCGTGGTGCTGCATTCTGTGCTCACAAAATGGGTTCTGTTCCAAAATGGACCGTGAACAAACAGCACCCCATGAATTACTCTAACTGGAAGATTTCAGCTCTAAAGCCTTCAGAACAGTAAATTCTGCTCAGAACAGGGGGCAGTCGATGCCACTACGCTGGAACAGCTGCTGTGACTATTGACTGCGGTGGAACAGCTGCTGTGACTATTGGCTGTGGTGGAGCAGCTGCTGTGACTATTGACTGCGGTGGAGCAGCTGCTGTGACTATTGGCTGCAGCGGAGCAGGTGCTGTGACTATTGGCTGTGGTGGAGCAGGTGCTGTGACTATTGGCTGCGGTGGAGCAGCTGCTGTGACTATTGACTGCGGTGGAGCAGCTGCTGTGACTATTGGCTGTGGTGGAACAGCTGCTGTGACTATTGGCTGTGGTGGAGCAGCTGCTGTGACTATTGGCTGCGGTGGAGCAGCTGCTGTGACTATTGACTGCGGTGGAGCAGCTGCTGTGACTATTGGGTGCGGTGGAACAGCTGCTGTGACTATTGGCTGTGGTGGAACAGCTGCTGTGACTATTGGGTCGCGGTGGAACAGCTGCTGTGACTATTGGCTGCGGTGGATCAGCTGCTGTGACTATTGGCTGCGGTGGAGCAGCTGCTGTGACTATTGGCTGCGGTGGAGCAGCTGCTGTGACTATTGGCTGCGGTGGAGCAGGCACTGTGACTATAGGCTACTGGGAGCAGGCACTGTGACTATTGGCTACTGGGGGCAGGCACTGTGACTATAGGCTACTGGGAGCAGGCACTAAAGGCCGGCACTGTGACTATAGGCTACTAAGGGCAGGCACTGTGACTATAGGCTACTGGGAGCAGGCACTGTGACTATAGGCTACTAAGGGCAGGCACTGTGACTATAGGCTACTGGGAGCAGGCACTAAAGGCAGGTGCTATGACTATTAACTGATGAGAGTAGGTGATTTGACTATTAGCTACTTCAAGCAGGTACTATGCCTATTGGCTACTTTGGAGTAACGTAAATATTTGATTGGTTGGTTTGTTTGATTGGCACATTTGTCCCACAGAATATTTTGTGGCACAGAATCACATTTTTGAGGCTTTGTTAAGAAATTTTAAAGCCACCGATACATTTTTTAACATGAAATTAACATTGCTGTTATATTATAACATAGAATTGTTCCCTTTACACCCCAATCCCATCCTTGGTTGTACAAATGTCTTTGTTCCTTCATAATAACTATGTGAAATACTTTTTTCCACAAAAGTTCATTCTGAGTCACAAAAAAATATTGTAAAAACACAGAATAAATTAATTATCTAAGCATAAAATATATTGTGTTCAGTAACATTAGGCGAGTATCTGTGAATGTGGAATGTATTTTGTGCTCACGTTACGTAGGATATTTTGTGGTCACCAAGTTCGTGCTGCTGCATTCTGTGCTCACAAAATGGGTTCTGTTCCAAAATGGACCGTGAACAAAGAGCACCCCATACATTACTCTAACTGGAAGATTTCAGCTCTAAAGCCTTCAGAACAGTAAATTCTGCTCAGAACAGGGGGCAGTCGATGCCACTACGCTGGAGCAGCTGCTGTGACTATTGACTGCGGTGGAGCAGCTGCTGTGACTATTGACTGCGGTGGAGCAGCTGCTGTGACTATTGACTGCGGTGGAACAGCTGCTGTGACTATTGGCTGTGGTGGAGCAGGTGCTGTGACTATTGGCTGTGGTGGAGCAGGTGCTGTGACTATTGACTGCGGTGGAGCAGCTGCTGTGACTATTGGGTGCGGTGGAACAGCTGCTGTGACTATTGGGTGCGGTGGAACAGCTGCTGTGACTATTGGCTGTGGTGGAACAGCTGCTGTGACTATTGGCTGTGGTGGAACAGCTGCTGTGACTATTGGGTGCGGTGGAACAGCTGCTGTGACTATTGGGTGCGGTGGAGCAGCTGCTGTGACTATTGGGTGCGGTGGAGCAGCTGCTGTGACTATTGACTGCGGTGGAGCAGCTGCTGTGACTATTGGGTGCGGTGGAACAGCTGCTGTGACTATTGGGTGCGGTGGAACAGCTGCTGTGACTATTGGCTGTGGTGGAACAGCTGCTGTGACTATTGGGTGCGGTGGAACAGCTGCTGTGACTATTGGCTGTGGTGGAACAGCTGCTGTGACTATTGGCTGCGGTGGATCAGCTGCTGTGACTATTGGCTGCGGTGGAGCAGCTGCTGTGACTATTGGCTGCGGTGGAGCAGCTGCTGTGACTATTGGCTGCGGTGGAGCAGCTGCTGTGTCCACTGTGCATCGCACCGTTCTCCTCAGTACATTGCGTCACTCCCGGTCTTGGTTTAGTTTCCGCCTTTCACCGATGCTCGAGGTCGATTGGTGTCAGGGAGCTGCAACAATTTTCAGTTTTTTCCATAATGTCTGCGCGGTCACATCCCCTGTACCTGGCGTGAGGTGGTCTTACTAGTAGTACAATCACTCCTGCCACCCTGCTGGGGGTTGTAGTCCCATGGCGGGAGGCCTTGCTCACCTGTGACACTGACTGAGGCCAGGGAGGTGGAACAGCTGCTGTGACTATTGGCTGTGGTGGAACAGCTGCTGTGACTATTGGCTGCGGTGGATCAGCTGCTGTGACTATTGGCTGCGGTGGAACAGCTGCTGTGACTATTGGCTGTGGTGGAGCAGGTGCTGTGACTATAGGCTGTGGTGGAGCAGCTGCTGTGACTATTGGCTGCGGTGGAACAGCTGCTGTGACTATTGGCTGTGGTGGAGCAGGTGCTGTGACTATAGGCTGTGGTGGAGCAGCTGCTGTGACTATTGGCTGCGGTGGAACAGCTGCTGTGACTATTGACTGCGGTGGAGCAGCTGCTGTGACTATTGACTGCGGTGGAACAGCTGCTGTGACTATTGGCTGCGGTGGAGCAGCTGCTGTGACTATTGGCTGTGGTGGAGCAGGTGCTGTGACTATTGACGGCGGTGGAACAGCTGCTGTGACTATTGGCTGCGGTGGAGCAGCTGCTGTGACTATTGGCTGCGGTGGAACAGCTGCTGTGACTATTGGCTGTGGTGGAGCAGGTGCTGTGACTATTGACTGCGGTGGAACAGCTTCTGTGACTATTGACTGCGGTGGAGCAGCTGCTGTGACTATTGACTGCGGTGGAACAGCTGCTGTGACTATTGGCTGCGGTGGAACAGCTGCTGTGACTATTGGCTGCGGTGGAACAGCTGCTGTGACTATTGGCTGCGGTGGAACAGCTGCTGTGACTATTGGCTGCGGTGGATCAGCTGCTGTGACTATTGGCTGCGGTGGAACAGCTGCTGTGACTATTGGCTGTGGTGGAGCAGGTGCTGTGACTATAGGCTGTGGTGGAGCAGCTGCTGTGACTATTGGCTGCGGTGGAACAGCTGCTGTGACTATTGGCTGTGGTGGAGCAGGTGCTGTGACTATAGGCTGTGGTGGAGCAGCTGCTGTGACTATTGGCTGCGGTGGAACAGCTGCTGTGACTATTGACTGCGGTGGAGCAGCTGCTGTGACTATTGACTGCGGTGGAACAGCTGCTGTGACTATTGGCTGCGGTGGAGCAGCTGCTGTGACTATTGGCTGTGGTGGAGCAGGTGCTGTGACTATTGACGGCGGTGGAACAGCTGCTGTGACTATTGGCTGCGGTGGAGCAGCTGCTGTGACTATTGGCTGCGGTGGAACAGCTGCTGTGACTATTGGCTGTGGTGGAGCAGGTGCTGTGACTATTGACTGCGGTGGAACAGCTTCTGTGACTATTGACTGCGGTGGAGCAGCTGCTGTGACTATTGACTGCGGTGGAACAGCTGCTGTGACTATTGGCTGCGGTGGAACAGCTGCTGTGACTATTGGCTGCGGTGGAACAGCTGCTGTGACTATTGGCTGCGGTGGAACAGCTGCTGTGACTATTGGCTGCGGTGGAGCAGCTGCTGTGACTATTGGCTGCGGTGGAGCAGCTGCTGTGTCCACTGTGCATCGCACCGTTCTCCGCAGCACATTGCGTCGCTCCCGGTCTTGGTTTGGATTCCTCCTTTCACCGATGGTCGAGGTCGATTGGTGTCCGGGAGCTGCAACAATTTTCCGTTTTTTCCATAATCTCTGCGCGGTCACATCCCCTGTACCTGGCGTGAGGTGGTCTCACTAGTAGTACAATCACTCCTGCCACCCTGCTGGGGGTTGTAGTCCCATGGCGGGAGGCCTTGCTCACCTGTGACACTGACTGAGGCCAGGGAGGTAAAGTTCACGCATTGTACACAGCATGGCGGCGCCGGGGATGCGCTGGGCGTCAGGCGGGCGGGCGGGGGGGGGCTGCAGACTGTTAACCATTTGTGCTCTGTACGGCACATCCTTATCACACGCAGCGCTGACGTGTGCAGGGGGGGAGACCCGTGTCAGGAACATCCCTTTAATTCGGGGTCACAAGTGCTGGACCATCGGAAGGTGGGGGATACAGACGCTCCACAGCACAAATCACATTATATTCTGGAACATAGGATGGACACATTATATATGGAGAAAGGGTTTGTACAAGAGCCCTGCTTGCTGTCAGCGAATGGAATTCTTATAAATATCATGTAGGACCTGGTGATGGCCTGTCAAAAAGTGCCAAATAATCAGTGCCAAATTTGACATGTGCAGCGCTGCGTAATCTGTGTGCGCTATATAAATAAAGAATTATTATTATAAAGATTTAAATCATGACCCCCCCCCCCTGCCTTTAGGGTCTTATAAAAGTTTCCTCCTCCCTGACCCCACAGATGAGGGGTCACAGGACCATAAAAAAAAGTTTGTGCACAAACTGCGCCCCCTGGTGGACACCGTGTGATGCAGCAGAGGGAATATCTCCATCCTTATAGATAAGAGATACTGTAACCGACGCCCCGGGGCCTGTGTATACGGGGGCCATAAATCACCCGCGTCTCAGTGGTGCAGCCTCAGGCTCTGACCCTGTGAAATCATCTGATCAGGTCCCGTACAGGGGGTCCTGAGGGGTGATCATTTCTTGTCTTGTATTTGGGGGTGGGGTGGGGGTGAATGAACATTTGGCAATACCCTGGAAGATCAGAAGAAAGCAGACGAGGAATTACACGTAGGACTAGGTATCACTACTGCATCTGCTGGTGTCACTTTAAAGATCAGAATCTCATCTTTCAGATGGCAGCAGGACTGCGGTTCTGTGAGCTACAGACATTTCTGAGGAGGAGCGGTCGCTCTGTCCTATCTGTGTATATATAACGCACATACATCGCCTCTCCCCCTTCTGCTGACCGCGTCCAGCCCTGCACGTGACTCACGCGGGACGCACGGATCGCACTGTAACTTGTATTGTAGATCCCAGAAATATTCACACTGCAGTCAATGTGATTTATGCATAAAACAGACAAAACAATGAGGTGTAACAATCTGCGTAGAGACGCGATCCTCTGCGATGACACCAGAAACTAGGAACAAGCAACACCCACCCCGGTACTCATTACATCATCCTCTCAGTTTCTGGAAAAGTTGGGTGCTCACCCTTACATTGACCACTGAGGTTGTTCTAATCCCAATCTGCGTGCAGAATTTATAAAAAGCTGAATGATATACAAGACAGATGGCCAATACAACTCTGAAGGTGGAAACCCAACTTTCCCACAACCCAGAATGGCCACTATGCCTCCCTTTTGCAAGGATACATCTTCTAAAGCTGTAGAAAGTTGGATAGTTGCACACAAGACAGACATGTTCATTATCAGAGGTGATCACCTAGCTTTTCCAGAATCCAGAATGGCTTTTACACCAGTTATTCACTCTATTCTGTAGTCTCACTTCTCTACCATTCGGAACCCACAGAAAGCTGGATGTCTCAATCACAGGAGCTGTACTTGCAGTATGAGCTTCTCTATCAAGCTTTTCCAAAACCCAGAACATCTAACTTTGCCTCCTTTTCTATCTAATGCCATAGTGTCTGGGTAATCTGCCATTCAGAACATACAGAAAGCTGGATACCTGTTCATGTGAAAACTAAACCATTATCAAATAGCCCTTATACACGGTTATACCCTTTATACTGTAGTCTCCCTGGTTAACCTGCCATTCAGGACCCACAGCAAGCGGTTTCCTTTACAGTAACTGTACATTTAGTACAAGCTTCTCTATCCAGCTTTTCCAAAACCCTGAACGGCCACTTTGCCTCCTTTTGCAAGGACACACATGATCTAATGTCGTAGTATTCAATTAATCTGCTATTCCAGACCCACAGAAAGTTGGATTCCTGCTCATGTGAAAACGTAAATTGAGCCGTTATCAGTATCGGAGGTTGCTACCCAGCTTTTCCATGATCCAGAATTATACCTTTTATATTGTAATCTCACTTGTAAATCTGCCATTCCGGACACAGAAAGGTGGATTCCATTATCAAAGGAGATGTACATGTAGTACGAGCATCTCTACCCAGCTTTTCCACAACCCAGAACGTTCTCACTTGTAAGCATTATCCTCCTCTAATCCCACAATATTAGTAAAACTGGACATTCAGGACCCAGGAAAAGCTGTAACGTTGCCCCCTTTCAGGCTGCCACCCAGCTTTCCCAGTCACAGACATGAGGGGGACCTGACGACTTTTACATTGATGGATTTTTTTTTCTCTCTTTATTTTAGGAGGTAAATTCCAAAATAACATTAATAATCGTAAAAATAAAACAGGATAAAAAGTAACAAAAAAATTGGGGTTTTTTTTTGTAAAGGTTTTTCTTAAAGACGCGGCGTCGCCTGCAGGCGAGCCTCGGGGGGTCATGTGACTGTGCGATAAAACAAAACGGGTTCTGTATGTAGAGTGTGAACAGGCGCTAGAGCGATGCAGCAGGCAGAAGGTGCACCCTCAGTCACAGGGGGGGGCGCCAGCGAGTCACGCTCGGGGTCAAAGTGCATGACATGTACAGAACACTGGCGCCCCCTGCTGCACTCCAGGAGTCACATTACCTCAATTACCTCTCACCCTACACAATGACATCACCTTTAAGTTTACTATTAAAGGCAACTCTCAAGTTCTTCCCATTGTGGATGCAGCTCTGGAAGTGACTGGAGCACAAGACGAATCCCCCCCCCCTCTCCCAGTGCAGGTACAATGACAGTAACAGCGTTGACTCGCTTTACAGCACCTGCTTGCTGATGCATAGCTCCCCGTCACCACCTAGTGGCGGCTCTCGTCCTACCTGCATCAGGGAGATCTGTCCGTACGCTCCGCTCGAGTGAGTAACAAAAAAAAAACAGCGAGTGTGGAAACAAGCTAATCTTGTGTCATCGCAGGCAAGAAACAAGAAAAATGTATAATAATGG
Organism: Engystomops pustulosus; assembly: GCF_040894005.1. Taxonomy (NCBI): domain Eukaryota; kingdom Metazoa; phylum Chordata; class Amphibia; order Anura; family Leptodactylidae; genus Engystomops; species Engystomops pustulosus. Next base: position 12,618,456 of record NC_092416.1, read on the forward strand.
CTGCACGGCACCTCTGTGCACAAGTCTCTGGAAGCTGTAGTCGTAGTCAGATGCTGAAGGGAGGGGGACTAAAAAAAAATATTAGGAAGTGAAGTGAAGAAACGAGGGGGCGCTTTCCTCTATCATCCTTCCGCTAAAAGTCTAAAGGTCTGTTCATATTTATAGATTTATCATAAAAAAAAAAATAATAAGAGCAACGCAAAACGTTTTACGAGACCCCCTGCGGCCCCTTTCTGCCGAAACAAAGCCAATTCTTCCTGGCGACGGAGAGCAGTTGTTTTTCCGTTTTCCATGGTCGGCATGTTCCCGGTTTATTGAGGAGAGGGGGGGCAGAGGGTTCTCTCGTCTGCGAGGAAGACCCGTGGCGGTCCCTTAGCCCCTCCCCCGCTGCCACCTTGTGCCACACAACGTTCTTCACCGGGATCGGGAAAGATCTTTGACACGGTTACTGGATATGGGGGGTGGTGGAAGGCTGGGGGCGGGATGCGGGGCGGTGGCAGGTGAGCGGGGTATAAGGGGTAATATGACGGGGGAGGGGTGCAATATACAAGTTTTTTTTTTTTATCTTCGTGGCTTCTTTTGTTGACTCTCTTATTGGCGCTGGACCTACTGCCTCGGGGGCTCCTCCACGATCTCGATGCCGTGCTGCTGCAGCTGTGCCCGTAGGAGGGTGTTCTCGTTCTTCTGCTCTTCTATCTGATGAAGGAGCGGGAAGGGACAGAGGTGTTAGGGGGGGGGGGGGTCATTCCCATGATTCAAGCCCAAGTCATGAGAAACTCGCAGGGTGCGCTGGTGGGATTTACCGGACCGAACCTCGAAATCACTGAACTGACAAGATGAGGTCATCCCACAAGGACACGGAGCGAGTTTCTCCGACCAAACTTACAGAAACGCTCTATTATGCTACGCTCTATTATGCTACGCTCTATTATGCTACGCTCTATTATGCTACGCTCTATTATGCTACGCTCTATTATGCTACGCTCTATTATGCTACGCTCTATTATGCTACGCTCTATTATGCTACGCTCTATTATGCTACGCTCTATTATGCTACGCTCTATTATGCTATCTTAAAGGGGTCCATCAGAGATGACTTGATGATCAACATCTGATGACTGGGAATTTGGAGCCCAGTATAACAGGAGCACTGAGGTCCAATCATCGCTCACTCAGAACAGCGCCACATACTGCATAGTGACCATGCTAGGTACTGCAGCCAAGTCACTTTCATATGCTACACCAAAAGGAAACAGTGCTCAACAGGGCTCCACAGCTCATGGGAAATGGGTGGTTAGGATGGGTGATCAATAATGAATTGGGTCTACAAGTAGGGTGTCTCTATATTTGTCTTGGAGAACCCCTTTAAATAGCTATGTATGTATACATAATATTTGTATATAGCAGACCTGCTGACGCAGTATCTCGTTGTCCATCTGCAGCCTCTCGGCCTCCTTTAGGGTCTCCTGCATGCGCTGGTTGCTCTGGCGCAGCTCGCGGATGTAGTCGCAGGCCTTGGACAGGATCCCGCCTTTACTCTGCTGGGGATCAGAAAAGGACAAAAAAAAAAAAATTGGGGGGTTTAGTGCGACCTACAAGCCAAAAACCGGCAAACCTCATCCAGACATCACACGGCCTAACAAGTTATCCCCGCTCCCTAGGAGCTCGCTGATCACAAGAACCAGGGGGTCCCATCACCCCCGATGTAGAGGGCGCTGTACTCTGCTACACCCGGCAGTCCCATAGCCGTGATATGAATGACAGGTGGTGGCGCGGGACCCCAGTTCTGGTGATGGGTGGGGGGGTCCCCACGCTGCTCCATCCCGTGGATGGAGGAATAACCTTGAAGCTTTGGTTTAGATCATTATATATATCGAATAATAATAAATCACATCCCCCGCCCCCCCACCCGGTGCTCCCTATACGATACCCCAGACCCCTCTAATGCTGCGGCCCGTGGTTTTACCGAGGGTTCAGTCCCCTCTCTAAGCCCCTCAGCGGCATGATCACGGGGTGCCAGCGCGTAGCCATGGATGCCGGGGACCTGAAAATATAATAATATACGACACACTTTAATACAGAGGCGGATTAACCCCTCAAACGCTGGGGCAATTCTTATCCATATAGGGTGATACAACAGCACAAGAAAGAAAGAAAAAAAATACAGAGATTTTGGGATGCGGGTAATTAATTATTTTGTCTATGGGGGTTGGGGGCGTGGGCGGACAAATATTTATTAATTTTGGTATAAACTCCTCTGCAGGGGGCACAGACATGCAATCATTGCATGGAGATGTGTGACTATTACAGTCTGCCCCATGCAGGGTATAATAGTGATCCCTGATCGGAATGACTACATTCTAGTAATGGATACATTGTAGTGGATTCCCTCATCCTCACAAAACGGGGGGGAGGGGTGGTTGTTACATTTACTTTCAAAGTGAAAAGTAACCCTTCAGATGCCTTGGTCTAACTAGATCGCAGCATCCGAGGGGTCAAAAAGGGTGCGTGATCGGCGCGGTCACCGATCACAGACCATGCCGCCGGGTCTCTGCTGCGTAAAACAGCGGGCGCCATCCGCCTTAGATGAGCGGCGGACGTAGTCTAGGGGGGGGCTGTGAAGGGTCACAATGATTGGGTCCTGCAGCCCCCCACACGTGTATGGAGCGGCAGGAGCCGGCCGGTCATGTGACTGCGCGTGGTCTTACTGCTCCGGTTTTGCTGCTCTCCGTGTTGCAGTCTGGAATGATCTTGGACAGCTGGACGATCCAATTGTTTATCTTGTCTCTTCTCCTCCTCTCCACTGCGGGAACAAGAGGAAGAGATCAGCGAGATCATGTGACACAGGAGGAGGAGGGGCCTGGGGGGACGCCGCACGCTCACCTTCATTGTGTTGGGCTCGGCGCCGCTCGTCCCGCGGAGTTCTGTTTCCGTCCATTTTTCTAGTAAAAGAAGAAATTCCTCAAACTACAAATCAAACATTTCCCGATCACAGGACAGTGAGCGGTGATACGTACGGGGAGTAGGGGTGGGTGCGCGGGGCGATCGTCCTCTGTGTCCCCGCAGGAAGCACATCCTGGGGGGTCATCATGACGTAGAACTGACCTGAGGATAGAAGGGGACACACCGGATATTATAACCCGGGTCACAGTGTACGACCCGCCCCCGGAGCTTGTGCTGGGTCACTTACCTCCTGCTTGAGTCAGTGCTGGGTCCGTAGTCTGAACTGACACGGCCGTTGTGTCGCCCACAGTGGAAGCGGGGAAGTATGCGAAGCGAGCCTCACCACTGACCGCATCTGTAGAAGGACTGCCGCCATTACTGAAGGGGTTCTGTATCACCGCCTGCAACGTCACAAACCACAGTCTGAACAGCGTGCAATGTATATCCAGAGGAGTAACACAGTGTAATAAGGAGGACTCATAGGATGTGCACTGCCTTATATCATCAGACCCATCAGTATCTATACTCCTGAGCTGCACTCACCGTGTATATACATGACATTACTTATCCTGTACTGATCCTGAGTTACACCCTGTATTATACCCCAGAGCTGCACTCACTATTCTGCTGCTGGTGCAGTCACTGTGTACATACATGACATTACTTATCCTGTACTGATCCTGAGTTACATCCTGTATTATACTCCAGAGCTGCACTCACTATTCTGCTACTGCTGCAGTCACTGTGTACATACATGACATTACTTATCCTGTACTGATCCTGAGTTACATCCTGTATTATACTCCAGAGCTGCACTCACTATTCTGCTGCTGGTGCAGTCACTGTGTACATACATGACATTACTTATCCTGTACTGATCCTGAGTTACATCCTGTATTATACTCCAGAGCTGCACTCACTATTCTGCTGCTGGTGCAGTCACTGTGTACATACATGACATTACTTATCCTGTACTGATCCTGAGTTACATCCTGTATTATACCCCAGAGCTGCACTCACTATTCTGCTGCTGGTGCAGTCACTGTGTACATACATGACATTCCTTATCCTGTACTGATCCTGAGTTACATCCTGTATTATACTCCAGAGCTGCACTCACTATTCTGCTGCTGGTACAGTCACTGTGTACATACATGACATTACTTATCCTGTACTGATCCTGAGTTACATCCTGTATTATACTCCAGAGCTGCACTCACTATTCTGCTGCTGGTGCAGTCACTGTGTACATATATGACATTACTTATCCTGTACTGATCCTGAGTTACATCCTGTATTATACCCCAGAGCTGCACTCACTATTCTGCTGCTGGTGCAGTCACTGTGTACATACATGACATTACTTATCCTGTACTGATCCTGAGTTACATCCTGTATTATACTCCAGAGCTGCACTCACTATTCTGCTGCTGGTGCAGTCACTGTGTACATACATGACATTACTTATCCTGTACTGATCCTGAGTTACATCCTGTATTATACTCCAGAGCGGCACTCACTATTCTGCTGCTGGTGCAGTCACTGTGTACATACATGACATTACTTATCCTGTACTGATCCTGAGTTACATCCTGTATTATACGCCAGAGCGGCACTCACTATTCTGCTGCTGGTGAAGTCACTGTGTACATACATGACATTACTTATCCTGTACTGATCCTGAGTTACATCCTGTATTATACCCCAGAGCTGCACTCACTATTCTGCTGGTGCAGTCACTGTGTACATACATGACATTACTTATCCTGTACTGATCCTGAGTTACATCCTGTATTATACTCCAGAGCGGCACTCACTATTCTGCTGCTGGTGCAGTCACTGTGTACATACATGACATTACTTATCCTGTACTGATCCTGAGTTACATCCTGTATTATACTCCAGAGCTGCACTCACTATTCTGCTGCTGGTGCAGTCACTCTGTACATACATGACATTACTTATCCTGTACTGATCCTGAGTTACGTCTTGTATTATACTCCAGAGCTGCACTCACTATTCTGCTGCTGGTGCAGTCACTGTGTACATACATGACATTACTTATCCTGTACTGATCCTGAGTTACATCCTGTATTATACGCCAGAGCGGCACTCACTATTCTGCTGCTGGTGAAGTCACTGTGTACATACATGACATTACTTATCCTGTACTGATCCTGAGTTACATCCTGTATTATACCCCAGAGCTGCACTCACTATTCTGCTGGTGCAGTCACTGTGTACATACATGACATTACTTATCCTGTACTGATCCTGAGTTACATCCTGTATTATACTCCAGAGCGGCACTCACTATTCTGCTGCTGGTGCAGTCACTGTGTACATACATGACATTACTTATCCTGTACTGATCCTGAGTTACATCCTGTATTATACTCCAGAGCTGCACTCACTATTCTGCTGCTGGTGCAGTCACTGTGTACATACATGACATTACTTATCCTGTACTGATCCTGAGTTACATCCTGTATTATACTCCAGAGCTGCACTCACTATTCTGCTGCTGGTGCAGTCACTCTGTACATACATGACATTACTTATCCTGTACTGATCCTGAGTTACGTCCTATATTATACTCCAGAGCTGCACTCACTATTCTGCTGCTGGTGCAGTCACTGTGTATATACATGACATTACTTATCCTGTACTGATCCTGAGTTACATCCTGTATTATACTCCAGAGCTGCACTCACTATTCTGCTGCTGGTGCAGTCACTCTGTACATACATGACATTACTTATCCTGTACTGATCCTGAGTTACGTCCTATATTATACTCCAGAGCTGCACTCACTATTCTGCTGCTGGTGCAGTCACTGTGTATATACATGACATTACTTATCCTGTACTGATCCTGAGTTACATCCTGTATTATACCCCAGAGCTGCACTCACTATTCTGCTGCTGGTGCAGTCACTGTGTACATACATGGCATTACTTATCCTGTACTGATCCTGAGTTACATCCTGTATTATACTCCAGAGCTGCACTCACTTATGAGACATTGGGTATAGTAGTTATGAAGGGGGGTGGCAGTTTCCTTCTCTTTTTTTGAGTTACTAAGAAATGTAGCTACATAATAACCCCCACTGCAGGGTCCTCCAGGCCTCTCACATTTGGGGTGCCATCTCTCACCTGTGCCACAGCTTGGGGGGCACCAGCAAAGGCGGTTGTAGACACCACGCTCACTGCTCCGGTTGCGTCCCCCTGCCCGTCCAGCTGACCGTCTGTCACCTGGACCACTCTGTACGTCACCTGAGGACACACAAGATACACAACGTATGTAATAGGGGCTGCACCTCCTGCACCTCTGTGGATGTGAGGGGATCGGACCACCAACCTGTCCTCCATTGTTCTCTGTGCGGAACTGGTACTGGATGTTGTGCTCTGAGAAGGCGGCCTGCTGGACCGCGGCAATGGCCACCGCCGTGTGCTCATCAGCGCTCGTGTCATCTGTAGGGAGGAGGAGATCACTGCTGAGAACATGTACTACACTCCAGACCATCAGAGGTGTCCTCACACTGCTGTGCTCCACTCATACTGCACCTCTGCACTGGGGGCGTGTCCTCACACTGCTGTGCTCCACTCATACTGCACCTCTGCACCGGGGGCGTGTCCTCACACTGCTGTGCTCCACTCATACTGCACCTCTGCACCGGGGGCGTGTCCTCACACTGCTGTGCGCCACTCATACTGCACCTCTGCACCGGGGGCGTGTCCTCACACTGCTGTGCTCCACTCATACTGCACCTCTGCACTGGGGGCCTGTCCTCACACTGCTGTGCTCCACACATAATGCACCTCTGCACTGGGGGCGTGTCCTCACACTGCTGTGCTCCACTCATACTGCACCTCTGCACCGGGGGCGTGTCCTCACACTGCTGTGCTCCACTCATACTGCACCGGGGGCGTGTCCTCACACTGCTGTGCTCCACTCATACTGCACCGGGGGCGTGTCCTCACACTGCTGTGCTCCACTCATACTGCACCTCTGCACTGTGGGCGTGTCCTCACACTGCTGTGCTCCACTCATACTGTACCTCTGCACTGGGGGCCTATCCTCACACTGCTGTGCTCCACTCATACTGTACTTCTGCACTGGGGGCCTATCCTCACACTGCTGTGCTCCACTCATACTGTATCTCTGCACTGGGGGCATGTCCTCACACTACTGTGCTCCACTCATACTGTACCTCTGCACTGGGGGCCTATCCTCACACTGCTGTGCTCCACTCATACTGTACTTCTGCACTGGGGGCCTATCCTCACACTGCTGTGCTCCACTCATACAGCACCTCTGCACTGGGGGCCTATCCTCACACTGCTGTGCTCCACTCATACTGTATCTCTGCACTGGGGGCATGTCCTCACACTACTGTGCTCCACTCATACAGCACCTCTGCACTGGGGGCCTATCCTCACACTGCTGTGCTCCACTCATACTGTATCTCTGCACTGGGGGCGTGTCCTCACACTGCTGGGCTCCACTCATACAGCACCTCTGCACTGGGGGCGTGTCCTCACACTGCTGGGCTCCACTCATAATGCACCTCTGCACTGGGGGCGTGTCCTCACACTGCTGGGCTCCACTCATACTGTATCTCTGCACTGGGGGCATGTCCTCACACTGCTGGGCTCCACTCATACTGTATCTCTGCACTGGGGGCATGTCCTCACACTGCTGTGCTCCACTCATACTGTATCTCTGCACTGGGGGCATGTCCTCACACTACTGTGCTCCACTCATACAGCACCTCTGCACTGGGGGTGTGTCCTCACACTACTGTGCTCCACTCATACAGCACCTCTGCACTGGGGGTGTGTCCTCACACTGCTGTCCTCTGTTTGCATTGAACTGCAGTAGTAGGCTTCTAGTAAAATACTACAGAGGGGACTAGCAGTGGGGCAGCTCAATGCAGAGAGCTAAAAGCACAGCAGTGTGAGGACAAGCCCCTAGAAGCTGCAACATAAACCCATATTTCACAGTCCTGATGCTACTAATAACAGCATACACAAAGGTCTGATTACACATCTCTCCAGGGAGGCTGCAGAGAGCACAGCCCAGCAGTGTGAGGTCTGATTACACATCTCTCCAGGGACAATACATAACACTGGCTGCAGGGAGCACAGAGCACAGCAGTGTGAGGTCTGATTACACATCTCTCCAGGGACAATACATAACACTGGCTGCAGAGAGCACAGAGCACAGTAGTGTGAGGTCTGATTACACATCTCTCCAGGGACATTACATAACACTGGAAACAGAGAGCACAGAGTACAGCAGTGTGAGGTCTGATTACACATCTCTCCAGGCACAATACATAACACTGGCTGCAGAGAGCACAGAGCACAGCAGTGTGAGGTCTGATCACACATCTCTCCAGGGACAATACATAACACTGGCTGCAGAGAGCACAGAGCACAGCAGTGTGAGGTCTGATTACACATCTCTCCAGGGACAATACATAACACACTGGCTGCAGAGAGCACAGAGCACAGCAGTGTGAGGTCTGATTACACATCTCTCCAGGGACATTACATAACACTGGCTGCAGAGAGCACAGAGCACAGCAGTGTGAGGTCTGATTACACATCTTTCCAGGGACAATACATAACACTGGCTGCAGAGAGCACAGAGCACAGCAGTGTGAGGTCTGATTACACATCTCTCCAGGGACAATACATAACACTGGCTGCAGAGAGCACAGAGCACAGCAGTGTGAGGGATGATTACACATCTCTCCAGGGACAATACATAACACTGGCTGCACAGAGCACAGCAGTGTGAGGTCTGATCACACATCTCTCCAGGGACAATACATAACACTGGCTACAGAGAGCACAGAGCACAGCAGTGTGAGGTCTGATTACACATCTCTCCAGGGACAGTACATAACACTGGCTGCAGAGAACACAGAGCACAGCAGTGTGAGGTCTGATTACACATCTCTCCAGGGACAATATATAACACTGGCTACAGAGAACACAGAGCACAGCAGTGTGAGGTCTGATTACACATCTCTCCAGGGACAATGCATAACACTGGCTGCAGAGAGCACAGAGCACAGCGGTGTGAGGTCTGATTACACATCTCTCCAGGGACAATACATAACACTGGCTGCAGAGAGCACATAGCACAGCAGTGTGAGGTCTGATTACACATCTCTCCAGGGACAATACATAGCACTGGCTGCAGAGAGCACAGAGCACAGCAGTGTGAGGACTGATTACACATCTCTCCAGGGACAATACATAACACTGGCTGCAGAGAGCACATAGCACAGCAGTGTGAGGTCTGATTACACATCTCTCCAGGGACAATACATAGCACTGGCTGCAGAGAGCACAGAGCACAGCAGTGTGAGGTCTGATTACACATCTCTCCAGGGACACTAACATTGGCTGCAGAGAGCACAGAGCACAGCAGTGTGAGACCAGGCTGAGTACTAGTTGTGTACACGCACTCCCGGCAGTGTAGTCGGGGGGTGGTCAGGCCTGCGGGCACTCACCATCGTGTAGCTCCACCACTTCCTCCGCTTCCTGACCTTTATCGTTGCTGCAACAAAAAAACAAAACAAACAAACGATTAGGAAAATATTTAGAAAACCAGAGAAGACGCAGAAGTTACAATGTATCAGATCTCTCTGCGGGGTCATGGCTTTGGTTTTGCACTGGACCAGGATTGAGCTGTAATACCGGGCACCGCCTGTAGCCACAGAGATGGCGCCGGACATCCCCTTATACAGGGCATGTGCTCTGCAGTAATATTATTGTAGGGGGGTTTGGCTGTTTCCTATTGTCATGGAGACCCCCGTGGGCTTCCATACCCATAATATAAGGTCCTACAGTCCCCACAGGGCGCCCCCTGGCTTCACTACTGGTCCCTGCGCTCGGTCACATGAGGACACGGCGCTCCGTCACGACTTTCCCTCCAGGATCCGGTGAAGTCATCTCCCCGTTCCCTCTTCTTGCATTTTAATCGGATTATCGGAGCGGATTAACCCTTCCCTGGCTGCACCGCACTACACGAGACGCTCAGCTCTGCTACATCACTGCACTCACAGGGAGGAGGTTTTTGCCAGTGACTTGCATATTTCTGCATAACTTTTAAAGAGACAGCGCATCACCTGGATCGTGTGATCTCCACGTACCCGGCCGCACTGCCTGCGGAGCTCCAACTACAGCTCCTAGCGTCAGGGAATGCTGGGAGTTGTAGTCTCCTGTATTTCAGTGCCTCGTATTAGATCTGGGGGGAGCAAACCTACCGACAGGGCAAGTCATCTATAGGGTATGTCACAGCCCCAATGTCTCTACCTGCAAACATCCGGGGTCTCTTAAAGGGATCAGGACATCTACGTTACACGTACATAGTAAATAAGGACCCCCGATGACTTGTGGGTGCACCTTTAGCATATGCACTTAAAGGGATCCAGAGGGTGAGATGATGCGCGGTGCCTGCGGGTGACCCACATATGTGACAGCGGAGGAGGGGGGGATTACACAAGGGACACGACCAGGATTGGGGGGAGCTCAGGGATAACATCTGCCACAGGGGGAGGAGTTCCCCCCTTTATGGGAGATAAGCAGTGGGTGCTGCTCGTCTCCCTACCCAGGAGGAAGCACCCGGACACCAGATATGTCGCAGTGATAAATGTGCTGCACTTCCCGTCTATGAAGGGGTTAACACCCATAAGACGAGATTCTTAAGACAGATAACGCTGTGCAGTCACGTGACGTCACCGCGGGCGATCATGTGACTGCTCCGTCTCCCTGCAGTCTGCACAGACACGCATGTAGCTTTACACCCAACTCCACCAACAACTAGTTGGCCAGCACCCAGCTTTACACATGGGGTACTGCCCGGCTCCCAGTAAAGCAGCTTGTACCTCCGGAGCTGTAATCCCTGCAGACACGTCAGCGCTGATCACTGTATGGTGTGTACACAGCACCGATACACTGACACGAAACCGCAGATCACAACGTCAGGGAGATGTCATGGGAGGTGCAGGACTACAGATCCCAGCAGAGGAGTGAGAGGATGGGGTCCTGTATATTACAGGGCAGGTCCTAGGAGCTATGCTCTGGCTAGGAGATCAATTCTGGATTAGGTCCGATACCCAGCACCAGTGAGCGCTGCTCCAATGTTACATCCATCAGTAACACTGCAATACCAGGCACCACCACTATACTACCAGGGCGCTAGCAGTACTGAGGGTCTGTACATCCTATGTAGGAGTAATCACCTATACAGGGGACTATATACATCATATACTGTGTATACAACACCCGATCCAGGGGGCGAGATATATACAGTGTATAATACACACAGCACATTATATACCATCATTATACACCAATGTATCAGGACATCGTTACATAATATCATTAGGAACGCAAGTTATATAATATTATACACTGATAGTATACAGACAGTATATAGTGTGTATGCCCCCACAGACAGTATATAGTGTGTATGCCCCCACAGACAGTATATAGTGTGTATGCCCCCACAGACAGTATATAGTGTGTATGCCCCCACAGACAGTATATAGTGTGTATGCCCCCACAGACAGTATATAGTGTGTATGCCCCCACAGACAGTATATAGTGTGTATGCCCCCACAGACAGTATATAGTGTGTATGCACCCACAGACAGTATATAGTGTGTATGCCCCCACAGACAGTATATAGTGTGTATGCCCCCACAGACAGTATATAGTGTGTATGCCCCCACAGACAGTATATAGTGTGTATGCAGCCACAGACAGTATATAGTGTGTATGCAGCCACAGACAGTATATAGTGTGTATGCAGCCACAGACAGTATATAGTGTGTATGCCCCCACAGACAGTATATAGTGTGTATGCCCCCACAGACAGTATATAGTGTGTATGCCCCCACAGACAGTATATAGTGTGTATGCCCCCACAGACAGTATATAGTGTGTATGCCCCCACAGACAGTATATAGTGTGTATGCAGCCACAGACAGTATATAGTGTGTATGCCCCCACAGACAGTATATAGTGTGTATGCCCCCACAGACAGTATATAGTGTGTATGCAGCCACAGACAGTATATAGTGTGTATGCCCCCACAGACAGTATATAGTGTGTATGCCCCCACAGACAGTATATAGTGTGTATGCCCCCACAGACAGTATATAGTGTGTATGCCCCCACAGACAGTATATAGTGTGTATGCAGCCACAGACAGTATATAGTGTGTATGCAGCCACAGACAGTATATAGTGTGTATGCAGCCACAGACAGTATATAGTGTGTATGCAGCCACAGACAGTATATAGTGTGTATGCAGCCACAGACAGTATATAGTGTGTATGCCCCCACAGACAGTATATAGTGTGTATGCACCCACAGACAGTATATAGTGTGTATGCACCCACAGGCCTGTGATATTCCTGCACCCAGAACATACATACATATATATATATATTATACACTGTGATATACAGGGATATATATAATCTCTGCACCAAGTGCCATTGCATGCAGGGCACTGGGGCCCCTGGACTAGTCACATTTACTGGTTCAGGCCCTAATGGCTTCAAGGATGGCAGTGGTGACCCCATGGACAGCAGAGAGTGCTGTGGGTGCAGCCTAAATTGTTAGTTGTCATATGGGTCCCAAAGGTGTTGGGGTCAGCAGTGAGGGCCCCCCGGAGGGGTCAGGCCTGCCCTGTGCGGCCCCCGGAGGGGTCAGGCCTGCCCTGTGCGGCCCCCGGAGGGGTCAGGCCTGCCCTGTGCGGCCCCCGGAGGGGTCAGGCCTGCCCTGTGCGGCCCCCGGAGGGGTCAGGCCTGCCCTGTGCGGCCCCCGGAGGGGTCAGGCCTGCCCTGTGCGGCCCCCGGAGGGGTCAGGCCTGCCCTGTGCGGCCCCCGGAGGGGTCAGGCCTGCCCTGTGCGGCCCCCGGAGGGGTCAGGCCTGCCCTGTGCGGCCCCCGGAGGGGTCAGGCCTGCCCTGTGCGGCCCCCGGAGGGGTCAGGCCTGCCCTGTGCGGCCCCCGGAGGGGTCAGGCCTGCCCTGTGCGGCCCCCGGAGGGGTCAGGCCTGCCCTGTGCGGCCCCCGGAGGGGTCAGGCCTGCCCTGTGCGGCCCCCGGAGGGGTCAGGCCTGCCCTGTGCGGCCCCCGGAGGGGTCAGGCCTGCCCTGTGCGGCCCCCGGAGGGGTCAGGCCTGCCCTGTGCGGCCCCCGGAGGGGTCAGGCCTGCCCTGTGCGGCCCCCGGAGGGGTCAGGCCTGCCCTGTGCGGCCCCCGGAGGGGTCAGGTCTGCCCTGTGCGGCCCCCGGAGGGGTCAGGTCTGCCCTGTGCGGCCCCCGGAGGGGTCAGGTCTGCCCTGTGCGGCCCCCGGAGGGCTCAGGTCTGCCCTGTGCGGCCCCCGGAGGGGTCAGGTCTGCCCTGTGCGGCCCCCGGAGGGGTCAGGTCTGCCCTGTGCGGCCCCTGGAGGGGTCAGGCCGGCCCTGTGTGGCCCCTGTGCCCTGCCCCCGGTGTAGGCCGCAGCCTGGCTGTAGATTTCTCACCTGGCGGCGGCGGAGGAGTCGAGGCTCTGGTCCAGCATGTCCATGTGTCGGGGCTGGGGCAGGGAGAGGCCCCCCCGGGTCAGGCTGTGCGGGGCCGGGGCCCGGGGCGGCCCGGGGAGGAGGAGGCGGAGGCGGGAGGCCCGGCGGATCTGATCACGGGGACAAACACACGGGTCATGTGAGGAGATCCCTTCCCTGCCTCTCCTGCACCGCCGCCGGGACACGTGAGGAGAAGGGAGGCGGGGAGAAGCGGCGGCACCTGACAGCGGCCGAGCACCGGGGAGAAGCAGCAGCGGCGGAGGAGCGGCGGGCGGATCCCAGCGAGCGGGAGGGCACAAAACACGAGCGGGCGGGCCCCACACACACAGCGAGAACACTACGCTCACACCACGAGCGGGCGGGCCCGACACACACAAAGCGCAGCGCCAGGAGGGAAATGCAGCGCGGGCGGGCGCGGCAAACACCGCAATCTACCAGTGACTGCCAGCGCAGAGCGGGCGGGCGCGAGACTCCTCCAACACCACCACCAGCACAATCTCATGGTTCACGTCCGCTGTTATGTCTACAAAGCGGGGCGGGCGGGCGGGCGGCTAATTTGTTTCTGTTTAGGATGAATGTTTCACGTTATTTCATAGATTTTTCACGTTTTTTTTCGGCAGGATCGCGGGGACAGCGCTCCCTTTACCTTCACATCTTATTTTATTATACTTTTTTTTTGTAATCGGTCGTTGCTGTGAAGTGTTTTTTTATTATTTCACCTAAGACATGATAAGGAGGTGGAAGGGGGGATAATAAGAAAACATAAACGTTTCCAAAGCGCGTCCTCGACAAGCGCCAAATTCCGCGGGGACGCGCATGAGTTTGAACAAAGACCTTTATAAGCTCCGCCCACATAACGCATAAAAGGGGCGTGGCTGTCGGCTGTCAGCTTCTGCGTCATGTGATAAGCCCCGGGGGGAGGGGGGGGGGCACGTGACGTGCGCTGGGCGCGGGAGGACGTCTGGGTCCTAGCGCGAGTCCCCTATGTCCTCCCCCTTCCCTCCCATAGACACCAGTACACATTGAGCCGTCTTTTGGTATCTCCACGTTCAACTTCTTCTTCGTTTTTTTTTATTTTAATATATATATTTGCATGCTGAACATAAAACTACGGACATTTATTATTTTAGAGTCTTTCTGGAGGGAGAGGGTGACATTTTTTTGTGACTTTTTTTGGTAAATGGCCAGGATAGCCACGCCCTTAAAAAAAATAAAAAAATAAAAATTGAGATTGCCCTGATTTGTCTGTAATAACTGAGTGATACGCCCTGGTCATGTCACATCTATGACCGTTATAACTCCTCCCCTCTGTTTCAGGTGTGACAGTTGGCCCCGCCCCCTCCCTATACTTACCCGTTACCTTGAGATCTGGGGTCCTCATACAGCAGGGGGTGCAGCGCACTATAATAACTACATCGACATATCGGCCTATCAAAACACCAATCAGGGCACCAAAATGCATGAACTCCGCCTCCTGACTCCATAGAAACTGCTTAGGTGTGGAGGGATCACATGACACAAAGCACCAGTAAGGGAGCTAGAAAGACGGCCCCACCCCCTGGTAACGGGTGTAGCCAATGAGCAGCAAAATGAGTCATGTGACCCCCTTACTGATCTGCTGAATGGATGGAGTCAGGGGGTGGGGCTTATTTCTTTATTAAATTAAAGGACCCGCCTTTTTGGTAATGTCTAAAAATAAATTGAAAAAATCTTGATGTTCGGGGTCTTCATCAGGGAATGGAAAGAAATCCCTGCCCTTGTTTACATGGAATTATTTTCATTAAAAAACTTGTCATGTGACCAGGTGCTTTGTCTGCTGAAATGTTAAAAAAGCGGTATGGGGGTGGAGCTTATAGTTAAAAAATGAACCCCGCCCCCTGACCATAGAAACGGAGGGATCCTGTCAGCCATTTTGAGATCATGACACAGCCACCTGATTGGTGCTTTACTCTAAGCCCCTCCCCCTTGACTCCTTGGTACCAGCAAGAGTTTTCATCCATAAAGCAGGTGTATTGGTCACATGACCGCTTTCTATGTAGCATGAACTCGTTATTATCAAAGGATCCGCCCTATTGGTCACATATGTAAATGACTTGTGAAATCATCAGAACAAATCTATGAATAACAAGGCACAGGGTAAATGACATCTCATAGGAAGGTATTGTCACCACGGAGACTGCAGACTCCGCCCACCTGACTCCGCAGATAGTCAGATGGCGGATTAGAGGGGTCTCACCACCAGGGGGCGCCTCTGTCACCACAGCCGCTCGTCACATCTTCGTGCTCTTCCTGTAGTGACTTCAGTATAAGACCCTCATAGAAACGCCCTCAACCACGTTCACACACAGCAGATACTGATGGACACTGGTTTCTGTGTTTGTAAGATAAAATAAAGTTTTTTTAGAAATTTTTTTATGTTTGTTATTTTAATATCTCACGTGGAGTCTTTCCCGATACGTCAGACACCTACAGATGTCAGCACGTTTCCTCCGCCATGCTTTACACTGCAGCTCGGCTTTTCTCCAGCTCTCTGCATCGTTAGATAGACGCCGCTCCGCTGATCGTAACGCAGTTGGAATTTTTTCTCTAGCCCCCAGCGTTCCCGAGTAATCGGTGCTGTAAGTTTTGGCAGCTCCGTATGCTAATTAGGCTCTATATTGTCAGGTGGGTGGTGCCAGGATGTCTGCTAACGTCTAGGACCACCCACCTGACAGTAGAGAGATAAATAATCTACTCAAACTTACAGGACTGATTGCTCGGGAACGGTGGGGGCTAGAGAAAAAATTCCAACTGCATCGGAATCAGTGAAGCCTCAACTATTACAGGTAGAGAGGAGGTGTGGAGGTCTCTTTAAAGAGATCTTCCACCTAGAGCCAAATTAGGCATCCATAGTCATCTCATCCAGCATCTAGGTGGAGGGTCACTGCCATGTGTTGTGTCTTATGAAGCTTGATGCTCCCCACTTCATCAAAGTATCCAATTACTGTTCCAATCCTGCGGCAAAGGCTCCGCACATGGCGTGTACAAATGTTGAACAACAAGCACTTTAAGACTGTCTGGAAAACTGAACAGATAGGCTCCTCCCATTGGTCAAGGGGGCGGAGCAATAGTTATCCAAAAAAAATGTAGTTACAAACTGCACCAGGTCTATGAACCAGTTCCCATCAGAAGCCGTGAGGGTGGTGGTTGTGTAAGAGCGTGACACAGATTCACGACTCGGCTCTAGGTCCCTGCGGTGTCCTGGAAATGGGGTCTTGGTCTGATAATAGCAGAGTCAGCACAATCAATGTTCTCATTGTAAACCACAGGAATAGTCTGTAGCGTAATGGTGGCCCACCACTCGTATGACTCCTCCCCCAATCCAGGGGATGCTACCTGATGGATGGACCCAGGTCCATTGTATGTGACTTAGCATCATGGAACAGACGTGGCTCCTCACACGGATCATGTTCGTGGTACTTTTGCTTCCAGGAGGTAAGTCCTGCCAGGTGGTGGGGGATACAGAGGTTACAGTGACAAGAAGGGGTCCGGCAAGTCCATCTGCCACATTGCAAGACCCCAGCGTTACAAGGTTCTGGATAGATGCCCTCTTGTCTTCACTGTTTTACTCAACCAAGCTCAACCTTCCACCAGAAGCCCCAATAGTCACCTGCCGTTTGTGTTTTTTGAGTGGATGTTAAAAATGGGTGGAATCCATAAAACATCAAGAGAACGTACAAACTCCATTCAGATATGTGTCAGGTTCAAACCCAATACCATATCTTTACCATACATAGGATGACAAGGTCCTGAAGACCCCAGTATGTCTCTAGACATAGGTGGTCCAAGAGAATCCTGCTATATTCCGGTGTAATGTAGAGACTCACTAAAGAGAGGTCAATGTAGTCTTCAAGTATAAAAGTTTTATTAAAATGTCCTACAAATGTAAGTTTGTGACCATGTAATTCCTTCATCGTGTGCGTCCTTGACCTCTTACTGTATATTCCTGACTTTGAAAGTTCTTCACCATGTCAGTTCAATGTCCATTCTTCAACATTTAAGTTCTTCATCATGTAAGTTCTTCCCCTTGTAGGTCTTTCACCATGTATGTTCTTCATCTTATAGGTCTTTAACCATAAATGTTCTTGACCATATATGTCCTTCACCATGTTTGTATTTCAACTTTTAGGTCCTTCACCATGTATGTTCTTCACTATGTATGTTCTTCAACTTTTAGGTTCTTCTCATGTATGTTCTTCACCATATATGTTCTTCACCTTTTAGGTTCTTCACCATGTATGTTCTTCACCTTGTAGGTCTTTCACCATAAATGTTCTTGACCATCTATGTCCTTCACCATATTTGTATTTCAACCTTTAGGTCCTTCACCATGTATGTTCTTCACCTTTTAGGTCCTTCACCATGTATGTTCTTCACCTTTTAGGTCCTTCACCATGTATGTTCTTCACCTTTTAGGTCCTTCACCATGTATGTTCTTCACCTTTTAGGTCCTTCACCATGTATGTTCTTCACCTTGTAGGTCTTTCACCTAAATGTTCTTCACCATGTATGTTCTTCACCTTTTAGGTTCTTCAGCATGTATGTTCTTCACCTTGTAGGTCTTTCACCATAAATGTTCTTGACCATATATGTCCTTCACCATATTTATATTTCAACCTTTAGGTCCTTCACCATGTATGTTCTTCACCTTTTAGGTCCTTCACCATGTATGTTCTTCACCTTTTAGGTCCTTCACCATGTATGTTCTTCACCTTTTAGGTCCTTCACCATGTATGTTCTTCACCTTTTAGGTCCTTCACCATGTATGTTCTTGACTCTCTATGTGTTACTTATTATGATCTTGACCATGTAAGCTCTTTAGTTCTTGACTATCTATATTCTTGACCATGTCAATTCTTCACATTTGTCCTTGATTACTTGTATGTTTTCAATGTAAGTTACAAACCGACACAAAACTTTATAGTAGTGCTATTGACTATGTAAGTTCTTCACAATGTATATTATTAACAATGTACCCTTGTACCCATGTTTGAGTCCTTGACTACGTTATGTTCCTGACCATGTATGTTCTTCACAATGTAAGTTGTTCTCACTATACGTGTTCTTAACATTTTCTGATCCTGATTATGTAGGTTATTGGTTCTGTATTGACCGTTCAGGCTCCTTGCATTGTCTATGACTGCTCATGTTCTTGCCCATGGATGTTCTTCACAATTTTTGTTCTTGACTCTCAGGTTCTGGAACACGTATGATCTTTGCTCTAAATGATGTTCACCTTGAATATTCTTGATCATGTATGTTCTTTCCTCTATATGATCTTGACTTTGTATGTCCCTCACTGTATATGACTATGTATGATTCTTACTGGAGATCTTCTTGACTTCAATTCTTGCTTAGGTCAGAACTTAACTGATCCATTGTTTTCCACCTCCAGGGATGTTGGATCTGAACGTGTTGCAGTCACCTGTGTCTCTGGTTGTCGCTCAGGGCCAGCATGCCAGGCTCGGGTGCTTCTTCTCTGCTGAGTCCAGTAGAAAAGGTGCCGTGTCCTGGTACAAGTCTCATCCGGATGGGAACATGAGCACCAGCCACATCGTCCCTCTGAGGAACCGCTTCTCTCTTGCTCATCCAAAGACTTACCTGAGCGAGGGAGACGTATCACTGGTCATCAGTAATGTCACCAGGGAGGACGCTGGCATGTACTACTGCAAGGTGCACATATGGGAGAAGCCGAAGGAGGAGGGGCCGGGCACCCGCCTCATTGTGCACGGTATGAGACTATGGCCATCATTTGTCCTTTGGGCTTTGTCCATCTGTTTTTTGAGAATTTTCTTGGCTTTTCTGCTGGTCAGATGTATCTAAGCAGTTTTTCCTTAATGTTACATGTGGTGTTTTGTCTTTAGTGAATTTTTAATTTTTGGAACAAAATTCACAAAAAGTCTCCAAAAGTTGCAGTCTAATTTCTACGCCTGGTCAGGGGCAGCCTAAGATCTTTTTTAATTGACTTTTTTTTTTAAAAAGTTGCAACTTTCACATCTGGATTCAAGTGATAAATTTAGAGAAATCAGCAGAAAACTAGACATTGGCGACGTTTCAAAGGAGTTTTAGGCGCAAAAAAAGTCGCAAATGAGCAAAAACACCATGAAAAGTCTCAAAAATTCAAGAAAAAGGCAAGCCAAAAGTTTGATACATGCGCCCCACTGAATTGTTTAAATCACAGAATATTCATGTGTTTGCAATGTGCAGTCACAGTCCAGACCTAAATCTCATTGAGAATCCGAGGCTTTACCGACATTTTCAAACCAATATGACAGAGGCGGACAGAACAAGGAAGAACCCTCCAGCCTCTAGATGTACAGAGAAGAATGGGGGAACATCCAGCCTCTAGATGTACAAAGAAGAATGGGGGGACCTCCAGCCTCTAGATGTACAAAGAAGAATGGGGGGACCTCCAGCCTCTAGATGTACAAAGAAGAATGGGGGGACCTCCAGCCTCTAGATGTACAAAGAAGAATGGGGGAACCTCCAGCCTCTAGATGTACAAAGAAGAATGGGGGAACCTCCAGCCTCTAGATGTACAGAGAAGAATGGAGGGACCACCAGCCTCTAGATGTACAAAGAAGAATGGGGGGAAACCTCCAGCCTCTAGATGTACAAAGAAGAATGGGGGAACCTCAAGCCTCTAGATGTACAGAGAAGAATGGGGGAACCTCCAGCCTCTAGATGTACAAAGAAGAATGGGGGAACCTCCAGCCTCTAGATGTATAAAGAAGAATGGGGGGAACCTCCAGCCTCTAGATGTACAAAGAAGAATGGTGGAACCTCCAGCCTCAAGATGTACAGAGAAGAATGGGGGAACCTCCAGCCTCTAGATGTACAAAGAAGAATGGGGAGAACCTCCAGCCTCTAGATGTACAGAGAAGAATGGGGGAACCTCCAGCCTCTAGATGTACAAAGAAGAATGGAGGAACCTCCAGCCTCTAGATGTACAAAGAAGAATGGGGGAACCTCCAGCCTCTAGATGTACAAAGAAGAATGGGGGAGCCTCCAGCCTCTAGATGTACAAAGAAGAATGGGGGGAACCTCCAGCCTCTAGATGTACAAAGAAGAATGGGGGGAACCTCTAGATGTACAAAGAAGAATGGAGGAACCTCCAGCCTCTAGATGTACAAAGAAGAATGGAGGAACCTCCAGCCTCTAGATGTACAAAGAAGAATGGGGGGACCCTCCAGATGTACAAAGAAGAATGGGGGGAACCTCCAGCCTCTAGATGTACAAAGAAGAATGGGGGGAACCTCCAGATGTACAAAGAAGAATGGGGGAACCTCCAGCCTCTAGATGTACAAAGAAGAATGGAGGAACCTCCAGCCTCTAGATGTACAAAGAAGAATGGGGGAACCTCCAGCCTCTAGATGTACAGAGAAGAATGGAGGAACCTCCAGCCTCTAGATGTACAAAGAAGAATGGGGGAACCTCCAGCCTCTAGATGTACAGAGAAGAATGGGGGAACCTCCAGCCTCTAGATGTACAAAGAAGAATGGGGGGAAACCTCCAGCCTCTAGATGTACAAAGAAGAATGGGGGAACCTCCAGCCTCTAGATGTACAGAGAAAAATGGGGGAACCTCCAGCCTCTAGATGTACAAAGAAGAATGGGGGAACCTCCAGCCTCTAGATGTATAAAGAAGAATGGGGGGAACCTCCAGCCTCTAGATGTACAAAGAAGAATGGTGGAACCTCCAGCCTCAAGATGTACAGAGAAGAATGGGGGAACCTCCAGCCTCTAGATGTACAAAGAAGAATGGAGGAACCTCCAGCCTCTAGATGTACAAAGAAGAATGGGGAGAACCTCCAGCCTCTAGATGTACAGAGAAGAATGGGGGAACCTCCAGCCTTTAGATGTACAAAGAAGAATGGAGGAACCTCCAGCCTCTAGATGTACAAAGAAGAATGGGGGAACCTCCAGCCTCTAGATGTACAAAGAAGAATGGGGGAGCCTCCAGCCTCTAGATGTACAAAGAAGAATGGGGGGAACCTCCAGCCTCTAGATGTACAAAGAAGAATGGGGGGAACCTCTAGATGTACAAAGAAGAATGGAGGAACCTCCAGCCTCTAGATGTACAAAGAAGAATGGAGGAACCTCCAGCCTCTAGATGTACAAAGAAGAATGGGGGGACCCTCCAGATGTACAAAGAAGAATGGGGGGAACCTCCAGCCTCTAGATGTACAAAGAAGAATGGGGGGGAACCTCCAGATGTACAAAGAAGAATGGGGGAACCTCCAGCCTCTAGATGTACAAAGAAGAATGGGGAACCTCCAGCCTCTAGATGTACAAAGAAGAATGGGGGGAACCTCTAGATGTACAAAGAAGAATGGAGGAACCTCCAGCCTCTAGATGTACAAAGAAGAATGGGGGAACCTCCAGCCTCTAGATGTACAAAGAAGAATGGGGGAACCTCCAGCCTCTAGATGTACAGAGAAGAATGGGAGGAACCTCCAGCCTCTCGATGTACAAAGAAGAATGGGGGAACCTCCAGCCTCTAGATGTACAAAGAAGAATGGGGGAACCTCCAGCCTCTAGATGTACAGAGAAGAATGGGAGGAACCTCCAGCCTCTCGATGTACAAAGAAGAATGAAGGAACCTCCAGCCTCTAGATGTACAAAGAAGAATGAAGGAACCGCCAGCCTCTAGATGTACAAAGATAATGGAGGAATCTCCAGCCTCTAGATGTACAAAGAAGAATGGGAGGAACCTCCAGCTTCTAGATGTACAAAGAAGAATGGAGGAACCTCCAGCCTCTAGATGTACAGAGAAGAATGAAGGAACCTCCAGCCTCTAGATGTACAAAGAAGAATGGAGGAACCTCCAGCCTCTAGATGTACAAAGAAGAATGGAGAAACCTCCAGCCTTTAGATGTACAAATAAGAATGGGGGAACCTCCAGCCTCTAGATGTACAAATAAGAATGGAGGAACCTCCAGCCTCTAGATGTACAAAGAAGAATGGAGGAACCTCCAGCCTCTAGATGTACAGAGAAGAATGGGGAACCCCCAGCCTCTAGATGTACAAAGAAGAATGGGGGAACCTCCAGCCTCTAGATGTACAAAGAAGAATGGAGGAACCTCCAGCCTCTAGATGTACAGAGAAGAATTGGGGAAACCTCCAGCCTCTAGATGTACAAAGAAGAATGGGGGGAACCTCCAGCCTCTAGATGTACAGAGAAGAATGGGGGCAACATCCAGCCTCTAGATGTACAAAGAAGAATGGGGGAACCTCCAGCCTCTAGATGTACAAAGAAGAATGAAGGAACCTCCAGCCTCTAGATGTACAAAGAAGAATGGAGGAACCTCCAGCCTCAAGATGTACAAAGAAGAATGGGGAACCTCCAGCCTCTAGATGTACAAAGAAGAATGGGGGAACCTCCAGCCTCTAGATGTACAAAGAAGAATGGAGGGACCACCAGCCTCTAGATGTACAAAGAAGAATGAAGGAACCTCCAGCCTCTAGATGTACAAAGAAGAATGGGAACAACCTCCAGCCTCTAGATGTACAAAGAAGAATGGGGGAACCTCCAGCCTCTAGATGTACAAAGAAGAATGGTGGAACCTCCAGCCTCTAAATGTACAAAGAAGAATGGGGGAACCTCCAGCCTCTAGATGTACAAAGAAGAATGAAGGAACCTCCAGCCTCTAGATGTACAAAGAAGAATGGGGGAACCTCCAGCCTCTAGATGTGCAAAGAAGAATGAAGGAACCTCCAGCCTCTAGATGTACAAAGAAGAATGGGGGAACCTCCAGCCTCTAGATGTACAAAGAAGAATGGGATGAACCTCCAGCCTCTAGATGTGCAAAGAAGAATGAAGGAACCTCCAGCCTCTAGATGTACAAAGAAGAATGGGGGAACCTCCAGCCTCTAGATGTGCAAAGAAGAATGAAGGAACCTCCAGCCTCTAGATGTGGAGAGGAGAATGGGGGAACCTCCAGCCTCTAGATGTGCAAAGAAGAATGAAGGAACCTCCAGGCTCTAGATGTACAAAGAAGAATGGGGGAACCTCCAGCCTCTAGATGTACAGAGAAGAATGAGGAACCTCCAGCCTCTAGATGTACAGAGAAGAATGAGGATCCTCCAGCCTCTAGATGTACAAAGAAGAATGGAGGAACCTCCAGCCTCTAGATGTACAAAGAAGAATGTGGGAACCTCCAGCCTCTAGATGTACAAAGAAGAATGGGGGAACCTCCAGCCTCTAGATGTACAAAGAAGAATGGAGGAACCTCCAGCCTCTAGATGTACAGAGAAGAATGGGGAAACATTCAGCCTCTAGATGTACAGAGAAGAATGGGTGGAACCTCCAGACTCTATATGTACAAAGAAGAATGGAGGAACCTCCAGCCTCTAGATGTACAGAGAAGAATGGGGGGACCTCCAGCCTCTAGATGTGCAAAGAAGAATAGAGGAACCTCCAGCCTCTAGATGTACAAAGAAGAATAGAGGAACCTCCAGCCTCTAGATGTACAAAGAAGAATGGGGGAACCTCCAGCCTCTAGATGTACAGAGAAGAATGGGAGAACCTGCAGCCTCTAGATGTACAGAGAAGAATGAGGAACCTCCAGCCTCTAGATGTACAAAGAAGAATGGGGGAACCTCCAGCCTCTAGATGTACAAAGAAGAATGGGGGAACCTCCAGCCTCTAGATGTACAAAGAAGAATGGGGGAACCTCCAGCCTCTAGATGTACAGAGAAGAATGGGAGAACCTGCAGCCTCTAGATGTACAGAGAAGAATGGAGGAACCTCCAGCCTCTAGATGTACAAAGAAGAATGGAGGAACCTCCAGCCTCTAGATGTACAAAGAAGAATGGGGGAACCTCCAGCCTCTAGATGTACAAAGAAGAATGGGGGGACCTCCAGCCTCTAGATGTACAAAGAAGAATGGGAGAACCTGCAGCCTCTAGATGTACAAAGAAAAATGGGGAACCACCAGCCTCTAGATGTACAAAGAAGAATGGGGGAACCTCCAGCCTCTAGATGTACAACGAAGAATGGGGGAACCTCCAGCCTCTAGATGTACAGAGAAGAATGGGAGAACCTGCAGCCTCTAGATGTACAGAGAAGAATGGAGGAACCTCCAGCCTCTAGATGTACAAAGAAGAATGGAGGAACCTCCAGCCTCTAGATGTACAAAGAAGAATGGGGGAACCTCCAGCCTCTAGATGTACAAAGAAGAATGGGGGGACCTCCAGCCTCTAGATGTACAAAGAAGAATGGGAGAACCTGCAGCCTCTAGATGTACAAAGAAAAATGGGGAACCACCAGCCTCTAGATGTACAAAGAAGAATGGGAGAACCTGCAGCCTCTAGATGTACAGAGAAGAATGGTGGAACCTCCAGCCTCTAGATGTACAAAGAAGAATGGGGGAACCTCCAGCCTCTAGATGTACAAAGAAGAATGGAGGAACCTCCAGCCTCTAGATGTACAGAGAAGAATGGGGGGAACCTCCAGCCTCTAGATGTACAGAGAATAATGGAGGAACCTCCAGCCTTTAGATGTACAAAGAAGAATGGGGGAACCTCCAGCCTCTAGATGTACAAAGAAGAATGGGGGAACCTCCAGCCTCTAGATGTACAAAGAAGAATGGGGGAACATCCAGCCTCTAGATGTACAGAGAATAATGGAGGCACCTCCAGCCTCTAGATGTACAAAGAAGAATGGAGGAACCTCCAGCCTCTAGATGTACAAAGAAGAATGGAGGAACCTCCAGCCTCTAGATGTACAAAGAAGAATGGGGGAACCTCCAGCCTCTAGATGTACAAAGAAGAATGGGGGGACCTCCAGCCTCTAGATGTACAGAGAATAATGGAGGCACCTCCAGCCTCTAGATGTACAAAGAAGAATGGAGGAACCTCCAGCCTCTAGATGTACAAAGAAGAATGGAGGAACCTCCAGCCTCTAGATGTACAGAGAAGAATGGGGAACCTCCAGCCTCTAGATGTACAAAGAAGAATGGGGGAACCTCCACCTTCTAGATGTACAGAGAAGAATGGGGGAACCTCCAGCCTCTAGATGTACAAAGAAGAATGGGGGAACCTCCAGCCTCTAGATGTACAAAGAAGAATGGAGGAACCTCCAGCCTCTAGATGTACAAAGAAGAATGGAGGAACCTCCAGCCTCTAGATGTACAAAGAAGAATGGGGGGAACCTCCAGCCTCTAGATGTACAGAGAAGAATGGGGGGACCTCCAGCCTCTAGATGTACAAAGAAGAATGGGAGGAACCTCCAGCCTCTAGATGTACAAAGAAGAATGGGGGAACCTCCAGCCTCTAGATGTATAGAGAAGAATGGGGGAACCTCCAGCCTCTAGATCTACAGAGAAGAATGGAGGAACCTCCAGCCTCTAGATGTACAGAGAAGAATGGGGGAACCTCCAGCCTCTAGGTGTACAGAGAAGAATGGGGGGACCTCCAGCCTCTAGATGTACAAAGAAGAATGGGGGGACCTCCAGCCTCTAGATGTACAAAGAAGAATGGGGGGACCTCCAGCCTCTAGATGTACAAAGAAGAATGGGGGGACCTCCAGCCTCTAGATGTACAAAGAAGAATGGGGGGACCTCCAGCCTCTAGATGTACAGAGAAGAATGGGGGAACCTCCAGCCTCTAGATGTACAAAGAAGAATGGGAGAACCTGCAGCCTCTAGATGTACAAAGAAGAATGGAGGAACCTCCAGCCTCTAGATGTACAAAGAAGAATGGGGGAACCTCCAGCCTCTAGATGTACAGAGAAGAATGGAGGAACCTCCAGCCTCTAGATGTACAAAGAAGAATGGAGGAACCTCCAGCCTCTAGATGTACAAAGAAGAATGGAGGAACCTCCAGCCTCTAGATGTACAAAGAAGAATGGGGGAACCTCCAGCCTCTAGATGTACAGAGAAGAATGGGGGAACCTCCAGCCTCTAGATGTACAGAGAAGAATGGGGGAACCTCCAGCCTCTAGATGTACAGAGAAGAATGGGGGAACCTCCAGCCTCTAGATGTACAAAGTTTTGGTAAAACAGACATCACATATGACCTGTAGATTCTCACATATCCTGTTTCCTTGTGTGTTTCCATTCTCAGCTCCTCCTTCACCCCCTGAGATTCACCTGAAGGTCTCCACCAGGTCACAGGAAGACGTGACCTTGACCTGCCTCACATCCGGCTACTACCCTCCAGAGGTGGCTGTATCCTGGCAGAGCAGTGACATTGACTTACCGGCTCCTGGACCGTTAGAGATCTGGAAGTCAGAAGATGGCGACTTTCGAGCTTCCCGTCTCCTGGTTTTACCTTCTCGCTTGCTGACAGTTTCCTGCATTGTCCATCACATTTCCCTGGCGGCTCCAGTGTCCACCAACTACTCTCATGGTGAGTCGGGGTCCGACCATGATCCTCGGGTGTCGTTTCTTAGCTTTGCCACTAGATGGCAGTAAGTCCTTTATCTTCCATGTTCCTTGTTTGTAAATTTTTTTTTTGTTTTTGGATTCTGTTTGTTTTTTAGATTTTTCCACATTCGGATCAATTGGATATGAACTTGTAGGATATCTGAATATTCTTAAAATCGCTCTGATCCTCGGCCTCACTGTCGCTATTCTTCTCACAGGTAACACGACTTTTGTCATTTCTAAAAAAAAAATTAATTTCCTGAGAAATTTGGGTGACCCTGAATGGCAGTCATTGCTGAGGGGCAAACTTGCTCTTCAGGACACAGGGAAAGCTGGGTGACAGCCCTATGTGGTTCATAGTCATGATCTGTATTGCTCTGTTTTATTCCTAGTGCAAAAGAGATGCAAACACAAATGAGAAGAGGGAAGACCTGAGATATTCAGTATTTATGTGAGTAAAATCTCCCCCGGAAAACCAAATTGTAGATTTGTAACTTTGTAGATAAACTTTTGGTTAAAGGAAAACTGTCAGCAGCCAGTGTTATGTATTGTCCCTGGAGAGATGTGTAATCAGACCTCACACTGCTGTGCTCTGTGCTCTCTGCAGACAGTGTTATGTATTGAACCTGGAGAGATGTGTAATCAGACCTCACACTGCTGTGCTCTGTGCACTCTGCAGCCAGTGTTACGTATTGTCCCTGGAGAGATGTGTAATCAGACCTCACACTGCTGTGCTCTGTGCTCTCTGCAGCCAGTGTTATGTATTGTCCCTGGAGAGATGTGTAATCAGACCTTTGTGCATGTTGTTAGTAGCAGCAGGACTGTAAAAATAATGTTATATTCCAGGTTTGGTATATACACTTGTGATGTATCCTCACACTGCTGTGCTCTCTGCAAGCAGTGTTATGTATTGTCCCTGGAGAGATGTGTAATCAGACCTCACACTGCTGTGCTCTGTGCTCTCTGCAGCCAGTGTTATGTATTGTCCCTGGAGAGATGTGTAATCAGACCTCACACTGCTGTGCTCTGTGCTCTCTGCAGCCAGTGTTATGTATTGTCCCTGGAGAGATGTGTAATCAGACCTCACACTGCTGTGCTCTGTGCTCTCTGCAAGCAGTGTTATGTATTGTCCCTGGAGAGATGTGTAATCAGACCTCACACTGCTGTGCTCTGTGCTCTCTACAGCCAGTGTTATGTATTGTCCCTGGAGAGATGTGTAATCAGACCTCACACTGCTGTGCTCTGTGCTCTCTGCAGCCAGTGTTATGTATTGTCCCTGGAGAGATGTGTAATCAGACCTCACACTGCTGTGCTCTGTGCTCTCTGCAGCCAGTGTTATGTACTGTCCCTGGAGAGATGTGTAATCAGACCTCACACTGCTGTGCTCTGTGCTCTCTGCAGCCAGTGTTATGTATTGTCCCTGGAGAGATGTGTAATCAGACCTCACACTGCTGTGCTCTGTGCTCTCTGCAGCCAGGGTTAGGTATTTTCCCTGCAGAGATGTGTAATCAGACCTCACACTGCTGTGCTCTGTGCTCTCTGCAGCCAGTGTTATGTATTGTCCCTGGAGAGATGTGTAATCAGACCTCACACTGCTGTGCTCTCTGCAGCCAGTGTTATGTACTGTCCCTGGAGAGATGTGTAATCAGACCTCACACTGCTGTGCTCTGTGCTCTCTGCAGCCAGTGTTATGTATTGTCCCTGGAGAGATGTGTAATTAGACCTCACACTGCTGTGCTCTGTGCTCTCTGCAGCCAGGGTTAGGTATTTTCCCTGCAGAGATGTGTAATCAGACCTCACACTGCTGTGCTCTGTGCTCTCTGCAGCCAGTGTTATGTATTGTCCCTGGAGAGATGTGTAATCAGACCTCACACTGCTGTGCTCTGTGCTCTCTGCAGCCAGTGTTATGTACTGTCCCTGGAGAGATGTGTAATCAGACCTCACACTGCTGTGCTCTGTGCTCTCTGCAGCCAGTGTTATGTATTGTCCCTGGAGAGATGTGTAATCAGACCTCACACTGCTGTGCTCTGTGCTCTCTGCAGCCAGGGTTAGGTATTTTCCCTGCAGAGATGTGTAATCAGACCTTTTTGTGTATGTTGTAAGTAGCAGCAGCACTGTGATTTATTTTCCAGGACTGTAGCTTCTTCAAGTGCCATGAGGATGTGTCATCACACTGCTGTGCTCTGTGCAGCCATGGTTATTTATTGTCCCTCGAAGAATGTTAATCATACTTTGTGTGTGTTGTTAGTAGCAGCAGGACTGTGAAATAAGGATTTATATTGCAGGGTTGTAGCTTCTCAAAGTGCACTGGGGGCAGTTCCTCACACTGCTGTGCTCTGTGTACTCTGCAGCCAGTGTTATGTATTTCTCTGGAGTGATGTGTAATCAGACCTTTGTGTCTGTTGTTAGCAGCAGCAGGACTATGATATGGATTTATATTCCAGGATTGTAGCTTTGGATGCTGTGCTCTCTGCAGCTAGTGTTATGTATTGTCCCTGGAGAGATGTATAACCAGACCTTTATGTGTAGCAGCAGGACTGTAAACTATAAAGTTATATTTCAGTACTGTAGCTTCTCCAAGTACACTGTGATGTATCCTCACACTGCTGTGCTCTGTGCATGACACTGTTCTACAGTCCCTCCTCTCTCTGCTCTGGATACTGTGGCAGACAGAATCTGAGAATATGGAGCAGCTCAGGAACTCAGAGCACAGCAGTGTGAGGACATTTCATCTATTTCCTCTGTGTAAAGTGTAGCTCTGCCTTTACTTGGCATTATTCATGTATCCTGACATGTGGGATCTAAATATTAGTTAGAAATACAAGTACCTTTTTACTTGAGATGGAAATATTTCCCAAAATTAGTTTCAGGGTACAATTAGTTGTCAGATTTGGGCCGTTCTGCGCCTGTTCTATATGTGTCTGTGTGCTGCCCCCAGTGGTTGTCCTGTGTACTGCAGCAGGGGTTTGGCTACAATGTTGCAGCAATGTATAATATTAGTATTGTGAGAATTCACCATCCAGGACACAGGGGATTAGTGGGGGATGCTCGTCCTTGTTATTCCTCTGCTGTCTCTCCCTCACAGTCTGATACATCTCCTTCCAAGACGTCTTCCAGCGGCGCAGCGCCCGGCTCTAGTGTTACATTGTGACCCGGCGGAGGTCATGTGACCTCCGGCAATCATCGCTTCTCACAGACCCCGGATTAGTGGTTTTGGCCATTACTGAATCCTGCGATATCCAATCTGCTGCTTATTGCTTCATGTGATGCTGGAGGACAATAACATTTGTGTAATTCTGTGGCTGAGCTGAAATAAAGTCCCCCCAGACTCTGAGAATCTACAATTCATGTATGTGAAGCTGCACAGTCTTATGTTTAGGTCCAAAATGATGGATGAAATCTCCAAGCAGCTACAAAACCGCTGCAGAGATAAATGTATTAATTTGTTGTTCCTGCGGTCACCACTAGGGGGAGCTATAGTGTATACTGTGTGTATCTATAGCATTCACTATCTCTATATCTATAGCGTATACTTTCTCTATATCTATAGCATATACTTTCTCTATATCTATAGCGTATACTTTCTCTATATCTATAGTGTATACTGTCTCTATATCTATAGTGTATACTGTCTCTATATCTATAGTGTATGTCTCACTATCTATAGCATATACTCTCTATATCTATAGCATATACTGTATCTCTATCTAAAGCATATACTCTCTATAGCCATAGCATATACTGTATCTATATCTATAGTGTATACTGTCTCTATATCTATAGTGTATACTGTCTCTATATCTATAGTGTATGTCTCACTATCTATAGCATATACTGGGGCAGATTTACTTACCCGGTCCATTTGCGATACAGCGGCGCGTTCTCTGCGCTGGATTCGGGTCCGGCCGGGATTTATTAAGGTAGTTCCTCCAACAGCTGCGCCGAAGTTCCTCGGAATGCAGTCAAGTTCACCGGCCTATTCCTAGTGAAGGTAAGTGCAAGTTCCGCGACACTTTTTTTTTTTTAAATGTGGCGGTGTTTCCGAATCCGTTGGGCTTTCGTTCGGCCACGCCCCGATTTCCGTTGCATGCGTGCCAGCGCCGATGCGCCACAATCCGATCGCGTGCGCCAAAATCCCGGGGCAATTCAGGGAAAATCGGCGCAAATTGGAAATATTCGGGTAACATGTCGGGAAAACGCGAATCGGGCCCTTAGTAAATGACCCCCATTGTAGCTATAGCATATACTCTCTGTATCTATAACATATACTGTATCTCTATCTAAAGCATATACTCTCTATAGCCATAGCATATACTGTATCTATATCTATAGTGTATACTGTCTCACTATCTATAGCAAATACTGTATCTATACAATTTCATTTTTATGTTCAAAATGATTGACGGAATCTCCATTTATTCTGATACACAGCTCCAAATTTCCCACAGAGACCGATGTATTACTTTGTATTTCCTGCAGCCACCACCAGGGGGAGCTATTGCATACACTGTATTATTATCTAGTCTTATGTACACAGCTACTAAGCTCCCCCTAGTGGTCACAATATTACAAATCCTGTATTTATTTCTGGGAAAGCTGAGTGACAGCCAACAATCATTTCAGTCCTGAATAATGAATAAGGCTGAGAGGTATTAAATGAGAATTAGCATTGAGTAGCTAAGAGTAATTGCCACTCAGGAGCCTAGGAAAGCTGAGTGATGGGTGATAACTCTAACTATAGGGGTTGTTCCCCACATGTAAGAGATGATACACAATAAGAAATTTTTCATATAATAACTTGGAGTGTTTACCATTCAGGATCCTGGAAAAGCTGAGTGATGGTCAATACCTTTTCCTATTGGGGTTGTTTTCTTAATTTCAGGTTGACAGAAAATAATATGTAATGTATTAAAAAAAGATTTAATATTAATTTTTATTTTTATTATGTAAAAAGTTTTTTTTTTTATTATTCAGAAGCATGGGAAAGCTGAGTGATGGCCTATGTGTCTACCTATAAGGCTTTTTCCTAGCATCCTAAATGTCAAACTAAGCAGTGATACAATATGGAGACTTAGTATTGAGTAATTAGGGACATCTGTGATTCAGGAGACTTGGAAAGCTTGACGATAAGCATTACTGCAGTCCTGTAGCATTGCCACACAGCTTTCCTAGAGTCCTGAACAGCAACTTTGTTATATGATTACGCATTCAGTCAGGACTCTGGGAAAGCTGGGTGATTGTCCTTGGAATGTCACCCAGCTTTCCCAGGCTATGTAGGGAGAATAACATAATGAGACTATCAGGGGGGATTCTAGCTTCTCGGCTGTAACCGGATTGTAACCTGCGCTGAGAAATTAAATTTTCCGTCTCTGTTCTTGGTGTTACGCGTTCAGCGAGCGACAATACGGAGAGAATGACCTCCATTACCTGACAATAAGAGACGGAGGGAGCAGCCAATATCTCCGGATTAGCTCTGTAATGTAATAAGGATCTGCCTCACCTGATGGACCCAGAACAAAGGGCCAAAAAGACCAAGAAGGGAGAAGAAGTAGACAGAGAGACATCTTATTATATAGCAGTGTTCACACTGACCACTAGAGGGCACACAGGAGACGCTTACTGCTCCACACATCTCACTCTTCTGCTCTGCTGTGAAGACTAAGACTAAGGAGGCTATCCCTCCTCCTGACCCCTCCATGTCTCTGATGTCCTCCCTCCTCCTGACCCCTCCATGTCTCTGATGTCCTCCCTCCTCCTGACCCCTCCATGTCTCTGATGTCCTCCCTCCTCCTGTATCCTCCATGTCTCTGATGTCCTCCTCCTCCTGTATCCTCCATGTCTCTGATGTCCTCCCTCCTCCTGACCCCTCCATGTCTCTGATGTCCTCCCTCCTCCTGTACCCTCCATGTCTCTGATGTCCTCCCTCCTCCTGACCCCTCCATGTCTCTGATGTCCTCCCTCCTGACCCCTCCATGTCTCTGATGTCCTCCCTCCTCCTGACCCCTCCATGTCTCTGATGTCCTCCCTCCTCCTGTACCCTCCATGTCTCTGATGTCCTCCTCCTCCTGACCCCTCCATGTCTCTGATGTCCTCCCTCCTCCTGACCCCTCCATGTCTCTGATGTCCTCCCTCCTCCTGACCCCTCCATGTCTCTGATGTCCTCCCTCCTCCTGACCCCTCCATGTCTCTGATGTCCTCCTCCTCCTGTACCCCTCCATGTCTCTGATGTCCTCCCTCCTCCTGTACCCTCCATGTCTCTGATGTCCTCCCTCCTCCTGACCCCTCCATGTCTCTGATGTCCTCCTCCTCCTGTACCCTCCATGTCTCTGATGTCCTCCCTCCTCCTGTATCCTCCATGTCTCTGATGTCCTCCCTCCTCCTGTATCCTCCATGTCTCTGATGTCCTCCTCCTCCTGTATCCTCCATGTCTCTGATGTCCTCCCTCCTCCTGTACCCTCCATGTCTCTGATGTCCTCCCTCCTCCTGACCCCTCCATGTCTCTGATGTCCTCCCTCCTGACCCCTCCATGTCTCTGATGTCCTCCCTCCTCCTGACCCCTCCATGTCTCTGATGTCCTCCCTCCTCCTGTACCCTCCATGTCTCTGATGTCCTCCTCCTCCTGACCCCTCCATGTCTCTGATGTCCTCCCTCCTCCTGACCCCTCCATGTCTCTGATGTCCTCCCTCCTCCTGACCCCTCCATGTCTCTGATGTCCTCCCTCCTCCTGACCCCTCCATGTCTCTGATGTCCTCCTCCTCCTGTACCCCTCCATGTCTCTGATGTCCTCCCTCCTCCTGTACCCTCCATGTCTCTGATGTCCTCCCTCCTCCTGACCCCTCCATGTCTCTGATGTCCTCCTCCTCCTGTACCCTCCATGTCTCTGATGTCCTCCCTCCTCCTGACCCCTCCATGTCTCTGATGTCCTCCCTCCTGTACCCTCCATGTCTCTGATGTCCTCCCTCCTCCTGACCCCTCCATGTCTCTGATGTCCTCCTCCTGTACCCTCCATGTCTCTGATGTCCTCCCTCCTCCTGTACCCTCCATGTCTCTGATGTCCTCCCTCCTGTACCCTCCATGTCTCTGATGTCCTCCCTCCTCCTGACCCCTCCATGTCTCTGATGTCCTCCCTCCTCCTGACCCCTCCATGTCTCTGATGTCCTCCCTCCTCCTGACCCCTCCATGTCTCTGATGTCCTCCTCCTGTACCCTCCATGTCTCTGATGTCCTCCCTCCTCCTGTACCCTCCATGTCTCTGATGTCCTCCCTCCTGTACCCTCCATGTCTCTGATGTCCTCCCTCCTCCTGACCCCTCCATGTCTCTGATGTCCTCCCTCCTCCTGACCCCTCCATGTCTCTGATGTCCTCCCTCCTCCTGTACCCTCCATGTCTCTGATGTCCTCCCTCCTCCTGACCCCTCCATGTCTCTGATGTCCTCCCTCCTCCTGACCCCTCCATGTCTCTGATGTCCTCCCTCCTCCTGTACCCTCCATGTCTCTGATGTCCTCCCTCCTCCTGACCCCTCCATGTCTCTGATGTCCTCCCTCCTGTACCCTCCATGTCTCTGATGTCCTCCCTCCTGACCCCTCCATGTCTCTGATGTCCTCCCTCCTCCTGACCCCTCCATGTCTCTGATGTCCTCCCTCCTGTATCCTCCATGTCTCTGATGTCCTCCCTCCTCCTGTACCCTCCATGTCTCTGATGTCCTCCCTCCTCCTGACCCCTCCATGTCTCTGATGTCCTCCCTCCTCCTGTACCCTCCATGTCTCTGATGTCCTCCCTCCTCCTGTACCCTCCGTGTCTCTGATGTCCTCCCTCCTCCTGACCCCTCCATGTCTCTGATGTCCTCCCTCCTCCTGACCCCTCCATGTCTCTGATGTCCTCCCTCCTGTACCCTCCATGTCTCTGATGTCCTCCCTCCTCCTGACCCCTCCATGTCTCTGATGTCCTCCCTCCTCCTGACCCCTCCATGTCTCTGATGTCCTCCCTCCTCCTGTACCCTCCATGTCTCTGATGTCCTCCCTCCTCCTGTACCCTCCATGTCTCTGATGTCCTCCCTCCTCCTGACCCCTCCATGTCTCTGATGTCCTCCCTCCTCCTGACCCCTCCATGTCTCTGATGTCCTCCCTCCTGACCCCTCCATGTCTCTGATGTCCTCCCTCCTCCTGTACCCTCCATGTCTCTGATGTCCTCCCTCCTCCTGACCCCTCCATGTCTCTGATGTCCTCCCTCCTCCTGACCCCTCCATGTCTCTGATGTTCTCCCTCCTCCTGACTCCTCCATGTCTCTGATGTCCTCCCTCCTTCTGTACCCTCCATGTCTCTGATGTCCTCCCTCCTCCTGTACCCTCCATGTCTCTGATGTCCTCCCTCCTCCTGACCCCTCCATGTCTCTGATGTCCTCCCTCCTCCTGACCCCTCCATGTCTCTGATGTCCTCCCTCCTCCTGTACCCTCCATGTCTCTGATGTCCTCCCTCCTCCTGACTCCTCCATGTCTCTGATGTCCTCCCTCCTCCTGTACCCTCCATGTCTCTGATGTCCTCCCTCCTCCTGACCCCTCCATGTCTCTGATGTCCTCCCTCCTCCTGACCCCTCCATGTCTCTGATGTCCTCCCTCCTCCTGTACCCTCCATGTCTCTGATGTCCTCCCTCCTCCTGACCCCTCCATGTCTCTGATGTCCTCCCTCCTCCTGTACCCTCCGTGTCTCTGATGTCCTCCCTCCTCCTGACCCCTCCATGTCTCTGATGTCCTCCCTCCTCCTGACCCCTCCATGTCTCTGATGTCCTCCCTCCTCCTGACCCCTCCATGTCTCTGATGTCCTCCCTCCTCCTGTACCCTCCATGTCTCTGATGTCCTCCCTCCTCCTGACCCCTCCATGTCTCTGATGTTCTCCCTCCTCCTGACTCCTCCATGTCTCTGATGTCCTCCCTCCTCCTGTACCCTCCATGTCTCTGATGTCCTCCCTCCTGTACCCTCCATGTCTCTGATGTCCTCCCTCCTCCTGACTCCTCCATGTCTCTGATGTCCTCCCTCCTCCTGTACCCTCCATGTCTCTGATGTCCTCCCTCCTCCTGACCCCTCCATGTCTCTGATGTCCTCCCTCCTCCTGACCCCTCCATGTCTCTGATGTCCTCCCTCCTCCTGACCCCTCCATGTCTCTGATGTCCTCCCTCCTCCTGTCCCCTCCATGTCTGATGTCCTCCCTCCTCCTGTATCTTCCATGTCCCTGATGTCCTCCCTCCTCCTGTATCCTCCATGTCTGATGTCCTCCCTCCTCCTGTACCCTCCATGTCTCTGATGTCCTCCCTCCTCCTGACTCCTCCATGTCTCTGATGTCCTCCCTCCTCCTGTACCCTCCATGTCTCTGATGTCCTCCCTCCTCCTGTACCCTCCATGTCTCTGATGTCCTCCCTCCTCCTGACTCCTCCATGTCTCTGATGTCCTCCCTCCTCCTGTACCCTCCATGTCTCTGATGTCCTCCCTCCTCCTGTACCCTCCATGTCTCTGATGTCCTCCCTCCTCCTGACTCCTCCATGTCTCTGATGTCCTCCCTCCTCCTGTACCCTCCATGTCTCTGATGTCCTCCCTCCTCCTGTACCCTCCATGTCTCTGATGTCCTCCCTCCTCCTGACCCCTCCATGTCTCTGATGTCCTCCCTCCTGACCCCTCCATGTCTCTGATGTCCTCCCTCCTCCTGACTCCTCCATGTCTCTGATGTCCTCCCTCCTCCTGACTCCTCCATGTCTCTGATGTCCTCCCTCCTCCTGTACCCTCCATGTCCTGATGTCCTCCCTCCTCCTGTACCCTCCATGTCTCTGATGTCCTCCCTCCTCCTGACCCCTCCATGTCTCTGATGTCCTCCCTCCTGACCCCTCCATGTCTCTGATGTCCTCCCTCCTCCTGTACCCTCCATGTCTCTGATGTCCTCCCTCCTCCTGACCCCTCCATGTCTCTGATGTCCTCCCTCCTGACCCCTCCATGTCTCTGATGTCCTCCTCCTGTACCCTCCATGTCTCTGATGTCCTCCCTCCTCCTGACCCCTCCATGTCTCTGATGTCCTCCCTCCTCCTGACCCCTCCATGTCTCTGATGTCCTCCCTCCTCCTGTACCCTCCATGTCTCTGATGTCCTCCCTCCTCCTGTACCCTCCATGTCTCTGATGTCCTCCCTCCTCCTGTACCCTCCATGTCTCTGATGTCCTCCCTCCTCCTGACTCCTCCATGTCTCTGATGTCCTCCCTCCTCCTGTACCTTCCATGTCTCTGAGGTCCTCCCTCCTCCTGACCCCTCCATGTCTCTGATGTCCTCCCTCCTCCTGTACCTTCCATGTCTCTGAGGTCCTCCCTCCTCCTGACCCCTCCATGTCTCTGATGTCCTCCCTCCTGACCCCTCCATGTCTCTGATGTCCTCCCTCCTCCTGTACCCTCCATGTCTCTGATGTCCTCCCTCCTCCTGACCCCTCCATGTCTCTGATGTCCTCCCTCCTGACCCCTCCATGTCTCTGATGTCCTCCCTCCTCCTGTACCCTCCATGTCTGATGTCCTCCTCCTCCTGTACCCTCCATGTCTCTGATGTCCTCCCTACTCCTGTACCCTCCATGTCTCTGATGTCCTCCCTCCTCCTGTACCCTCCATGTCTCTGATGTCCTCCCTCCTCCTGTACCCTCCATGTCTCTGATGTCCTCCCTCCTCCTGACTCCTCCATGTCTCTGATGTCCTCCCTCCTCCTGTACCCTCCATGTCTCTGATGTCCTCCCTCCTCCTGACCCCTCCATGTCTCTGATGTCCTCCCTCCTCCTGACCCCTCCATGTCTCTGATGTCCTCCTCCTGTACCCTCCATGTCTCTGATGTCCTCCCTCCTCCTGTACCCTCCATGTCTCTGATGTCCTCCCTCCTCCTGACCCCTCCATGTCTCTGATGTCCTCCCTCCTGACCCCTCCATGTCTCTGATGTCCTCCCTCCTCCTGACTCCTCCATGTCTCTGATGTCCTCCCTCCTCCTGACCCCTCCATGTCTCTGATGTCCTCCCTCCTCCTGTACCCTCCATGTCTCTGATGTCCTCCCTCCTCCTGACCCCTCCATGTCTCTGATGTCCTCCCTCCTCCTAACCCCTCCATGTCTCTGATGTCCTCCCTCCTCCTGACTCCTCCATGTCTCTGATGTCCTCCCTCCTCCTGACCCCTCCATGTCTCTGATGTCCTCCCTCCTCCTGACCCCTCCATGTCTCTGATGTCCTCCCTCTTCCTGACCCCTCCATGTCTCTGATGTCCTCCCTCCTCCTGTATCCTCCATGTCTCTGATGTCCTCCCTCCTCCTGTACCCTCCATGTCTGATGTCCTCCTCCTCCTGTATCCTCCATGTCTCTGATGTCCTCCCTCCTCCTGTACCCTCCATGTCTCTGATGTCCTCCCTCCTGACCCCTCCATGTCTCTGATGTCCTCCCTCCTCCTGACCCCTCCATGTCTCTGATGTCCTCCCTCCTCCTGACCCCTCCATGTCTCTGATGTTCTCCCTCCTGACCCCTCCATGTCTCTGATGTCCTCCCTCCTCCTGTACCCTCCATGTCTCTGATGTCCTCCCTCCTCCTGACCCCTCCATGTCTCTGATGTCCTCCCTCCTCCTGA
This sequence comes from Engystomops pustulosus, assembly GCF_040894005.1. Taxonomy (NCBI): domain Eukaryota; kingdom Metazoa; phylum Chordata; class Amphibia; order Anura; family Leptodactylidae; genus Engystomops; species Engystomops pustulosus. Next base: position 12,657,019 of record NC_092416.1, read on the forward strand.
CCCCTCCATGTCTCTGATGTCCTCCCTCCTGACCCCTCCATGTCTCTGATGTCCTCCCTCCTCCTGTACCCTCCATGTCTCTGATGTCCTCCCTCCTCCTGTACCCTCCATGTCTCTGATGTCCTCCTCCTCCTGTACCCTCCATGTCTCTGATGTCCTCCCTCCTCCTGTCCCCTCCATGTCTCTGATGTCCTCCCTCCTCCTGACCCCTCCATGTCTCTGATGTCCTCCCTCCTGACCCCTCCATGTCTCTGATGTCCTCCCTCCTCCTGTACCCTCCATGTCTCTGATGTCCTCCCTCCTCCTGACCCCTCCATGTCTCTGATGTCCTCCCTCCTCCTGACCCCTCCATGTCTCTGATGTCCTCCCTCCTCCTGACCCCTCCATGTCTCTGATGTCCTCCCTCCTGACCCCTCCATGTCTCTGATGTCCTCCCTCCTCCTGTACCCTCCATGTCTCTGATGTCCTCCCTCCTCCTGTCCCCTCCATGTCTCTGATGTCCTCCCTCCTCCTGACCCCTCCATGTCTCTGATGTCCTCCCTCCTCCTGACTCCTCCATGTCTCTGATGTCCTCCCTCCTCCTGACCCCTCCATGTCTCTGATGTCCTCCCTCCTCCTGACCCCTCCATGTCTCTGATGTCCTCCCTCTTCCTGACCCCTCCATGTCTCTGATGTCCTCCCTCCTCCTGTATCCTCCATGTCTCTGATGTCCTCCCTCCTCCTGTACCCTCCATGTCTGATGTCCTCCTCCTCCTGTATCCTCCATGTCTCTGATGTCCTCCCTCCTCCTGTACCCTCCATGTCTCTGATGTCCTCCCTCCTGACCCCTCCATGTCTCTGATGTCCTCCCTCCTCCTGACCCCTCCATGTCTCTGATGTCCTCCCTCCTCCTGACCCCTCCATGTCTCTGATGTTCTCCCTCCTGACCCCTCCATGTCTCTGATGTCCTCCCTCCTCCTGTACCCTCCATGTCTCTGATGTCCTCCCTCCTCCTGACCCCTCCATGTCTCTGATGTCCTCCCTCCTCCTGACCCCTCCATGTCTCTGATGTCCTCCCTCCTCCTGTCCCCTCCATGTCTCTGATGTCCTCCCTCCTCCTGACTCCTCCATGTCTCTGATGTCCTCCCTCCTCCTGTACCCTCCATGTCTCTGATGTCCTCCCTCCTCCTGTACCCTCCATGTCTCTGATGTCCTCCCTCCTCCTGTACCCTCCATGTCTCTGATGTCCTCCCTCCTCCTGACTCCTCCATGTCTCTGATGTCCTCCCTCCTCCTGTACCCTCCATGTCTCTGATGTCCTCCCTCCTCCTGACCCCTCCATGTCTCTGATGTCCTCCCTCCTGACCCCTCCATGTCTCTGATGTCCTCCCTCCTCCTGTACCCTCCATGTCTCTGATGTCCTCCCTCCTCCTGACCCCTCCATGTCTCTGATGTCCTCCCTCCTGACCCCTCCATGTCTCTGATGTCCTCCCTCCTCCTGTACCCTCCATGTCTGATGTCCTCCTCCTCCTGTACCCTCCATGTCTCTGATGTCCTCCCTCCTCCTGTACCCTCCATGTCTCTGATGTCCTCCCTCCTCCTGTACCCTCCATGTCTCTGATGTCCTCCCTCCTCCTGACCCCTCCATGTCTCTGATGTCCTCCCTCCTCCTGTACCCTCCATGTCTCTGATGTCCTCCCTCCTCCTGACTCCTCCATGTCTCTGATGTCCTCCCTCCTCCTGACCCCTCCATGTCTCTGATGTCCTCCCTCCTCCTGACCCCTCCATGTCTCTGATGTCCTCCCTCCTCCTGACCCCTCCATGTCTCTGATGTCCTCCTCCTTACTCCTCCATGTCTCTGATGTCCTCCCTCCTCCTGACCCCTCCATGTCTCTGATGTCCTCCCTCCTCCTGATCCCTCCATGTCTCTGATGTCCTCCCTCCTGACCCCTCCATGTCTCTGATGTCCTCCTCCTGACCCCTCCATGTCTCTGATGTCCTCCTCCTCCTGTACCCTCCATGTCTCTGATGTCCTCCCTCCTCCTGACCCCTCCATGTCTCTGATGTCCTCCCTCCTCCTGACCCCTCCATGTCTCTGATGTCCTCCCTCCTGACCCCTCCATGTCTCTGATGTCCTCCCTCCTCCTGACTCCTCCATGTCTCTGATGTCCTCCCTCCTCCTGTACCCTCCATGTCTCTGATGTCCTCCTCCTCCTGACCCCTCCATGTCTCTGATGTCCTCCCTCCTCCTGACCCCTCCATGTCTCTGATGTCCTCCCTCCTCCTGTATCCTCCATGTCTCTGATGTCCTCCCTCCTCCTGTATCCTCCATGTCTCTGATGTCCTCCCTCCTCCTGTACCCTCCATGTCTCTGATGTCCTCCCTCCTGACCCCTCCATGTCTCTGATGTCCTCCCTCCTCCTGACCCCTCCATGTCTCTGATGTCCTCCCTCCTCCTGACCCCTCCATGTCTCTGATGTCATCCCTCCTGACCCCTCCATGTCTCTGATGTCCTCCCTCCTCCTGTACCCTCCATGTCTCTGATGTCCTCCCTCCTCCTGACCCCTCCATGTCTCTGATGTCCTCCCTCCTGACCCCTCCATGTCTCTGATGTCCTCCCTCCTCCTGACCCCTCCATGTCTCTGATGTCCTCCTCCTGTACCCTCCATGTCTCTGATGTCCTCCCTCCTCCTGTCCCCTCCATGTCTCTGATGTCCTCCCTCCTCCTGACCCCTCCATGTCTCTGATGTCCTCCCTCCTCCTGACTCCTCCATGTCTCTGATGTCCTCCCTCCTCCTGTACCCTCCATGTCTCTGATGTCCTCCCTCCTCCTGACCCCTCCATGTCTCTGATGTCCTCCCTCCTCCTGACCCCTCCATGTCTCTGATGTCCTCCCTCCTCCTGTACCCTCCATGTCTCTGATGTCCTCCCTCCTCCTGACCCCTCCATGTCTCTGATGTCCTCCCTCCTCCTGACCCCTCCATGTCTCTGATGTCCTCCCTCCTCCTGACTCCTCCATGTCTCTGATGTCCTCCCTCCTCCTGTACCCTCCATGTCTCTGATGTCCTCCCTCCTCCTGTACCCTCCATGTCTCTGATGTCCTCCCTCCTCCTGACCCCTCCATGTCTCTGATGTCCTCCCTCCTCCTGACCCCTCCATGTCTCTGATGTCCTCCCTCCTCCTGTACCCTCCATGTCTCTGATGTCCTCCCTCCTCCTGACCCCTCCATGTCTCTGATGTCCTCCCTCCTCCTGTACCCTCCATGTCTCTGATGTCCTCCCTCCTCCTGTACCCTCCATGTCTCTGATGTCCTCCCTCCTCCTGACCCCTCCATGTCTCTGATGTCCTCCCTCCTCCTGACCCCTCCATGTCTCTGATGTCCTCCCTCCTCCTGACCCCTCCATGTCTCTGATGTCCTCCCTCCTGACCCCTCCATGTCTGATGTCCTCCCTCCTCCTGACCCCTCCCTGTCTCTGATGTCCTCCCTCCTGACCCCTCCATGTCTGATGTCCTCCCTCCTCCTGACCCCTCCATGTCTCTGATGTCCTCCCTCCTCCTGACCCCTCCATGTCTCTGATGTCCTCCCTCCTCCTGTCCCCTCCATGTCTCTGATGTCCTCCCTCCTGTACCCTCCATGTCTCTGATGTCCTCCCTCCTCCTGTACCCTCCATGTCTCTGATGTCCTCCCTCCTCCTGACTCCTCCATGTCCCTGATGTCCTCCCTCCTCCTGACCCCTCCATGTCTCTGATGTCCTCCCTCCTCCTGTACCCTCCATGTCTCTGATGTCCTCCCTCCTCCTGACCCCTCCATGTCTCTGATGTCCTCCCTCCTCCTGTACCCTCCATGTCTCTGATGTCCTCCCTCCTCCTGACCCCTCCATGTCTCTGATGTCCTCCCTCCTCCTGACCCCTCCATGTCTCTGATGTCCTCCCTCCTCCTGACCCCTCCATGTCTCTGATGTCCTCCCTCCTCCTGTACCCTCCATGTCTCTGATGTCCTCCCTCCTCCTGACCCCTCCATGTCTCTGATGTCCTCCCTCCTCCTGTACCCTCCATGTCTCTGATGTCCTCCCTCCTCCTGTACCCTCCATGTCTCTGATGTCCTCCCTCCTCCTGACTCCTCCATGTCTCTGATGTCCTCCCTCCTCCTGTACCCTCCATGTCTCTGATGTCCTCCCTCCTCCTGACCCCTCCATGTCTCTGATGTCCTCCCTCCTGACCCCTCCATGTCTCTGATGTCCTCCCTCCTCCTGTACCCTCCATGTCTGATGTCCTCCTCCTCCTGTACCCTCCATGTCTCTGATGTCCTCCCTCCTCCTGTACCCTCCATGTCTCTGATGTCCTCCCTCCTCCTGTACCCTCCATGTCTCTGATGTCCTCCCTCCTCCTGACCCCTCCATGTCTCTGATGTCCTCCCTCCTCCTGACCCCTCCATGTCTCTGATGTCCTCCCTCCTCCTGACTCCTCCATGTCTCTGATGTCCTCCCTCCTCCTGACCCCTCCATGTCTCTGATGTCCTCCCTCCTCCTGACCCCTCCATGTCTCTGATGTCCTCCCTCCTCCTGACCCCTCCATGTCTCTGATGTCCTCCTCCTGACTCCTCCATGTCTCTGATGTCCTCCCTCCTCCTGACCCCTCCATGTCTCTGATGTCCTCCCTCCTCCTGATCCCTCCATGTCTCTGATGTCCTCCCTCCTGACCCCTCCATGTCTCTGATGTCCTCCTCCTGACCCCTCCATGTCTCTGATGTCCTCCTCCTCCTGTACCCTCCATGTCTCTGATGTCCTCCCTCCTCCTGACCCCTCCATGTCTCTGATGTCCTCCCTCCTCCTGACCCCTCCATGTCTCTGATGTCCTCCCTCCTGACCCCTCCATGTCTCTGATGTCCTCCCTCCTCCTGACTCCTCCATGTCTCTGATGTCCTCCCTCCTCCTGTACCCTCCATGTCTCTGATGTCCTCCTCCTCCTGACCCCTCCATGTCTCTGATGTCCTCCCTCCTCCTGACCCCTCCATGTCTCTGATGTCCTCCCTCCTCCTGTATCCTCCATGTCTCTGATGTCCTCCCTCCTCCTGTATCCTCCATGTCTCTGATGTCCTCCCTCCTCCTGTACCCTCCATGTCTCTGATGTCCTCCCTCCTGACCCCTCCATGTCTCTGATGTCCTCCCTCCTCCTGACCCCTCCATGTCTCTGATGTCCTCCCTCCTCCTGACCCCTCCATGTCTCTGATGTCATCCCTCCTGACCCCTCCATGTCTCTGATGTCCTCCCTCCTCCTGTACCCTCCATGTCTCTGATGTCCTCCCTCCTCCTGACCCCTCCATGTCTCTGATGTCCTCCTCCTGTACCCTCCATGTCTCTGATGTCCTCCCTCCTCCTGTCCCCTCCATGTCTCTGATGTCCTCCCTCCTCCTGACCCCTCCATGTCTCTGATGTCCTCCCTCCTCCTGACTCCTCCATGTCTCTGATGTCCTCCCTCCTCCTGTACCCTCCATGTCTCTGATGTCCTCCCTCCTCCTGTACCCTCCATGTCTCTGATGTCCTCCCTCCTCCTGACCCCTCCATGTCTCTGATGTCCTCCCTCCTCCTGTACCCTCCATGTCTCTGATGTCCTCCCTCCTCCTGACCCCTCCATGTCTCTGATGTCCTCCCTCCTGTATCCTCCATGTCTGATGTCCTCCCTCCTCCTGTACCCTCCATGTCTCTGATGTCCTCCCTCCTCCTGACTCCTCCATGTCTCTGATGTCCTCCCTCCTCCTGTACCCTCCATGTCTCTGATGTCCTCCCTCCTCCTGTACCCTCCATGTCTCTGATGTCCTCCCTCCTCCTGACCCCTCCATGTCTCTGATGTCCTCCCTCCTCCTGACCCCTCCATGTCTCTGATGTCCTCCCTCCTCCTGTACCCTCCATGTCTCTGATGTCCTCCCTCCTCCTGACCCCTCCATGTCTCTGATGTCCTCCCTCCTCCTGTACCCTCCATGTCTCTGATGTCCTCCCTCCTCCTGTACCCTCCATGTCTCTGATGTCCTCCCTCCTCCTGACCCCTCCATGTCTCTGATGTCCTCCCTCCTCCTGACCCCTCCATGTCTCTGATGTCCTCCTCCTCCTGTATCCTCCATGTCTCTGATGTCCTCCCTCCTCCTGACCCCTCCATGTCTCTGATGTCCTCCCTCCTCCTGACCCCTCCATGTCTCTGATGTCCTCCCTCCTGACCCCTCCATGTCTGATGTCCTCCCTCCTCCTGACCCCTCCCTGTCTCTGATGTCCTCCCTCCTCCTGACCCCTCCATGTCTCTGATGTCCTCCCTCCTCCTGTCCCCTCCATGTCTCTGATGTCCTCCCTCCTGTACCCTCCATGTCTCTGATGTCCTCCTCCTCCTGTACCCTCCATGTCTCTGATGTCCTCCCTCCTCCTGACTCCTCCATGTCCCTGATGTCCTCCCTCCTCCTGACCCCTCCATGTCTCTGATGTCCTCCCTCCTCCTGTACCCTCCATGTCTCTGATGTCCTCCCTCCTCCTGACCCCTCCATGTCTCTGATGTCCTCCCTCCTCCTGTACCCTCCATGTCTCTGATGTCCTCCCTCCTCCTGACCCCTCCATGTCTCTGATGTCCTCCCTCCTCCTGACCCCTCCATGTCTCTGATGTCCTCCCTCCTCCTGTACCCTCCATGTCTCTGATGTCCTCCCTCCTCCTGACCCCTCCATGTCTCTGATGTCCTCCCTCCTCCTGTACCCTCCATGTCTCTGATGTCCTCCCTCCTCCTGTACCCTCCATGTCTCTGATGTCCTCCCTCCTCCTGACTCCTCCATGTCTCTGATGTCCTCCCTCCTCCTGACTCCTCCATGTCTCTGATGTCATCCTCCTCCTGACCCCTCCATGTCTCTGATGTCCTCCCTCCTCCTGTACCCTCCATGTCTCTGATGTCCTCCCTCCTCCTGACTCCTCCATGTCTCTGATGTCCTCCCTCCTCCTGACTCCTCCATGTCTCTGATGTCATCCTCCTCCTGACCCCTCCATGTCTCTGATGTCCTCCCTCCTCCTGACCCCTCCATGTCTCTGATGTCCTCCCTCCTCCTGTACCCTCCATGTCTCTGATGTCCTCCCTCCTCCTGTACCCTCCATGTCTCTGATGTCCTCCCTCCTGTACCCTCCATGTCTCTGATGTCCTCCCTCCTCCTGACTCCTCCATGTCTCTGATGTCCTCCCTCCTCCTGACCCCTCTATGTCTCTGATGTCCTCCCTCCTCCTGTACCCTCCATGTCTCTGATGTCCTCCCTCCTCCTGTATCCTCCATGTCTCTGATGTCCTCCCTCCTCCTGTACCCTCCATGTCTCTGATGTCCTCCCTCCTCCTGTACCCTCCATGTCTCTGATGTCCTCCCTCCTGTACCCTCCATGTCTCTGATGTCCTCCCTCCTCCTGACTCCTCCATGTCTCTGATGTCCTCCCTCCTCCTGACCCCTCCATGTCTCTGATGTCCTCCCTCCTCCTGTACCCTCTATGTCTCTGATGTCCTCCCTCCTCCTGTACCCTCCATGTCTCTGATGTCCTCCCTCCTGTACCCTCCATGTCTCTGATGTCCTCCCTCCTGACCCCTCCATGTCTCTGATGTCCTCCCTCCTCCTGACCCCTCCATGTCTCTGATGTCCTCCCTCCTCCTGACCCCTCCATGTCTCTGATGTCCTCCCTCCTCCTGACCCCTCCATGTCTCTGATGTCCTCCCTCCTCCTGACCCCTCCATGTCTCTGATGTCCTCCCTCCTCCTGTACCCTCCATGTCTCTGATGTCCTCCCTCCTCCTGACCCCTCCATGTCTCTGATGTCCTCCCTCCTGACCCCTCCATGTCTCTGATGTCCTCCCTCCTCCTGACTCCTCCATGTCTCTGATGTCCTCCCTCCTCCTGACCCCTCCATGTCTCTGATGTCCTCCCTCCTCCTGACCCCTCCATGTCTCTGATGTCCTCCCTCCTGACCCCTCCATGTCTCTGATGTCCTCCTCCTGACCCCTCCATGTCTCTGATGTCCTCCTCCTCCTGTACCCTCCATGTCTCTGATGTCCTCCCTCCTCCTGACCCCTCCATGTCTCTGATGTCCTCCCTCCTCCTGTACCCTCCATGTCTCTGATGTCCTCCCTCCTCCTGACCACTCCATGTCTCTGATGTCCTCCCTCCTCCTGACCCCTCCATGTCTCTGATGTCCTCCCTCCTCCTGTATCCTCCATGTCTCTGATGTCCTCCCTCCTCCTGTATCCTCCATGTCTCTGATGTCCTCCCTCCTCCTGTACCCTCCATGTCTCTGATGTCCTCCCTCCTGACCCCTCCATGTCTCTGATGTCCTCCCTCCTCCTGACCCCTCCATGTCTCTGATGTCCTCCCTCCTGACCCCTACATGTCTCTGATGTCCTCCTCCTCCTGTACCCTCCATGTCTCTGATGTCCTCCCTCCTCCTGACCCCTCCATGTCTCTGATGTCCTACCTCCTCCTGTACCCTCCATGTCTCTGATGTCCTCCCTCCTCCTGACCCCGCCATGTCTCTGATGTCCTCCCTCCTGACCCCTCCATGTCTCTGATGTCCTCCCTCCTCCTGACCCCTCCATGTCTCTGATATCCTCCTCCTGTACCCTCCATGTCTCTGATGTCCTCCCTCCTCCTGTCCCCTCCATGTCTCTGATGTCCTCCCTCCTCCTGACCCCTCCATGTCTCTGATGTCCTCCCTCCTCCTGACCCCTCCATGTCTCTGATATCCTCCTCCTGTACCCTCCATGTCTCTGATGTCCTCCCTCCTCCTGTACCCTCCGTGTCTCTGATGTCCTCCCTCCTCCTGACCCCTCCATGTCTCTGATGTCCTCCCTCCTCCTGTACCCTCCATGTCTCTGATGTCCTCCCTCCTCCTGACCCCTCCATGTCTCTGATGTCCTCCCTCCTCCTGACCCCTCCATGTCTCTGATGTCCTCCCTCCTCCTGACTCCTCCATGTCTCTGATGTCCTCCCTCCTCCTGACCCCTCCATGTCTCTGATGTCCTCCCTCCTCCTGACCCCTCCATGTCTCTGATGTCCTCCCTCCTGACCCCTCCATGTCTGATGTCCTCCCTCCTCCTGACCCCTCCGTGTCTCTGATGTCCTCCCTCCTCCTGACCCCTCCATGTCTCTGATGTCCTCCCTCCTGTACCCTCCATGTCTCTGATGTCCTCCCTCCTCCTGTCCCCTCCATGTCTCTGATGTCCTCCCTCCTGTACCCTCCATGTCTCTGATGTCCTCCCTCCTCCTGTACCCTCCATGTCTCTGATGTCCTCCCTCCTGTACCCTCCATGTCTCTGATGTCCTCCCTCCTCCTGACTCCTCCATGTCTCTGATGTCATCCTCCTCCTGACCCCTCCATGTCTCTGATGTCCTCCCTCCTGTACCCTCCATGTCTCTGTTGTCCTCCCTCCTCCTGTACCCTCCATGTCTCTGATGTCCTCCCTCCTGTACCCTCCATGTCTCTGATGTCCTCCTCCTCCTGTCCCCTCCATGTCTCTGATGTCCTCCCTCCTCCTGACCCCTCCATGTCTCTGATGTCCTCCCTCCTGTACCCTCCATGTCTCTGATGTCCTCCCTCCTCCTGTCCCCTCCATGTCTCTGATGTCCTCCCTCCTCTTGTATCCTCCATGTCTCTGATGTCCTCCCTCCTGTACCCTCCATGTCTCTGATGTCCTCCTCCTCCTGACCCCTCCATGTCTGATGTCCTCCTCCTCCTGACTCCTCCATGTCTCTGATGTCCTCCCTCCTCCTGTATCCTCCATGTCTCTGATGTCCTCCCTCCTCCTGTACCCTCCATGTCTCTGATGTCCTCCTCCTCCTGTCCCCTCCATGTCTCTGATGTCCTCCTCCTCCTGTCCCCTCCATGTCTCTGATGTCCTCCTCCTCCTGTCCCCTCCATGTCTCTGATGTCCTCCTCCTGTACCCTCCATGTCTCTGATGTCCTCCTCCTCCTGTCCCCTCCATGTCTCTGATGTCCTCCTCCTGTACCCTCCATGTCTCTGATGTCCTCCTCCTCCTGTCCCCTCCATGTCTCTGATGTCCTCCTCCTGTACCCTCCATGTCTCTGATGTCCTCCTCCTCCTGTCCCCTCCATGTCTCTGATGTCCTCCTCCTGACCCCTCCATGTCTCTGATGTCCTCCCTCCTCCTGTACCCTCCATGTCTCTGATGTCCTCCCTCCTGTACCCTCCTTGTCTCTGATGTCCTCCTCCTCCTGTACCCTCCATGTCTCTGATGTCCTCCTCCTGTACCCTCCATGTCTCTGATGTCCTCCTCCTCCTGTCCCCTCCATGTCTCTGATGTCCTCCTCCTGTACCCTCCATGTCTCTGATGTCCTCCTCCTCCTGTCCCCTCCATGTCTCTGATGTCCTCCTCCTGTACCCTCCATGTCTCTGATGTCCTCCTTCTCCTGTCCCCTCCATGTCTCTGATGTCCTCCCTCCTCCTGTACCCTCCATGTCTCTGATGTCCTCCCTCCTGTACCCTCCATGTCTCTGATGTCCTCCTTCTCCTGTCCCCTCCATGTCTCTGATGTCCTCCCTCCTGACCCCTCCATGTCTCTGATGTCCTCCTCCTCCTGTCCCCTCCATGTCTCTGATGTCCTCCCTCCTGACCCCTCCATGTCTCTGATGTCCTCCTCCTCCTGTCCCCTCCATGTCTCTGATGTCCTCCCTCCTGACCCCTCCATGTTTTTGATGTCCTCCCTCCTCCTGTACCCTCCATGTCTCTGATGTCCTCCCTCCTGTACCCTCCGTGTCTCTGATGTCCTCCCTCCTCCTGTACCCTCCATGTCTCTGATGTCCTCCCTCCTCCTGTACCCTCCATGTCTCTGATGTCCTCCTCCTCCTGTCCCCTCCATGTCTCTGATGTCCTCCTCCTGACCTCTCCATGTCTCTGATGTCCTCCTCCTCCTGTACCCTCCATGTCTCTGATGTCCTCCCTCCTCCTGACCCCTCCATGTCTCTGATGTCCTCCTCCTCCTGACCCCTCCATGTCTCTGATGTCCTCCCTCCTCCTGACCCCTCCATGTCTCTGATGTCCTCCCTCCTCCTGTACCCTCCATGTCTCTGATGTCCTCCTCCTCCTGTACCCTCCATGTCTCTGATGTCCTCCCTCCTCCTGACTCCTCCATGTCTCTGATGTCCTCCCTCCTCCTGACCCCTCCATGTCTCTGATGTCCTCCCTCCTCCTGTATCCTCCATGTCTGATGTCCTCCCTCCTCCTGTACCCTCCATGTCTCTGATGTCCTCCCTCCTCCTGACCCCTCCGTGTCTCTGATGTCCTCCTCCTCCTGTACCCTCCATGTCTCTGATGTCCTCCCTCCTCCTGTACCCTCCATGTCTCTGATGTCCTCCCTCCTCCTGACCCCTCCGTGTCTCTGATGTCCTCCCTCCTGACCCCTCCATGTCTCTGATGTCCTCCCTCCTGACCCCTCCATGTCTCTGATGTCCTCCCTCCTCCTGACCCCTCCATGTCTCTGATGTCCTCCCTCCTGACCCCTCCATGTCTCTGATGTCCTCCCTCCTCCTGTACCCTCCATGTCTCTGATGTCCTCCCTCCTCCTGTACCCTCCATGTCTCTGATGTCCTCCCTCCTCCTGACCCCTCCATGTCTCTGATGTCCTCCCTCCTCCTGTACCCTCCATGTCTCTGATGTCCTCCCTCCTCCTGACCCCTCCATGTCTCTGATGTCCTCCCTCCTGTATCCTCCATGTCTGATGTCCTCCCTCCTCCTGTACCCTCCATGTCTCTGATGTCCTCCCTCCTCCTGACTCCTCCATGTCTCTGATGTCCTCCCTCCTCCTGTATCCTCCATGTCTGATGTCCTCCCTCCTCCTGTACCCTCCATGTCTCTGATGTCCTCCCTCCTCCTGTATCCTCCATGTCTGATGTCCTCCCTCCTCCTGTACCCTCCATGTCTCTGATGTCCTCCCTCCTCCTGACCCCTCCATGTCTCTGATGTCATCCTCCTCCTGACCCCTCCATGTCTCTGATGTCCTCCCTCCTCCTGTACCCTCCATGTCTCTGATGTCCTCCCTCCTCCTGACTCCTCCATGTCTCTGATGTCCTCCCTCCTCCTGACTCCTCCATGTCTGATGTCCTCCCTCCTCCTGACCCCTCCATGTCTCTGATGTCCTCCCTCCTCCTGACTCCTCCATGTCTCTGATGTCCTCCCTCCTCCTGTACCCTCCATGTCTCTGATGTCCTCCCTCCTCCTGACTCCTCCATGTCTCTGATGTCCTCCCTCCTCCTGTATCCTCCATGTCTGATGTCCTCCCTCCTCCTGACCCCTCCATGTCTCTGATGTCCTCCCTCCTCCTGACCCCTCCATGTCTCTGATGTCCTCCTCCTGTACCCTCTATGTCTCTGATGTCCTCCCTCCTCCTGACCCCTCCATGTCTCTGATGTCCTCCCTCCTCCTGTACCCTCCATGTCTCTGATGTCCTCCCTCCTCCTGTACCCTCCATGTCTCTGATGTCCTCCCTCCTCCTGTACCCTCCATGTCTCTGATGTCCTCCCTCCTCCTGTACCCTCCATGTCTCTGATGTCCTCCCTCCTCCTGACCCCTCCATGTCTCTGATGTCCTCCCTCCTCCTGACTCCTCCATGTCTCTGATGTCCTCCCTACTGTACCCTCCATGTCTCTGATGTCCTCCCTCCTCCTGTACCCTCCATGTCTCTGATGTCCTCCCTCCTCCTGACTCCTCCATGTCTCTGATGTCCTCCTCCTCCTGTACCCTCCATGTCTCTGATGTCCTCCCTCCTCCTGACTCCTCCATGTCTCTGATGTCCTCCCTTCTGTACCCTCCATGTCTCTGATGTCCTCCCTCCTCCTGTACCCTCCATGTCTCTGATGTTCTCCCTCCTCCTGACCCCTCCATGTCTCTGATGTCCTCCCTCCTCCTGTACCCTCCATGTCTCTGATGTCCTCCCTCCTCCTGTACCCTCCGTGTCTCTGATGTCCTCCCTCCTCCTGTACCCTACATGTCTCTGATGTCCTCCCTCCTGTACCCTCCATGTCTCTGATGTTCTCCCTCCTCCTGACCCCTCCATGTCTCTGATGTCCTCCCTCCTGTACCCTCCATGTCTCTGATGTCCTCCCTCCTCCTGTACCCTCCATGTCTCTGATGTCCTCCCTCCTCCTGTACCCTCCATGTCTCTGATGTCCTCCTCCTGACCCCTCCATGTCTCTGATTTCCTCCCTCCTCCTGGCAGGGGGTGCTGTCCCAATATATACAAAGTAACAAGGACAGAGATACATTTATTACACATATTATCTTCCAAATCTCCTCAATATGGTACCGACACAGACCACATCATTGGTCATGGTTCTGGGGCCTTAGATAAGTATAACCCCCATTGGGCTGAGACACTGGGTATAACTGAATTTCATAACATAGTCCAAGGTCACACATCGGGTCATGTTCACCTCATCTTGCATCCCTCGCCAGTTTCCAGGATGGGACAGGTGGCAGCATGTATGGCTTCCTTCGGGAAAACCCATATCTTATCTTCCAATCCCATCTTGCCCAGGCTCCAGTATGGGGTTTATCGTGGTATATACCGATGACCATGGTCCAACCCAATCTACCTTTCCCATCATGGCCACCATTATGACTCCTGCATGACGCTGTAGTGGTCCAAGGATGGGTCATACGGTGGTAAACTAATGTAAACATCATATCATTCTACGACCATCGTTACTCTCCACCCATCATCATCAACATTTTCCACAACACAACAAAAACACATCCACATCATAATAAATAAGACCTCAGGGTCCATACTTCGAGCTGTATATTTGGCTGTCCGAAATATGTGGATGACCCAATTTGATGCTCTGCTGGTCCATGATCCTTTGTAGACCTGGACTAGGATGGCAGATGTTCAGCCTCATCAAACAACATCTGCAGGAGTGCTGCACAGCCGTGGAGGAGAAGTAGAAGATAATCGGGTCTAGACTTGCATTGAATGTACTAAGAAGTAGAGTCTTCTCCCTCCATTTTAGGTTCTTCTTTAGGAAAAATCCAACCAAATGAGAGACATTATAAGGTGCAAAGCATATGGCAAAAACACAGAGCGTGGTAAGGACCAGGCCGATGGCTCTCTGCTTCTTGTCCTTATGGATGTGTGGAGAAGATACGAGGATCCTGATGAAGCTTCCATAGCAGAAACAGGTAATGAGAAACGGAAGGCAGAACAAGAGGAGTCCGAGCTCCAGACGAAACGGTAGGAGAACCTCCATCTGCTTCTCCGTGAAGTTATCGTAGCAGATGAACTTGTTACTACTGGCGTTGGAAGTCTGGTGGTACTCCGTGATGTAGACAATGCTACAATGGGCAAAGGAGCAGACCCAGAGGAAGCCACTGATGGCCACGGCATAGATCGGCTTACGGTAGAGTTTGTACTTGAGCGGGAAGGCAACACCAAGATATCGTTCCACACTGACCGCGGTGAGGAACAACGTGCTGGAGTAGATGGTGCTGAAGTAGAAAAGGCCACTGAGGGGACACAGGAAGGATGGCATGGACCACTTTCCTTGTAAGACCTCCGTAACTTTGAATGGGAGGAAGGCCAAGAAGGACAAGTCAGATATGGTCAAGTTGAACAACAGGATGGCGTTGGGGGTGGCCTTAATGCGTAGCTTGCGGATCAGGGCGTGAAGAGCGAGCAGGTTGGCGGGGAATCCAGTGACGATTGTTATGATGTATACAGACAGGTACATGTATCTGTCTTCCGCTGCTGGTGCCATGGTGATGTCATAATCCCTAAAAAGAAGACGAGAAGAAGAAGTAATGAGTGATGGTCAACACAACAGAAGTGGTTAGTAGACGAAAAATCCCAACCAAACGCTGATAGGCCGTGGTCAGAAGAGGCAGGTCCTCACTAACGTGACCTGAAAGTGGCTACAAATCATAGACAGTTACTCATCCAGAGCACAACGTACACCTGCACCCCTCACTCCAAGCATGCGCGTGTCCCCAAGGAGAAATCCAACATACACAATTCATCCTTCCCTCAACACATTCAGAGCTAAACAATAACCCAATGTATATGCCCACCTTTAGATCTTCTGGGTGCATTAGAGGCGTCCAGTGTCAGACAAGGGAATAATGGACCTACCAGAAGTCATGATCCTGAGGACCCACCCCTATAAAATCTTCATGTTGTATAATTCATCAATAATCTCTAATAATCCATAATGTCTGTGATTCTGTGATTGACCATAGTCAAGCGATTGCTCCATTCACTGGCAAATGGGTTTGTCTGCTGCTGGATCTTTGGGGCTAATTATAATATAAGGATTTTCTGGTGGGCCAGTCTGACCCTGGAGGCCGGTCCTCACACTGCTGTTCACTTGATTCTGGTTGAGTATTATAGCCATCATTGAACAGAGGGAAGGAGGATGTAAAACAGTTCACAGCAGTGTGAGGACATGTCCCCAGGTCAGCGATGGCCCCAGAGGTTCCTTGTGACGATGAGATGGAGATAATGGGGCAGATTTACTTACCCGGTCCATTCGCGATCCAGCGGCGCGTTCTCTGCGCTGGATTCGGGTCCGGCCTGGATTTATTAAGGCAGTTCCTCCGCCGTCCACCAGGTGGCGCTGCTGTGCTGAAGTTCCCTGGAACGCACTGGAATAAACCGAGCCCGGCTGAGTGAAGGTAAGTGCAAGCTCCGGTGGTTTTTCCTAATTTGTCGGGTTTTCGTTCGGCCACCCCCCCCCATTTCCGTTGCGTGCCTGCCGGTGGCGATGCGCCACAATCCGATTGCATGCGCAAAAAATCCCGGGGCAATACAGGGGAAATCGGCGCAAATCGGAAATATTCGGGTAACACGTCGGGAAAACGCGAATCGGGCCCTTAGTAAATGACCCCCACTGTTTTACTTGCAGTGTCGGTCCTTGCATTCTGGGCCAGAAGAACACATTGGGGGTCATTTACTAAGGGCCCGATTCGCGTTTTCCCGACGTGTTACCCGAATATTTCCGATTTGCGCCGATTGTACCTGAATTGCCCCGGGATTTTGGCGCACGCGATCGGATTGTGGCGCATCGGCGCCGGCATGCGCGCGACGGAAATCGGGGGGCGTGGCCGAACGAAAACCCGACGTATTCGGAAAAACCGCCGCATTTAAAAACCGAAAAAGTGTCGCTCAGGAAGCGCTTACCTTCACCTGGTCCGAGGTGGTGCATTCCGGCGCGTTGAGATGATTTTCAGCGCAGCAGCGCCACCTGGTGGACGGCGGAGGAACTACCTTAACAAATCCCGGCCGGACCCGAATCCTGTGCAGAGAATGCGCCGCTGGATCGCGAATGGGCCGGGTAAGTAAATGTGCCCCATTGGGGCACATTTACTTACCCGGTCCAGTCGCGATCCAGCGACGCGTTCTCTGCTCTGCATTCGGGTCCGGCCGGGATTTATGAATGTAGTTCTTCCGCCGTCCACCAGGTGGCGCTGCTGCGCTGAAAGTCATCTCATCGCGCCGGAATTCACCACCTCGGACCAAGTGAAGGTAAGCGCTCCCCAAGCGACACTTTTTCGGTTTTTAAATGCGGCGGTTTTTCCGAATACGTCGGGTTTTCGTTCGGCCACGCCCCCCGATTTCCGTCGCGCGCATGCCGGCGCCGATGCGCCACAATCCGATCGCGTGCGCCACAATCCCGGGGCAATTCAGGTACAATCGGCGCAAATCGGAAATATTCGCGTAACACGTCGGGAAAACGCGAATCGGGCCTTTAGTAAATGACCCCCATTGGGGGTCATTTACTTAGGGCCCGATTCGCGTTTTCCCAACGTGTTACCCGAATATTTCCGATTTACGCCGATTTCCCCTGTATTGCCCCAGGATTTTGGTGCACGCGATCGGATTTTGGTGCATCGGCGCCGGTATGCACGCGGCGGAAATCGGGGCCGTGGCCGAACGAAAACCCGACGGATTCGGAAAAACCGCCGCATTTAAGACAAAAAATGTGTCGCAAAAATTACACTTACCTTCAGCAGGTATAGGCCGGTGAACTTTAGTGCATTCCAGCGCGCCTCCGGGGAACTTCAGCACAGCAGCGCCACCTGGTGGACGGCGGAGGAACAACCTTAGTGAATCCCGGCCGGACCCGAATCCACCGCAGAGAACGCGCCGCTGGATAGCGAATGGACCGGGTAAGTAAATCTGCCCCAATGTATCCCTCATAGGATGGAGTTCCTTTTTAATAATGACACGATTGCATGTGAATGAGATCCTATAAAAATCTATTTCAGGCTTCTATGGTTTCCTTCCTTGGATTAAACAAGATCCTGTTCACAGGGAAACGGCTCAAGTGGTGGAGGAAGAGAAGACGACGTAGTCTCGATGCAAGTTGACCTGGAGGACTCCAGCTTGGTGCTACAGCAGTCACTAAGACTAGAGAGAAAGGTTTTTGTAGCTGCTCAATGCACAGAGCACAGAAGTGTGAGGACACTGCCCGCCGGGTCAAAAACTTAAATATTTTCCCCGTGCCTATAAGCTCAGACTGGACCTAAGGCACCGTTAGATGACAGATCTGGTGGCCATTATCAGGTCTCTGGCTGCTTCATGAGGTCAATCTTTTTGTCTAACCTCTTCGATGACCCGGTCACTATTGATTGTGGTATTCAAGAGGTAGTAGGAGCAGAAGCAGGCGGCTCCATGACCACACCTACCATGGCAGTGCCCACACCATCAGGACACGCATGTTTCTCCCTGGGAGTGTGATTTGCCCCTCTATCTGGATGAACATGTATGACCTAGGATGAGAACAGGATAAGGACTCCTCATGTGATAATGAAGTATTGATCCAGACTGATGCAGACAGGACGCTTCCTCCTGACACTCACATTATCTCATCACAGGGGGGCAGTCACTATTCTGCTGCGGAGAGGGAGGGAGCAGGACCAGAGGCTCCACCATCACAGGATCTATACCTGCTGTGTGATACCACATACTATACCATAACACACACACACACATATATTATGCTACACTGTATATATTACACTGCACTATACTGTACTACACAATACACTGCCCTATACTGTACTACACAATACACTGCCCTATACTGTACTATACATTACACTGCCCTATACTGTACTATACAATACACTGCCCTATACTGTACTATACATTACACTGCCCTATATTATATATTACTATACATTACACTGCCCTATACTGTACTATACATTACACTGCCCTATACTGTACTATACATTACACTGCCCTATACTGTACTATACATTACACTGCCCTATATTATATATTACTATACATTACACTGCCCTATACTGTACTATACATTACACTGCCCTATATTATATATTACTATACATTACACTGCCCTATACTGTACTATACATTACACTGCCCTATACTGTACTATACATTACACTGCACTATATTATATATTACTATACATAACACTGCCCTATACTGTACTATACAATACACTGCCCTATACTGTACTATACAATACACTGCCCTATACTGTACTATACATTACACTGCCCTATATTATATATTACTATACAATACACTGCCCTATACTGTACTATACATTACACTGCCCTATACTGTACTATACATTACACTGCCCTATATTATATATTACTATACAATACACTGCCCTATACTGTACTATACAATACACTGCCCTATACTGTACTACACAATACACTGCCCTATACTGTACTATACATTACACTGCCCTATACTGTACTATACATTACACTGCCCTATATTATATATTACTATACATTACACTGCCCTATACTGTACTATACATTACACTGCCCTATATTATATATTACTATACATTACACTGCCCTATACTGTACTATACATTACACTGCCCTATATTATATATTACTATACATTACACTGCCCTATACTGTACTATACATTACACTGCCCTATACTGTACTATACATTACACTGCACTATATTATATATTACTATACATAACACTGCCCTATACTGTACTATACATTACACTGCCCTATACTGTACTATACATTACACTGCCCTATATTATATATTACTATACATTACACTGCCCTATACTGTACTATACATTACACTGCCCTATACTGTACTATACATTACACTGCCCTATATTATATATTACTATACATTACACTGCCCTATACTGTACTATACATTACACTGCCCTATATTATATATTACTATACATTACACTGCCCTATACTGTACTATACATTACACTGCCCTATACTGTACTATACATTACACTGCCCTATACTGTACTATACATTACACTGCCCTATATTATATATTACTACACAATACACTGCCCTATACTGTACTATACATTACACTGCCCTATATTATATATTACTATACAATACACTGCCCTATACTGTACTATACAATACACTGCCCTATACTGTACTATACATTACACTGCCCTATATTATATATTACTACACAATACACTGTCCTATACTGTACTATACATTACACTGCCCTATACTGTACTATACATTACACTGCCCTATACTGTACTATACATTACACTGCCCTATATTATATATTACTACACAATACACTGCCCTATACTGTACTATACATTACACTGCCCTATATTATATATTACTATACAATACACTGCCCTATACTGTACTATACAATACACTGCCCTATATTATATATTACTATACAATACACTGCCCTATACTGTACTATACATTACACTGCCCTATACTGTACTATACATTACACTGCCCTATACTGTACTACACAATACACTGCCCTATACTGTACTATACAATACACTGCCCTATACTGTACTATACATTACACTGCCCTATATTATATATTACTACACAATACACTGTCCTATACTGTACTATACATTACACTGCCCTATACTGTACTATACATTACACTGCCCTATATTATATATTACTATACAATACACTGCCCTATACTGTACTATACATTACACTGCCCTATACTGTACTATACATTACACTGCCCTATATTATATATTACTATACATTACACTGCCCTATACTGTACTATACATTACACTGCCCTATACTGTACTATACATTACACTGCCCTATACTGTACTATACATTACACTGCCCTATATTATATATTACTACACAATACACTGCCCTATACTGTACTATACATTACACTGCCCTATATTATATATTACTATACAATACACTGCCCTATACTGTACTATACAATACACTGCCCTATATTATATATTACTACACAATACACTGCCCTATACTGTACTATACAATACACTGCCCTATACTGTACTATACATTACACTGCCCTATATTATATATTACTACACAATACACTGTCCTATACTGTACTATACATTACACTGCCCTATACTGTACTATACATTACACTGCCCTATATTATATATTACTATACAATACACTGCCCTATACTGTACTATACATTACACTGCCCTATACTGTACTATACATTACACTGCCCTATATTATATATTACTACACAATACACTGCCCTATACTGTACTATACATTACACTGCCCTATATTATATATTACTATACATTACACTGCCCTATACTGTACTATACATTACACTGCCCTATACTGTACTATACATTACACTGCCCTATATTATATATTACTATACATTACACTGCCCTATACTGTACTATACAATACACTGCCCTATACTGTACTATACATTACACTGCCCTATATTATATATTACTATACATTACACTGCCCTATACTGTACTATACATTACACTGCCCTATACTGTACTATACATTACACTGCACTATATTATATATTACTATACATTACACTGCCCTATACTGTACTATACATTACACTGCCCTATATTATATATTACTATACATTACACTGCCCTATACTGTACTATACATTACACTGCCCTATATTATATATTACTACACAATACACTGCCCTATACTGTACTATACATTACACTGCCCTATATTATATATTACTATACAATACACTGCCCTATACTGTACTATACATTACACTGCCCTATACTGTACTATACATTACACTGCCCTATACTGTACTACACAATACACTGCCCTATACTGTACTATACATTACACTGCCCTATACTGTACTATACATTACACTGCCCTATATTATATATTACTATACATTACACTGCCCTATACTGTACTATACATTACACTGCCCTATACTGTACTATACATTACACTGCCCTATACTGTACTATACATTACACTGCCCTATATTATATATTACTACACAATACACTGTCCTATACTGTACTATACATTACACTGCCCTATACTGTACTATACATTACACTGCCCTATATTATATATTACTATACAATACACTGCCCTATACTGTACTATACATTACACTGCCCTATACTGTACTATACATTACACTGCCCTATACTGTACTATACATTACACTGCCCTATATTATATATTACTATACATTACACTGCCCTATACTGTACTATACATTACACTGCCCTATACTGTACTATACATTACACTGCCCTATACTGTACTACACAATACACTGCCCTATATTATATATTACTATACATTACACTGCCCTATACTGTACTATACATTACACTGCCCTATACTGTACTATACATTACACTGCCCTATACTGTACTACACAATACACTGCCCTATACTGTACTATACATTACACTGCCCTATATTATATATTACTATACATTACACTGCCCTATACTGTACTATACATTACACTGCCCTATATTATATATTACTATACATTACACTGCCCTATACTGTACTATACATTACACTGCCCTATATTATATATTACTATACAATACACTGCCCTATACTGTACTATACATTACACTGCCCTATACTGTACTATACATTACACTGCCCTATACTGTACTACACAATACACTGCCCTATACTGTACTATACATTACACTGCCCTATACTGTACTATACATTACACTGCCCTATATTATATATTACTATACATTACACTGCCCTATACTGTACTATACATTACACTGCCCTATACTGTACTATACATTACACTGCCCTATACTGTACTATACAATACACTGCCCTATACTGTACTATACATTACACTGCCCTATATTATATATTACTACACAATACACTGCCCTATACTGTACTATACATTACACTGCCCTATACTGTACTATACATTACACTGCCCTATATTATATATTACTATACATTACACTGCCCTATATTATATATTACTATACATTACACTGCCCTATACTGTACTATACATTACACTGCCCTATACTGTACTATACATTACACTGCCCTATACTGTACTATACATTACACTGCCCTATACTGTACTATACAATACACTGCCCTATACTGTACTATACATTACACTGCCCTATACTGTACTATACATTACACTGCCCTATATTATATATTACTATACATTACACTGCCCTATACTGTACTATACAATACACTGCCCTATACTGTACTATACAATACACTGCCCTATACTGTACTATACATTACACTGCCCTATATTATATATTACTATACATTACACTGCCCTATACTGTACTATACATTACACTGCCCTATACTGTACTATACATTACACTGCACTATATTATATATTACTATACATTACACTGCCCTATACTGTACTACACAATACACTGCCCTATACTGTTCCGCTTTACCAGCAGCATGTAAAGCTACAGGTCTGCTCAGCGCTATAACACCTGCCATCGGTTCTGGTCGCTTTGCCGGTGGCATTTAAAAGGTTAACACATGCGATTGGTGCCTGGACTGATCACAGGTGTTTCCAGTGGGGTTGAGGCCGGATGTAAAACTTTTGGCTGAAGTTTAGGTCTGCTTATCGCTAACCTATAACCTCGGATATCACTTGTAGCAGGTCCGTACAATACCGTCATATACAGGGGGGACGGAAAGTATTCAGACCCCTTTACATTTTTCACTCTTTGTTTCTTTGCAGCCAATTAATAAGATCAAAAAAGTTATTTTGTGCCCTCTGCCCCCATAGTAATGTGCCCTCTGCCCCCCCCCCCCCAGTAATGTGCCCTCTGCCCCCCAGTAATGTGCCCTCTGCCCCCCAGTAACGTGCGCTCTGCCCCCCAGTAATGTGCCCTCTGCCCCCCCCTCAGTAATGTGCCCTCTGCCCCCCAGTAACGTGCCCTCTGCCCCCCAGTAACGTGCGCTCTGCCCCCCAGTAACGTGCGCTCTGCCCCCCAGTAATGTGCCCCCTGCTCCCCAGTAATGTGCCCTCTGCCCCCCAATAATGTGCCCTCTGCCCCCAGTAATGTGCCGTCTACCCCCCAGTAATGTGCCCTCTGCCCCCCCGTAATGTGCCCTCTGCCTCCCAGTAATGTGCCCTCTGCCTCCCAGTAATGTGCCCTCTGCTCCCCCTAGTAATGTGCCCTCTGCTCCCCCTAGTAATGTGCCCTCTGCGCCCCCAGTAATGTGCCCTCTGCCCCCCAGTAATGTGCCCTCTGCCTCCCCCAGTAATGTGCCCTCTGCCCCCCCCAGTAATGTGCCCTCTGCCCCCTCCCAGTAATGTGCACTGTGCCCCCCAGTAATGTGCACTCTGCCCCCCTTGTAATGTGCCCTCTGCCCCCAGTAATGTGCCCTCTGCCCCCAGTAATGTGCCCTCTGCTCCCATCTTGACAGAAAAAAAATTTAAATATAGATATTTTTGCTAATTTATTAACAAAAAGAAAAACTGAAATATCACATGGTCATAAGTATTCAGCCCCTTTTCTGTCACTCTCATATGTAACTCACATGCTGTCCATTTCCTGCTGATCCTCCTTGAGATGTTCAGAGTCCAGCTGTATTTAATTAGACTGATTGAACTTGATTAGCAAAGGCGCACACCTGTCTATATAAGAGCTCAGAGCTTACAGTACGTGTCAGACCTCATGAGAATCATGAGGTCTAAGGAACTGCCCAAGGAACTTAGAGACAGAATTGTGGAAAAGCAGAGATCGGGCCAAGGTTACAAAAGAATTTCTGCAGCCCTAAAAGTTCCTGGGAGCACAGTGGCCTCCATAATCCTTAAATGGAAGAAGTTTGGGACGTCCACAACATTTTCTTGACCCAACCATCCGGCCAAACTAAGCAATCGTGGGAGAAGAGCGTTGTGAGAGGTAAAAAAGACACCAAGGATCCCTATGGCTGAGCTTCTCCTCAGTGCAAGACATATGGAAGCCACGTACAGAGTGCAAAACTTGAATTTTAATCACCTGCCAAATACAATCCCAGCAGTGACACATGGTGGGGGCAGTATCAGGCTATGGGTGTGGGGGGAAGGACCACTGGGGTTAATGGAAGGAAAGATGAATGCGGCCAAGTACAGAGATATCCTGGGTGAGAACCTCTTCTGGATGCTCTGGACCTCAGACTGGGCTGAACCTTCCAACAAGACAATGACCCCAAGCCCAGAGCTAATAACACAGCAGAGGCTTCAGAACATCTCTGTGACCATTCCTGACCGGCCCTGCCAGAGCCTGGACCTAAACCCAATGGAGAATCTCTGGAGAGACAGAGGATCCCCAAATCCAGGGGTAAGGAATATGTAGCATCTTCCCTGGCTGCACCAGCTCCAAAACTGCTTCTACTCAGCAAGATGTCAAGATGGGAGCAGAGGGCACATTACTGGGGAGCAGAGGGGACATCATTGGGGGGGCAGAGTGCACATTACTGGAGGGCAGAGGGCACATTACTGGAGGGCAGAGGGCACATTACTGGAGGGCAGAGGGGACATCATTGGGGGGGCAGAGTGCACATTACTGGAGGGCAGAGGGCACATTACTGGAGGGCAGAGGGCACATTACTGGAGGGCAGAGGGGACATCATTGGGGGGGCAGAGTGCACATTACTGAGGGACAGAGGGCACATTACTGGAGGGCAGAGGGCACATTACTGGAGGGCAGAGGGCACATTACTGGGGGGGGGAAAGTGCACATTACTGGGGGGGCAGGGTGTACATTACTGGGGGGGGGCAGAGTGCACATTAATGGGGGGGCAGAGGGGACATCATTGGGGGGGCAGAGTGCAGATTACTGGGGGGCAGAGGGCACATTACTGGAGGGCAGAGGGCACATTACTGAGGGCAGAGGGCACATTACTGGGGGTGCAGAGCGTACATTACTGGGGGGGGCATAGTGCACATTACTGGGGGGGCAGGGTGTACATTACTGGGGGTCAGAGGGCACATTACTGGAGGGCAGAGGGCACATTACTGAGGGCAGAGGGCACATTACTGGGGGTGCAGAGCGTACATTACTGGGGGGGGCATAGTGCACATTACTGGGGGGCAGAGTGCACATTATTGGGGGGCAGAGTGCACATTATTGGGGGGCAGAGTGCACATTATTTGGGGGGGCGCAGAGGGCACATTACTGGGGGGGGCAGAGGGCACATTACTGGGGGGTAGAGTGCACATTACTGGGGGGGCAGAGAGCACATTACTGGGGGGCAGAGGGCACACTACTTGGGGACAGAGGGCACATTACTGGGGGGCAGAGGGCACTTTACTGGGGGGGCAGAGGGCACATTACTGGGGAGCAGAGGGCACATTACTGGGGAGCAGAGGGGACATTACTGGGGGGGGGCAGAGGGCACATTACTGGGGGGCAGTGTGCACATTACTGGGGGGCAGAGGGCACATTACTGGGGAGCAGAGGGCACATTACTGGGGGAAGAGGGCACATTACTGGAGGGCAGAGGGGACATCATTGGGGGGGCAGAGTGCACATTACTGAGGGACAGAGGGCACATTACTGGAGGGCAGAGGGCACATTACTGGAGGGCAGAGGGCACATTACTGGGGGGGGGAAAGTGCACATTACTGGGGGGGCAGGGTGTACATTACTGGGGGGGGGCAGAGTGCACATTAATGGGGGGGCAGAGGGGACATCATTGGGGGGGCAGAGTGCAGATTACTGGGGGGCAGAGGGCACATTACTGGAGGGCAGAGGGCACATTACTGAGGGCAGAGGGCACATTACTGGGGGTGCAGAGCGTACATTACTGGGGGGGGCATAGTGCACATTACTGGGGGGGCAGGGTGTACATTACTGGGGGTCAGAGGGCACATTACTGGAGGGCAGAGGGCACATTAATGAGGGCATAGTGCACATTACTGGGGGTGCAGAGCGTACATTACTGAGGGGGGCATAGTGCACATTACTGGGGGGCAGAGTGCACATTATTGGGGGGCAGAGTGCACATTATTGGGGGGCAGAGTGCACATTATTTGGGGGGGCGCAGAGGGCACATTACTGGGGGGGGCAGAGGGCACATTACTGGGGGGTAGAGTGCACATTACTGGGGGGGCAGAGAGCACATTACTGGGGGGCAGAGGGCACACTACTGGGGGACAGAGGGCACATTACTGGGGGGCAGAGGGCACTTTACTAGGGGGGCAGAGGGCACATTACTGGGGAGCAGAGGGCACATTACTGGGGAGCAGAGGGGACATTACTGGGGGGGGGCAGAGGGCACATTACTGGGGGGCAGTGTGCACATTACTGGGGGGCAGAGGGCACATTACTGGGGAGCAGAGGGCACATTACTGGGGGAAGAGTGCACATTCCTGGGGGGGTTGAGGGCACATTACTGGGTGGCAGAGTGCACATTACTGGGGAGCAGAGGGCACATTACTGGGGAGCAGAGGGCACATTACTGGGGGGGGCAGAGGGCACATTACTGGGGAGCAGAGGGCACATTACTGGGGGAGCAGAGGGCGTATTACTGGGGGAGCAGAGGGCACATTACTGGGGAGCAGAGGGCACATTACTGGGGGAGCAGAGGGCACATTACTGGGGGAGCAGAGGGCACATTACTGGGGGAGCAGAGGGCACATTACTGGGGGGGGCAGAGGGCACATTACTGGGGGGCAGTGTGCACATTACTGGGGGACAGAGGGCACATTACTAGGGAGCAGAGGGCACATTACTGGGGGGGGCAGAGGGCACATTACTGGGGGGGCAGAGGGCACATTACTGGGGGACAGAGGGCACATTACTGGGGAGCAGAGGGCACATTACTGGGGGGGGCAGAGGGCACATTACTGGGGGGGCAGAGGGCACATTACTGGGGGGGGGCAGAGGGCACATTACTGGGGGGCAGTGTGCACATTACTGGGGGGCAGAGGGCACATTAC
The DNA here is from genome assembly GCF_040894005.1 of Engystomops pustulosus. Lineage (NCBI taxonomy): Eukaryota > Metazoa > Chordata > Amphibia > Anura > Leptodactylidae > Engystomops > Engystomops pustulosus. The sequence continues at coordinate 12,684,239 of NC_092416.1, forward strand.
TGGGGGGGGGCAGAGGGCACATTACTGGGGGGACAGAGGGCACATTACTGGGGGGGGGCAGAGGGCACATTACTGGGGGGCAGAGGGCACATTACTGGGGAGCAGAGGGCATATTACTGGGGGGCAGAGGGCACATTACTGGGGGGCAGAGGGCATATTACTGGGGGGCAGAGGGCACATTACTGGGAGCAGAGTGCACATTACTGGGGGGGGGCAGAGGGCACATTACGGGGGGGCAGAGTGCACATTACTGGGGAGCAGAGGGTACATTACTGGGGGGGGGCAGAGGGCACATTACCGGGGGGCAGAGGGCACATTACTGGGGGGCAGAGGGCACATTACTGGGGGGCAGAGGGCACATTACTGGGGAGCAGAGGGTACATTACTGGGGGGGGGCAGAGGGCACATTACCGGGGGGCAGAGGGCACATTACTGGGGGGCAGAGGGCACATTACTGGGGGTGCAGAGGGCACATTACTGGGGGGGCAGAGGGCACATTACTGGGGAGCAGAGGGCACATTAATGAGATTTTTTTTTATCTAACCAATGACTTCAATGAAATAAAGAGTGAAAACTTTAAAGGGGTCTGAATACTTTCCTTTCCCTCTGTATATAATACTACACTATACTAGTGATACTATAATCGGGTACATGACACTATATTACCAGCCATAGCTCCATGGGGTACAGAGGGGACATATAAAGTGGGTCCCTGTTCCTGGGGGCTGCACCTCTTGTCTTGTTGGGATATGTCATACAATCCATGTGGGGCACCAGAACTGAATGGGTTATCAGAAGCCGCTGGGTTATGGAGAGGTTCTGACTCTATCTTCCAGGAACCTGACAATGGATCCGTGTAAACATTTCGGGTCCCGGGAGAGTCGTAGGAGATCCCAGAACTGCTCCCAGTGGAAACGTCTCTTCCTGTAGTCTGTTCCGTTCTTTGTACTCAGCTCCTGGTCTGAATGATGGGGAGTGACGCTCTGCAGAACCTCGGCTGCAGACCATACAATAGATGTAGCGAGACCCCGAACATTCTGCTTCAAGGGGATCTACAGCTCTGAATGAATTAAGTTTAAAGGGGGTTTCCGGCTTATTGATATTGGCGAGACTCAGGACCTTTATGGGTCAGAGAACAGAGTTGAAACAACAGCGCTATTTATGTATAGTGGCCGAGATGCATTACTGCAGGTCAACCCTGATTTGCTTGAAAGGAATCTGAGTAGTAGTTACCTGCCCTGACCACTATACAAAGAGCGGAGCTGTTCTATGGCTCCACTCTTTATGGCTGAATGCTGTAGATAAATCCAGCTGATTAGTGGGGGGTATGGATTGTCGGACCCCCAGGAATCTGACATATCCTAATCCTTTATAAGAATAATACTTGCCCTCTGCTGTCGGGGTCGGTCCTGGGGAATCTAATGTGTCTGTACCCACTTCCTATCGCGATCCAGAGACGCGTTCTCCGTTGAGGATTCGGGTCTTCCGGCAATTACACTGATGGTGCGCACGATGTCCACCAGGTGTCGCTGCTGCGCTGAGGTCCGCCAGAGTTCACCAACCTATTCCTGGTGCATGTAAGTGTGTGTCAAGCGACACATTTTTTTTTTTTAAATACCTCTGTTTTTCCGAATCCGTCGGGATGCGCCAAATCACGTGCGCCAAATCCGTTTGCGTGGGCCAAAGACAGGGGGCAATTCGGCGCAACCTGGTAATTTTCGGTAAACCCGACGAAACTGAGCAATTCGGGCCCCTAGTAAATGAGCCCGATTGTAACAATCCCACCCCCAGGACATTAGAGATATGTGTGCTGCTGATGTGTGATCAGAACTGCAGCAAACCCTCCGGTAAGAGCAGAAACATCAGACTGATACACTGTAACAAACACTCAGGGCGCGTTCACACGTTGCGTTTTGGTCACGTTTTCATTGCGTTTGGAACGCATATACAACAGCCAGTGAGAGGTGATTTGCCTAAATACATTACCGTTTACGCTTGTAAACGCAATGTTAACACATGCGTTAACAAAACACATGCGTTAACGTGTTGTTAACGCATGCATTAACACTGCGTTTATGATGCGTTTTCTAAACGGAAATGTTAACAGGGATGTAATTAGGCAAATCTCCTCTCCTCAGCTGTTGTATATGCGTTTCAAACGCAATGAAAACACAGGTCAAAACGCAACGTGTGAACACGCCCTGAGGGTCCATTCACACATTTACTTTGTTAGATGCAGTTTTTTTGATGCCCAAACCAGGAGAGGAGCGAATAAAGAGGAGCGCAGCAGCTGCATTATACGTTCTCAACGGTTATGATCCACAAAACTGCATCTGAAAAACTGAACATGTGAACACAGCCGCAGGGGGAATTCAGAGGTGCGTTTTTTCCCATGCAGTTTCTGAAACCAAAGAAGGTGTGGATCCTAATGGGTCCAATTTTATCATTGAGAAGTGTTTTATTATTGTTTAGTTGCGTTTTTAAAATGCGATGCCTGATGTTCTTTCATTGAATACATCTGTGTTGCTTTGTACAGGCAGTCCCCGGGTTACATATAAGATCGGTTCGTTCTTAAGTTGAATTTGTATGTAAGTTGGAACTGTATATTTTATAATTGTAACCCCAGCCAGAATTTTTTTGGTGATGATTGGATTTTAAAAATGTTGGATTGTCATAAGAATCAGGATTAATAATAAATCTTCATTACAGACGCCTGTGATAACTGTTACAGCTGATTATTGTAGCCTAGGAATAAAGTACAGTAATTACCATTTAGCATAGGCCTGTTTGTAACTAGGGGTCGTATGTAAGTCGGGTGTTCTTAAGTAGGGGACCGCCTGTATTTGTAAAAACACAGTGATCTTGTTCTCCCTGCTGTTTCCGCATGTAACCACATACAAGACAAAATGCAGACCGCAAATACATTTTCAAAAAACGCAAGCCCGCTTTGAAAAGTGCAATGAAAACAAACCTCAAAAACGAACAAACAAAAATCGCAAGGGAGAAAACGCAAAGATACGACACTTGATCCAGAAACCCATTTTAAAAAGCCACTGATGCGTTTTACTAGGATGCAAAAACGCAATGAAAAAAACGCACCAAAAAACTCCACGTGTGTCATTAGAAACACCATGCTGATACATTTTCCCTGCACTGATACACTGTAACAGACCCTCCGGATAAGAAAGAGATAAAGGATGAGAACAGCTCACAGGGGAGTGTAACAAACCCTAGATCTTCTACATCCTCCAATCACAGCACATGGTAACGATGAATCATTAACTATGGAATCAAGAAAATGTTGCAAATAAGAGACAAACGACCTAAAAATGACAAATCTCCAGAATAAATCCCATTACATGGAGGAAATGAGGCTGCGGATTCCAACCGCGGGGGGGACAGATTATAATGGATCTCAGCGGACTCCAGATATAACACATCTATATCTAAGTATTCAGCCCCCGGGGATAAGTATTCAGCCCCAGGTGATAAGTATTCAGCCCCTGGTGATAAGTATTCAGCCCCCGGTGATAAGTATTCAGCCCCTGGTGATAAGTATTCAGCCCCCGGTGATAAGTATTCAGCTCCTGGTGATAAGTATTCAGCCCCCGGTGATAAGTATTCAGCCCCCGGTGATAAGTATTCAGCCCCTGGTGATAAGTATTCAGCCCCCGGGGATAAGTATTCAGCCCCCGGTGATAAGTATTCAGCCCCTGGTGATAAGTATTCAGCCCCTGGTGATGAGTATTCAGCCCCCGGTGATAAGTATTCAGCCCCCGGTGATAAGTATTCAGCCCCCGGTGATAAGTATTCAGCCCCCGGTGATAAGTATTCAGCCCCCGGTGATAAGTATTCAGCCCCCGGTGATAAGTATTCAGCCCCTGGTGATAAGTATTCAGCCCCTGGTGAGAAGTATTCAGCCCCTGGGGATAAGTATTCAGCTCCCGGTGATAAGTATTCAGCCCCCGGCGATAAGTATTCAGCCCCCGGTGATAAGTATTCAGCCCCCGGTGATAAGTATTCAGCCCCCGGTGATAAGTATTCAGCTCCCGGTGATAAGTATTCAGCCCCCGGCGATAAGTATTCAGCCCCCGGTGATAAGTATTCAGCCCCCGGTGATAAGTATTCAGCCCCCGGTGATAAGTATTCAGCCCCTGGTGATAAGTATTCAGCCCCCGGTGATAAGTATTCAGCCCCCGGTGATAAGTATTCAGCCCCCGGTGATAAGTATTCAGCCCCCGGTGATAAGTATTCAGCCCCCGGTGATAAGTATTCAGCCCCCAGTGATAAGTATTCAGCCCCCGGTGATGAGTATTCAGCCCCCGGTGATGAGTATTCAGCCCCCGGTGATAAGTATTCAGCCCCCGGTGATGAGTATTCAGCCCCCGGTGATAAGTATTCAGCCCCTGGTGATAAGTATTCAGCCCCAGTGATAAGTATTCAGCCCCCGGTGATAAGTATTCAGCCCCCGGTGATAAGTATTCAGCCCCCGGTGATAAGTATTCAGCCCCCGGTGATGAGTATTCAGCCCCTGGTGATAAGTATTCAGCCCCCGGTGATAAGTATTCAGCCCCCGGTGATGAGTATTCAGCCCCCGGTGATAAGTATTCAGCCCCCGGTGATGAGTATTCAGCCCCCAGTGATAAGTATTCAGCCCCTGGTGATAAGTATTCAGCCCCAGTGATAAGTATTCAGCCCCTGGTGATAAGTATTCAGCCCCCGGTGATAAGTATTCAGCCCCCGGTGATAAGTATTCAGCCCCCGGTGATAAGTATTCAGCCCCTGGTGATAAGTATTCAGCCCCTGGTGATAAGTATTCAGCCCCCGGTGATAAGTATTCAGCCCCCGGTGATGAGTATTCAGCCCCCGGTGATAAGTATTCAGCACCTGGTGATAAGTATTCAGCCCCCGGTGATAAGTATTCAGCCCCCAGTGATGAGTATTCAGCCCCTGGTGATAAGTATTCAGCTCCTGGTGATAAATATTCAGCCCCCGGTGATAAGTATTCAGCCCCCGATGATAAGTATTCAGCCCCCGGTGATAAGTATTCAGCCCCCGATGATAAGTATTCAGCCCCCGGTGATAAGTATTCAGCCCCCAGTGATAAGTATTCAGCCCCTGGTGATAAGTATTCAGCCCCTGGTGATAAGTATTCAGCCCCTGGTGATAAGTATTCAGCCCCGGTGATAAGTATTCACCCCCTGGTGATGAGTATTCAGCCCCCGGTGAGAAGTATTCAGCCCCCGGTGAGAAGTATTCAGCCCCCGGTAATAAGTATTCTGCTGCTGGTGATAAGTATTCAGCCCCCGGTTATAAGTATTCAGCCCCCGATGATAAGTATTCAGCCCCCTGGTGATAAGTATTCAGCCCCCGGTGATGGGTATTCAGCCCCCGGTGATGAGTATTCAGCCCCCGGTGATAAGTATTCAGCCCCCGGTGATAAGTATTCAGCCCCCGGTGATAAGTATTCAGCCCCCGGTGATAAGTATTCAGCACCTGGTGATAAGTATTCAGCCCCCGGTGATAAGTATTCAGCCCCGGGTGATAAGTATTCAGCCCCCGGTGATAAGTATTCAGCCCCCAGTGTTAATATTCAGCTCCTGGTGATAAGTATTCAGCCTCTGGTGATAAGTATTCGGCCCCTGGTGATAAGTATTCAGCCCCTGGTGATAAGTACTCAGCCGCTGGTGATAAGTACTCAGCCCCTGGTGATAAGTATTCAGCCCCCGGTGATAAGTATTCAGCCCCCGGTGGTAAGTATTCAGCCCCCTGGTGATAAGTATTCAGCCCCCGGTGATGGGTATTCAGCCCCCGGTGATAAGTATTCAGCCCCCGGTGATAAGTATTCAGCCCCCGGTGATGGGTATTCAGCCCCCGGTGATAAGTATTCAGCCCCCGGTGATAAGTATTCAGCCCCCGGTGGTAAGTATTCAGCCCCCGGTGATAAGTATTCAGCCCCCGGTGATAAGTATTCAGCCCCCGGTGATAAGTATTCAGCCCCCGGTGATAAGTATTCAGCCCCTGGTGATAAGTATTCAGCCCCCTGGTGATAAGTATTCAGCCCCCGGTGATAAGTATTCAGCCCCCGGTGATAAGTATTCAGCCCCCGGTGATAAGTATTCAGCCCCCGGTGATGAGTATTCAGCCCCCGGTGATGAGTATTCAGCCCCCGGTGATGAGTATTCAGCCCCCGGTGATAAGTATTCAGCCCCCGGTGATAAGTATTCAGCCCCCGGTGATAAGTATTCAGCCCCCGGTGATGAGTATTCAGCCCCCGGTGATAAGTATTCAGCCCCCGGTGATAAGTATTCAGCCCCCGGTGATAAGTATTCAGCTCCTGGTGATAAGTATTCAGCCCCCGGTGATAAGTATTCAGCCCCGGGTGATAAGTATTCAGCCCCCGGTGATAAGTATTCAGCCCCCAGTGTTAATATTCAGCTCCTGGTGATAAGTATTCAGCCTCTGGTGATAAGTATTCGGCCCCTGGTGATAAGTATTCAGCCCCTGGTGATAAGTACTCAGCCGCTGGTGATAAGTACTCAGCCCCTGGTGATAAGTATTCAGCCCCCGGTGATAAGTATTCAGCCCCCGGTGGTAAGTATTCAGCCCCCTGGTGATAAGTATTCAGCCCCCGGTGATGGGTATTCAGCCCCCGGTGATAAGTATTCAGCCCCCGGTGATAAGTATTCAGCCCCCGGTGATGGGTATTCAGCCCCCGGTGATAAGTATTCAGCCCCCGGTGATAAGTATTCAGCCCCCGGTGGTAAGTATTCAGCCCCCGGTGATAAGTATTCAGCCCCCGGTGATAAGTATTCAGCCCCCGGTGATAAGTATTCAGCCCCCGGTGATAAGTATTCAGCCCCTGGTGATAAGTATTCAGCCCCCTGGTGATAAGTATTCAGCCCCCGGTGATAAGTATTCAGCCCCCGGTGATAAGTATTCAGCCCCCGGTGATAAGTATTCAGCCCCCGGTGATGAGTATTCAGCCCCCGGTGATGAGTATTCAGCCCCCGGTGATGAGTATTCAGCCCCCGGTGATAAGTATTCAGCCCCCGGTGATAAGTATTCAGCCCCCGGTGATAAGTATTCAGCCCCCGGTGATGAGTATTCAGCCCCCGGTGATGAGTATTCAGCCCCCGGTGATGAGTATTCAGCCCCCGGTGATGAGTATTCAGCCCCCGGTGATGAGTATTCAGCCCCCGGTGATGAGTATTCAGCCCCCGGTGATAAGTATTCAGCCCCCGGTGATGAGTATTCAGCCCCCGGTGATAAGTATTCAGCCCCCGGTGATAAGTATTTAGCCCCCGGTGATAAGTATTCAGCTCCTGGTGATAAGTATTCAGCCCCCGGTGATAAGTATTCAGCCCCGGGTGATAAGTATTCAGCCCCCGGTGATAAGTATTCAGCCCCCAATGTTAATATTCAGCTCCTGGTGATAAGTATTCAGCCCCTGGTGATAAGTACTCAGCCCCCGGTGATAAGTACTCAGCCCCTGGTGATAAGTATTCAGCCCCCGGTGATAAGTATTCAGCCCCCGGTGATAAGTATTCAGCCCCTGGTGATAAGTACTCAGCCCCCGGTGATAAGTATTCAGCCCCTGGTGATAAGTATTCAGCCCCCGGTGATAAGTATTCAGCCCCCGGTGATAAGTATTCAGCCCCCGGTGATAAGTATTCAGCCCCCGGTGATAAGTATTCAGCCCCTGGTGATAAGTATTCAGCCCCCGGTGATAAGTATTCAGCCCCCGGTGATAAGTATTCAGCCCCTGGTGATAAGTATTCATCCCCCGGTGATAAGTATTCAGCCCCCGGTGATAAGTATTCAGCCCCTGGTGATAAGTATTCAGCCCCTGGTGATAAGTATTCAGCCCCCGGTGATAAGTATTCAGCCCCTGGTGATAAGTATTCAGCCCCCGGTGATAAGTATTCAGCCCCCGGTGATAAGTATTCAGCCCCCGGTGGTAAGTATTCAGCCCCCGGTGATAAGTATTCAGCCCCCTGGTGATAAGTATTCAGCCCCCGGTGATGGGTATTCAGCCCCCGGTGATAAGTATTCAGCCCCCGGTGATAAGTATTCAGCCCCCGGTGGTAAGTATTCAGCCCCCGGTGATAAGTATTCAGCCCCCGGTGATAAGTATTCAGCCCCCGGTGATAAGTATTCAGCCCCCGGTGATAAGTATTCAGCCCCCTGGTGATAAGTATTCAGCCCCCGGTGATAAGTATTCAGCCCCCTGGTGATAAGTATTCAGCCCCCGGTGATAAGTATTCAGCCCCCGGTGATAAGTATTCAGCCCCCGGTGATAAGTATTCAGCCCCCTGGTGATAAGTATTCAGCCCCCGGTGATAAGTATTCAGCCCCCGGTGATAAGTATTCAGCCCCTGGTGATAAGTATTCAGCCCCCGGTGATAAGTATTCATCCCCCGGTGATAAGTATTCAGCCCCTGGTGAGAAGTATTCAGCCCCTGGGGATAAGTATTCAGCCCCCGGTGATAAGTATTCAGCCCCCGGTGATAAATATTCAGCCCCCGGTGATAAGTATTCAGCCCCCGGTGATAAGTATTCAGCCCCCGGTGATAAATATTCAGCCCCTGGTGATAAGTATTCAGCCCCCGGTGATAAGTATTCAGCCCCCGGTGATAAGTATTCAGCCCCTGGTGATAAGTATTCAGCCCCCGTTGATAAGTATTCAGCCCCTGGTGATAAGTATTCAGCCCACGGTGATAAGTATTCAGCCCACGGTGATAAGTATTCAGCCCCCGGTGATAAGAATTCAGCCCCCGGTGATAAGTATTCAGCACCCGGTGATAAGTATTCAGCCCCCGGTGATAAGTATTCAGCCCCCGGTGATGAGTATTCAGACCCCGGTGATAAGTATTCAGCCCCCGGTGATAAGTATTCAGCCCCCGGTAATAAGTATTCAGCCCCCGGTGATAAGTATTCAGCCCCCGGTGATGAGTATTCAGCCCCCGGTGATAAGTATTCAGCCCCCGGTGATAAGTATTCAGCCCCCGGTGATAAGTATTCAGCTCCTGGTGATAAGTATTCAGCCCCCGGTGATAAGTATTCAGCCCCGGGTGATAAGTATTCAGCCCCCGGTGATAAGTATTCAGCCCCCGGTGTTAATATTCAGCTCCTGGTGATAAGTATTCAGCCTCTGGTGATAAGTATTCGGCCCCTGGTGATAAGTATTCAGCCCCTGGTGATAAGTACTCACCCCCCGGTGATAAGTACTCAGCCCCTGGTGATAAGTATTCAGCCCCCGGTGATAAGTATTCAGCCCCCGGTGATAAGTATTCAGCCCCTGGTGATAAGTATTCAGCCCCCGGTGATAAGTATTCAGCCCCCGGTGATAAGTATTCAGCCCCTGGTGATAAGTATTCAGCCCCCGGTGATAAGTATTCAGCCCCCGGTGATAAGTATTCAGCCCCTGGTGATAAGTATTCAGCCCCCAGTGATAAGTATTCAGCCCCCGGTGATAAGTATTCAGCCCCCGGTAATAAGTATTTAACCCCCGGTTATAAGTATTCAGCCCCCGGTGATAAGTATTCAGCCCCCGGTGATAAGTATTCAGCCCTTGGTGATGAGTATTCAGCCCCCGGTGATAAGTATTCAGCCCCCGGTGATAAGTATTCAGCCCCCGGTGATAAGTATTCAGCCCCCGGTGATAAGTACTCAGCCCCCGGTGATAAGTACTCAGCCCCCGGTGATAAGTATTCAGCCCCCGGTGATAAGTATTCAGCCCCCGGTGATAAGTATTCAGCCCCCGGTGATAAGTATTCAGCCCCCAGTGATAAGTATTCAGCCCCCGGTGATAAGTATTCAGCCCCCGGTGATAAGTATTCAGCCCCTGGTGATAAGTATTCAGCCCCCGGTGATAAGTATTCAGCCCCCGGTGATAAGTATTCAGCCCCCGGTGATAAGTATTCAGCCCCTGGTGATAAGTATTCAGCCCCCGGTGATAAGTATTCAGCCCCCGGTGATAAGTATTCAGCCCCCGGTAATAAGTATTTAACCCCCGGTTATAAGTATTCAGCCCCCGGTGATAAGTATTCAGCCCCCGGTGATAAGTATTCAGCCCTTGGTGATGAGTATTCAGCCCCCGGTGATAAGTATTCAGCCCCCGGTGATAAGTATTCAGCCCCCGGTGAAAAGTATTCAGCCCCCGGTGAAAAGTATTCAGCCCCCGGTGATAAGTATTCAGCACCTGGTGATAAGTATTCAGCCCCCGGTGATAAGTATTCAGCCCCCGGTGATAAGTATTCAGCCCCTGGTGATAAGTATTCAGCCCCTGGTGATAAGTATTCAGCCCCTGGTGATAAGTATTCGGCCCCCGGTGAAAAGTATTCAGCCCCCGGTGATAAGTATTCAGCACCTGGTGATAAGTTTTCAGCCCCCGGTGATAAGTATTCAGCCCCCGGTGATAAGTATTCAGCCCCTGGTGATAAGTATTCAGCCCCCGGTGATAAGTATTCAGCCCCCGGTGATAAGTATTCAGCCCCCGGTGATAAGTATTCAGCCCCCGGTGATAAGTATTCAGCTCCTGGTGATAAGTATTCAGCCCCCGGTGATGAGTATTCAGCCCCCGGTGATAAGTATTCAGCCCCCGGTGAAAAGTATTCAGCCCCCGGTGATAAGTATTCAGCCCCTGGTGATAAGTATTCAGCCCCCGGTGATAAGTATTCTGCCCCCGGTGATAAGTATTCAGCCCCCGGTGATAAGTATTCAGCCCCCGGTGATAAGTATTCAGCCCCTGGTGATAAGTATTCGGCCCCCGGTGATAAGTATTCAGCCCCCGGTGATAAGTATTCAGCCCCCGGTGATAAGTATTCAGCCCCCGGTGATAAGTATTCAGCCCCTGGTGATAAGTATTCGGCCCCCGTTGATAAGTATTCAGCCCCCGGTGATAAGTATTCAGCCCCCGGTGATAAGTATTCAGCCCCCGGTGATAAGTATTCAGCCCACGGTCATAAGTATTCAGTCCCTGGTGATAAGTATTCAGCCCCCGGTGATAAGTATTCAGCACCTGGTGATAAGTATTCAGCCCCCGGTGATAAGTATACATCCCCTGGTGATAAGTATTCAGCCCCAGGTGATAAGTATTCAGCCCCCGGTGATAAGTATTTAACCCTTTATCATTTCTTTTTTCTGTTAAGATAGAGGCAGAGTTCACATTAATGAGGACATAAAGAACCTTTTGTGATCTTACCAATTGGCTGCAATGAAACAAGAGTGAAAAATTTTATGGGGGTCTGAATACTTTTTGTACCCCCTGTAATTCTAGTCATGTAGTCACTTATCCAATGGGGCACATTTACTTAGGGTTTTGCGCCGCACTTTTACAACACAACTTTATTGATCCCCTGGGGGGAAATGATTTTGTACATAGTGTTCCGGCAATTGTTACAAAGTTACAGACAGTTACAACGATACAAATACTTTAGTACTTGGAGCGGCGCCTTCTTACATGTTACTAGATCTTTGGTTGCAGATACAGATACAGGACATTGCGATACGGCACAATACATGACACATTACATTACATATGGGGAGGAAATTACGGTAAAAAATATACCAGTCACAATAACACAGACACGGGCTAGACAGACATGTGTAGGGGACACTACATGAGCGGCGCTGACAGTGTTGTGGTGAACCAGTGGTGTGACAATAGATGATGTCACTGCTGGTATTGGTTTGGCAGAAGACGCACCATCCGTAGCTGCACTTTTGCCAGGTGCCGGCACTTAAGCTGCCTGGTTCCGGCTGCCACTGGAGCCTTGGTGCTGGTTCCTCCTGACTTGCGGTAAGGCTCTGATCTCTTACATTTCTCCAATTTATATAGCGCACACAGATAACACAGCGCTGCACAGAGCTTGTCAGATCGGTCCATTACCGTTGCTCTGTTGCAACCATGCGACATGGAGCCCCTGCTGCTGCTGCTGCTGATCTGCTTAGTGGGGGGTGATAGAGTGAGAGGCCAAGTAAATGCCGCAGAGGGGGTTCATAAGCCGGAGGCAATGCACAGGAAGCCACCTACAGCGGCGCCATCTCGGCAGGGCATCTCGACAGGGAAGGTGATGGAGGAAAGAGGTTATTTTGTTTGCCGGATAACATTTTGAAAGACAAGAGTTAAGCCTCTCCTTACAGATAATGTCCCTTTGTTCCCTTCTGCTTCAATTCTGGAATAATTCTGTGCACTTAAACAGTTGCACTTAGAAAAGTTGCACTGGGTAAGACCATGCCGGTCTTTTGTTGGACTGTGCACGTTCTTCTAGGCTAAAACGGCTTGCACACGTATTTTAGAAGTGTCTCAGTGCTGCAATTGTGGTGCTCGCAACCCTTTTGTGGTGCAGCTACAGATTAGGGGGTGTGCCATTGGACGTTCTGATTTAGTCGGACCGAGCCCCTCTTTAACATGCAAATTGTGTTGCACGCTCTTTGTTAAAGGTGCACCACAGAAAAGATGGTGATCTCTGTCGGGCCAATGCAGTGAGCACCAGATTCATGATTCTTGGCACATGATGTTAGTGAATCAGTCGCACTGAGTATTATAGACGGGCAATGCACTTTTAGTGAAGTTTCCGACTTTCTAAGTAAATGTGCCCCAATGTATCACACTGCCGGGGCAAGATAACAGTGGGGCTCATTTACTAAGGGTCCGAATGCCACACTTTCGTCGGGTTTCCAGAATATTTCCATTTTGCGCCGAATTGCCCCGGGATTTTGGCTCACGCAAACGATTTTGACGCATCGGCACCGGCTCGCACACGGCAGAAATCGGGAGACGTGGCCGTCGGACAGCTCGACGGATTCGGGGATACCACGGAATTTTAAAAAAGTTTTGTGTCGCAAGATCACGCACTCACATACACCAGGAAGAAGCAGGTGAACTCCGGCGGACCGCGGCGCAGCAGCGACACAGGAAGGAACTCGGATTCACTACCTTAGTGAATTGCGTCGGACCCGAATCCACATCGGACAAGGCACCGCCGGATCGCGATGGGATCGGGTAAGTAAATCTGCCCCAATGTATCACACTGCCAAGGAAAGATAACAATGTATCATTGCAAAGAGAAACAGAAGGGTTCAACTACCAGGAAGAGATAACAGACGGAGGTGAGAGGACACCTACAAGGGTGGCAGGTAGGTGCTCCCCAGGTGATATTCTACATATTCTACATACAGGTTAATATTCTACATAAATTCTGTCTTATATGGAAACATTCATAACATAATCCATGGGAACAATATTAGTGGCTGATCCTCGTGTCTTATCTCATAACCCGAGACTAATGGCCTGAGAACTCAAACATGACAAGATATTAAAGAGCAATCCTGAAGAAACAGGGAAAGCTGCCAGCATTCCAGGAAGTAGTTGTCACTCGTCTAACACTATCTGGTACATCGGCTTAAAGGGAAACGGTTACTTCAATGTTATCACGGAGGAAAACAAGGACATAAACAATAAAATTTACTTTCGATAAAACACCGTCACTAGGAAGTACTTACAACTTCTTACACAGAAAACAAGCCCTCGTGCAGCTCCGCACATGGAAGAATAAACGTGATTTAGAGTTTTAAAGAACTGGAGCAAAGAACAGAAACTCAAACGGTGTAAAAGTGCATCAGGGCAGTTGCCTACCGATCGTGGTCGCAGGGGGAGGGGCCTGTAGCTGTCACAATTCAATATCTTTAATTTTTTCCTGCAGACAACTACAGGTCCCTTGACATGAAGGGCAGGAGCTAGACAGGGCCCTGCTGAACCAGACTTTCCTAAGAAGACTGCACTGCTTCACTGCTGGTAGGTGCACACAAGATATGTATGAATAAATGGACATAAAGAATATAAATAAGTCTAGTAGTATCTGGAGGTTCCTGCAGTTCATTTTATTGAATGGAGGCTCCTGCTGGACATTTCATTGAGTGGAGGCTCCTGCTGGACATTTCATTGAGTGGAGGCTCCTGCTGGACATTTCATAGAGTGGAGGCTCCTGCTGGACATTTCATTGAGCGGAGGCTCCTGCTGGACATTTCATTGAGTGGAGGCTCCTGCTGGACATTTCATAGAGTGGAGGCTCCTGCTGGACATTTCATTGAGTGGAGGCTCCTGCTGGACATTTCATTGAGTGGAGGCTCCTGCTGGACATTTCATAGAGTGGAGGCTCCTGCTGGACATTTCATTGAGCGGAGGCTCCTGCTGGACATTTCATTGAGCGGAGGCTCCTGCTGGACATTTCATTGAGTGGAGGCTCCTGCTGGACATTTCATTGAGTGGAGGCTCCTGCTGGACATTTCATTGGGTGGAGGCTCCTGGTGGATATTTTATTGGGTGGAGGCTGCTGCTGGACATTTCATTGAGCGGAGGCTCCTGCTGGACATTTCATTGAGTGGAGGCTCCTGCTGGACATTTCATTGAGTGGAGGCTCCTGCTGGACATTTCATTGGGTGGAGGCTCCTGGTGGATATTTTATTGGGTGGAGGCTGCTGCTGGACATTTTATTGAGTGGAGGCTCCTGCTGGACATTTCATTGGGTGGAGGCTCCTGCTGGACATTTCATTGGGTGGAGGCTGCTGTTGGACATTTCATTGAGTGGAGGCTCCTGCTGGACATTTCATTGAGCGGAGGCTCCTGCTGGACATTTTATTGAGCGGAGGCTCCTGCTGGACATTTCATTGAGCGGAGGCTCCTGCTGGACATTTCATTGAGCGGAGGCTCCTGCTGGACATTTCATTGAGTGGAGGCTCCTGCTGGACATTTCATTGAGTGGAGGCTCCTGCTGGACATTTTATTGAGTGGAGGCTCCTGTTGGATATTTTATTGAGTGGAGGCTCCTGCTGGACATTTCATGGAGCGGAGGCTCCTGCTGGACATTTCATGGAGCGGAGGCTCCTGCTGGACATTTCATGGAGCGGAGGCTCCTGCTGGACATTTCATGGAGTGGAGGCTCCTGCTGGGCATTTCATGGAGTGGAGGCTGCTGCTGGGCATTTCATGGAGTGGAGGCTGCTGCTGGGCATTTCATGGAGTGGAGGCTGCTGCTGGGCATTTCATGGAGTGGAGGCTCCTGCTGGACATTTCATGGAGTGGAGGCTGCTGGTCACTACATATAAGGTGTATGTAGTGATAATTCTGCGGAGAGTATATGTTAGTGAAGCATATGTGTCTATTTTGAGGTCTGATGTGTGGGACTGGCGTGGCAGCACAATTTTAGGTATATGAGTACCAGGCATAGAGTCATATAGTCAAGTGGGTGGGGCATATGTAAGAACAACCAATCACATTTTCTGTGGAACATGTGGTGTCCTGATCCCCTTGGAGACCAATAAAGGTTTATTAGTCCACGGGATATAAATGGTTAATGATGGCGGATCAGACCTGGGGGTCGGGTAATTGGGAACAGAAGGTGTTTTCTGCCGGCTGCCCATTAGTGACTGACATCCGGGAAAGCTGCGGAGACGTCACGACATCATGAGGTTAATAATAGCGCAGGGACAGCAGGTGGACAGGACGCGGGAGGCAGAACAATAGAAAATAACTGGGCTGAGAATTAGTGATACTGGTCAACGAGCCGAGCGATCTACAGGACGGAGCGATCACCTCTGACCACCGCAAATCTACCGGACCCCACGGCCGATACAGCCCCTGTCACTACTGTAGGGGGTGGCGAAGTAGAAAGAGCTGAACAGGATGTAGTCACAAACCCCAGGCTGCTCTTTGGGCTTTTATTATTTGGTCATGTTATGACTGTTTTATTATCGCATGGTCTGACCGCATCATATGGCTATATTTGGATGTAATAGGACTGTATTTTTGGACACGGTATGGCTGCATTATCTGAGCATGTTATAGATGTATTATTTGGACACGCCATGGGTGTATTATCTGGGCACAGTATGGATGCATGATTTGGGTAATGCAGGGATGCATAATTTGGGCACAGTAGGGATGTATTATTAGGACAAAGTATGGATGTATTATTTTGACACACTATGGGTATATTATTTGGGCACAGTAGGGATGCATTATTTGGGCACAGTAGGGAGGCATTATTTGGGCACAGTAGGGAGGCATTATTTGGGCACAGTAGGGATGCAATATTTGGGCACAGTAGGGAGGCATTATTTGGGCACAGTAGGGAGGCATTATTTGGGCACAGTAGGGAGGCATTATTTGGGCACAATAGGGAGGCATTATTTGGGCACAATAGGGAGGCATTATTTGGACACAATAGGGAGGCATTATTTGGGCACAGAATGATGCATTATTTGGGCACAGTATGGATGCATTATGTGGGCACAGTAGGGATGCATTATGTGGGAACAGTAGGGATGCATTATTTGGGCACGACACAAGACTATTATTTGGGCACCGTATGAATATAATATTTGGGCACCGCATGGATGCATTATTTGGGCACAGTAGGGATGCATTATTTGGGCACGACACAAGACTATTATTTGGGCACCGTATGAATATAATATTTGGGCACCGCATGGATGCATTATTTGGGCACAGTATGGATGTATTATTTGGGCACGACACAAGACTATTATTTGGGCACCGTATGAATATAATATTTGGGCACCGCATGGATGCATTATTTGGGCACAGTATGGATGTATTATTTGGGCACAGTATGATTAACCCTTGCATGTACACTTGTAGATCCATACAGACATGTGGCTTATAGCAGTAACTATTTATAGTTATCATCTGCAGCATCAGTTGTCGAGGTGACCCCATGATTGGTGATAATGACGCTGCTATGTATTATAGTGATCCATCATTCGGACCATGTAAGAGACGCTCAGGGGCTTCCTCTATTAGGGGTGTATAGACTTTTGTAACCCCCTTTCCCATCTACAAGTCACCAGTGACAGTCGCATCCCCTCCGCCCTCATCAATATGATTTCTATCCAGTGTAGCAGAGAACAGCCGGAACCGGATGAGTATAAAGCGGAGAACGTGCCGTGTCCCTCTCTATAGATTATAACACGTCCATCACTGTGACATTATGTGTGTGACAAGGAGCCGCTGATAATTGTCCTGCACCTTCATTAGTGACATCAGCTCCAAGAAGCAATTGTGATAATTAGATCAGTGACAGTCACCCCGAGGCAACGTGACACCGGCCGGATATGAGGAGAGATGGAAGAAGCAGCGAGTGACCTCAGATACTGAGAACTGTCATATTACATATTATTATCACATAAAGAAATATTATAACTGAGGGATAACCGACATATTACTTGTATTATATAGAGCTGCACTCACTATTCTGCTGATGGTGCAATCACTGTGTACTTGTGTAGCTGATGTCTGTGTCTCTAACTTGTGTATAGCAGAACATGTCAGGTATTTGTGTAGCTGATGTCTGTGTTTCACACATGTGTATAGCAGAACATGTCAGGTACTTGTGTAGCTGATGTCTGTGTCTCTCACATGTGTATAGCAGAACATGTCAGGTACTTGTGTAGATGATGTCTGTGTCTCTAACTTGTGTATAGCAGAACATGTCAGGTATTTGTGTAGCTGATGTCTGTGTCTCACACATGTGTATAGCAGAGCATGTCAGGTACTTGTGTAGCTGATGTCTGTGTCTCACACATGTGTATAGCAGAACATGTCAGGTACTTGTGTAGCTGATGTCTGTGTCTCACATGTGTATAGCAGAACATGTCAGGTACTTGTGTAGCTGATGTCTGTGTCTTTCCCATGTGTATAGCAGAACATGTCAGGTACTTGTGGAGCTGATGTCTGTGTCTCACACATGTGTATAGCAGAACATGTCAGGTACTTCTGTAGCTGATGTCTGTGTCTCACATGTGTATAGCAGAACATGTCAGGTACTTGTGTAGCTGATGTCTGTGTCTCACATGTGTATAGCAGAACATGTCAGGTACTTGTGTAGCTGATGTCTGTGTCTCACACATGTGCATAGCAGAACATGTCAGGTACTTGTGTAGCTGATGTCTGTCTCACACATATGTATAGCAGAATATGTCAGGTACTTGTGTAGCTGATGTCTGTGTCTCACATGTGTATAGCAGAACGTATCAGGTACTTGCGAAGCTGATGTCTGTGTCTCACATGTGTATAGCAGAACATGTCAGGTACTTGTGTAGCTGATGTCTGTGTCTCACATGTGTATAGCAGAACATGTCAGGTACTTGTGTAGCTGCTGTCTGTGTCTCACACATGTGTGTAGCAGAACATGTCAGGTACTTGTGTAGCTGATGTATGTGTCTCACATGTGTATAGCAGAACATGTCAGGTACTTGTGTAGCTGATGTCTGTGTCTCACACATGTGTATAGCAGAACATGTCAGGCACTTGTGTAGCTGATGTCTGTGTCACACATGTGTATAGCAGAACATGTCAGGTACTTGTGTAGCTGCTGTCTGTGTCTCACACATGTGTGTAGCAGAACATGTCAGGTACTTGTGTAGCTGATGTATGTGTCTCACATGTGTATAGCAGAACATGTCAGGTACTTGTGTAGCTGATGTCTGTGTCTCACACATGTGTATAGCAGAACATGTCAGGCACTTGTGTAGCTGATGTCTGTGTCACACATGTGTATAGCAAAATATGTCAGGTGTTTGTGTAGCTGATGTCTTTGTCTCACCCATGTGTATAGCAGAACATGTCAGGTACTTGTGGAGCTGATGTCTGTGTCTCACACATGTGTATAGCAGAACATGTCAGGTACTTGTGTAGCTGATGTCTGTGTCTCACATGTGTATAGCAGAACATGTCAGGTACTTGTGTAGCTGATGTCTGTGTCTCACATGTGTATAGCAGAACATGTCAGGTACTTGTGTAGCTGATGTCTGTGTCTCACACATGTGCATAGCAGGTACTTGTGTAGCTGATGTCTGTGTCTCACACATGTGCATAGCAGAACATGTCAGGTACTTGTGTAGCTGATGTCTGTGTCTCACACATGTGCATAGCAGAACAAGTCAGGTACTTGTGTAGCTGATGTCTGTGTCTCACACATGTGCATAGCAGAACATGTCAGGTACTTGTGTAGCTGATGCCTGTGTCTCTCACATGTGTATAGCAGAACATGTCAGGTACTTGTGTAGCTGATGTCTATGTCTCCCACATGTGCATAGCAGAACATGTGAAGTACTTGTGTAGCTGATGTCTGTGTCTCTCACATGTGTATAGCAGAACATGTGCGGCACTTATGTAGCTGATGTCTGTGTCTCTCACATGTGTATAGCAGAACATGTCAGGTACTTGTGTAGCTGATGTCTGTGTCTCACACATGTGTATAGCAGGACATGTCAGGAACTGTGAAGCTGATGTCTGTGTCTCACATGTGTATACCAGAACATGTCAGGTACTTGTGTAGCTGATGTCTGTATCACACATGTGTATAGCAGAACATGTCAGGTACTTGTGCAGCTGATGTCTGTGTCTCACACATGTGTATAGCAGAACATGTCAGGTACTTGTGCAGCTGATGTCTGTGTCTCACACATGTGTATAGAAGAACATGTCAGGTACTTGTGTAGCTGATGTCTGTGTCTCTCACATGTGTATAGCAGAACATGTCAGGTACTTGTGTAGCTGATGTCTGTGTCCCACGCATGTGTATAGCAGGACATGTCAGGTACTTGTGTAGCTGATGTCTGTGTCTCACACATGTGTATAGCAGAACATGTCAGGTACTTGTGTAGCTGATGTCTGTGTCTCACACATGTGTATAGCAGAATATGTCAGGTACTTGTGTAGCTGATGTCTGTCTCTCACATATGTATAGCAGAATATGTCAGGTACTTGTGTAGCTGATGTCTGTGTCTCTCACATGTGTATAGCAGGACATGTCAGGTACTTGTGTAGCTGATGTCTGTGTCTCACATGTGTATAGCAGAACGTGTCAGGTACTTGCGAAGCTGATGTCTGTGTCTCACATGTGTATAGCAGAACATGTCAGGTACTTGTGTAGCTGATGTCTGTGTCTCACATGTGTATAGCAGAACATGTCAGGTACTTGTGTAGCTGCTGTCTGTGTCTCACACATGTGTGTAGCAGAACATGTCAGGTACTTGTGTAGCTGATGTATGTGTCTCACATGTGTATAGCAGAACATGTCAGGTACTTGTGTAGCTGATGTCTGTGTCTCACACATGTGTATAGCAGAACATGTCAGGTACTTGTGTAGCTGATGTCTGTGTCACACATGTGTATAGCAGAATATGTCAGTTGTTTGTGTAGCTGATGTCTTTGTCTCACCCATGTGTATAGCAGAAAATGTCAGGTACTTGTGTAGCTGATGTCTGTTTCTCTCATATGTGTATAGCAGAACATGTCATGTACTTGTGTAGCTGATGTCTGTGTCTCACACATCTGTATAGCAGAACATGTCAGGTACTTGTGTAGCTGATGTCTGTGTCTCACACATGTGTATAGCAGAACATGTCAGGTACTTTTGTAACTGATGTCTGTGTCTCTCACATGTGTATAGCAGAACATGTCAGGTACTTGTGTAGCTGATGTCTGTGTCTCTCACATGTGTATAGCAGAACATGTCAGGTACTTGTGTAGCTGATATCTGTGACTCTCACACATGTGTATAGCAGAACATGTCAGGTACTTGTGCAGCTGACAAGAATACAATGGCAAAATATTTAATTATTTAACACGTACCTACAGGACAAGATATTACACAAGCCATCCTGTCCCCCAAGTGTCAGCGTGTCCCTGTCCTGGCCCCCAAGTGTCAGCGTGTCCATGTCCTGTCCCCCAAGTGTCAGCGTGTCCCTGTCCGGTTCCCCCAAGTGTCAGCGTGTCCTTGTCCTGTCCCCCCAAGTGTCAGTGTGTCCCTGTCCTGTCCCCCCGCTCTATGGCACGCTCTGCCCCCTGTTCTCTCTCATCAGCCTATATTTCGGGTGCCCGTCCTCTGACTCGGGGACTTCTGTACACGTCTGGGTGAGAAGTTATTACTGCTGTTGTGTAAATCTTCCCCTTGGCATCAGTTCTGCCATCTGTGTTACCCGCAGCTTCCAGGATATCAACAGCAGATGTGGACTTAAAGGAGCGCTGCCCCCAATAAGGGGGGTCCCCATTATAAGCAGCATCTCCTACATTTCTTTGTGATACAGAATAGTAATAATAATAATAATCTGTATTTCTCTACGCCATCATATTCTGCAGCTTTACAAATCACAAGAGCTTACAGTCTATGAGGATGAGGGGGTGACACAAGAGCTTACAGTCTATGAGGATGAGGGGGTGACACAAGAGCTTACAGTCTATGAGGGGGTGACACAAGAGCTTACAGTCTATGAGGATGAGGGGATAACACAAGAGCTTACAGTCTATGAGGATGAGGGGGTGACACAAGAGCTTACAGTCTATGAGGATCAGGGGTGACACAAGAGCTTACAGTCTATGAGGATGAGGGGGGGACACAAGAGCTTACAGTCTATGAGGATGAGGAGGTGACACAAGAGCTTACAGTCTATGAGGATGAGGGGGTGACACAAGAGCTTACAGTCTATGAGGATGGGGGGGGGTTGACACAAGAGCTTACAGTCTATGAGGATGAGGAGGTGACACAAGAGCTTACAGTCTATAAGGATGAGGGGGTGACACAAGAGCTTACAGTCTATGAGGATGAGGGGGTGACACAAGAGCTTACAGTCTATGAGGATGAGGGGGTGACAAAAGAGCTTACAGACTATGAGGATGAGGAGGTGACACAAGAGCTTACAGTCTATGAGGATGAGGGGGTGACACCAGAGCTTACAGTCTATGAGGATGAGGGGGACACAAGAGCTTACAGTCTATGAGAAGGAGGGGAGGACACAAGAGCTTACAGTCTATGAGGATGAGGGGTGACACAAAAGCTTACAGTCTATGAGGATGAGGGGGGGACACAAGAGCTTACAGTCTATGAGGATGAGGGGGTGATACAAGAGCTTACAGTCTATGAGGATGAGGGGGTGACACAAGAGCTTACAGTCTATGAGGATGAGGGGGACAGAAGACCTTACATTCTATGAGGATGAGTGGGTGACACAAGAGCTTACAGTCTATGAGGATGAGGGGGACACAAGAGCTTACAGTCTATGAGGATGAGGGGAGGACACAACAGCTTACAGCCTATGAGGATGAGGGGGTGACACAAGAGCTTACAGTCTATGAGGATGAGGGGGTGACACAAGAGCTTACAGTCTATGAGGATGAGGGGGTGACACAAGAGCTTACAGTCTATGTGGATGAGGGGGACAGAAGACCTTACATTCTATGAGGATGAGGGGTGACACAAGAGCTTACAGTCTATGAGGATGAGGGGGTGACACAAGAGCTTACAGTCTATAAGGATGAGGGGGTGACACAAGAGCTTACAGTCTATGAGGATGAGGGGGTGACACAAGAGCTTACAGTCTATGAGGATGAGGGGGTGACACAAGAGCTTACAGACTATGAGGATGAGGAGGTGACACAAGAGCTTACAGTCTATGAGGATGAGGGGGTGACACCAGAGCTTACAGTCTATGAGGATGAGGGGGACACAAGAGCTTACAGTCTATGAGAAGGAGGGGAGGACACAAGAGCTTACAGTCTATGAGGATGAGGGGTGACACAAAAGCTTACAGTCTATGAGGATGAGGGGGGGACACAAGAGCTTACAGTCTATGAGGATGAGGGGGTGATACAAGAGCTTACAGTCTATGAGGATGAGGGGGTGACACAAGAGCTTACAGTCTATGAGGATGAGGGGGACAGAAGACCTTACAGTCTATGAGGATGAGGGGGTGACACAAGAGCTTACAGTCTATGAGGATAAGGGGGACAGAAGACCTTACAGTCTATGAGGATGAGGGGGTGACACAAGAGCTTACAGTCTATGAGGATAAGGGGGACAGAAGACCTTACATTCTATGAGGATGAGTGGGTGACACAAGAGCTTACAGTCTATGAGGATGAGGGGGACACAAGAGCTTACAGTCTATGAGGATGAGGGGAGGACACAACAGCTTACAGCCTATGAGGATGAGGGGGTGACACAAGAGCTTACAGTCTATGAGGATGAGGGGGTGACACAAGAGCTTACAGTCTATGAGGATGAGGGGGTGACACAAGAGCTTACAGTCTATGTGGATGAGGGGGACAGAAGACCTTACATTCTATGAGGATGAGGGGGTGACACAAGAGCTTACAGTCTATGAGGATGAGGGGGGACACAAGAGCTTACAGTCTATGAGGATGAGTGGGTGACACAAGAGCTTACAGTCTATGAGGATGAGGAGGACAGAAGACCTTACATTCTATGAGGATGAGGGGGGACACAAGCTCGGGAGAAGTCCTGGATACGTGCATGAGAGGTTCCAATTAAGGAAGAGAATAATCTAATGTCACTGGCAGATGTAAGAGCACGGGTTGGACGATAGACTGAGATGAGAGAAGAGAGGTAGGGAGGTGCAGCACTGTGCAGAGCTTTGTGGATGAGGGTTATTATTTAAAACTGTTTAAAAAGGAGACATGTAACCAGTGCAGTGACTGGCACAGACTGGAGGCATCCGTGTAGCGTTTGTTCCTAAAGACGAGCCTGGCAGCTGCATTAAGAATAGATTGTAGAGGAGAAAGTGTAGTGAGTGGAAAACTGATTAGTAGGGAGTTACAGGAGTCTAGCCAAATCCGCATTTTAGGGGTTTCAATGATAAGAAATGGGGGGATTCACATTATTAGCATAGGGGGGGGGGGGGGGGGTTCTGACTTCTATGACCTCCAGGATCGCTGCTCACCAGACACAACTCACTACCTCTTCTAGAGGCCATAAGTGGTATTGCAGCTTACTGTAACCTCGTCCCAGGGAATTCTTTAGCAGATTTAAGACCTCTGCTTGCTGTCCGTGAATGGGAGGAGCCTGGGTGGAGAAATCCTGTACAAACCTAATACTTCTCACAATTGTATCCCATTAAATCTTCTGTAAACTAAATGGATTTAGGAGGAGCTGATGGGAGATAATCAGATTTATTTGTGATCTGTTGCTGGTACCCCCCAGGGCACTTCACCAGGGCGCAGCAAGGCTGGGGGGGAGCAGAGAGAACGCAAATCACAGAATAGTAACAAACTCAGCTCTGCTAGATAACATTACCCATACACTGTAAATAATGTAAGTTTTATCATAAGCTCTGAGTGCAGAGTTTCCTATGTAAATATACAGTTATTGTAAAGTCAAGCCACTTGAAACCAAATGACAAACTCAGCTCTGGAAATAGCTGCACAGGGAGACACCATAGCTGGGAGGTGTAGTTGAGCTGAGCGCTTTTACTCTGCACCTGTCCATTTTGTGTATTGTGATCACATAGCAGGTTTGGCTGCAGTCCCATGTAACACAACACATAATATCACGGGAAGTGCCAAATAATTCGGCTCTGCTTCATCTGTACTAAAAGCTTCAGGCTTCCATCGTAAGGAGTAGCAATGGATTCAGCTCTCCTACATCTGATAGAGTATAATATACACCTGACACATTCAGCTCTGCTACATCTCATAGAGTATAATATACACCTGACACATTCAGCTCTGCTACATCTCATAGAGTATAATATACACCTGACACATTCAGCTCTGCTACATCTCATAGAGTATAATATACACCTGACACACTCAGCTCTGCTACATCTCATAGAGTATAATATACACCTGACACACTCAGCTCTCCTACATCTGATAGAGTATAATATACACCTGACACACTCAGGTCTGCTACATCTGATAGAATATATACCTGACACACTCAGCTCTCCTACATCTGATAGAATATACACCTGACACACTCAGCTCTCCTACATCTGATAAAATATACACCTGACACACTCAGCTCTCCTACATCTGATAGAATATACACCTGACACACTCAGCTCTCCTACATCTGATAAAATATACACCTGACACACTCAGGTCTGCTACATCTGATAGAATATAGTATACAACACCTGACACACTCAGCACTACTACATCTGATAGAATATAGTATACAACACCTGACACACTCAGCACTACTACATCTGATAGAATATACACCTGACACACTCAGCACTACTACATCTGATAGAATATAGTATACAGCACCAGACACTCTCAGCTCTGCTACTTCTGATAGAGTATAATATGCACCTGACACACTCAGCTCTGCTACATGTGATAGAATATAGTATACAACACCTGACACACTCAGCTCTGCTACATTTGATAGAGTATATAATACCCCATGACACACTCAGCTCTGCTACATCTGACAGAGTATTATATACTACACCTGACACACTCAGCCCTGCTACATCTGATAGAGTATAATATACTACACCAGACACACTCAGCTCTGCTACATCTGATAGAATATAGTATACACCGGACACACTCGGCTCTGCTACATCTGATAGAGTATAATATACACCTGACACACTCGGCACTGCTACATCTGATAGAGTATAATATACACCTGACACACTCAGCCCCGCTACATCTGCACGGCGGTGACTTACTTGCAGTACCGGTGGTTGGCGGTGCTCTGTGCGGCAGATGCGGGCGCTCCGCTGGTCGCTGTGACAGTGCAGAGTCTCCAGTGCACATGGGGGCAGGGCCACCGGGGGCCACGACTGATGCAGAACATCATTAACCCCTTGTCAATTAGATTAGAACTCCCAGAAACAGCTCCTCCCATACTGCCTTACTACAACTCTCATCCTCCACCTCTCCTGGAGAATTCACCCAGCTTTCCCAGATGCAGATATGACTGGAACATGAATATTAGGTCCCTCGTGTCCTCTAAGTCACTGGTGTCGGTACTAAATTCTTAAAATTTGGGAATTTTTCAGTTAATTCTGGCGCCGCCTTGGATTGACCCTTGTATCTGGGCTCAAGTATAAAGACATGATCATCCTGAGCCTCCTGGTTCATGTACAGACTGATACAACTATTAACAATGACACAGAATAGAATGCTAGAATAACCGACACAATGCAAAGACACCTCTACACATACAGCGCCTTCTGGTGCATGAATGGTAGGACAGGACGACAGTAAAAACTGACACAGAATCTTCCGATTCATCAAAGAATACAAGAGTAAAAGTAAAAACTGACATTTACACACACAGACAGAGCCTGCTGGTGCATGAATACAATGCTAGAATGAAAGTATAGACTGACACATACAGAGCCTGGTGCATGAATACAATGCTAGAATGACAGTATAGACAGACACACATACAGAGCCTGCTGGTGCATGAATACAATGCTAGAATGACAGTATAGACTGACACACATACAGTGCCTGCTGGTGCATGAATACAATGCTAGAATAACAGTATAGACAGACACATACAGAGCCTGCTGGTGCATGAATACAATGCTAGAATGACAGTATAGACTGACACACATACAGGGCATGCTGGTGCATGAATACAATGCTAGAATAACAGTATAGACTGACACATACAGAGCCTGGTGCATGAATACAATGCTAGAATGACAGTATAGACAGACACACATACAGAGCCTGCTGGTGCATGAATACAATGCTAGAATGACAGTATAGACTGACACACATACAGTGCCTGCTGGTGCATGAATACAATGCTAGAATGACAGTATAGACTGACACATACAGAGCCTGCTGGTGCATGAATACAATGCTAGAATGACAGTATAGACTCACACACATACAGAGCCTGCTGGTGCATGAATACAATGCTAGAATGACAGTATAGACTGACACATACAGAGCCTGCTGGTGCATGAATACAATGCTAGAATGACAGTATAGACTGACACACATACAGAGCCTGCTGGTACAGACTGATAGAACTATTAACAATGACACAGAATAGAATGCTAGAATAACCGACACAATGCAAAGACACCTCTACACATACAGAGCCTTCTGGTGCATGAATGGTAGGACAGGACGACAGTAAAAACTGACACAGAATCTTCCGATTCATCAAAGAATACAAGAGTAAAAGTAAAAACTGACATTTACACACACAGACAGAGCCTGCTGCTGCATGAATACAATGCTAGAATGACAGTATAGACTGACACACAGACAGAGCCTGCTGCTGCATGAATACAATGCTAGAATGACAGTATAGACTGACACACATACAGTGCCTGCTGCTGCATGAATACAATGCTAGAATAACAGTATAGACAGACACACATACAGAGCCTGCTGGTGCATGAATACAATGCTAGAATGACAGTATAGACTGACACACATACAGAGCCTGCTGGTGCATGAATACAATGCTAGAATGACAGTATAGACTGACACACATACAGTGCCTGCTGCTGCATGAATACAATGCTAGAATGACAGTATAGACTGACACATACAGAGCCTGCTGGTGCATGAATACAATGCTAGAATGACAGTATAGACTGACACACATACAGTGCCTGCTGCTGCATGAATACAATGCTAGAATGACAGTATAGACTGACACATACAGAGCCTGCTGGTGCATGAATACAATGCTAGAATGACAGTATAGACTGACACACATACAGAGCCTGCTGGTGCATGAATACAATGCTAGAATGACAGTATAGACAGACACACATACAGAGCCTGCTGGTGCATGAATACAATGCTAGAATGACAGTATAGACTGACACACAGACAGGGCCTGCTGGTGCATGAATACAATACTAGAATGACAGTATAGACTGACACATACAGAGCCTGCTGGTGCATGAATACAATGCTAGAATGACAGTATAGACTGACACACATACAGAGCCTGCTGGTGCATGAATACAATGCTAGAATGACAGTATAGACTGACACACATGCAGAGCCTGCTGGTGCATGAATACAATGCTAGAATGACAGTATAGACTGACACACATACAGAGCCTGCTGGTGCATGAATACAATGCTAGAATGACAGTATAGACTGACACATACAGAGCCTGCTGGTGCATGAATACAATGCTAGAATGACAGTATAGACTGACACACATACAGAGCCTGCTGGTGCATGAATACAATGCTAGAATGACAGTATAGACAGACACATACAGAGCCTGCTGGTGCATGAATACAATGCTAGAATGACAGTATAGACTGACACACAGACAGGGCCTGCTGGTGCATGAATACAATGCTAGAATGACAGTATAGACTGACACACATACAGAGCCTGCTGGTGCATGAATACAATACTAGAATGACAGTATAGACAGACACACATACAGAGCCTGCTGGTGCATGAATACAATGCTAGAATGACAGTATAGACAGACACACATACAGAGCCTGCTGGTGCATGAATACAATGCTAGAATGACAGTATAGACTGATACACATACAGAGCCTGCTGGTGCATGAATACAATGCTAGAATGACAGTATAGACTGATACACATACAGTGCCTGCTGGTGCATGAATACAATGCTAGAATGACAGTATAGACTGACACACAGACAGGGCCGGCTGGTGCATGAATACAATACTAGAATGACAGTATAGACTGACTCACATACAGAGCCTGCTGGTGAATGAATACAATGCTAGAATGACAGTATAGACTGACACATACAGAGCCTGCTGGTGCATGAATACAATGCTAGAATGACAGTATAGACTGACACACATACAGAGCCTGCTGGTGCATGAATACAATGCTAGAATGACAGTATAGACTGATACACGGATGTAATAACCAGGGCAGCTGTGTGGATGTACAGGGTGACTGCTGGGACTTCCTGTATGATAGGGATCAGAATTAGGTCACCCCCCCCCCCCCATCCTCCAGCACCTGGACAGCGGCTCCTTATCTCCTCCGGCTGCTGCCAGGGGGATGACAGAGGACAATTTCCTCCATGAGCCTCATCTATCAAACTAATGGAACCCGGAATGTTCTGGAGATATTACAGATAAAAGTGGAGACTCAATATAATCACTGATAACCTTCTCCTGGTACCAGCCAGAGTGCCCCCATAAACAGCACCAGAACTTTCTCATAGTACCAGCCGGAGTGCCCCCATAAACAGCACCTGAACTTTCTCATAGAACCAGCCGGGATGCCCCCATAAACAGCACCAGAACCTTCTCCTACTACCAGCCGGAGTGCCACCATAAACAGCACCAGAACTTTCTCATAGAACCAGCCGGGATTCCCCCATAAACAGCACCAGAACTTTCTCATACTACCAGCCGGGATGCCCCATAATCATCACCAGAACTTCTCATAGTACCAGCCGGAGTGCCCCCATAAACAGCACCAGAACTTCTCATAGTACCAGCCGGAGTGCCCCCATAATCATCACCAGAACTTCTCATAGTACCAGCCGGAGTGCTCCCATAAACAGCACCAGAACCTTCTCCTACTACCAGCCGGAGTGCCCCCATAATCAGTGCCAGAACCTTCTCATAGTACCAGCCGGAGTAACCCCATAAACAGCACCAGAACCTTTACCTACTACCAGCCGGAGTGCCCCCATAATCATCACCAGAACTTCTCACAGTACCAGCTGGAGTGCCCCCATAATCAGTGCCAGAACCTTCTCATAGTATCAGCTGAAGTGCCCACGTAAACAGCGCCAGAACCTTCTCATAGTACCAGCCGGAGTGCCCCATAAACAGCGCCAGAACCTTCTCATAGTACCAGCCGGAGTGCCCCCATAAACAGCACCTGAACTTTCTCATAGAACCAGCCGGGATGCCCCCATAAACAGCACCAGAACCTTCTCCTACTACCAGCCGGAGTGCCACCATAAACAGCACCAGAACTTTCTCATAGAACCAGCCGGGATGCCCCCATAAACAGCACCAGAACTTTCTCATACTACCAGCCGGGATGCCCCATAATCATCACCAGAACTTCTCATAGTACCAGCCGGAGGGCTCCCATAAACAGCACCAGAACTTTCTCATAGAACCAGCCGGGATGCCCCCATAAACAGCACCAGAACTTCTCATAGTACCAGCCGGAGTGCCCCCATAATCATCACCAGAACTTCTCATAGTACCAGCCGGAGTGCTCCCATAAACAGCACCAGAACCTTCTCCTACTACCAGCCGGAGTGCCCCCATAATCAGTGCCAGAACCTTCTCATAGTACCAGCCGGAGTAACCCCATAAACAGCACCAGAACCTTTACCTACTACCAGCCGGAGTGCCCCCATAATCATCACCAGAACTTCTCACAGTACCAGCTGGAGTGCCCCCATAATCAGTGCCAGAACCTTCTCATAGTACCAGCTGAAGTGCCCACGTAAACAGCGCCAGAACCTTCTCATAGTACCAGCCGGAGTGCCCCATAAACAGCGCCAGAACCTTCTCATAGTACCAGCCAGAGTGCCCCCATAAACAGCGCCAGAACCTTCTCATAGTACCAGCCAGAGTGCCCCCATAAACAGCGCCAGAACCTTCTCATAGTACCAGCCGGAGTGCCCCCATAATCAGTGCCAGAACCTTCTCATAGTACCAGCCAGAGTGCCCCCATGATCAGTGTCAGTACCTTCTCTTGGTACCATCTGGAGTGCCCCCATAAACAGCACCAGAACCAGCCGGAGTAACACCATAATCGGTGCCAGAACCATCTCATACTACCAGGGGGAGTGCCCCTATAAACAGTGCCAGAACCTTCTCCTAGTACAAGCCGGAGTGCCCCCATAATCAGTGCCAGCCCTCTCCTAGTACCAGCCGGATGTAATGTTGCAGGGGAGATGACAGACACATGTGCTGAATTGAACAATAACTTTACTGAAGGATTAGTGGAAACAGAAAATGTCCATATAATGCAGATAATAATGTATCAGATAATGGGGAGGCTTTAGCCTCACTGCAGGAATGTGGGTCCTTCTTCAGCCGCACGCCCGCGGGGCGACCACCCTATCCAAAGACCTCACCTGCAGACTGTCCTTTTCTGGTGCTCACCACCAGAGTTCTGGACCCAACACTTTCCTCTTCTGTACTCTAGTGCCATCTACTGGACAAAGATCCACACTGCAGCCCCTTGTTACATGGAGTGCCCCCATAATGAGTGCCAGTTCCTTCTCATAGTACCATCCGGAGTGCCCTCCTCTATGCTCAGTGCCGGACACAGCTCCTTTAAAATTAGTACCAGGCACAGTCCCTCTTTAGTCAATACCAGGCACAGCACCTCCATAGTAGGTGCCAGGCACAATTCATTTCAGACACAGCATCTCTGTAGTCAATGCCAGGTGCAGCTTCTCTATTATTATTGCGAGTTACAGCATGTCCAAAATAAGTGCCAGTCACAGTCCCTCCATTGTATACACTGTTAGAGCACTGTTACTATACTGGCTACTGTGGGGCACTGTTACTATACTGGCTACTGTGGGGACACTGTTACTATACTGGCTACTGTGGGGACACTGTTACTATACTGGCTACTGTGGGTCACTGTTACTATACTGGCTACTGTGGGGACACTGTTACTATACTGGCTACTGTGGGGACACTGTTACTATACTGGCTACTGTGGGGACACTGTTACTATACTGGCTACTGTGGGGACACTGTTACTATACTGGCTACTGTGGGTCACTGTTACTATACTGGCTACTGTGGGGCACTGTTACTATACAGGCTGCAGTGGGGCACTGTTACTATACTGGCTACTATGGGGGCACTGTTACTATACTGGTTACTGTGGGGGCACTGATACTATACTGGTTACTGTGGGGGCACTGTTACTATACTGGTTACTGTGGGGGCACTGATACTATACTGGCTACTGTGGGGGCACTGTTACTATACTGGCTACTGTGGGGACACTGTTACTATACTGGCTACTGTGGGGACACTGTTACTATACTGGCTACTGTGGGTCACTGTTACTATACTGGCTACTGTGGGGCACTGTTACTATACTGGCTACTGTGGGGCACTGTTACTATACAGGCTGCAGTGGGGCACTGTTACTATACTGGCTACTATGGGGGCACTGTTACTATACTGGTTACTGTGGGGGCACTGATACTATACTGGTTACTGTGGGGGCACTGTTACTATACTGGTTACTGTGGGGGCACTGATACTATACTGGCTACTGTGGGGGCACTGTTACTATACTGGCTACAGTGGGGGCACTGTTACTATACTGGCTACTATCGGGGCACTGTTACTATACTGGCGACTGTGGGGGCACTGTTACTATACTGGCTACTGTGGGGACACTGTTACTATACTGGCTCCTGTGGGGGCACTGTTATTATACTGGCTACTGTGTGGGGGCACTGTTTCTATATTGGCTACTGTGTGGGGGCACTGTTACTATACTGGCGACTGTGGGGGCACTGTTTCTATATTGGCTACTTGTGGGGGCACTGTTACTATACTGGTTACTGTGGGGGCACTGTTTCTATATTGGCTACTGTGTGGGGGCACTGTTACTATACTGGCTACAGTGGGGGCACTGTTACTATACTGGCTACAGTGGGGGCACTGTTACTATACTGGCTACTATGGGGGCACTGTTACTATACTGGCGACTGTGGGGGCACTGTTACTATACTGGCTACTGTGGGGACACTGTTACTATACTGGCTCCTGTGGGGGCACTGTTATTATACTGGCTACTGTGTGGGGGCACTGTTTCTATATTGGCTACTGTGTGGGGGCACTGTTACTATACTGGCGACTGTGGGGGCACTGTTTCTATATTGGCTACTTGTGGGGGCACTGTTACTATACTGGTTACTGTGGGGGCACTGTTTCTATATTGGCTACTTGTGGGGGCACTGTTACTATATTGGCTACTGTGTGGGGGCACTGTTACTATATTGGCTACTGTGTTGGGGCACTGTTACTATACTGGCTACTGTGGGGGCACTGTTACTATACTGGATACTGTGGGGGCACTGTTACTATATTGGCTAATGTGTTGGGGCACTGTTACTATACTGGCGACTGTGGGGGCAATGTTACTATACTGGCTATTGTGTTGGGGCACTGTTACTATACTGGCTACTTTGGGGGCACTGTTACTATACTGGTTACTGTGGGGGCACTGTTATTATATTGGCTACTGTGGGGGCACTGATACTATACTGGCTACTGTGTGGGGGCACTGTTACTATAGTGGTTACTGTGGGGGCATTATTACTATATTGGCTACTGTGTGGGGGCACTGTTACTATACTGGTTACTGTGGGGGCACTGTTACTATACTGGCTACTGTGGGGGCACTGTTACCATACTGGCTACTGTGGGGGCACTGTTACTATACTGGCTACTGTGGGGGCACTGTTACTATACTGGTTACTGTGGGGGCACTGTTACTATACTGGTTACTGTGGGGGCACTGTTACTATACTGGCTACTGTGTGGGGGCACTGTTACTATATTGGCTACTGTGGGGGCACTGTTACTATACTGGCTACTGTGGGGGCACTGTTACTATACTGGCTACTGTGGGGGCACTGTTACTATATTGGCAACTGTGGGTGCACTGTTACTATACTGGCTACTGTGGGGGCATTGTTACTATATTGGCTACTGTGGGGGCACTGTTACTATACTGGTTACTGTGAGGGCACTGTTACTATACTGGTTACTGTCGGGGCACTGTTGCTATACTAGTTATTGTGGGGACACTGTTACTATACTGGTTACTGTGGGGACACTGTTACTATATTGGCTACTGTGTGGGGGCACTGTTGCTATACTGGTTATTGTGGGGACACTGTTACTATACTGGTTACTGTGGGGGCACTGTTACTATATTGGTTATTGTGGGGCACTGTTATTATATTGGCTACTGTGGGGGCACTGTTACTATATTGGCTACTGTGTGGGGGCACTGTTACTATACTGGTTACTGTGGGGGCATTATTACTATATTGGCTACTGTGTGGGGGCACTGTTACTATACTGGTTACGGTGGGGGCATTATTACTATATTGGTTACTGTGTTGGGGCACTGTTACTATACTGGTTACTGTGGGGGCACTGTTACTATATTGGCAACTGTGGGGGCACTGTTACTATACTGGCTACTGTGGGGCCACTGTTACTATATTGGCTACTGTGTGGGGGCACTGTTACGATACTGGCTACTGTGTGGGGGCACTGTTACGATACTGGCTACTGTGGGGGCACTGTTACTATATTGGCTACTGTGGGGGCACTGTCACGATACTGGCTACTGTGGGAGCACTGTTACTATATTGGCTACTGTGTTGGGGCACTGTTACTTTAAGGCTACTGTGGGGGCACTGTTACTATACTGGCTACTGTGGGGGCACTGTTACTATACTGGCTACTGTGGGGGCACTGTTACTATACTGGTTACTGTGGGGACACTGTTACTATGTTGGCTACTGTGTTGGGGCACTGTTACTATACTGGCTACTGTGGGGGCACTGTTACTATACTGGTTACTGTGGGGGCACTGTTACTATACTGGCTACTGTGTGGGGGCACTGTTACTATACTGGCTACTGTGGGGGCACTGTTACTATACTGGCTACTGTGGGGGCACTGTTTTATACTGGTTACTGTGGGGACACTGTTACTATATTGGCTACTGTGTGGGGGCACTGTTGCTATACTGGTTATTGTGGGGACACTGTTACTATACTGGTTACTGTGGGGGCACTGTTACTATATTGGTTACTGTGGGGGCACTGTTATTATATTCGCTACTGTGGGGGCACTGTTACTATATTGGCTACTGTGTGGGGGCACTGTTACTATACTGGTTACTGTGGGGGCACTGTTACTATATTGGCTACTGTGTGGGGGCACTGTTACTATACTGGTTACTGTGGGGGCATTATTACTATATTGGCTACTGTGTTGGGGCACTGTTACTATACTGGTTACTGTGGGGGCACTGTTACTATATTGGCTACTGTGTGGGGGCACTGTTACTATACTGGTTACTGTGGGGGCACTGTTACTATATTGGCTAATGTGGGGGCACTGTTACTATACTGGATACTGTGGGGCCACTGTTACTATATTGGCTACTGTGTGGGGACACTGTTACGATACTGGCTTCTGTGGGGGCACTGTTACTATATTGGCTACTGTGTGGGCACTGTTACTATACTTGTTACTGTGGGAGCACTGTTACTATATTGGATACTGTGTTGGGGCACTGTTACTTTAGTGGCTACTGTGGGGGCACTGTTACTATACTGGCTACTGTGTTGGGGCACTGTTACTATACTGGCTACTTTGTGGGCACTGTTGCTATACTTACAGTGGGGACACTGTTACTATATTGGCTACTCTGTTGGGGCACTGTTACTATACTGGCGAATGTGGAAGCACTGTTACTATACTGGCTACTGTGGGGGCACTGTTGCTATACTGGTTACTGTGGTGGCACTGTTACTATACTGGCTACTGTGGGGGCACTGTTACTATACTGGCTACTGTGGGGGCACTGTTACTATACTGGCTACTTTGGGGGCACTGTTACTATATTGGCTACTGTGGGGGCACTTTTACTATACTGGATACTGTGGGGGCACTGTTACTATACTGGATACTGTGGGGGCACTGTTACTATATTGGCTAATGTGGGGGCACTGTTACTATACTGGCTACTGTGGGGCCACTGTTACTATATTGGCTACTGTGTGGGGGCACTGTTACGATACTGGCTACTGTGGGGGCACTGTTACTATATTGGCTACTGTGGGGGCACTGTTACTCTACTTGTTACTGTGGGAGCACTGTTACTATATTGGAAACTGTGTTGGGGCACTGTTACTTTAGTGGCTACTGTGGGGACACTGT
Organism: Engystomops pustulosus; assembly: GCF_040894005.1. Lineage (NCBI taxonomy): Eukaryota > Metazoa > Chordata > Amphibia > Anura > Leptodactylidae > Engystomops > Engystomops pustulosus. Next base: position 12,719,993 of record NC_092416.1, read on the forward strand.
TACTATACTGGCTACTGTTGGGGCACTGTTACTATACTGGCTACTTTGGGGGCACTGTTGCTATACTTACAGTGGGGACACTGTTACTATATTGGCTACTCTGTTGGGGCACTGTTACTATACTCGCTACTGCGGGGGCACTGTTGCTATACTGGTTACTGTGGGGGCACTGTTGCTATACTTACAGTGGGGATACTTTTACTATATTGGCTACTCTGTTGGGGCACTGTTACTATACTGGCGACTGTGGCGGCACTGTTGCTATACTGGTTACTGTGGGGGCACTGTTACTGTACTGGCTACTGTGGGGGCACTGTTACTATATTGGCTACTTTGGGGGCACTGTTACTATATTGGCTACTGTGGGGGAACTTTTACTATACTGGATACTGTGGGGGCACTGTTACTATACTGGATACTGTGGGGGCACTGTTACTATACTGGATACTGTGGGGACACTGTTACTATATTGGCTACTGTGGGGGCACTGTTACTATACTGGATACTGTGGGGGCACTGTAACTATACTGGCTACTGTGGGGGCACTGTTACTATATTGGCTACTTTGGGGGCACTGTTACTATATTGGCTACTGTGGGGGAACTTTTACTATACTGGATACTGTTGGGGCACTGTTACTATACTGGATACTGTGGAGGCACTGTTACTATACTGGCTACTGTGTGGGGGCACTGTTACTATACTGGATACTGTGGGGGCACTGTTACTATATTGGCTACTGTGGGGGAACTTTTACTATACTGGATACTGTGGGGGCACTGTTACTATACTGGATACTGTGGAGGCACTGTTACTGTACTGGATACTGTGGGGACACTGTTACTATATTGGCTACTGTGGGGGCACTGTTACTATATTGACTACTGTGGGGGCACTGTTACTATACTGGATACTGTGGGGACACTGTTACTATATTGGCTACTGTGGGGGCACTGTTACTATACTGGATACTGTGGGGACACTGTTACTATATTGGCTACTGTGGGGGCACTGTTACTATACTGGATACTGTGGAGGCACTGTTACTATACTGGCTACTGTGTGGGGGCACTGTTACTATACTGGATACTGTGGGGGCACTGTTACTATATTGGCTACTGTGGGGGAACTTTTACTATACTGGATACTGTGGGGGCACTGTTACTATACTGGATACTGTGGAGGCACTGTTACTATACTGGATACTGTGGGGACACTGTTACTATACTGGCTACTGTGTGGGCACTGTTACTATACTGGATACTGTGGGGGCACTGTTACTATACTGGATACTGTGGGGACACTGTTACTATACTGGCTACTGTGTGGGCACTGTTACTATACTGGCTACTGTGGGGGGCCATAACAATGATCTCTAGCGGAGCAAGAGAACTGTAATAAGCTTATGTAATGAAGTTGAGCTAATGACAGAGTGAGAAAACTAAGATTTTTCAGTTGCTAAATCTGAGAGGATCCGGCAGTAAGACCCCCGGTGTGTGGATACTGTCCCAGTGATACGGCCACCCCCTCCATTATCTGCAGATAACCACATTACTTCTATAGAAGTGTACATATTTGCAGTAATAACAATGAATTGGGAAACTCCATTATTTCAGCCCCCCCCCTTTCCTTTCTTCAGCTCTGTGTTTTCGTTACTTTGTGTTTGGTTGTTATTAACCAGTCAGTTTTGTGCAAACAGAAGATGTGGGAATATGTCCGGCTGTGCGGAGGGGGCACAAATCATCGGGAAACGAAATATGTTCCCTGGATTCTCATTTACTTCTTATAATAATTGGGTTGTGGTTCAGTCCGGTGTCACATAGTAATTACACCGCAGATAGGTATTTATTACTCCGGACATCAGCGCCCTCTAGTGCTCACCGGCTGGAACTGACCGGGAAGAAATTATTCATGAACAGGAACCTTTTTTTTGTTTTATACGTAAGTATTTTTTTTTACTTTCTTGACCATATTTAATTATAATGTATTTTTAGTTAAAATCACTATTTTATTATTTTTTTTCTGTTCGGTTTACGTTATAATTTTCATTCAGTTAATATTTTCTTTTAAATAACTTGTTTTAAAGTATTCAATTTTCAGGTTAGTAAGAAGAGTAATGAATTATAATGTTCCTTGTATTCAGGACCAGAGACTCCTGATGGGGGCACATGGCGCCCAATCTTACAACCAATTCTGATCATGTCCTGTAGAGATAATAAGGAGAAAGGGCTCCACACACACATGGAACAGCTCCTGACACAGATGTTTGCTGTACTTATACTCCTACCCTGTATATATTGGTACAGTACTACTACTACTAGGCATATATAGGCACAGCACAGTACTACTACTCCTATCCTGTATATATAGGCACAGCACAGTACTACTACTCCTATCCTGTATATATGGGCACAGCACTACTACTCCTATTCTGTATATATGGGCACAGCACAGTACTACTACTCCTATCCTGTATATATGGGCACAGCACAGTACTACTACTCCTATCCTGTATATATAGGCACAGCACAATACTACTACTCCTATCCTGTATATATGGGCACAGCACAGTACTACTTCTCCTATCCTGTATATATGGGCACAGCACTACTACTCCTATTCTGTATATATGGGCACAGCACAGTACTACTACTCCTATCCTGTATATATGGGCACAGCACTACTACTCCTATTCTGTATATATGGGCACAGCACAGTACTACTACTCCTATCCTGTATATATGGGCACAGCACTACTACTCCTATTCTGTATATATGGGCACAGCACAGTACTACTACTCTTATCCTGTATATATGGGCACAGAACAGTACTACTACTCCTATCCTGTGTATATGGGCACACCACAGTACTACTACTCCTATCCTGTATATATAGGCACAGCACAGTACTACTACTCCTATCCTGTATATATAGGCACAGCACAGTACTACTACTCCTATCCTGTATATATGGGCACAGCACTACTACTCCTATTCTGTATATATGGGCACAGCACAGTACTACTACTCCTATCCTGTATATATGGGCACAGCACAGTACTACTACTCCTATCCTGTATATATAGGCACAGCACAATACTACTACTCCTATCCTGTATATATGGGCACAGCACAGTACTACTTCTCCTATCCTGTATATATGGGCACAGCACTACTACTCCTATTCTGTATATATGGGCACAGCACAGTACTACTACTCCTATCCTGTATATATGGGCACAGCACTACTACTCCTATTCTGTATATATGGGCATAGCACAGTACTACTACTCCTATCCTGTATATATGGGCACAGCACTACTACTCCTATTCTGTATATATGGGCACAGCACAGTACTACTACTCTTATCCTGTATATATGGGCACAGAACAGTACTACTACTCCTATCCTGTGTATATGGGCACAGCACAGTACTACTACTCCTATCCTGTATATATGGGCACAGCACAGCACAGTACTACTACTCCTATCCTGTATATATAGGCACAGCACAGTACTACTACTCCTATCCTGTATATATAGCCACAGCGCAGTACTACTACACTATCCTGTATATATGGGCACAGCTCAGTACTACTACTCCTATCCTGCTTATATTGACACAGCACAGTACTGCCACTCCTATCATGTATATATGGGCACAGCACAGTACTACTACTCCTATCCTGCATATATGGGCACAGCACAGTACTACTACTCCTATTCTGTATATATAGGCACAGCACAGTACTACTACTCCGATCATGTATATTTTTACACAGCACAGTACTACTACTCCTATCCTGCTTATATTGACACAGCACAGTACTGCCACTCCTATCATGTATATATGGGCACAGCACAGTACTACAACTCCTATCCTGTATATATTGGCACAGCACAGTACTACTACTCCTATCCTGTGCATATAGGCACAGCACAGTACAACTACTCCTATCCTGTATATATAGGCACAGCACAGTACTACTCCTCCTATCCTGTATATATAGGCACAGCACAGTACTACTACTCCAATCCTGTATATATGGGCACAGCACAGTACTACTACTCCTATCCTGTATATATGGGTACAGCACAGTACTACTCCTCCTATCCTGTATATATGAGCACAGCACAGTAATACTGCTCCTATCCTGTATATATAGGCACAGCACAGTACTACTACTCTTATCCTGTGCATATAGGCACAGCACAACTACTCCCATCCTGTATATATAGGCACAGCACAGTACTACTACTCCTATCCTGTATATATAGGCACAGCACAGTACTACTACTCCTATCCTGTATATATGGGCACAGCACTACTACTCCTATTCTGTATATATGGGCACAGCACAGTACTACTACTCCTATCCTGTATATATGGGCACAGCACAGTACTACTACTCCTATCCTGTATATATAGGCACAGCACAATACTACTACTCCTATCCTGTATATATGGGCACAGCACAGTACTACTTCTCCTATCCTGTATATATGGGCACAGCACTACTACTCCTATTCTGTATATATGGGCACAGCACAGTACTACTACTCCTATTCTGTATATATGGGCACAGCACTACTACTCCTATTCTATATATATGGGCACAGCACAGTACTACTACTCCTATCCTGTATATATGGGCACAGCACAGTACTACTACTCCTATCCTGTATATATGGGCACAGCACAGCACAGTACTACTACTCCTATCCTGTATATATAGGTACAGCACAGTACTACTACTCCTATCCTGTATATATAGCCACAGCGCAGTACTACTACACTATCCTGTATATATGGGCACAGCTCAGTACTACTACTCCTATCCTGCTTATATTGACACAGCACAGTACTGCCACTCCTATCATGTATATATGGGCACAGCACAGTACTACTACTCCTATCCTGTATATATGGGCACAGCACAGTACTACTACTCCTATTCTGTATATATAGGCACAGCACAGTACTACTACTCCGATCATGTATATTTTTACACAGCACAGTACTACAACTCCTATCCTGTATATATTGGCACAGCACAGTACTACTACTCCTATTCTGTATATATAGGCACAGCACAGTACTACTACTCCGATCATGTATATTTTTACACAGCACAGTACTACAACTCCTATCCTGTATATATTGGCACAGCACAGTACTACTACTCCTATCCTGTGCATATAGGCACAGCACAGTACTACTCCTCCTATCCTGTATATATAGGCACAGCACAGTACTACTACTCCTATCCTGTATATATGGGTACAGCACAGTACTACTACTCCTATCCTGTATATATAGGCACAGCACTACTACTCCTATCCTGTATATATGGGCACAGCACAGTACTACTACTCCTATCCTGTATATATGGACACAGCACAGTACTACTACTCCTATCCTGTATATATGGACACAGCACAGTACTACTACTCCTATCCTGTATATATGGGCATAGCACAGTACTACTACTCCTATCCTGTATATATGGGCACAGCACAGTACTACTACTCCTATCCTGTATATATGGGCACAGCACAGTACTACTACTCCTATCCTGTATATATGGGCACAGCACATTACTACTACTCCTATCCTGTATATATGGACACAGCACAGTACTACTACTCCTATCCTGTATATATGGACACAGCACAGTACTACTACACCTATCCTGTATATATGGACACAGCACAGTACTACTACTCCTATCCTGTATATATGGACACAGCACAGTACTACTACTCCTATCCTGTATATGGACACTGCACAGTACTACTACTCCTATCCTGTATATATGGACACAGCACAGTACTACTACTCTTATCCTGTGCATATAGGCACAGCACAACTACTCCTATCCTGTATATATAGGCACAGCACAGTACTACTACTCCTATCCTGTATATATGGACACAGCACAGTACTACTACTCCTATCCTGTATATGGACACTGCACAGTACTACTACTCCTATCCTGTATATATGGACACAGCACAGTACTACTACTCCTATCCTGTATATGGACACTGCACAGTACTACTACTCCTATCCTGTATATATGGACACAGCACAGTACTACTACTCTTATCCTGTGCATATAGGCACAGCACAACTACTCCTATCCTGTATATATAGGCACAGCACAGTACTACTACTCCTATCCTGTATATATGGACACAGCACAGTACTACTACTCCTATCCTGTATATGGACACTGCACAGTACTACTACTCCTATCCTGTATATATGGACACAGCACAGTACTACTACTCCTATCCTGTATATATGGACACAGCACAGTACTACTACTCTTATCCTGTGCATATAGGCACAGCACAACTACTCCTATCCTGTATATATAGGCACAGCACAGTACTACTACTCCTATCCTGTATATATGGACACAGCACAGTACTACTACTCCTATCCTGTATATGGACACTGCACAGTACTACTACTCCTATCCTGTATATATGGACACAGCACAGTACTACTACTCTTATCCTGTGCATATAGGCACAGCACAGTATTACATCTCTTAACCTACCTGAGTAATTTCCCCTTTAGAGCGAGAGGGGACCAGTTTTGCTCCTTTTATACAATATTTCTTGGTGTCGCTCTTATTTTTGTTTCAGAAACCCAGATAATTATCAGTTGTTATTCTTTTTATAATGTTATGCAGTATAATAACTTCACCTGCAGAGGGCGCTGTGACACTGATGTAGAATGTCAAAGTGTTACTTTCCTCTGTAAAATTATCCATCAATATAAAAGAAGCAAAAATAAAGGAAAGAAATCAAAAAAGTTGTAAATTAAACTACAAACAAAAATAATAATTTCACATAAAGTAAAAGACTGGAGGGAAATATGCAGCTCGCTGCTGACTGCACAGTACTCAGTATCCACAGGTGCATCTCATACTGTACCTGACAATGGTCCCTAATGAGACAGGATTGTCCCACATGTTTAGTAGCAGTTACAGGAACTTTAGCTTTTTACTGCCCCAAAAACTATCTCTGGAAACCTGATCCCAAAAGTTGGCATTGCTTGATCCGTTGGGGCTGGACCTGGAGGCAAATTCTCCTAATACAGGACATGAAGGCCCGAGCTCTGGACGTGTCCATGTAGGAGAAGACATAGGACTGTGGAGAGGAAGACACATTCCAGTCCTTACCCACTGGTTTGGTTCCATCTGATCAGAACCTACTAGTGACTTTCTGGAACCAATTAGGTTCCACCTGACCATATTCCAGTCCTGTCTGACGGATTCTATTCTGGATTAATCCAACTCTACTCAAGAGAAGATCTTCTGGTACCATTCTAGTTCCATCTGACCATACTCTACATCTCCAGTCCTTAGCTCCTGGTTCTACTCTGGTTCCATTTTACCATAGTCTTGACCTCCTCGTTATCTGACCAGACTCCGTTACTCCAGTCTTGACCTTCTGGTTGTAACCTGGTTCTATCTGACCACGTTCCAGTCCTGACTCTTTGGTTCTGATCCGGTTTTACCTGACCATGTTTCAGTCCTGACTTTAAGGATATAATCTGATTTCACCAGACCATTCTCCATTCCTGACTTCTTGGTTCTGATCTGGTTTCATCTGCCTATGTTCCACTCCTGACCGTTTGGTTCTTTTTTGGTTCCCTCAAATCATAGTCCAGTCTTGACTTTATGGTTCTGCTCTGGATCTGACCACACTCCAGTCTTGGCAATCACGTTTTTATCTGATTCCCTCTGACCAGGCTCCAGTCTTCACCTCCTGGTTCTGATCTACTGCAATCTGACCACACTCTAGCACTCTACTGGGGCAGATTTACTTACCCGGTCCATTCGCAATCCAGTGGCGCGTTCTCTGCGGTGGATTCGGGTCTTCCGGCGTTTCACTAAGGCAGTTCATCCGACGTCCACCAGGTGTCGCTGCTGTGCTGAAGTCCGCCGAGGCCCGCCGAAATGCATTGAAGTTCACGATCCTATTCCTGGTGAAGGTAAGCGCGAGTCCCGCAACAATTTTTCTTTTTAAATGCGGCGGTTTCTCCGAATCCAAAAACCCGGGGCAATACAGGGAAAATCGGCGCAAATCGGAAATATTCGGGTAACACGTCGGGAAACCGCGAATCGGGTCCTTAGTAAATGACCCCCACTAGGTCTAGCCTTCTGATCATAGTCCTAGTTCTACTTTAGCTCAATCCCAAACCTCGTGGTTCTGATCTAGTTCCATCAGACTGTTCTCCAGTCTTAGATCTGACTATATTTTAGTCTTGGTCTTCATTTTTTTTCCTGATGGCTCGAGTCCTGACTATATGGTTCTGATCTGACCATCTGACCATGCCCAAGTCCTAAGCTAATTCCATCTATGGGTTCTCCAGTCTTGGACTCCTGGTTCTTATCTGGTACCATCTGACCATACTCCAGCCATGACCTCATTGTTTCATCTCATCATGCTCTAGTCCTGACCCAATGGTTCCGTTGTGGTTTCCTATGACCACACTCCAGTCCTGACATCTTTGTTTAAATGTGATTCTAATTTGGTTTCATCTGAATATGTGCCAGTCCAGAATTACTGGTTCTGACCCGGTTTAGCCAGTGCTTTATTATTTGCAGCCGCAACAATCAGTTTTTTCCTTGCCTGGACAGTGACATCCATCCTCAGCTCCCCCTAGTGGTGGCAGCAGTCAGCATGAAGTTTGTCTAGTCCCTTCTTGGAAGTTTTAGAACTTTTATCATAAAACTTTTTCCCAACTCTACAAGAACTGAGCTGCGAGGGAGCTCTGCACGAGCAGGAATATTATCATATTATATTAATATTACTGGAAGTAATGGAGAGCGGTGACCACATGAGTCTTGAAATCTTGAGGTTTCTGCTTGGAGTGACCCGGTTATTTCTTGTTTTCACCTGAAAATGGTTTTAATGGACAAGAAAAATATCATATTAATAAATATTTTAGGAGATCGGCCACAGCCACACTCACATTACAGTCTTCTCACTATCTAGATAGAGCAGAGAACATGTCTATGGTTAAAGGAGATTATTAGATTCTCAAAATATCCCTTTAATCAGGGCATCTAGTCCTAGTCTGAAAGTTTCACATGTCCATTGATTTTAATAGCTAGAATCTAAAGCAGATAGTGAGGAACACATAAGCCAAACAGGTCTACCTGATGGACAATTCCTTAAAGGGATTTAAAAAAATTACTGAAAAAGGACACTTTACTAACTTTCCAGACAGGGTTTCCTGTTTTCTAGGGATCTGTCATTCCGGATAAAGTCTCTCTCGCTCTCTTTTTTTTTATGGAGCTATAAGTGCCATAGGGGTGGGGTCATCCCTACTGGTGCACCTGTTTTCTCTCTGCCCTGTTTTTCCACACCCCCCAGCACTGCCCCTTTACAAAATGATTGATATAGCGCATAGAAAAAAAGATTTGGATTAGGCCCCACCCATCATGCACCTAAACGACAATTTGCATAAAAATAAAAATGAACTTTCTATAAAGTGATATATCCAGTCTTCCAGTGGGAGATGGAAGACTCCATTTAAAAAAAATTCTCCTAGAATACTAATTAAAAAGATGGGAAAAAAAATCTACTTTATTATTTTCGGAAACAGCGCCACACATGTTCACATGGCTGTGGCTGGTATTGCGTCCACCAGACACAGCCACAAAGACGACAGCCTTGGTTCTGACCACCAATTTTCTCCTCCCAGAATGCACTGCTCTTTGTAGAATAAAAAAATCAGCTCAGTGCTACTTACTTACACAAGGACACTGTGAACTTTTTGTTTTCTTTTTGCAGCTTCTCATCACACTGTCTTTGGGACTCCCCTCATCTGGAGGTTTCTGGTGTAGCAGGATCGTAGCCGGAGCTCCCCTTTCCCTCCCAGGGGTTATTGGCCGCCTGCCATGAAGCCTTCATGTTTTTATATACAGTACATACATCAGGCTGAGCCACGACCTCTCGGGGAAATCATAAAGTGATGCCATGGGGGTCACATATTAGAGGGGGGCTTCTCCCATAAAGAGCACTGCTGAGGCTACATAGGATTTTTACCTGTGTAATGATGCACATATCCCAGACTTCTCATCCGTCAGGTGACACTCCTCTCTGGACCTCCCCAAGCCCATCCCTAAGGAGCGATCACCTGGATAGATGAGGGCAAATCTGGGTACATGAGGGCACATTTGGTAAAAGTGGGGATCAGCAGGGTACAAGAAGGCACAGATGAGTTCAGAAGTTCTCAGCATGGGAGGACACAGCTGGCACAGTGGGGCTCAGCAGGTTAGAGATGGGCACAGGAGGACACAGCTGGCACAGTGTGGCTCAGCAGGGTAGAGGTGGGCACAGGAGGACACTGCTGGGCACAGTGGCTCAGCAGGGTAGAGATGGGCACAGGAGGACACAGCTGGCACAGGGGGGCTCAGCAGAGTAGAGATGGGCACAGGAGGACACCGCTGGGTACAATGTGGCTCAGCAGGGTACAGTTGGGCAAAGGAAGACACAGCTGGCACAATGTGGCTCAGCAGGGTACAGGTGGGCACAGGAGGACACAGATGGCACAGTGGGGCTCAGCAGGATAGAGGAGGGCACAGGAGGACACTGCTGGGTACAATGTGGCTCAGCAGGGTACAGTTGGGCAAAGGAAGACACAGCTGGCACAATGTGGCTCAGCAGGGTACAGGTGGGCACAGGAGGACACAGATGGCACAGTGGGGCTCAGCAGGGTAGAGGAGGGCACAGGAGGACACAGATGGCACAGTGGGGCTCAGCGGGGTAGAGGAGGGCACAGGAGAACATTGCTGGATACAATGAGGCTCAGGAGGGCACAGGTGGGCACAGGAAGACACAGCTGGCACAGTGGGGCTCAGCATGGTAGAGGAGAGTACAGGAGAACACTGCTGGGTACAATGGGGCTCAGCAAGGTAGAGGAGGGGACAGGAGGACACTGCTGGGCACAGTGGGGCTCAGCAGGGTAGAGATGGGCACAGGAGGACACTGCTGGGCACAGTGGGGCTCAGCAGGGTAGAGATGGGCACAGGAGGACACAGCTGGCACAGGGGGGCTCAACAGAGTAGAGATGGGCACAGGAGGACACTGCTGGGTACAGTGGGGCTCAGCAGGGTAGAGATGGGCACAGGAGGACACTGCTGGGTACAGTGGGGCTCAGCAGGGTAGAGAAGGGCACAGGAGGACACTGCTTGGTACAGTGGGGCTCAGCGGGGTACAGGTGTGCACAGGACGGCACTGCTGGCACAGTGGGGCTCAGCAGGGTAGAGATGGGCACAGGAGGACACTGCTGGGTACAGTGGGGCTCAGCAGGGTAGAGATGGGCACAGGAGGACACTGCTGGGTACAGTAGGGCTCAGCAGGGTAGAGATGGGCACAGGAGGACACTGCTGGGTACAGTGGGGCTCAGTGGGGTAGAGGTGGGAACAGGAGGGCACTGCCGGGTTCAGCAGGGTACAGATGGCACAGGAGGGCACTGCTGGCACAGTGGGGCTCAGCAGGGTAGAGATGGGCACAGGAGGACACTGCTGGGTACAGTGGGGCTCAGCAGGGTACAAGGGGTACATCTGAACAAAAGATTAAGCAGCGGGATACAGTGGGGTCAGTTAAGTAGAGGAGGGCAGATCCAGGAGGACAATGCGGGGTATATGCGGACGCAGTTGGGTAGACAGGGCTCAGCAGGGTACAGGGGGTAGATACAGTGGGGTTCAGGTGGGTAAAGGAGGACACAGCAGTTGTCATAGCAGAGTGAAGATGGATCAGATAGGCACAGCTATAGCCAGGACCAGGAGGGTTCATCTTTGTATAGGAGCGAGCAGCTGGCCCTATATAGGACTGGACAGGTGCTGGAGGAGGGTGACCTGGGTGCATGGTGTCCTGATGGAGCTCTATCATATATAGTGACTGTATATTTACTGTTTTCTGCTCCCTGTATACATCTCAGGATGCCCCCCCCCCCCTATGTTACTATAGATGGTGATCTCTAATAGCAGTCACATTGTGCTGATTGTATCTCCCTGAGGTCTGCGGATGTGAAGGAAAGGAAATGATGAAAGATGTAAAGTTCTTATTAAATATCTTATATATATATAGTAAATATTCACATCTACAGCAATAAAAAAATTCCAAATAAGGTCTTCACTTGTGCACATATTTCTGAATATAATCCTCCTCCTCTAGATAAGAGGACGGCTCAGAGATTGGACCCATTGACCTCCAGTACCATAAACATACAGTATGAAGAAACCCTCCATATGTACAATAAATATGAATGGAGCTGTCCTTGAAGCTCTTAGCTCCTCTATTGCTCCCAGTAATCCCAGTCCTCCCAGTAATCCCAGTGCCCCAGTAATCCCAGTGCTCCCAGTAATCCCAGTGCTCCCAGTAATGCCAGTCCTCCCAGTAATTCCAGTGCTTCCAGTAATCCCAGTCCTCCCAGTAATCCCAGTGCCCCCAGTAATCCCAGTGCTCCCAGTAATCCCTGTGCTCCCAGTAATCCCTGTGCTCCCAATAATCCCAATGTTCCCAGTAATCCCAGTCCTCCTAGTAATCCCTGTTCTCCCAGTAATCCCAGTGCTCCCAGTAATCCCAGTGCTCCCAGTAATCCCTGTGCTCCCAGTAATCCCAGTGCCCCCAGTAATCCCAGTCCTCCCAGTAATGCCAGTCCTCCCAGTAATGCCAGTCCTCCCAGTAATCCCAGTGCCCCCAGTAATCCCAGTGCTCCCTACCATAGTCTCCTACTTTCCCTGGTTATTCTGGATGCCTGTACATATCATGTCTGCGGTTCTCTTAAAGGGATGTCTACCTGATTTATGATAATGTGCCTTTACATGGGATTGGTCATCACTATTAGGTCAGTGGGGGGTCTGATGCTTGAGACTTCCCTTCTGACCAACTACTTCCAGAGACATAAATAATACACAAAACTAATCTGGAAGTAGAGCTCCGTTTTCTGTGTAGTGGCCGAGCCAAGTAACTGCAACAAAGCTCCCATTTACTTGACCTGCAGTAACATATCTCAGCCACTACCCAGAGAGTGGCGCTGTTCTTCTAGCTCTGTTTTTGAAGCATCTTAAGTGGCTTCTGTTTAAACAGACATCCAGCAGGGTGCAGGGTACTTTAAGGCACCTTATCCCATAGAAAGGTGCCTGAGCAATGGGTGCCCTAGGGTGCAGCATCAATGTACAATTAATTCCTAACTAAGACAACACCGCCTCACACCCCCAGCGCTATGAACCAGGGACTCCAAACTAGATGAGTGGACCCAATGAAGTACGGGTCTGGATTAGCTCAGCCAGAACTGAACTTGAAAATCCTATTGGGGTTTGGGTATGAAACCCAAACCTGGACCTGAACCCCATCTGGTAACACCCACAATGGGTACTAGTACCGGCATTTTGGGGAAGATAGTCACTTCACGCTCCGGGGAGCGTTGATCCTCCCCAAAATGGTGGCACACATGCTGCCTATGTTTGAGGTGATTTTCCATTGGTGCAGGTCTGCCAGAACCAATCATGGGTTTTATTGGCGGTTGGGGGGAGGCATTGAGCCAAAGCTGGACTTTGGCCCAATAATTCTGACTGATGTTTGTTTGGCACCAAACGTTGGGTCCAATGAACACTACTCTTAACCAGTTTAGGTCAACAATCAATAAACTGAGACCAAATCCCTGTGTGGGGTTAAAGGTTAAATACCAAGGGGCCACTTAACACCCATGGGAGTAGCCAGGAGTGGCCCACACCTGCCGTGTTACATTGTCACATGGTCTGCAGTAGATCTTCTGGTGGTTGACTTCCTGTGTTGATATCTTATGTTTTCTCCTTAGCCAAATGTTTAATGTGCGAATAGAATTTGTAACATTTTTAATTTAGCTTTTATTAATAAAGTTAATGAACCTGTAATAAGTACAAGGAGTCTTCATGCTGTTCTCATCCTATCAAGACGTCTTGGCTCTCGACAGCAGCAGCTCCATAAGAAATATTCATGTGATAAAACATGAACAAAACCCATATCCTGGGTGGTCCTCTGGTGTCCACCCTTTGGGGTGCATTTACATGGGAGGCTTTAGCCCCTTACTGTATCGGGCGGGTGGCTGCGCAGCGTTTTATTTCTATGGCAGGTCCTACTTGGCGTAGCTGGTAACATCTCACATTTGAGAAGCCACTGGCAGCAGCAGGTCTGCCAGAGAGGGGACAGGATTGTCCATGCCGGTTGAGCCCCCTTCACACCGCTCCACGTCCCCTTGGTGGCAGAAAGGTAAAATAATGACAAGTGTGATGCAACACAAAAGTGGTGCTGAAAGTCCTGAAATATACCCCCCTTTATGTTGGTTTGAACATTGCTGCAATGACCCACCAGAATAATACACCAGAAGCCGTCAGAGATTAGTGACTGTGGTTGGGTCTTGTGAAGGTCTCCAAATCTTATAAGAACCTAATAGCTGTTATCGCTCCAAAGACAACTTTAGGCTTATCTTGTGCTTAATTACAGGTTTTTACACCGCAACGGCAGAAAGTGATTGAGGAGAAATTGGCAAGATGGACCTTCTGCTGGTATTGGATGATGGTTCTATCTTGGAATGGTTGGTTGAGATCCATTGAGGATCATAGTAGGTCCTTTACCACAACAGGTGTAGGATTTTCGTGACTACCATAATCTTATTAGATGAAGGTACTGTCCTGGTAGGTTGGACGGGTCTGAACCACCAGGAGACCTACTGACGACCATACTTGATTGTTTAACATAGCAGGTGTAGGTCCATTTCTAAAGGAGTTGACTAGGTGGTCCTCTGTTATTTACCATTTACCGTCGTTTGGGCTTTGCTGCACTGAGGCCCCAGGATCTTGGGGGTTGGGTTGGAAGGTTCTTTTAAAGGTCTCCATATCTCAAACAAGCCTCTACGACAACCCATTGAGAAGGCAAAAGCCAAGATTGCCCTACTGCTCTTCTTGTACTTCCCTTAAATGTTCTCTTGAGATGGTGGAAACCCGCCCCGGCTCTGTTGTGCTCCTCATACGCCAACACCATGTAAAAGGTGTTTGTCTTCCCTTATAAGATTTGGCATTGGACGTCTGGAAAATCCCTTTATTGTCTTAGAATCCTTTATTTTTTTTTAGCAGGTTGAACCTTCTGAGGGATTTGTGTTCCTGCAGATACTTTGAATTGGCCTCCACCCAAAGCAGATACTGAGCTCTGTTGACAAAGGATCTTGGCCAATTTGCCTCAATACGTGATGCCATTGTATCCCGTAACTATGTGATTTGTTACAGCCTTCCAGCTGTCGATCTTGGAGGCTAAGGAAATTTTATGATGCCAAAATATTTGATATTCGACAACTAGGTTATACATGGGGATAACAGAACTTCATTGTGGAATTGATGGGGTTTTCCAAAAACAATAACTGATACTCCCCAGTAGGTCTCCACTTCCTGTTCCATCAGGAAGTGACCACGAGGCCAATCACTGGCCACCGTTCTAACCTGTCTCAGCCAATGATTCTCTGAGAAGTCACTTCCTGTGTGTCGAAACGGGAACAGGAAGCAGAGCGCAGATAGGACCGAAGGGTCTTAAGTTTTTTTTAACCCACATTAGCACAAATACTAGATACTAATATCAAAAAAATCCTTTAAGGCGGCCATTTTGTTTTTTATCTTTCAACTTACGTAACTATGAGTATTGTTAAACACGTCACATCCAGCGCACATGATTTTTTATTTACACAGAAACTTTTATTTTTCATGGAATTGATACATTTTTTGGCAAGTCAAAATAATATGTTTGCAGTAAATACTGAACTCTGAGTCCAAAAGGAAAACGTATCAACAAGTAGACTCTGGTTCTGATCCGGCCCTGGCCTGTCCCTGATGTCTCCGAGATCTGATGTTTTGTAAATATAAGAATAACTGATAATGGGGTCTGATGTCTGTTAATGATAAAAAAAAATTCTTGGAATTTCCTTTGCTACATCCAGGAGTCCACCGGGGCGAACCAGAACCAAACACGGACACAGAGACACTCACTTATCTCTGTGATCAGAGAAATATAGAAACTCTGCAACATTGTAACTGACTTTGAATTTAAAGGGGTTTTCCAGTTTCGACCTCCACCTTGGGGAATGGGGCAGAGCAGAAGGGGATGAAAAAGGGGAATAACTCGGCTTTGGCTCCGGTTGACATTTCCACCTTTGACACTTCCACCTATGTTGGCAGCAGTGATTGGTTGCAGTAGTCACATGACTGCAAAAGTTTCCAAGCTGAAGAGTTTACCAAGTATCGGGAGGTGTGATGTTGGGTCAGGGAGTCAGAGCAGAATAAGTGACTATATTTCTATCCTCTCACCACACTGTTGCCCCCAGGGGGTTTTATCCCAAAAAGGTGAAAAGCCCCGCATCAGAAGAACCCATATAACTTAAAGTAACTGCCATTTTTTAGGTAGATTTTTTTTAGCCCTGTCCTCTTTCAGATTTGGTCATAAGACCTGCCCTTAGACCGCCTGGGGTACCTCCTTCTTGTGGGTGGAGTCTTGTAAGCCCTGCCCCCTTTCTGAGAAACACATTCAAGAATCTATCAGATCTGGTAAGTCATAAGACCTGCCCTTAGATCACCTATAGACCGCCAGGGGTACCTCCCTCTTGTGGGTGGAGTCTTGTAAGCCCTGCCCCCTTTCTGAGAAACACATTCAAGAATCTATCAGATCTGGTAAGTCATAAGACCTGCCCTTAGATCACCTATAGAACGCCAGGGGTACCTCCCTCTTGTGGGTGGAGTCTTGTAAGCCCTGCCCCCTTTCTGAGAAACACATTCAAGAATCTATCAGATCTGGTAAGTCATAAGGCCTGCCCTTAGACCGCATATAGACCACCAGGGGCACCTCCCTCTTGTGGGTGGAGTCTTGTAAGCCTTGCCCCCTTTCTGAGAAACACATTCAAGAATCTATCAGATCTGGTAAGTCATAAGGCCTGCCCTTAGATCACCTATAGACCGCCAGGGGCACCTCCCTCTTGTGGGTGGAGTCTTGTAAGCCCTGCCCCCTTTCTGAGAAACACATTCAAGAATCTATCAGATCTGGTAAGTCATAAGGCCTGCCCTTAGACCGCATATAGACCACCAGGGGCACCTCCCTCTTGTGGGTGGAGTCTTGTAAGCCTTGCCCCCTTTCTGAGAAACACATTCAAGAATCTATCAGATCTGGTAAGTCATAAGGCCTGCCCTTAGATCACCTATAGACCGCCAGGGGTACCTCCCTCTTGTGGGTGGAGTCTTGTAAGCCCTGCCCCCTTTCTGAGAAACACATTCAAGAATCTATCAGATCTGGTAAGTCATAAGGCCTGCCCTTAGACCGCATATAGACCACCAGGGGCACCTCCCTCTTGTGGGTGGAGTCTTGTAAGCCTTGCCCCCTTTCTGAGAAACACATTCAAGAATCTATCAGATCTGGTAAGTCATAAGGCCTGCCCTTAGACCTCCAGGGGTACCTCCCACTTGTGGGTGGAGTCTTGTAAGCCCCACCCCCTTTCTGAGAAGCACATTCAAGAATCTTTCACAATATTACGATCGTAAAATTTGCCAACTGTGCTAAAGGAAATACTCCTGACGGCCCAAAAGGCTGATAACATTGCACGTATGCATCATACTTGTCACAGTGGAGGGTTTGTCACACTTGTATCCAGTGTAGACGCTATTTTTTAATTCCTTTGATCCACACTGGTACATTGTAACAAACTATCAATACATGATCTGTTTTAGCGATAACTTGGCGCTGAGCAGGGTAAAGCTGGCAGCCGTTGGTGTTGATATTAGCGGATGGCTTAGAGCCCGGCCTCGTAAGTCAACATGATGCTATAAAGCTGATGAAGGGGTCAGGAAGTAAACAATACCTATGATAAGCCATTTCTGAGGAAGCCACGATACCCAAAACACCAAACAATCAGCTTCTTCTTTGTATCTCGCTACGATTCTGAAGAAGCAGCCACTAAAGTGCAATACCGAGCGCGGCCACTATGAGAAGCACAGCAGGGTAGCGAGGACCAGCATAAAATCAGAGGCTTATCTGATCGTTGCGACTCCTTAAACATCTGATCCATAGGCTTTAAGATGGGAACTGCTTTTAATCCTAAAATTAGGCTCTCAACTTTAAAAACCTGGATATCCCCTTTAAAGGGGGTTGGCCTATTCCCAAATCACTTCCAAAGATTATGAAGCATTATATGGAGAATGTTACAAGCTTTCCAGATATTACTTTCCTGTTTCCATGTTATCTGAGATTATAGAGAAAATTCTATGTTTTGTTTATGCAAATGAGCTTCTTATTGCACCAGGGGCGGAGCCATGACTACTAGTATTCCCTTTTTATTAAGGGAGGTCAATCATGGTGCAGATAGGACAGTCCTGGGTGATGATTTACAGTGTACAAAGAAGATGAACGACTAGTTATGGCCACGCCTGTGAAAATAATTTGCATAAATATAAAAGTGCAATTTTCTGAAAATAATAGATCATTGAGAAATTAGATCGATACGTCTGGAAAGATTCTAAAGAACTGTACACAATAGAAGAGGCTGGGCCCCATAGCAGACTTCTGAATGGGGCTCCCTAAAAAAATATACATTTACGGTATGTATACTCACACATTTGTGTTAATTGAGTTGAATCAGTTCTGCAATCATTTATACATGGAGTATACACACATCTTATGCACACATACAATATATACACATAAAAGGGGGCACTGTCTCAGTCTGGAGAAAACAAGGTTTAATCACCAGAGGGGACAGGGCTTTTTTACTATGAGAACTGTCAATCTGTGGAATAGCCTGCCTCAGGCGCTGGTCACAGCAGGGACAGCAGAGAGCTTCAAGCAGGGTCTAGATGCCTTTTTACACCTAAATAACATTGATGGTTGTTATATAGAAATGTTTCCCCTAAATCCCTTCCTCATCCAATCCCTTCCCTTCCTTGGTTGAACCTGATGGATATGTGTCTTTTTTCAACCATACAAACTATGATACTATGAAAATATACACACACATATAGTATAATCATACATAAATACAGTATATACATACAATACATACACACATACCGTACCATAAAAGCATATACACACCATACACCATATACACACACATACAACATATACATAGCATATACACACATACAGCATAAACATAAATAAACTACAACCCATATATACACACATACAGCATATAAACAGACATACAGAATATACACATAGCATGTACACAAACATATATAGAGCATATACACATCAAATATACACACATGCATACTTTACCATATACTGACAAACAGAATATATACAAGCACATACAGTATATACACATCACATATACTATATAAACACACATATACAGCATATATACAACACATATACACATTATATATTCCCATTTATATACTTATACACACATATGTATATACTCACTCTCAGTTTTCTTATTCCAGGGGGTTGAGAGAAGGCCACACATCTGTCCCGGGAGCTGCTGACCACATGGGGAAAGTAGAGATGATAGATTGCTAGTCCTGCCCCCTGCTGTCTGCCTCACCAGCAAGAGAATGCAAATAAGTTTTCCAAGGCGTTAAATGGAAAACAATGCCTCCTTTTGCTACCTTGAAAGGCAGCCCCCTTAACATCAAGTATGACTTACAAGAAGTCTAAAAATATGATGTGGGATTAAGCCAAACCAGTATATCTATTCCATAAGGAACTGACTCCCAACTGTAGACAGCACTGTTTCGACCTGATTGCTGCCGCATTTTTGATGGGTTTCGTGACTTTTTGGGAATCGTGCAGCGGGAAGAAGAAGGTGAACTCCTGTGGACCTGAGCGGGGAAGCGACACATGCAGGATATCAGGTGCAGGATCTACGTGGATCGCGGCAGATTCCATATGTACATAAGTTACTATCCACCTAGGAGCAGTTCAGCATCTACTTTGTACAGATAGATGTATCAGTCAAATTGATACATTGGGAGTCATTTACTAAGGACCTGATTCGCGTTTTCCCGACGTGTTACCCGAATATTTGCGCCGATTTCCCCTGAATTGCCCCGGGATTGTGGCGCACGCAATCGGATTGTGGCGCATCGGCGCTGGCATGCACGCGACGGAAATTGGGGGCGTGGCTGAGCGAAAACCCGACGGATTCGGAAAAACCACCGCATTTAAAAAAAGAAATGTGTCGCTTGGGATGCACTTACCTTCACTTGGTCCGGCCCGGTGAACTCCAGCGCCTTCAGATGCTTTTCAGCGCAGCAGCGCCACCTGGTGGACGGCGGAGGAACTACCTTGATGAATCCCGGCTGGACCCGAATCCACCGCAGAGAACGCGCCGCTGGATCGCGAACGGACCAGGTAAGTAAATCTGCCCCATTGTTTGTGCTTCTCTTCACCTCTACGTGTGAAAATATTCCAACTCTTATTCCTCCAAATAACCAAAATTACTAGAATTAAAACAGTAGAAGGGAGCGACGTCACGTGTGATGTGATCCAGCGAATGTAGCTGTTAATAATCTCTTGTTGTGATGGCGGCAGGTAACATGTGCAACTAATGGTTATAATTGACTCAACGGCCGCAATCAATAGGAAAATGTGACTCATAGATCCACATCTTCTGTCTCAATGGGGCAATTACAGGCGCAGGAAACGAGGATCAACAAATGAGATCATTTCAAAAAATTATCTAAAATTTTTATTTAATTAAACACTCCCCAACCCCCAACCCGCTGCACTCGACCTCCGTCATATAACAAGGATGACCTCGTCTTCGTTGCCCCAGGCTTGATGATAAAGGGAGGAGAGATGTAGATAGAATTTGCTTTGCTGAGCCTCCTATTATATTCAGAGGAATGAGGACGAGCTGCTGCTGTCATCAGTGGCCTCACAGCCAGGGACCATCTACCTGGTTCTTTACTGTAAGAGCATTGAATCTATGAATAGACACCGAAGCAGCGGGTTCTCTAGTGTAAGAATTAGGAACTTATGAATAGACACATAGTCAGCAGGTTCTTTACTGTAAGAGCCGTGAACCTATGAATAGACACCTAAGAAGCAGGTTCTTTACTGTAAGAGCCGTTAATCTATGAATAGACACATAGTCAGCAGGTTCTCTGCAGTAAGAGCCGTGAACCTATGAATAGACACCTAAGCAGCAGGTTCTCTGCAGTAAGAGCCGTGAACCTATGAATAGACACCTAAGCAGCAGGTTCTTTACTGTAAGAGCTGTGAATCTATGAATAGACACCTAAGCAGCAGGTTCTGTACTGTAAGAGCTGTGAATCTATGAATAGACACCTAAGCAGCAGGTTCTTTACTGTAAGAGCCGTGAACCTATGAATAGACACCTAAGCAGCAGGTTCTGTACTGTAAGAGCCGTGAATCTATGAATAGACACCTAAGCAGCAGGTTCTGTACTGTAAGAGCCGTGAACCTATGAATAGACACCTAAGCAGCAGGTTCTTTACTGTAAGAGCTGTGAATCTATGAATAGACACCTAAGCAGCAGGTTCTGTACTGTAAGAGCCGTGAATCTATGAATAGACACCTAAGCAGCAGGTTCTTTACTGTAAGAGATGTGAATCTATGAAGAGACACATAGTCAGCAGGTTCTTTACTGTAAGAGCTGTGAATCTATGAATAGACACATAATCAGCAGGTTCTTTACTGTAAGAGCTGTGAATCTATGAATAGACACCTAAGCAGCAGGTTCTTTACTGTAAGAGCTGTGAATCTATGAATAGACACCTAAGCAGCAGGTTCTGTACTGTAAGAGCCGTGAACCTATGAATAGACACCTAAGCAGCAGGTTCTTTACTGTAAGAGCTGTGAATCTATGAATAGACACCTAAGCAGCAGGTTCTGTACTGTAAGAGCCGTGAATCTATGAATAGACACCTAAGCAGCAGGTTCTTTACTGTAAGAGATGTGAATCTATGAAGAGACACATAAGCAGCAGGTTCTTTACTGTAAGAGCTGTGAATCTATGAATAGACACCTAAGCAGCAGGTTCTTTACTGTAAGAGCTGTGAATCTATGAATAGACACCTAAGCAGCAGGTTCTGTACTGTAAGAGCCGTGAATCTATGAATAGACACATAGTCAGCAGGTTCTTTACTGTAAGAGCTGTGAATCTATGAATAGACACCTAAGCAGCAGGTTCTTTACTGTAAGAGCTGTGAATCTATGAATAGACACCTAAGCAGCAGGTTCTTTACTGTAAGAGCCGTGAATCTATGAATAGACACCTAAGCAGCAGGTTCTTTACTGTAAGAGCAGTGAATCTATGAATAGACACATAATCAGCAGGTTCTTTACTGTAAGAGCCGTGAACCTATGAATAGACACCTAAGCAGCAGGTTCTTTACTGTAAGAGCCGTGAATCTATGAATAGACACCTAAGCAGCAGGTTCTTTACTGTAAGAGCTGTGAATCTATGAATAGACACCTAAGCAGCAGGTTCTTTACTGTAAGAGCCGTGAATCTATGAAGAGACACATAGTCAGCAGGTTCTTTACTGTAAGAGCTGTGAATCTATGAATAGACACCTAAGCAGCAGGTTCTTTACTGTAAGAGCCGTGAATCTATGAATAGACACCTAAGCAGCAGGTTCTTTACTGTAAGAGCTGTGAATCTATGAATAGACACATAGTCAGCAGGTTCTCTGCAGTAAGAGCCGTGAACCTATGAATAGACACCTAAGCAGCAGGTTCTCTGCAGTAAGAGCCGTGAACCTATGAATAGACACCTAAGCAGCAGGTTCTTTACTGTAAGAGCTGTGAATCTATGAATAGACACCTAAGCAGCAGGTTCTGTACTGTAAGAGCTGTGAATCTATGAATAGACACCTAAGCAGCAGGTTCTTTACTGTAAGAGCCGTGAACCTATGAATAGACACCTAAGCAGCAGGTTCTGTACTGTAAGAGCCGTGAATCTATGAATAGACACCTAAGCAGCAGGTTCTGTACTGTAAGAGCCGTGAACCTATGAATAGACACCTAAGCAGCAGGTTCTTTACTGTAAGAGCTGTGAATCTATGAATAGACACCTAAGCAGCAGGTTCTGTACTGTAAGAGCCGTGAATCTATGAATAGACACCTAAGCAGCAGGTTCTTTACTGTAAGAGATGTGAATCTATGAAGAGACACATAGTCAGCAGGTTCTTTACTGTAAGAGCTGTGAATCTATGAATAGACACATAATCAGCAGGTTCTTTACTGTAAGAGCTGTGAATCTATGAATAGACACCTAAGCAGCAGGTTCTTTACTGTAAGAGCTGTGAATCTATGAATAGACACCTAAGCAGCAGGTTCTGTACTGTAAGAGCCGTGAACCTATGAATAGACACCTAAGCAGCAGGTTCTTTACTGTAAGAGCTGTGAATCTATGAATAGACACCTAAGCAGCAGGTTCTGTACTGTAAGAGCCGTGAATCTATGAATAGACACCTAAGCAGCAGGTTCTTTACTGTAAGAGATGTGAATCTATGAAGAGACACATAAGCAGCAGGTTCTTTACTGTAAGAGCTGTGAATCTATGAATAGACACCTAAGCAGCAGGTTCTTTACTGTAAGAGCTGTGAATCTATGAATAGACACCTAAGCAGCAGGTTCTGTACTGTAAGAGCCGTGAATCTATGAATAGACACATAGTCAGCAGGTTCTTTACTGTAAGAGCTGTGAATCTATGAATAGACACCTAAGCAGCAGGTTCTTTACTGTAAGAGCTGTGAATCTATGAATAGACACCTAAGCAGCAGGTTCTTTACTGTAAGAGCCGTGAATCTATGAATAGACACCTAAGCAGCAGGTTCTTTACTGTAAGAGCAGTGAATCTATGAATAGACACATAATCAGCAGGTTCTTTACTGTAAGAGCCGTGAACCTATGAATAGACACCTAAGCAGCAGGTTCTTTACTGTAAGAGCCGTGAATCTATAAATAGACACCTAAGCAGCAGGTTCTTTACTGTAAGAGCTGTGAATCTATGAATAGACACCTAAGCAGCAGGTTCTTTACTGTAAGAGCCGTGAATCTATGAAGAGACACATAGTCAGCAGGTTCTTTACTGTAAGAGCTGTGAATCTATGAATAGACACCTAAGCAGCAGGTTCTTTACTGTAAGAGCCGTGAATCTATGAATAGACACCTAAGCAGCAGGTTCTTTACTGTAAGAGCTGTGAATCTATGAATAGACACATAGTCAGCAGGTTCTTTACTGTAAGAGCTGTGAATCTATGAATAGACACCTAAGTAGCGGGTTCTTTACTGTAAGAGCTGTGAATCTATGAATAGACACCTAAGCAGCAGGTTCTTTACTGTAAGAGCCGTGAATCTATGAATAGACACATAGTCAGCAGGTTCTTTACTGTAAGAGCTGTGAATCTATGAATAGACACATAGTCAGCAGGTTCTTTACTGTAAGAGCTGTGAATCTATGAATAGACACCTAAGCAGCAGGTTCTTTACTGTAAGAGCAGTAAATCTATGAATAGACACCTAAGCAGCAGGTTCTTTACTGTAAGAGCCGTGAATCTATGTATAGACACCTAAGCAGCAGGTTCTGTACTGTAAGAGCTGTGAATCTATGAATAGACACCTAAGCAGCAGGTTCTGTACTGTAAGAGCCGTGAATCTATGAATAGACACCTAAGCAGCAGGTTCTTTACTGTAAGAGCTGTGAATCTATGAATAGACACCTAAGCAGCAGGTTCTGTACTGTAAGAGCTGTGAATCTATGAATAGACACCTAAGCAGCAGGTTCTTTACTGTAAGAGCTGTGAATCTATGAATAGACACCTAAGCAGCAGGTTCTTTACTGTAAGGGCTGTGAATCTATGAATAGACACCTAAGCAGCAGGTTCTGTACTGTAAGAGCTGTGAATCTATGAATAGACACCTAAGCAGCAGGTTCTTTACTGTAAGAGCTGTGAATCTATGAATAGACACCTAAGCAGCAGGTTCTTTACTGTAAGAGCCGTGAATCTATGAATAGACACCTAAGCAGCAGGTTCTGTACTGTAAGAGCTGTGAATCTATGAATAGACACCTAAGCAGCAGGTTCTTTACCGTAAGAGCAGTGAATCTATGAATAGACACCTAAGCAGCAGGTTCTTTACTGTAAGAGCCGTGAATCTATGAATAGACACCTAAGCAGCAGGTTCTTTACTGTAAGAGCCGTGAATCTATGAATAGACACATAATCAGCTGGTTCTTTACTGTAAGAGCCGTGAATCTATGAATAGACACCTAAGCAGCAGGTTCTTTACTGTAAGAGCAGTGATTCTATGAATAGACACCTAAGCAGCAGGTTCTTTACTGTAAGAGCTGTGAATCTATGAATAGACACCTAAGCAGCAGGTTCTTTACTGTAAGAGCTGTGAATCTATGAATAGACACCTAAGCAGCAGGTTCTTTACTGTAAGAGCTGTGAATCTATGAATAGACACATAATCAGCAGGTTCTTTACTGTAAGAGCTGTGAATCTATGAATAGACACATAATCAGGAGGTTCTTTACTGTAAGAGCCGTGAACCTATGAATAGACACCTAAGCAGCAGGTTCTTTACTGTAAGAGCAGTGAATCTATGAATAAACACCTAAGCAGCAGGTTCTTTACTGTAAGAGCCGTGAATCTATGAATAGACACATAATCAGCAGGTTCTTTACTGTAATAGCCGTGAACCTATGAATAGACACCTAAGCAGCAGGTTCTTTACTGTAAGAGCAGTGAATCTATGAATAAACACCTAAGCAGCAGGTTCTTTACTGTAAGAGCTGTGAATCTATGAATAGACACATAATCAGCAGGTTCTTTACTGTAAGAGCCGTGAATCTATGAATAGACACCTAAGCAGCAGGTTCTTTACTGTAAGAGCCGTGAATCTATGAATAGACACCTAAGCAGCAGGTTCTTTACTGTAAGAGCTGTGAATCTATGAATAGACACCTAAGCAGCAGGTTCTTTACTGTAAGAGCCGTGAATCTATGAATAGACACCTAAGCAGCAGGTTCTTTACTGTAAGAGCTGTGAATCTATGAATAGACACCTAAGCAGCAGGTTCTTTACTGTAAGAGCTGTGAATCTATGAATAGACACCTAAGCAGCAGGTTCTTTACTGTAAGAGCTGTGAATCTATGAATAGACACCTAAGCAGCAGGTTCTTTACTGTAAGAGCTGTGAATCTATGAATAGACACATAATCAGCAGGTTCTTTACTGTAAGAGCTGTGAATCTATGAATAGACACCTAAGCAGCAGGTTCTTTACTGTAAGAGCTGTGAATCTATGAATAGACACCTAAGCAGCAGGTTCTTTACTGTAAGAGCTGTGAATCTATGAATAGACACCTAAGCAGCAGGTTCTTTACTGTAAGAGCTGTGAATCTATGAATAGA
The DNA here is from genome assembly GCF_040894005.1 of Engystomops pustulosus. Lineage (NCBI taxonomy): Eukaryota > Metazoa > Chordata > Amphibia > Anura > Leptodactylidae > Engystomops > Engystomops pustulosus. The sequence goes on from NC_092416.1 coordinate 12,746,430, forward strand.
CACATAGTCAGCAGGTTCTTTACTGTAAGAGCCGTGAATCTATGAATAGACACCTAAGCAGCAGGTTCTTTACTGTAAGAGCTGTGAATCTATGAATAGACACATAATCAGCAGGTTCTTTACTGTAAGAGCTGTGAATCTATGAATAGACATCTAAGCAGCAGGTTCTTTACTGTAAGAGCTGTGAATCTATGAATAGACACCTAAGCAGCAGGTTCTTTACTGTAAGAGCTGTGAATCTATGAATAGACACCTAAGCAGCAGGTTCTTTACTGTAAGAGCTGTGAATCTATGAATAGACACCTAAGCAGCAGGTTCTTTACTGTAAGAGCCGTGAATCTATGAATAGACACCTAAGCAGCAGGTTCTCTACTGTAAGAGCCGTGAATCTATGAATAGACACATAATCAGCTGGTTCTTTACTGTAAGAGCCGTGAATCTATGAATAGACACCTAAGCAGCAGGTTCTTTACTGTAAGAGCAGTGATTCTATGAATAGACACCTAAGCAGCAGGTTCTTTACTGTAAGAGCTGTGAATCTATGAATAGACACATAATCAGCAGGTTCTTTACTGTAATAGCCGTGAACCTATGAATAGACACCTAAGCAGCAGGTTCTTCACTGTAAGAGCCGTGAATCTATGAATAGACACCTAAGCAGCAGGTTCTTTACTGTAAGAGCTGTGAATCTATGAATAGACACCTAAGCAGCAGGTTCTTTACTGTAAGAGCTGTGAATCTATGAATAGACACATAATCAGCAGGTTCTTTACTGTAAGAGCTGTGAATCTATGAATAGACACATAATCAGGAGGTTCTTTACTGTAAGAGCCGTGAACCTATGAATAGACACCTAAGCAGCAGGTTCTTTACTGTAAGAGCAGTGAATCTATGAATAAACACCTAAGCAGCAGGTTCTTTACTGTAAGAGCCGTGAATCTATGAATAGACACATAATCAGCAGGTTCTCTACTGTAAGAGCAGTGAATCTATGAATAGACACCTAAGCAGCAGGTTCTTTACTGTAAGAGCCGTGAATCTATGAATAGACACCTAAGCAGCATGTTCTTTACTGTAAGAGCTGTGAATCTATGAATAGACACCTAAGCAGCAGGTTCTTTACTGTAAGAGCTGTGAATCTATGAATAGACACCTAAGCAGCAGGTTCTTTACTGTAAGAGCTGTGAATCTATGAATAGACACATAATCAGCAGGTTCTTTACTGTAAGAGCTGTGAATCTATGAATAGACACCTAAGCAGCAGGTTCTTTACTGTAAGAGCTGTGAATCTATGAATAGACACCTAAGCAGCAGGTTCTTTACTGTAAGAGCTGTGAATCTATGAATAGACACCTAAGCAGCAGGTTCTTTACTGTAAGAGCTGTGAATCTATGAATAGACACATAGTCAGCAGGTTCTTTACTGTAAGAGCCGTGAATCTATGAATAGACACCTAAGCAGCAGGTTCTTTACTGTAAGAGCAGTTAATCTATGAATAGACACCTAAGCAGCAGGTTCTTTACTGTAAGAGCTGTGAATCTATGAATAGACACATAATCAGCAGGTTCTTTACTGTAAGAGCTGTGAATCTATGAATAGACACCTAAGCAGCAGGTTCTTTACTGTAAGAGCTGTGAATCTATGAATAGACACCTAAGCAGCAGGTTCTTTACTGTAAGAGCTGTGAATCTATGAATAGACACCTAAGCAGCAGGTTCTTTACTGTAAGAGCTGTGAATCTATGAATAGACACCTAAGCAGCAGGTTCTGTACTGTAAGAGCTGTGAATCTATGAATAGACACATAATCAGCAGGTTCTTTACTGTAAAGCTGTGAATCTATGAATAGACACCTAAGCAGCAGGTTCTTTACTGTAAGAGCTGTGAATCTATGAATAGACACCTAAGCAGCAGGTTCTTTACTGTAAGAGCCGTGAATCTATGAATAGACACATAATCAGCTGGTTCTTTACTGTAAGAGCCGTGAATCTATGAATAGACACCTAAGCAGCAGGTTCTTTACTGTAAGAGCTGTGAATCTATGAATAGACACCTAAGCAGCAGGTTCTTTACTGTAAGAGCTGTGAATCTATGAATAGACACCTAAGCAGCAGGTTCTCTACTGTAAGAGCCGTGAATCTATGAATAGACACATAGTCAGCAGGTTCTGTACTGTAAGAGCCGTGAATCTATGAATAGACACCTAAGCAGCAGATTCTCTACTGTAAGAGCCGTGAATCTATGAATAGACACCTAAGCAGCAGGTTCTCTACTGTAAGAGCTGTGAATCTATGAATAGACACCTAAGCAGCAGGTTCTCTACTGTAAGAGCTGTGAATCTATGAATAGACACCTAAGCAGCAGATTCTCTACTGTAAGAGCCGTGAATCTATGAATAGACACCTAAGCAGCAGGTTCTTTACTGTAAGAGCCGTGAATCTATGAATAGACACATAGTCAGCAGGTTCTTTACTGTAAGAGCTGTGAACCCTCTGAATAGACACCTAAGCAGCAGGTTCTTTACTGTAAGAGCCGTGAATCTATGAATAGACACATAATCAGCAGGTTCTTTACTGTAATAGCCGTGAATCTATGAATAGACACCTAAGCAGCAGGTTCTTTACTGTAAGAGCTGTGAATCTATGAATAGACACCTAAGCAGCAGGTTCTGTACTGTAAGAGCTGTGAATCTATGAATAGACACCTAAGCAGCAGGTTCTGTACTGTAAGAGCTGTGAATCTATGAATAGACACCTAAGCAGCAGGTTCTGTACTGTAAGAGCTGTGACTCTATGAATAGACACCTAAGCAGCAGGTTCTTTACTGTAAGAGCCGTGAATCTATGAATAGACACCTAAGCAGCAGGTTCTTTACTGTAAGAGCCGTGAATCTATGAATAGACACATAATCAGCTGGTTCTTTACTGTAAGAGCTGTGAATCTATGAATAGACACATAATCAGCTGGTTCTTTACTGTAAGAGCTGTGAATCTATGAATAGACACCTAAGCAGCAGGTTCTTTACTGTAAGAGCTGTGAATCTATGAATAGACACCTAAGCAGCAGGTTCTGTACTGTAAGAGCTGTGAATCTATGAATAGACACCTAAGCAGCAGGTTCTGTACTGTAAGAGCTGTGAATCTATGAATAGACACCTAAGCAGCAGGTTCTTTACTGTAAGAGCAGTGAATCTATGAATAGACACCTAAGCAGCAGGTTCTCTACTGTAAGAGCTGTGAATCTATGAATAGACACCTAAGCAGCAGGTTCTTTACTGTAAGAGCTGTGAATCTATGAATAGACACCTAAGCAGCAGGTTCTTTACTGTAAGAGCTGTGAATCTATGAATAGACACATAATCAGCTGGTTCTTTACTGTAAGAGCTGTGAACCTATGAATAGACACCTAAGCAGCAGGTTCCTTACTGTAAGAGCCGTGAATCTATGAATAGACACATAATCAGCTGGTTCTTTACTGTAAGAGCTGTGAATCTATGAATAGACACATAATCAGCAGGTTCTTTACTGTAATAGCTGTGAACCTATGAATAGACACCTAAGCAGCAGGTTCTTTACTGTAAGAGCCGTGAATCTATGAATAGACACCTAAGCAGCAGGTTCTGTACTGTAAGAGCCGTGAATCTATGAATAGACACATAATCAGCAGGTTCTTTACTGTAAGAATTGGGAACCTATGAATAGACACCTAAGCAGCGGGTTCTTTACTGTAAGAGCTGTGAATCTATGAATAGACACCTAAGCAGCGGGTTCTTTACTGTAAGAGCTGTGAATCTATGAATAGACACCTAAGCAGCAAGTTCTTTACTGTAAGAGCCGTGAATCTATGAATAGACACCTAAGCAGCAGGTTCTTTACTGTAAGAGCCGTGAATCTATGAATAGACACCTAAGCAGCAGGTTCTTTACTGTAAGAGCTGTGAATCTATGAATAGACACCTAAGCAGCAGGTTCTTTACTGTAAGAGCCGTGAATCTATGAATAGACACCTAAGCAGCAGGTTCTTTACTGTAAGAGCCGTGAATCTATGAATAGACACCTAAGCAGCAGGTTCTTTACTGTAAGAGCTGTGAATCTATGAATAGACACCTAGTCAGCAGGTTCTTTACTGTAAGAGCCGTGAATCTATGAATAGACACCTAAGCAGCAGGTTCTTTACTGTAAGAGCTGTGAATCTATGAATAGACACCTAGTCAGCAGGTTCTTTACTGTAAGAGCCGTGAATCTATGAATAGACACCTAAGCAGCAGGTTCTTTACTGTAAGAGCTGTGAATCTATGAATAGACACCTAAGCAGCAGGTTCTTTACTGTAAGAGCTGTGAATCTATGAATAGACACCTAAGCAGCAGGTTCTTTACTGTAAGAGCTGTGAATCTATGAATAGACACCTAGTCAGCAGGTTCTTTACTGTAAGAGCTGTGAATCTATGAATAGACACCTAAGCAGCAGGTTCTTTACTGTAAGAGCCGTGAATCTATGAATAGACACCTAAGCAGCAGGTTCTTTACTGTAAGAGCTGTGAATCTATGAATAGACACCTAAGCAGCAGGTTCTTTACTGTAAGAGCTGTGAATCTATGAATAGACACCTAGTCAGCAGGTTCTTTACTGTAAGAGCTGTGAATCTATGAATAGACACCTAAGCAGCAGGTTCTTTACTGTAAGAGCTGTGAATCTATGAATAGACACCTAAGCAGCAGGTTCTGTACTGTAAGAGCTGTGAATCTATGAATAGACACCTAAGCAGCAGGTTCTGTACTGTAAGAGCTGTGAATCTATGAATAGACACCTAAGCAGCAGGTTCTTTACTGTAAGAGCCGTGAATCTATGAATAGACACCTAAGCAGCAGGTTCTTTACTGTAAGAGCCGTGAATCTATGAATAGACACCTAAGCAGCAGGTTCTTTACTGTAAGAGCCGTGAATCTATGAATAGACACCTAAGCAGCAGGTTCTTTACTGTAAGAGCCGTGAATCTATGAATAGACACCTAAGCAGCAGGTTCTTTACTGTAAGAGCTGTGAATCTATGAATAGACACCTAAGCAGCAGGTTCTTTACTGTAAGAGCTGTGAATCTATGAATAGACACCTAAGCAGCAGGTTCTTTACTGTAAGAGCTGTGAACCCTCTGAATAGACACTTAATTGAATCTTTGGAATAAGCACCTCAGGATCTGGTGCAGATATGGAATAAACACCCTGGATCTTTACAGTTAGTGCTGTAAGATATGGGACATACACCACCAGGTGCTGGTTATTTACTGTAAAAGCTGTGGATTTGGGATAGAACCATAAGAACTTTATATACTTTATGATTTAATATAAAAGCTGCGACTCTCGGGTCCAGACACCCGGGGATCGGGCTCTTGCTTATTAAATGTAGATAAAAAAATGTCAAGAAAATGTCAAGAAAATGAAAACTTTGACAAAAGTAGATTTAGACAATAGTAGATAAATTTAGTCTTGTTTTTGGTGGCATTATCTACAATTTGTCTGAGATCCGTCTTTTGGGGTGTGTTGTAATGTGCTACTGGTAAAAGCTGCTTGTGTAATTATATTTTACCTTTTTACTCAAATTGCAATAATTTCACTTTATTTTTCGGTTACTTTTAGCTTTCTTGCTGTTTCAGGGCTTGTTTTTTGTGGGACAGGTTGTACTTTTCATTGGCACAAATCATTCATTGCTCAGCAAAATGCTTCAGTCTTCACCCTACATCATGACTTACTATGGGGCAGTATATTGGGTTCTCACATGAAGGTCACTCTTAGAGGTTTAACATGGATGTGTTCACAAATTCCTTTTTTGGTAGAAAAGACAAAAAACTGTGAATTTAAGCCTGACCTACACATGCGGAGGTGATTGGGTGTATGTGTACAGAAGAGAAGTCACTTCCCTACACTGGAAAAGAGTGAACTTGCTCCACCACACGTCGCTGCAGAATCTTAATAAGAGGAAGTCAATTACGACTGATTTGTGTTTGTTACAATGTATCAGTCTATTCTTAGTTTTAGTCAAATCTCTGTGGAGATAAAATGTGGTTTGGGGCTTTTGTTGCACAGCGATTGTCACCTAGTAAAATTGTCATCCTCAATGGCTGTTGGACCCCTTAAAGGCTTGTCCATAAAGGGAACCTATCTGCAGCCAGTGTTATGTGTTGTCCCTGGATAGACGTGTAATCAGACCTTTGTGTATTTTGTTAGTAGCCAGGGCTGAAACTAAACTCTCCGCAGCCTGAGGTGAGAGGCTCATCTCGCCTCCTGGCTTGGGTACCCTTGAGAAGGACTGCGAAAAAAATCCATTTAGAGAAGAATGGGGCGGAGCAATCCTAGGCTAACTCCACCCACTTACGCCATATAGTGGTTTGAAGGGCAGTAGAACCCGAAGTGACGAGTCATAAAGATTTTTTTATCTTATTTGGTAATTAATGGCTACATCTGTGTATCAGTCTGTAAGTGGAATTTTCCTCTGAATACAGTCTGAAGCAGTTTCTATCTTTCAAAACTTTGTAGATTTAGAAATATGAAATTTGTGGTGAGCGATACTGTAAATAGAAATACCGTAATAACGGGCAGCGGAAACCCACAACTTCCTATATTAGATTGGCGTCATATATGCTCAATCCTATAGGGATTTCTATATGATATAAGTATAATATAGGATGGGACCACCAGGACCTGCACCCATCTGCAGATTGTAAGGGGTCCCTCCTCAACTTAGCAGCATGAAGGACAAACTAGAATAGGGGTGAGCAAAGGCTATCTAGGGGCAGATTGAGACCCTACAAGTCTGGAATCACCTCCCACATCTGGTACTAGAGTAAGCATCTTGGGGAATGGAGGATGTGTCCTTTTTCCTGCTTTTAATCTGCAGCTTCAGGACCCTTGGAGGACCCTCAAAGGTCCTGAAATGGCTCTTGTGTACATGTATACTGAGAGCAGTAACAGATGTACAAGGATTTCATGGGTGAAGGTCCTTCTCAGTATAAGTGGTTTAGTTGACCATGGGCCCCCTAGAAGGCTTAGGCCCCCAGGCTGCCGCCCAAATCACCTACATTATAATCCACTACTGGTTATTTCACCCCACAATCTTCATTCCAATGAGTATAGGTCATAACTTTACTACAATTAGTATTCTATAATGCTCTATATAACCTTGCTGATGGAGGCTACTGGAGCTAATAGTTTCTATCTCACCCCATGTGCTTTATTCACATCAGTACTTCTCTATAATGCTCTATATGATCCCACTGAAGCCTCTAAATGATAAAGGGAAGAGATAGAAACAGACCGAGGCTGCTGGAGATTAGAGTAAGTTTCCATCTCACCAACAATGCAGGCAAATATTTGATATTATTTTTGTACATTCAGGTCCACATGCAGTGATCGTGCACGGGAGGATGTTGTAACATTACAATCACCTAAAACATCCTTTTGGTTTGGTTTAGAATTTTTAGTTATTTATGACACCCCCCAAAGGCTGTAGAAAGAAACAAGTAAAGGTAACATCTAGAGAAGAGTTTGTGGCCACTTTGTGGCTACCTCCAGGGTTGTTTCCTTTTGCCAATTGCAACTTGGGGAAGTTGGGTTTGAAACTTTGTTTCAACCAATGAGATCTTCAACGTGATAGTCAAAGGGAAAGAAACTGGATAAGAAGAATAAAGAAGGATAGAAAGGCTGTAGGACTGAATCCAAGGACGGCTGATTGCTATGTGGGGCTAAATGGACAATATATACAGATGCATGGAGGTCTAATATCTGGGTATGGTAGTACATTCATCTATATCCGCGAGCCAGAGCTATCACCATTGCTGTTATCATCACTGTCATTACCCTGCCTGAAATCCAATACAGGAAGCTCTATCTGTACAGGCAGGGGCGTAACTGCAGGGGTAACAGCCATAGCAGCTACTATGGGGCCCCCAGTGTCAGGGGGCCCCAGCATTCAACCTGGCACTAAAGCATGGAGGATGTGCACCATATGCACATTGTACAGTATAATATGTATATATCAGTGTCAGGACCGATCAAGGGTGTTTCTGGTGGGGATTAGAGTCCCGGACTGAGAGTGCCTCGTCACTTGTCAGTACTGCTCTTTCTGTCCTATATGAACCTAATGGTGCTCCTAGTGAGAGATGTGGAGCAGATGCTCCTCTACTATTGTTTGCAGTGTATGGGAGACATCATGGCAGTCGGTCCCCAGCTATTGTACAGGTCCCAAAAACTCTTATCTATCCGGTATCTCTAGAGACATCCCTGCCCTTTCCTGCTCCGCTGATTTGCCTTTCAAAGCTGTGGACCATCCAGATGACCGTCCCTTTAATTAGGGGTCACTTTATGAGATTACAGCTGCTTGTTAATGCAAATATATCTCAGATAGAGATGTTTCAGGACTAGACAATACCTGAGACATGCAAATATGATCACAAGGGCAAGGCCTATGCAAACCAAATGGGGAACTATATGAGCGGAAGGATTGTGGATAGCGGGTCAAAAAAAAAATTAATGGGCCCGGTTCTGTACAGACAGGACCCAGGCAGGAGGAGGATGTGGAGAGATGTGTAATCATAAAGTTGTACATGATGTTAGTAGCAGCAGGACTGTGAAATGTGGATTCCTATTGTAGCTTCTCCAAGTACAATGGGGACCGGTCCTCACACTGCTGTGCTCTGTGCACTGACCTAAACTGGAACATATCAAAACAGCTTAAAGCACAACATCGTAGGGACAGGATTTAACTTTCAAATTGTGTCGCAAGACAATGCACTTACATGCACCAGGAAGAAGAAGGTGAACTCCAGGGACCTGAGCGGGGAAGCGACACATGCAGGATATCGGGGGCATGATCTTAGTGACTCCCTGCACAGTGCATTATACACGGACAATGCACTTACATGCACCAGGAAGAAGAAGGTGAACTCCGGGGACCTGAGCGGGGAAGTGACACATGCAGGATATCAGGCGCACGATCTTAGTGACTCCCCGCACAGCGCATTATACACGGACAATGCACTTACATGCACCGGAAAGAAGAAGGTGAACTCCAGGGACCTGAGCGGGGAAGTGACACATGCTGGATATCGGGTGCATGATATTAGTGATTCCCCGCACAGCGCATTATACACGGACAATGCACTTACATGCACCAGGAAGAAGAAGGTGAACTCCGGGGACCTGAGAGGGGAAGTGACACATGCAGGATATCGGGCGCAGGATCTTAGTGACTCCCCACACAGCGCGTTATACACGGACAATGCACTTACTTGCACCAGGAGGAAGAAGGTGAACTCCGGAGACCTGAACGGGGAAGCGACACATGCAGGATATCGGGCGCACGATGTTAGTGACTCCCCGCACAGCGCATTATACACGGACAATGCACTTACTTGCACCAGGAGGAAGAAGGTGAACTCCGGGGACCTCAGCGGGGAAGCGACACATGCAGGATATCGGGCGCAGGATCTTAGTGACTCCCCGCACAGCGCATTATACACGGACAATGCACTTACATGCACCAGGAAGAAGAAGGTGAACTCCGGAGATCTGAGCGGGGAAGCGACACATGCAGGATATCGGGCGAAGGATCTTAGTGACTCCCAGCACAGCGCATTATACACGGACAATGCACTTACATGCACCAGGAAGAAGAAGGTGAACTCCGGGGACCTGAGCAGGGAAGCGACACATGCAGGATATCGGGCGCACGATGTTAGTGACTCCCCGCACAGCGCATTATACACGGACAATGCACTTACATGCACCAGGAAGATGGTGAACTCTGGGGACCTGAGCGGGGAAGCGACACATGCAGGATATCGGGCGCACGATGTTAGTGACTCCCCGCACAGCGCATTATACACGGACAATGCACTTACATGCACCAGGAGGAAGAAGGTGAACTCCGGGGACCTCAGCGGGGAAGGGACACATGCAGGATATCGGGCGCACAATCTTAGTGACTCCCCGCACAGCGCATTATACACGGACAATGCACTTACATGCACCAGGAAGAAGAAGGTGAACTCCAGGGACCTGAGCGGGGAAGCGGCACATGCAGGATATCGGGCGCACGATCTCAGTGACTCCCCGCACAGCACATTATACACAGACAATGCACTTACATGCACCAGGAAGAAGAAGGTGAACTCCGGGGACCTGAGCGGGGAAGTGACACATGCAGGGTATTGGGCGCACGATCTTAGTGACTCCCTGCACAGCACATTATACACGGACAATGCACTTACATGCACCAGGAAGAAGAAGGTGAACTCCGGGGACCTGAGCGGGGAAGTGACACATGCAGGATATCGGGGGCAGGATCTTAGTGACTCCCCGCACAGCGCATTATACACGGACAATGCACTTTCTGGGATCTCCAAGGAACGGGTAAGTAAATGTCCAATCCAATGTATTTACCACTAATAAACTTATAGTTTGCAATAGTAATGGATCTGGAAGGCTGTAAATAGCTGGTGCAGCAGGACGCGGCGGTGAGGCGGCGGCCTCATCAATTATGTCACTGTGATGATAATTAATAACAAAATCATTATTCAGTCAACAGTTTGGCGTTAACAGTACATGAAAGTGTCGCTACATAATCAATTAGTCATGAATTACTTAATTGACGCGTCGTTGTGTAATGGGCGCACCGTCTATTCACAGCCCAAACTGGTAACAGGAAATACCAGTTATCATACACCCGTCCTGGTATAACCGGGCTCTCCCCTACACAAGGACTGTATGTGCCGCCATATATAGAGCTAAATAAATATACATGGGATACGGGAGTGTTCTGTAATCAGGTATCTAAGTCAACAAACGTCTGTCCACAATCCAATACCGGATTCCGATTCTGTATAGACGTTTGTTGACTTAGATACCTGATTACAGAACACTCCCGTATCCCATGTATATTTATTTAGCTCTATATATGGCGGCACATACAGTCTTTGGGGCTCATTTACTTACCCAGTCCTGTCGCAATCCAGCGGCGCGTTCTCCGACGAGGATTCGGGTCTTCCGGGGACTCACTATGGTCCGTTCGCCCGATGTCCACCAGGTGTTGCTGCTGCGCCGAGTTCCGCCGGAGTTCACCATCCTATTCCTGGTGCATGTGAGTGATTGATTTTGCGACACAATTCGTTTTTTAAATTCCGCGGTTTTTCCGAATCTGTCGGGTTTTCCGACGGCCACGCCCCCAATTTCTGTCGTGTGAAATCCGTTCGCGTGCGCCAAAATCCCGGCGCAAAACAGAAAAATTCGGGCAACCCAACGAAAGAGTAAATGAGCCCCTTTGTGTAGGTGAGAAATACAGTCACTCAGTGGGGGAGATTTATCTTCTTATAAATCTCCCCAAAGTCCACCCCGCTCAGCGATGGATATATCCAGCACCGACCTCTGCCAGTTCAGCTCATAATCGGACAACCCATTGTAACGCCCGCAGCGGTGTTTAGGCTGTTAAATGCCTTGGTCAGAGCGACTGTGGCAATTAAATGGCCTTCTAGGGGTCTCTCCCTGATTGCCCCTCCCCCAGGGGAGCCGATCATAGTTGTGGCAGCCTGAGGTCCAATCAGGACCTGTGTCCATAGAGTGACGGAGCTAATCCCCTGCAATATTATCACGAACGAGCAATCAGATTACTGCTTGTCCATGTCCCATGCTGGAACTAATAACAAAGTAAAAAAAAAAAAAAAAAAGTTTTTAAAAGAAATTAGTAAATTAATAAAACTGCCCATAAGCCCCATGAAGATCTCAAATGAAAACTAATGTAAAAAAGTCAAAACCATAACAAACCATAGAATAAAAATAAATCACTATTGAACCCACACGATAAAAGCTGTAAAGAGAAACAGTTCAAAACCCGCCACAAATTTGGATTGTTACCTATTTCATCCATCAAATAAAGCAATAAAAAGTGATTAAAAACCTATCTACTCCACAATGATACTGGAACATGTACTACATGTCCTGCAAAAAACAAGCCATCATCCAGCTCCGTAGACGGCTTGCACAGGTATTTAAGAAGTTGCATGAAAAATTTTCAGATTTTAGGCTACTCATAAGCTCTCAACTGCACAGGAATTTCCAAATTCCTGGGTTCCCAATCTCATCCACTCCTACCCCTCAGTCCCAGATAATGTGAATCTGAACATTGAGGTATGGTACAACCTGGTGATACCGCATAAGTGGCGCAACCTTGCTCCCTCCACCATCTCTGAGTGGACGCAGGAGATGCTCCAAAACTTTGGCATGGAAGAACAAATGGCAGATGTCCATAGCTCTTTAGCGAAGTCGGGTAACCCTAGTTTTCCCCTCAGGATACTCAGGGCTTCGGAGACCAATTGGAGAAGAGGTCGGAGCCTGGTCCCCGTTTTCCCTATTCATCTTCCATCGTAAAGTCTCCTTTTTGTCTTTTCAATCCTAATACCTCCCTCCCTTCTTAGTTTAGATCTTCTCCCTGCCCTTAACGCTGCCCCGTTTGTTGGTCTGATGTTCGTCTATCCCCCCCACCGTTCTTCTGGGTCCCTATTCCATAATGATATGTATCTCTCTTTACTCAACCATCCGCGTAGCCACAGAACTTAGCCAAAGTTACTTCACGAAAAGGTGACGCAAACTTGGGGCTCAACGTCAATCTCTGACCAAGACTCAGAAGACCTTGATGTCTTCTCATGACCAGGCAAGGGCTGAGTCGTGGAAAATACCTGCTTGACCAACCCCCTAGATAGATAAATACGCAAAACATTCTTTGCGTTGGAAGGTGATTGGTCACAGCTTCATTAGATGTTTAAACACACGCTCGTCGTGCCAGAGCCACACCTGCCATATCCACAAGCCGCAATCCTCCGAGCAGAGGGCGGTGGACCAAAGCCACTATAGGGAAAATAAACCAGTTCCTTGGGGGTCACCCCTTAAAGAAGCCCATAAACGTTTAACCATAATACCCCGGACTTTATGATCACCACCAAATTTCACCTCCTTTTAACCAATCAGCTGTTGCCAACAACCCGCCTCACCTCACAAAGATCTCACCACCTCACACTGCCCTCCCTGACAGCAAATACTAAACTACGTGTGTCCCTCCTCCCCCAAATTCACATAAGGGTAACCAAGACAGAGACCAAACTATGGGCGAGAGTTGTTGGGGAAATTTTCTCCTGCCAAAAGATGGCGTCTCCCTTCTGACTTCCGTTTTATAAACCCCTTCTAGCTCCACCCACCATTTCAAAACCCCCTATCACCTCTCATAACAACTCCACCCAACAAAAAAGCCGCCATTTTCATCTCCACCAGCCATCTGTCTTGCCACAACTTCAAGTCTGTGCGAAAGGGTCACCTCGGGGAACTCACCAATATGAGTCCGGGTGGCACGGAATGCTCCGGAACTTTGCTCATCTCAAATAGGAAGGAGGTCCATTCCCTAATGATAAGCTGATTACAGGGTTTCATATCACAGGGATCCCAGTGATCAGCTGTTATCTTTGTGGTATCCTTGTAGTAAGTGTTCAATTTCCCTGCAGCGCCACCACTGGACAAACAATGCATTACAACCTGTCGATTCAAATCAAGTGTCCTTCAGTGTAATGTACGGACATGCTGGGTCCTCCAGAGGGGAGGCCACTGCTTACATGTCCTAAGCCTCTTCACAACAATCACAAGCTAGTTACCGAAACGGTTTGTCCCACAATTGTATCCTTATTCATAGGATAAGCGATAAGTTACTGAGTACTGGGTGTTTGACCAGTGGGACCTCTGTAACTTAGGTGAAAGAAGAACCTAAAGTTCATGACTGGATCTCCATTACTGTTTTTGGGAATACCGTATCTTGTTTTTTGCAGAACGAGCTGCGGTTTCTGTTGGTCATTTTGCGAATCACTCTTTCTTTTACATTTTTTTTTTAAAGATGATTTACCCCAAAACAGCTGTTGTTTTCCTTAGTTTTTTTTTTTTATTATAAAATGTATTTAAGGAATAAGACATCTTTAATCTTATAATTATATTATTTAGAAAGATTTTGAAAAAGCAACATTCAGTGGCATCACAGATTACTCTGGATATTGCATCTCATAGGTGGTCATTTACTATGGGTGCGAATTTAGTTTTTACTGCGATTTACCCGAATTTTTCAGTTTTGTGATGATTTTCCCTGAATTTAGCGCACGTAATCGGATTGTGGCACATCGGTGCCAACATGCACGCGACGGAAATGGGGGGGCCTGGCCGTCCGAAAACCCGACAGATTCGGAAAAACCGCTGCATTTAAAGAAAAAAAAAGTTGTCGCTGGACACGCGCTTACCTGCACTTGGCCCGGCTTGGTGAAGTTCAGTGCTTTTCGATGAACTTCAGAGCAGCAGCGACACCTGGTGGACGTTGGAGGAACTGCCTTAGTGAATCGCCGGAAGACACGAATCCTCCGCACAAAACGCGCAGCTGGATCGCGAATGGACCGGGTAAGTAAATCTGCCCCATCAAATCCAAGTGCAGGAGCAACAACGTTGCACATTGGGGTACATTTACTTACCCGGTCCTGTCGCAATCCCTTCAGTGCGTTGTCTGTGGCGATTCATCAAGATCGTGCGCCCGATATCCTGCATGTGTCGCTTCCCCGCTCAGGTCCCCGGAGTTCACCTTCTTCTTCCTGGTGTATGTGAGTGCATGTCTTGCGACACAATTTGACTTGTTGAATCCTGCACGTAGTCCGAATCCATCGGATCGTCCGACGGACCGACCCCCAATTTGTGTCGCATGAAGGCCGGCGCCGATGCGCCAAAATCCGAACGCATGCGGCAAAATACTCTGCTCAATGCAGCGCGGATCGGAAATCGTCGGACTATCCGACCAAAGTGCGACCGCAGGACCCTTAGTAAATGAGCCCCATTGTTTTTATTCCAGGAACAGCGCCATTCATATAGTTGTGGCTTTTCCTGGTACTGCAGCTCAGTCCAATATACTATGCATTACCATGAGCTGCAGGTGTTGTATACGGATATACAACAAAGACAACATGATACTTACCTTCTATCAGTACATAGACATTTCCTGGATTTCATTGCTACTTAATAAACCACTTCCTATTTCTGCAGAAAATTTTGACTATGTATCAAATGTGGCAAAACGTATTAAGCGCAAGATTGGAACATTTCCTAGATTATGTTTCTGCTTTATAAAATCCAGGAAATGTAATCATTGATCTGAAATTTTACCCTCCTCCATGTGAAGTCATAGACTGGAATCCTGACTGGCAAAACTTAGCCCTAGGCTTAAAATAAACTATACTTTAAGTTTAACTTAAATCCTAGACTGGTTACACTTATCAAAATGCAAATTGACCAAAGTTTCAAAGGGAATAGTTTTTGTTTTTAGGGAACAGTGCCACTTCTCTTCAAAGGCCCAATCTGGTATTGCAACTGAACATCATCCAGGTGATTTGAATGGTTGTTAATGTTTCATCTTCTCAATAATCTAATTTTTCAGAGGTTTTTGAGCTATTTTTGCCTTATAGATGATAAATTCCTCACCATGGATAAGGACTTTTATGTGATAAGTTTGTCTTTGTACAATACATGGACAACCCATTAGATTTAAATGACAGTTTAACCCCTTAGATTCCACATTCAATAATAACCAAAGCATCTGAGGGGTTTTTCAAAGTAGGAAGGGTTTTCTCAAAGTAGTTCAAGGCATAAGGAAGCCCCCGACTGTCCTTTACAACTGTACAAGAGTCTATTAGGATTCTTCTTATAGATTCTTAACCCCAGTGTCCTATGACCCACCTGGGCAGGATGTCACCTACCCCCTCTGACCCACCTGGGCCAGATGTTACCTACCCCCTCTGACCCACCTGGGCCAGATGTTACCTACCCCCTCTGACCCACATGGGCCAGATGTTACCTACCCCCTCTGACCGACATGGGCCAGATGTTACCTACCCCCTCTGACCCACCTGGGCCAGGTGTCACCTATCCCCTCTGACCCACCTGGGCCAGATGTTACCTATCCCCTCTGACCCACCTGGGCCAGATGTTACCTACCCAAGGCCATGTTTCAGGTTAATGCTGCTGTCTTGGTACTTACAGTGCTCAAGCAAATGCTTCTCGCCCTACCCCCAGCATGTTACTAGACGAGAGCCATGCTGGACCCAAGGGGAGGTGAGTTTAATATTATTTTTTTTAATTAACCCTTTTTTGTGTTTAGGATCCATGAATGTTCTGTGCTCCTGGGGACTACATGACCCGTATATAAAGTGGCTAACCAGGATGCAATGGGGAGTTTTCATTTCAATAAAATATAGATTTTAAAAAAATTGTGTTTAGCCATTTAAAAAGACTTTAACTAACCCACTTACAATAACTATGATACCCCCAGGACCAGGGGTGCTGGGTACATCCAGCCTCTGGCCATCTATACATGGGAAAGTATTGGGGCAGCTGCAGGCTGGTATTATTGGGGTCGGAAAGCTCAGAAACCATGGGTTTTCCAAACTCAGTAAAATCAAAATGCTGCTTCTGCTTTATTGTATGAAAATGTGGGTGATCACATTGCTTTTGTCAGCAGAGCCACCTCATCAGTACCAGATGGGATCAGCAGGGCCATCTCATCAGCACCAGATGGGATCAGCAGGGCCATCTCATCAGCACCAGATGGGATCAGCAGGGCCATCTCATCAGCACCAGATGGGGTCAGCACAGCCATCTCATCAGCACCAGATGGGGTCAGCAGAGCCACCTCATCAACACCAGATGGGGTCAGCAGAGCCATCTCATCAGCACCAGATGGGGTCAGCAGAGCTATCTCATCAACACCAGATGGGGTCAGCAGAGCCATCTCATCAGCACCAGATGGGGTCAGCAGAGCTATCTCATCAACACCAGATGGGGTCAGCAGAGCCATCTTGTATTCTGCGGAGGCTCTTCTATATCTATTCACTCCCTTTCACTCTCTCATGCAACTAGTTCAACTAGTTCCAGTGACTCTATGAAGAAAATCTCTTCTCCCATCTAGCCTGGCAGCATATTGAGGTTCAAGGACCTGAAGCATGTGATCAGTCACATGCCTCTGTGATCACTAAGGTCCTCTGTCCTCCGTAATGGTGCGGGTAACGTCGGGAAGGAAAGGAAGACAGTAGGGGCGAGGGCGGATGTGTCCACAGTGCCTAATGGCAAATATGGCCCTGCACCAACACCAGGATAACTACAAGAGGGAGCGGCTCTATGTTCCCATAGCAATATACCCATGTCTCTAAAGAGGGGTTAAAAGTTGGATTCTGAGCCAAACTGGGTTAGGTGAATTTTTTTTTTGTTTGTACTAATTATTTTTGGAATGTTATTTAGAATTGGATTCACGCTTTAAGGTGTTAAATAGAAGATGCTTATCATAAGGCATGATTCATTATGATACCGGCATATATTATTTGTGGTTTTACATAGAATTAACAATAAGTCTGTTTCATCATCTAAACACTTGCTCTCTTAAGAAATTATATAATTATTTTTGTAAATTACTATTTTTCGTATTTGTCATTTGCCTACAGAATACATATGATGTAGTTGTGTTGTGTAGACTTGTACATGGTCAGCAGAGTCATCTCCTTATTGTTAGAGGCTGGAGTCAACCGAGTCATCTCATTTTTATTGGGCACAGGGATCGGAATCATCTCACATCAGCACAAGATGGAGTCAGCAGAGTCATCTCAGCATTAGAGGGAGAGTCACCAGAGTGAGGGTGTTATCTACAGAGATGTCTCATTATTATAAGGAGAGACAGAAGATTCAGAGTCACCTAATCATCAGATCTATCTCATCATTAGTAGGTGGGGTCAGTAGAGTCATATCATCAATGTGAGGGGGTCAGCCGAGTCATCTGATCATCAGAGGGAGGGGTCAGGAAGGGCATCTTATCATCAGAGGGAGGGGTCAGGAAGAGCATCGTATCATCAGAGGGAGGGGTCAGGACTCAGGAAGGGCATCTTATCATCAGAGGGAGGGGTCAGGAAGGGCATCTTATCATCAGAGGGAGGGGTCAGGAAGGGCATCTTATCATCAGAGGGAGGGGTCAGGAAGGGCATCTTATCATCAGAGGGAGGGGTCAGGAAGGGCATCTTATCATCAGAGGGAGGGGTCAGGAAGGGCATCTTATCATCAGAGG
This sequence comes from Engystomops pustulosus, assembly GCF_040894005.1. Lineage (NCBI taxonomy): Eukaryota > Metazoa > Chordata > Amphibia > Anura > Leptodactylidae > Engystomops > Engystomops pustulosus. Next base: position 12,764,585 of record NC_092416.1, read on the forward strand.
GAGGGGTCAGGAAGGGCATCTTATCATCAGAAGGAGGGGTCAGGAAGGGCATCTTATCATCAGAGGGAGGGGTCAGGAAGGGCATCTTATCATCAGAGGGAGGGGTCAGGAAGGGCATCTTATCATCAGAAGGAGGGGTCAGGAAGGGCATCTTATCATCCGAGGGAGGGGTCAGGAAGGGCATCTTATTATCAGAGGGAGGGGTCAGGACTCAGGAAGGGCATCTTATCATCAGAGGGAGGGCTCTGCAGAGTGATCTTATCATCAGAGGGAGGGGTCAGGAAGGGCATCTTATCATCAGAGGGAGGGGTCTGGAAGGGCATCTTATCATCAGAGGGAGGGGTCAGGACTCAGGAAGGGCATCTTATCATCAGAGGGAGGGGTCAGGAAGGGCATCTTATCATCAGAGGGAGGGGTCAGGAAGGGCATCTTATCATCAGAGGGAGGGGTCAGGAAGGGCATCTTATCATCAGAGGGAGGGGTCTGGAAGGGCATCTTATCATCAGAGGGAGGGGTCAGGACTCAGGAAGGGCATCTTATCATCAGAGGGAGGGGTCAGGAAGGGCATCTTATCATCCGAGGGAGGGGTCAGGAAGGGCATCTTATTATCAGAGGGAGGGGTCAGGACTCAGGAAGGGCATCTTATCATCAGAGGGAGGGGTCTGCAGAGTAATCTTATCATCAGAGGGAGGGGTCAGGAAGGGCATCTTATCATCAGAGGGAGGGGTCAGGAAGGGCATCTTATTATCAGAGGGAGGGGTCAGGACTCAGGAAGGGCATCTTATCATCAGAGGGAGGGGTCTGCAGAGTAATCTTATCATCAGAGGGAGGGGTCAGGAAGGGCATCTTATCATCAGAGGGAGGGGTCAGGAAGGGCATCTTATCATCAGAGGGAGGGGTCATGAAGGGCATCTTATTATCAGAGGGAGGGGTCAGGGCTCAGGAAGGGCATCTTATCATCAGAGGGAGGGGTCTGCAGAGTAATCTTATCATCAGAGGGAGGGGTCAGGAAGGGCATCTTATCATCAGAGGGAGGGGTCAGGAAGGGCATCTTATCATCAGAGGGAGGGGTCATGAAGGGCATCTCATCCTCAGAGGGAGGGATTAAATTGTACTTAACCAGTTCTGTCTTCAATCCCCATTTTAGACCAGAACCAGCCCTGTTCTTAAAGGGGTTGTTCTGTGCAATCTTAATAAAGATGGGAAAATCCCTTTTAGAGATTAGTATTTAGAAGTATAACTGTACGTGTGATATATCACAGTAACAAGACAACGTCAGCTTCATTAGATCTGTGCTTTGGTTGATGCGCTACAATCCTTGTACAACCAGGAGAAGGTCGGTGAGATACGAGGGCTGATATGAAATCCTAATATTTGACCGTCCTGGCACTGGAGGAGGCGGCAGACGAGGCATTGTTTCCCTCCGTGGAGTTATCTGATGTCCATTCATTCAGTTCAATGGTCCAGTATATGTGTAAATAATCCACCTCGTAAAACCAGGGTTAACGAAACAGTGAGTCTTGTAAAACATGAAATTTACTAATATAAAATATTTCTCAAGGACCTGGCTCCGAGCGGATATCACGTCCTACTAGAGCCCCGGGGAGGAGCCACAAAGTGAGGTCCCAATTACACCAACACGTATCAAATAGAACTATGCAGGGAATCCTAAAAATTAGGATAAACCTAGGCCACCAGAGGATCCTCTAGGACAGAGATTCTCAACCTTCCTAATGTCGTGACCCTTTTATACAGTTCCTCATGTTGTGGTGACCCCCAAACATAAACTAATTATTGATGCTACCTCATAACTGTCATTTTGCTACTGTTATGAATTGAAATTGTAGTCACAGCGATCCACCCAGTAGCCAGTAGTCACAGTGATATCCACAGTAACCAGTAGTCACAGTGATACCTGCAGTAGCCAGTAGTCGAAGTAATACCCACACTAGCCAGTAGTCACAGCGATCCAGCCAGTAGCCAGTAGTCACAGTAATACCCACAGTAGCCAGTAGTCACAGTGACACCTGCAGTAGCCAGTAGTCACAGCGATTCACCCAGTAGCCAGTAGTCACAGTAATACCCACAGTAGCCAGTAGTCACAGCGATCCACCCAGTAGCCAGTAGTCACAGTGATATCCACAGTAACCAGTAGTCACAGTGATACCTGCAGTAGCCAGTAGTCGAAGTAATACCCACACTAGCCAGTAGTCACAGCGATCCAGCCAGTAGCCAGTAGTCACAGTGACACCTGCAGTAGCCAGTAGTCACAGCGATTCACCCAGTAGCCAGTAGTCACAGTAATACCCACAGTAGCCAGTAGTCACAGCGATCCACCCAGTAGCCAGTAGTCACAGTAATACCCACAGTAGCCAGTAGTCACAGCGATCCACCCAGTAGCCAGTAGTCACAGTAATACCCACAGTAGCCAGTAGCCACAGCGATCCACCCAGGAGCCAGGAGTCACAGTAATATCCACAGTAGCCAGTAGTCGCAGTGATACCTGTAGTAGCCAGTAGTCACAGCGATCTAGTCAGTAGTCACAGTAATACCCACAGTAGCCAGTAGTCATAGCGATCCACCCCGTAGCCAGTAGTCACAGTAATACCCACGGTAGACAGTAGTCATAGCGATCCACCCAGGAGCAAGCAGTTACAGGGATCCTCCCAGTAATCACAGTGATCATCCAGTAGCCAGTAGTCACAGTAATACCCACCGTAGCCAATAGTCACAGTGATCCACCAAGTAGCCAGAAGTTAAGTAATACCCGCAGTAGCCAATAATCACAGGGAGGCCTGCAGAAGCCAATAGTCACTATGATCCCCCAGTAGTCACAGTGATACCCACTACCCACTGCAGTAGGCAGTAGTCACAGCGATCCAACCAATAGTCAGTAGTCACAGTGATCCCCCCAGGAGCCAGCAGTTACAGGGATCCCCCCAGTAGTCAAAGTGATCACCCAGGAGCCAGTAGCCACAGGGATCCCCCCAGTAGTCACAGTGATCACCCAGTAGCCAGTAGTCACAGTAATACCCACAGTAGTCACGATGATCCCCCAGTAGTCACAGTGATCCCCCCAGTAGCCAGTAGTCACAGTGCTGCCCCGGGTAGCCAGATGTAACAGGAATACTTCCAATAGCCAGCAGTCACAGTACAGTAACCAGCATTCAAAATGACTTACTTGCCTGCTCTCCCTTAGCTTCTCCAGTCTTCTGCAACTCTCTGCTCTCCTTGTGTATTCGTTATCTGGGAAATGGGGCACATGTGTAATTGTGCATTGCCTCTTACCAATCAAATGTACATGCGTCTTAAAGATGCATACACATTTATTACTCAATTACAGAGGGGAATCAGGAAGCAGGACGATGTCATCAGAGGAGGGGTCATTGAGGGTCCTACACGGGGTCTATGAGTGTAGGGTCCTTTAGAATATTACTGTATAATGATACAGTCCCAGAGACATATGACAGAAGTCCCCCCCTTCTTATTTTTCTAACGAATATGAAATAAGTCAATAAGACAAAATCTATAATGTAGAAAATATATCTTTATTTTGCATTATTCATGATATTCAGCGTTTACATACATCACACATCACATTCAAGTTATATCACACAGACACAAAGGGACCCCATTATGTATCATGATAAGCAGCCAATCAAAATTCAGCTTTTAATTTTGTACCCAAAAACAGCCGAGCTCCCATTGGCTTAAAATGAAAGCTGAATTCTGATTGGTTAATTTGGGTATCGGATCAGATTCTCCTTTGAGACAGATTCATTTATATTCTCCATAAATACAATTTTTCATTATGTACAGTCATCAGCAGCCGGGCACAACATATACGAGAATCCCATCGATGTTTTCTTCTAAAAATATTCAAATATTCTGAACCAAAATCTCTATAAAAGTCATCATTTTTCACAAGGTTTTCACTGTTTTGGCAAATCCAACAGGGACGAAAAATGTTGCAGTTACTAATCGCTAAATGGTGGCAATAAAAATCTAGGAAAATATCGCTGTGAAAAGTGACCAATTTCTGAAATGATAAAAAAAAGCATCAAAAATAAATAAAAATATTGGGGCTCATTTACTATTGGGGGCCGAATCGCTGGGTTTCCTGAATATTAGCGTTTTGCGCCGTTTGTCCCTGAATTGCCCCGCTTGCATGCAACGGAAATGGGGGGGGCCGTCTCAGAAAACCTGACGGATTCGGAAAAACCGCAGTATTTAAAAAAAAAAATATTGTGTCGCAAGATCAGCACTTACATGCACCGGGGAGAAGGTGAACTCTGACAGACCTCGGCGCAGCAGCGACACCTGGTGGACATCGGGCACACGACCTTAGTGAATCCGGCAGAACCCGAATCCTCGTCAGAGAACGCGCCGCTGGATTGCGACAGAACCGGGTAAGTAAATGAGCCCCATTAACTCCAAAGAAATGAAAGTATAAATAAGTAGAAAGTAGTCTTTTTATCTGTTTGTAGAACTGTTGGATGTAACGTGTCGGTCATTCTACATTTATGTATAGAGTAAAGTTTGTGCTGTGGTGAAGGGTATTTTGGGAGCACAGGGGGTGGAGCTTAATTTCCTTTTCCCCCCCAGTAGAATCAACTCAGCAGCTCAGGATACGGAAAGAAAAATTCCTTTAGGCTTGGGGAGTTTTTTTTTTTAATGGTTTATGAAGATTTTAACAGTGAAATCAAATTTTCTAAAATACAGGATAAGTAATGTCATGTATGTACAGTGGGGCTCATTTACTAAGGGACCGCGGTCTGCACTATTGATGGAATACCCGGCGATTTCCGTGTTGCGCCGCATTTAGAAATGGTTTTTGGAGCACACAATCGGATTTTTTCACATCGGCGCCGACTTTCAGGCGACACTAATCGGGGGGCGGGCCGTCAGACGATCCAACGGATTTGGACTACGCGCGGGATCTAACAATTTGTGTCGCAAGACAATGCACTTACATACACCGGGAAGAAGAAGGTGAACTCCGGCGGACCACAGCTGGGAAGTAACACATGCAGGATATCGGGCGCCCGAGCTACGTGAATCGCGCCGGACTTCATCTTCGTCGGACCGTCCGGATCAGGGTTCACGACAGGACCGGGTAAGTAAATTTGCCCTAGTGACTGCACCACCAGCAGAAATATGAGTTCATCTCTGGGGTACAATATAGGATGTAACTCAGGATCAGTGGGAAACTGAAAGCTGAGCTCTAATTGGTTGCCTTGGGCACCAGAAGAATAGTGAGTGCAGCTCTTCTACATAATACAAGGCAAATAAATCAATGGATGTACTTGATGTTCAATGTGTATTCCATATACAATTAACCAGTTAAATCTGAAACCAAACTTTCCCGGCAGGTCACTGTGATGACAATTTAAAAAGTGATAAAATTACACGCATATTATAAACACTTTATAATTTATCTTTATAATATACAAGTATCAGCAATACAATTCAGCCATTATATACATTATAAAACATTGATATTTCACTGAAGCAAAGATCGCGATCCTTTAGGTCCTGGATCTCTTCCGTTTCTTTGTCATCTCCTTTATTAGGTCTTCCTTCTATATGGAAGACTCTCTGTTAACACTGACTCTCTTCGAGGTTGTTGGGTTCTACAAACCAGTTGTCCAGGACCTTTGGTCCAGTCGGTGCCTGTATACCATATTCTCACATCGTCCTCGAGTCTTATGTGGAGGACCTATCTACATTGCTGTCTCTAAAAGAAAGGTCGGATGGAGGCAGACAGAGTTTCTTACATGGCCAAACGTTCCTTAATTTTTTTAAGACGATGGCCAAAATGTCGAACAATGTTTTCTTCACCGCCGTCGACGTGAAATAGAAAACCACTGGATCCAACGCGGTATTCAAGGTGCTGAGGAGAAGAGTGTGCACCCTCCACTGTGGACTTGCCTTTGTGATGAACCCAATAACATGAGATAAGTTGTACGGAGCAAAGCAGATGCAAAAGTTGGCAAGGGTGGCCAAGGACAAGCCGATGGCTCGCTGCTTCCTCTGACGTTGGATGTTGGGTAGAGTCAAGAGAATCCGTACAAAGTTTATGTAGCAGTAAAGAGTTACGATGGATGGAATGAAGAAAAGGACTAAACTTATCTCCAATCGGACAGGGAGCAGAACCCTCAGCTGATCATCGGTAAAGTTTTCGTAGCATTTGGATTGGGTGAGATTGGAATTGTTGGGTATGGAGTACTGAACAATATACACAATGCTGCAGTGAGCACAAGCAACTAACCAGAAACAAATGCTCGCGAATACAGCGTAGGACGGTTTACGGTGGAGCTTGTACTTGATCGGAAAAGCCACTCCAAGGTATCGCTCTACACTTATGGCTGTGAGGAACAAGGTACTGATGTAGATGCTGCTGTAGTAGCAAAAACCTGTAAGGGGGCAAAGAAACAATGGCATGTCCCATATCATACCAGAGGCAGCCTCTCTCATCTTTAAAGGAAGGAAGAACAGCAAGAGGAGATCCGAGATGGTCAGGTTGAGGAGAAGGATGTCCACTGGTGTCGGCTTCTTACGGACTTTGATTAGAAAGGCGTAGAAAGCCAACAGGTTGGAAGGCAGGCCCAACAGGAACGTCAAGATGTAGACGGTCAGGACTATCTCGGTGTGCTCTGCAAAGGCATGAAACCTGTCAAGAAAAGAACAAAATCATGATAGAAGTGGAAGTGTCAAGATGGAAGACCAACTCAACTATTTCATGCGAAGTTCTCAAAATCGAGAAGAAAATCCAGGACGGGCCACCATTTCTGACCATAATTAAGGTTGATAAGGCTGTTTCTGATGTAGATACCTTCAGTGTCGGACTGGCCCACCGGAGTACCAAAGGATCCTCCGGTGGGCCCATCAGGGCTCCATCAGAAAACAACACAATTTGGAGGCTGCTAGAGTATACTTCCTGGGGGGGGGGGGGGGTGAAGAGTGGGCCCCCAGATTGATTTTCTCTGGTGGCTCTAAAGAAACCCAGCCCGACACTGGATACCTTGTATGATTGCTTGGGGTCTTAACCTCATGTAGATGGTCAGGACCCTCATGCATGGAGCCATAGGATATTTATATGTTAGGCAATTTATTTTTAATTCTCTGTCAAACAGAGATTTGTGAGGCGGATATGAGAATATGCTCATGAGGTTTTTATGATGAGACTGGTTACGGAGTAATCTAATAAGTCAGACCTTGCCTAAGCCTGTGATGGCTCGGAGCTTCAGCCGCTGCCTGAAATGAGCGCGGTAATCAATATTTCTAATTAAATGCCGGGTGCTGATCAGATAATTTACATGGATGACTGCCTCGTTAATGGATGTAAGATATGGATGCTGACGACTCCTTACGACGCGTTTCCAGGGAGTCCAACGTTCAGAGAGATCTCGGAAACAAGACGTGGACAAAGTAGAGACATCGGGTTGAGGAAAAAATAGACTGCCCCCTTCCACAACCTCAAGATGGAAAATATCTCATGGAACATGTTGGCGCTAATATGCAAAATACCTTAAAGATATTTGTGGGTCCATTTTTTTTTTACTCTATTCATAAGTTTTATTCTCGAATTGATATTTTACTATAAGTTTTACTCTATTTATTTAGTCGGTTCATAGTTTTAGCATCAATGGGGGGGGGGTTATCATGACTTGAAAACAATCGTACAAGCCAGGATTTAGTTGGATGTTGTGCTGGGCAGTGCAGATGGCCTGGCACCGCCCACTTGACAGCGGAGTGTATAATTAGCATAGAAGGTGACTATAAATTCTAACTTGGGGCTCATTAATATCAACAAAATGTTTCTAAGGAGCCACCTGTTACTGACCACATGAATGAATACTTCTCTGCTAAACTTCAGTTCTCTATATAAGACTTATATTAGAGTCCTGGGGGCCCCATATCCAGTCCCCCCACACAGGGCTGGCGCTTGCTCTGGGTTCACCTGGGCAAGTGCTGGGGGCCCAGAGCTGCTGGGGGGCTGTACATAAGGAATCCATGGGGTGAGCGGGGGCTTTATATGAAGTAACCATGGGGGGGCTGTTTGGGGTGATAAACTAGGGAATATTTTAAGGAACAGGAGACTGTTTTTGTTTCTGAATTTCTAATGCCACTACATGAGTTCACTGCAAAGGGGCCCACTGAGGCTCTGTCGCCCAGGGGCCTACTGAAACCTGGAGTCGGCCCTCCCCCCACACGTCACAGCGCCATTCTGTCCCTAATGGTCAATCCAGGTTACTGCAAATCAGTTCCTGATCAACTGAAACGTTGTAAGACTTGACCACTTACTCCACCACTACACAGAAAGCAGAGATACTGAGGAGATATCTTTATGATAGGTCATCAATATTTTTATTTAACCTGTTAATGGGAACAATACTGTACAATCTTTGTAATCAGAAGAATTTTTAAGTAATATGCAAATCACCCTGCAAGTGCACTGGGGGCGGGACTCACTGCCTCCTTTTCCTACAAAGAGCCTTGAATTTTAAAACGTCAATTACTGATTTTACTAATTGAGAACTCGAGCACTTGCACATTGAGGCCGCCTCCACTGCACTTGCACATTGAGCCCGCCTCCACTGCACTTGCACATTGAGCCCACCTCCACTGCACTTTCACATTGAGCCCACCTCCACTGCACTTTCACATTGAGCCCGCCTCCACTGCACTTGCAGGCTTATTTGCATAGCTGTACCAAGATGATTATCTCCGCATTGCTTCTTCAGTTTCTGCTCCTATTGAAGGCCCCTGGGTCCTAGTAATGGTGTGGGAGGCATTTTGGACCTGACACACTCCCTTTAAATTATTTTGACATTTTGGAGGCTTGTTTTGATTCATCTTGTGCAGTTAGAATCTCTTGAGAGTTTTCTCTCCGGCAGAGTGTGCAAGTGATTTAGTGGTTTTCCTCCCGTATAAACATTTATTCCTTTTCCTAATAATGGGAATTTTTTGTACAAACATAGAAAACATTTGTGCTTCCAGTGTAAACAGCGACGTAGAACGGGTGCCCCCCCCCCCCCCCACAATGTCCTCTGCCAGGGCCACCAGCGATACGGATACTGGGAATCTCCTGGATGTCGTATCTTATACCTCATAATTCAGGTCACAATTCCAAAAAATCCTGTAATGCCCATAACTACCAGGTGGGGGTCAACTAAACCGAAAATTTTTGGTAGGACCAATATTGCTATGTGTAAGGGCTGCACCAACTTCTCCCTCAATTGCTCTGTAAACTAGTTTAGCGCTATCTGTTGGTATTACTGCAGCACTGTATGGCGGTATTACTCAAGTTCTGCATGGTTCTGCACAAAAATGTGTGACTTTTTTTTCCGACAATTTTTTTGTAGACCATGACACTTCATATGCCCAAATTTAAAGTGAACCTGTCACCAGGAATGTAAATTTTTTCCTTTGGTAATGTGAAATAAACTTTTATAAAGTACTGTCAGTATTCCGAATTTTTAAAAATCAGCATAGCATAGAAACTGTCACCAGCTGAAAAAGTACTTTCCTGCTGACAGGTTCCCTTTAACTTACAGTTTAAGCGATTGGGCTATAGAACGCACCAGGTTCGGACACAAGTGACAGCACAATTGTACGGTTGGAAGGACTTGGTGTAGAATTTCCCGGCCACGCGATCAGGCACCGGATATATCAGGAAATGCGAGCCAATATATCAAAAGGGACGAGCAATGGCGCATGTAGCACCAGCACCTATTGGGGGTCATTTATCTTTTCCTTCTGTTGGTGTTTTTGCACTTTTTTGCTGCGTAATGTCTGTTTTGCACCTATTTTATTATACTATTGCACCTATATGGGTGTAATAACACGTGAGCCATGACCCTGCTTAGGAAAGGCAATGGAGTGATTTGTGCAACAAATTGGGGCAGATTTACTTACCCGGTCCATTCGCGATCCAGCGGCGCGTTCTCTGTGGAGGATTCGGGTCTTCCGGCGATTCACTAAGGTCGTGCGCCCGATGTCCACCAGGTGGACAAGCGCAGGTAAGTGCGTGTCGAGCGACACTTTTTTTTTTAAATGCGGCGTTTTTTACGAACCCGTCGGGTTTTTCTTATGGCCACACCCCCCCCGATTTCCGTCACGTGCATGCCGGTGGCGATGCGCCACAATCCGATCACGTGCGCCAAAATCCCGGGGCAATTCAGGGAAAATCGGTGCAAATCGGAAATATTCGGGTAACGCGAAGGAAAAACGCGATGCGGGCCCGTAGTAAATGACCCCCAATGTGTTTTGTTTTTTTTCAATTTGCGCTCAATAAGATGCAAAAAAACTGCATTTGGCAAAGAGCCAAAACGACAAATTAGGCGCAAAAAATAGACTCACAACAGGAGCAAAAAGAGACCAGGGAAGAGGGAAATTAGATAAATGACCCCCAATCTATCTCTATGCATCAAAACTGATATAATGACTGCGTCAAACCTCCGTTGTTTCCATTTTCTAACTGTGATAAGGAACAGCAGTGTGAACTGAGCCTTATTAATGCTCTTGGAAGTCCCTATAACTTGTCTCTTATAATTCAGGTCCTGGTTACATCTCTTTGTCCTCTCATTGTCCTCTCTTTGTCCTCTCATTGTCCTCTCTTTGTCCTCTCATTGTCCTCTCTTTGTCCTCTCTTTGTCCTCTCATTGTCCTCTCATTGTCCTCTCTTTGTCCTCTCATTGTCCTCTCATTGTCCCCTCTTTGTTCTCTCTTTGTCCTCTCATTGTCCTCTCTTTGTCCTCTCTTTGTCCTCTCTTTGTCCTCTCTTTGTCATCTCATTGTCCTCTCATTGTCCTCTCTTTGTCCTCTCTTTGTCCTCTCATTGTCCTCTCTTTGTCCTCTCTTTGTCCTCTCTTTGTCCTCTCATTGTCCTCTCATTGTCCTCTCATTGTCCTCTCTTTGTCCTCTCATTGTCCCCTCATTGTCCTCTCTTTGTCCTCTCATTGTCCCCTCATTGTCCTCTCTTTGTCCTCTCATTGTCCTCTCATTGTCCCCTCATTGTCCTCTCTTTGTCCTCTCATTGTCCTCTCATTGTCCCCTCATTGTCCTCTCATTGTCCTCTCTTTGTCCTCTCTTTGTCCTCTCATTGTCCCCTCATTGTCCTCTCATTGTCCTCTCATTGTCCACTCATTGTCCTCTCTTTGTCCTCTCTTTGTCCCCTCATTGTCCCCTCATTGTCCTCTCATTGTCCTCTCTTTGTCCTCTCTTTGTCCTCTCTTTGTCCTCTCTTTGTCCCCTCATTGTCCCCTCATTGTCCTCTCATTGTCCTCTCTTTGTCCTCTCTTTGTCCTCTCATTGTCCTCTCTTTGTCCTCTCTTTGTCCTCTCTTTGTCCTCTCATTGTCCCCTCATTGTCCTCTCTTTGTCCTCTCATTGTCCCCTCATTGTCCTCTCTTTGTCCTCTCATTGTCCTCTCATTGTCCTCTCATTGTCCCCTCATTGTCCTCTCATTGTCCTCTCTTTGTCCTCTCTTTGTCCTCTCTTTGTCCCCTCATTGTCCCCTCATTGTCCTCTCATTGTCCTCTCATTGTCCCCTCATTGTCCTCTCATTGTCCTCTCATTGTCCTCTCATTGTCCTCTCATTGTCCTCTCTTTGTCCTCTCTTTGTCCCCTCATTGTCCCCTCATTGTCCTCTCATTGTCCTCTCTTTGTCCTCTCATTGTCCCCTCATTGTCCTCTCATTGTCCTCTCATTGTCCTCTCATTGTCCTCTCATTGTCCTCTCTTTGTCCTCTCTTTGTCCCCTCATTGTCCTCTCATTGTCCTCTCATTGTCCTCTCATTGTCCCCTCATTGTCCTCTCATTGTCCTCTCATTGTCCCCTCATTGTCCTCTCATTGTCCCCTCATTGTCCTCTCATTGTCCTCCTCCGTCCTTCCTAGTAATAATTATAAATTCCCATTGATTTCCCTGCATCACATTATTTATCTGTTCCCATTGTAATAATGTGACATTGCTGGGAGGAGATGATGTGGACAGAGACAACACAAGATAAGACTCCATCTTCCTCCTCCAATCTGTCACCCTCCATACACAGGGATTATTGACACAGCTGGCGCAGGAGTATACGCTGTATACCAGGGGCCGCTGATACACTACAAGTCCTATTGTACAAAAGAAAACAACACACAGCAAATCAACATAGAACATCATTTATTACCCCAGAGGTAAATCCCCAAATATCACCTGGAAGTTATTATTTCCTGCAAGAGTCTGAAGCGTCTGTTCTGTAAGACATTATAGGTTATTAATAACCAACCTCAGTAACATCTCATCAATCACCCACATCAATACAGCAGGAAGTAACCAGAGTAACAAGAACTATTACTACATCCAATGTTTTCATTATACATGACCCTTCCATCATAGTGCAAGAGCTACAACAGCTGTAATATACTGCCCCCTATGTACAAGAATATAACTACTATAATACTGCCCCCTATGTACAGGAATATAACTACTATAATACTGCCTCCTATGTACAGGAATATAACTACTATAATACTGCCCTCTATGTACAGGAATATAACTACTATAATACTGCCCCCTATGTACAAGAATATAACTACTATAATACTGCCCCCTATGTACAGGAATATAACTACTATAATACTGCCACCTATGTACAAGAATATAACTACTATAATACTGCCCCCTATGTACAGGAATATAACTACTATAATACTGCCCCCTATGTACAAGAATATAACTACTATAATACTGCCCCCTATGTACAAGAATATAACTGCTATAATACACCCCCTATGTACAGGAATATAACTACTATAATACTGCCCCCAATGTACAAGAATATAACTACTATAATACTGCCCCCTATGTACAAGAATATAACTACTCTAATACTGCCCCTATGTACAAGAATATAACTACTATAATACTGCCCCCTATGTACAAGAATATAACTACTATAATACTGCCCCCTATGTACAAGAATATAACTACTATAATACTGCCCCCTATGTACAAGAATATAACTACTATAATACTGCCCCCTATGTACAAGAATATAACTACTATAATACTGCCCCCTATGTACAAGAATATAACTACTATAATACTGCCCCCTATGTACAAGAATATAACTACTATAATACTGCCCCCTATGTACAGAAATATAACTACAATAATACTGCCCCCTATGTACAAGAATATAACTACTATAATACTGCCCCCTATGTACAAGAATATAACTACTATAATACTGCCCCCTATGTACAAGAATATAACTACTCTAATACTGCCCCTATGTACAAGAATATAACTACTATAATACTGCCCCCTATGTACAAGAATATAACTACTATAATACTGCCCCCTATGTACAAGAATATAACTACTATAATACTGCCCCCTATGCACAAGAATATAACTACTATAATACTGCCCCCTATGTACAAGAATATAACTACTATAATACTGCCCCCTATGTACAAGAATATAACTACTATAATACTGCCCCCTATGTACAAGAATATAACTACTATAATACTGCCCCCTATGTACAGAAATATAACTACTATAATACTGCCCCCTATGTACAAGAATATAACTACTATAATACTGCCCCCTATGTACAAGAATATAACTACTATAATACTGCCTCCTATGTACAAGAATATAACTACTATAATACTGCCCCCTATGTACAAGAATATAACTACTATAATACTGCCCCCTATGTACAAGAATATAACTACTATAATACTGCCCCCTATGTACAAGAATATAAGTACTATAATACTGCCCCCTATGTACAAGAATATAACTACTATAATACTGCCCCCTATGTACAAGAATATAACTGCTATAATACACCCCCTATGTACAGGAATATAACTACTATAATACTGCCCCCAATGTACAAGAATATAACTACTATAATACTGCCCCCTATGTACAAGAATATAACTACTATAATACTGCCCCCTATGTACAAGAATATAAGTACTATAATACTGCCCCCTATGTACAAGAATATAACTACTATAATACTGCCCCCTATGTACAAGAATATAACTGCTATAATACACCCCCTATGTACAGGAATATAACTACTATAATACTGCCCCCAATGTACAAGAATATAACTACTATAATACTGCCCCCTATGTACAAGAATATAACTACTCTAATACTGCCCCTATGTACAAGAATATAACTACTATAATACTGCCCCCTATGTACAAGAATATAACTACTATAATACTGCCCCCTATGTACAAGAATATAACTACTATAATACTGCCCCCTATGTACAAGAATATAACTACTATAATACTGCCCCCTATGTACAAGAATATAACTACTATAATACTGCCCCCTATGTACAAGAATATAACTACTATAATACTGCCCCCTATGTACAAGAATATAACTACTATAATACTGCCCCCTATGTACAGAAATATAACTACTATAATACTGCCCCCTATGTACAAGAATATAACTACTATAATACTGCCCCCTATGTACAAGAATATAACTACTATAATACTGCCCCCTATGTACAAGAATATAACTACTATAATACTGCCCCCTATGTACAAGAATATAACTACTATAATACTGCCCCCTATGTACAAGAATATAACTGCTATAATACACCCCCTATGTACAGGAATATAACTACTATAATACTGCCCCCTATGTCCAAGAATATAACTATTATAATTCTGCCCCCTATGTACAGGAATATAACTACTATAATACTGCCCCCTATGTACAAGAATATAACTACTATAATACTGCCCCCTATGTACTGGAATATAACTACTATAATTCTGCCCCTATGTACAAGAATATAACTACTATAATACTGTCCCCTATGTACAAGAATATAACTACTATAATACTGCCCCCTATGTACAAGAATATAACTACTATAATACTGCCCCCTATGTACAAGAATATAACTACTATAATACTGCCCCCTATGTACAGGAATATAACTACTATAATACTGCCCCCTATGTACAGGAATATAACTACTATAATACTGCCTACTATGTACAGGAATATAACTACTATAATACTGCCCTCTATGTACAAAATATAACTACTATAATACTGCCCCCTATGTACAGGAATATAACTACTATAATACTGCCCCCTATGTACAGGAATATAACTACTATAATACTGCCCCCTATGTACAAGAATATAATTACTATAATACTGCCCCCTATGTACAAGAATATAACTACTATAATACTGCCCCCTATGTACAGGAATATAACTACTATAATACTGCCCCCTATGTATAGGAATATAACTACTATAATACTGCCCCCTATGTACAAGAATATAATTACTATAATACTGCCCCCTATGTATAGGAATATAACTACTATAATACTGCCCCCTATGTACAAGAATATAATTACTATAATACTGCCCCCTATGTATAGGAATATAACTACTATAATACTGCCCCCTATGTACAGGAATATAACTACTATAATACTGCCCCCTATGTACAAGAATATAACTACTATAATACTGCCCCTATGTACAAGAATATAACTACTATAATACTGCCCCCTATGTATAGGAATATAACTACTATAATACTGCCCCTATGTACAAGAATATAACTACTATAATACTGTCCCCTATGTACAAGAATATAACTACTATAATACTGCCCCCTATGTACAAGAATATAACTACTATAATACTGCCCCCTATGTACAAGAATATAACTACTATAATACGGCCCCCTATGTACAAGAATATAACTACTATAATACTGCCCCCTATGTACAAGAATATAACTACTATAATACTGCCCCCTATGTACAGGAATATAACTACTATAATACTGCCCCCTATGTACAAGAATATAACTACTATAATACTGCCCCCTATGTATAGGAATATAACTACTATAATACTGCCCCCTATGTACAGGAATATAACTACTATAATACTGCCCCCTATGTACAAGAATATAACTACTATAATACTGCCCCCTATGTATAGGAATATAACTACTATAATACTGCCCCCTATGTACAGGAATATAACTACTATAATACTGCCCCCTATGTACAAGAATATAATTACTATAATACTGCCCCCTATGTACAAGAATATAACTACTATAATACTGCCCCCTATGTACAGGAATATAACTACTATAATACTGCCCCCTATGTACAGGAATATAACTACTATAATACTGCCCCCTATGTACAGGAATAAAACTACTATAATACTGCCCCCTATGTACAAGAATATAATTACTATAATACTGCCCCCTATGTACAAGAATATAACTACTATAATACTGCCCCCTATGTACAGGAATATAACTACTATAATACTGGCCCCTATGTAGAGGAATATAACTACTATAATACTGCCCCCTATGTACAAGAATATAACTAGTATAATACTGCCCCCTATGTACAAGAATATAACTAGTATAATACTGCCCCCTATGTACAGGAATATAACTACTATAATACTGCCCCCTATGTACAGGAATATAACTACTATAATACTGCCCCCTATGTACAGGAATATAACTACTATAATACTGCCCCCTATGTACAGGAATATAACTACTATAATACTGCCCTCTATGTACAGGAATATAACTACTATAATACTGCCCCCTATGTACAAGAATATAACTACTATAATACTGCCCCCTATGTACAAGAATATAACTACTATAATACTGCCCCCTATGTACAGGAATATAACTACTATAATACTGGCCCCTATGTAGAGGAATATAACTACTATAATACTGCCCCCTATGTACAAGAATATAACTACTATAATACTGCCCCCTATGTACAGGAATATAACTACTATAATACTGCCCCCTATGTACAGGAATATAACTACTATAATACTGCCCCCTATGTACAGGAATATAACTACTATAATACTGCCCTCTATGTACAGGAATATAACTACTATAATACTGCCCCCTATGTACAAGAATATAACTACTATAATACTGCCCCCTATGTACAAGAATATAACTACTATAATACTGCCCCCTATGTACAGGAATATAACTACTATAATACTGGCCCCTATGTAGAGGAATATAACTACTATAATACTGGCCCCTATGTAGAGGAATATAACTACTATAATACTGCCCTCTATGTACAGGAATATAACTACTATAATACTGCCTCCTATGTACAGGAATATAACTACTATAATACTGCCTCCTATGTACAGGAATATATCTACTATAATACTGCCCCCTATGTACAGGAATATAACTACTATAATACTGCCCCCTATGTACAGGAATATAACTACTACAATACTGCCCCCTATGTACAGGAATATAACTACTATAATACTGCCCCCTATGTACAAGAATATAACTACTATAATACTGCCCCCTATGTACAAGAATATAACTACTATAATACTGCCCCCTATGTACAAGAATATAACTACTATAATACTGCCCCCTATGTACAGGAATATAACTACTATAATACTGCCCCCTATGTACAAGAATATAACTACTATAATACTGCCCCCTATGTACAGGAGTATAATTATTGTAATGTTCAATTTCTACATAATTCTAAGTAGAATAGGATTATACATATACGTTGATACATGTTGCAGATGTCAGTGTGCGCTGTGTCTGTGTTGTGCGGTGTGACACGTATGTGTAATGCAGTTGGAGAAGATACTAATAAGGGTAAGTATCGGGCTGCGCTCCTCCGTGTTAGTATTTATGTTTGTACAGATTCTCATGTTCTCGTCTCTTCATGAGATACTCAAAAAGACACTTAATAGTCACAATATTTACTAACACATTATGCAGGCGAGTTCTCCAGAGACACGTAATATACAGTGAGCACACAGCTAGTGTACAAAGGATATAGCTGTCAACTGGAAACCCAGAGCTGAGAGGGGAACAGTTACTGCACAGTATGAAAGGGAACCTGTCAGTAGCTTTGGCCACACAGACTGCAGTCAGTGTTATGTATAGTCCCTGGAGAGATTTGTAGTCAGACCTTTGTCTATTCTGTTAGTAGCAACCGGACTGTTGAATGTGGATTTATATTCCAGGATTGTAGCTGGTGCACTGTGACTGTGTTCTGCTGTATCATCCAAAGGGAAGCTTTCTATAGCTTTTACTAAAAGCATCTCCACTTCCTTACACTCCATCTGTCCCACCTTCTTGCTACCCATCAAACCTTCATATTTCTCCTCTTCCCTTTTCTCCTCTCCGCCCCAACTCTCCTTACCTCTCCCCTCCACTACTCCCTCCCCTCCATCTCCATTTCCAGTCCCTCCCATTTCATCTCCAGTTCTATTCTTTACTATCTATCACCATATTATCCTCCCATTCTCTCTCCTCCTTTTCCCCTCTCCTTTCCTCCCCTTATCTCTCCTACTCCCTCCTCTCCATCTCCAGTCCCTCTTCCTCCTCTCTTTCTCGCCGTTTCCCCTTCTCTCTCCTCTCTTTCCATTTGCTCTTCTCTTCTCCTCTCCCCCCCCTCCGCATCTCTCTCTTCCCTTTCTCTCCTTGCATTCTCTCTTTCCCCCTCCTGTCTTCCCCCTATCTCTTCTTTCCATTTTCACTCCCTCTTCTCCCCTGCTCCTCTCTCCCTTCCGCTCTCCCTTCCTCTTCCCGTCTCCCCTCCTCCTCTCTCCCTTCCTCTCCCCTTCTCCCTTCCTCTTCTCCTACCCCCTCTCTTTCTTTCTCTCCTCCCCTTCTCCTCTCTTTCTCCTCTCTCTCCCTTCATCTCCTTTCCCCCCTCCTCTGCTCCACTCTCCCCTCCTCTCTCCTATCCTTCTCCTCTCCTTCTCCTCTCTCCCTCCTCTCCTCTCCTCTCCCCTCCCCTCCTCTCTCCTTCCCTCCTCTCTCCTTCCCTCCTCTCTCCTTTCCCCTCCTCTCTCCTCCCCTTCTCCTCTCTCCCTCCTCTCCTCTCCTCTCCCCTCCTCTCTCCTCTCCCCTCCTCTCTCCTCTCCCCTCCTCTCTCCTCTCCCCTCCTCTCTCCTCTCCCCTCCTCTCTCCTTTCCCCTCCTCTCTCCTCCCCTTCTCCTCTCTCCCTCCTCTCCTCTCCTCTCCCCTCCTCTCTCCTCTCCCCTCCCCTCCTCCCTCCTCTCTCCTCTCCCCTCCTCTCTCCTTCCCTCCTCTCTCCTTTCCCCTCCTCTCTCCTCCCCTTCTCCTCTCTCCCTCCTCTCTCCTCTCCCCTCCCATCCCCTCCTCTCTCCTCTCCTCTCCCCTCCTCTCTCCTTCCCTCCTCTCTCCTTTCCCCTCCTCTCTCCTCCCCTTCTCCTCTCTCCCTCCTCTCCTCTCCTCTCCCCTCCTCTCTCCTCTCCCCTCCTCTCTCCTGAGGTTGACTTACTGTAGAGTCTGAAGGATGGAGGTAGGAAAGGGGAAGTGTGTGCAGCTGGCGGGGGGCTCAGGGCACACAGACCCCTGATAAACTATTCAAATGTGTCAGCTATTTGCATGGTTCATTGATTTATTTAAAAAAAATGGCATCTGTTATGTGTCATGTGTCATGAGCCAATTAATAGAGAGAGAACTGGGGACATTCCCAAACTCCTTCATCAGTGCCGGTGGATATTTACTTAAGTGACAAAAAAGGGAACCCTGAAGTTGTATATTTAAAGGGACATTTTGATTTAAGAGCCGTCCCTTTTATACCGGTCTCCTCTGTTTACATTCTTAGTGTTTTATGGGATCTGCAGGCGCACATTCTGGGCTTTGAAGTTTACTATCCAAATTTTCTCTTATGTATTATCAAGACTGAAGTTTTATATGAGTGGGAGCAGCGCCTGCACTATGTTATGTCAGGGTGACACTCCACAGTCCCGGGACATGGGGATCCTGGGTGCTAGGCTGCCATGAACCTAATCCAGCTCTGCTACATCAGACTATACAGAACGAGTCTCATTCATGAGTATTTTTTGTGACATACGCAATTTTCTCATGTAATGATATTAAACCCAATCCTTTCACCAGGGGCTGTAATACAAGGAGAGCAGAGGGGTTACAGATGACATTTTCGTGATGAAGTTGTAGTTGTGTTTGTGTGGGTTTCCTCCGGGTCTTCTGGTTTCCTCCCACACTCTAAAACATACTGGTAGGGTGATTAGATTGTGAGCCCCATTGGGGACAGGGACTGATTTGGATAACTCTGCGCAGCGCTGTGTAATCTGTGTGCGCTATATAAATATAGGAATTATTATTAGTTGCATAAAACTCACTGGATGCTGAGATATTGATCCTTATTACTGTTCCTTAAATGACGCAGATGCAGCCCAAAGGGTATAAATTCACTCTATAAAGTCTAGACAGAGCGATTGTTCAATACATTTCTCTTCTCTATTGGTAACAGTCCAGTCGGGCGCAATGTGAGGTGCTGGTCCTCTGCGATATAATACTGTGTGTCATAGTGTAATAAGCTGCAAGTGCCGTGTGCTGCAATACAACCTGCTGCTACATGATATGATACAGTGTAATAAGATATATAATAGTGTACAGTGTAATATGATACATATAATAGTACAGTGTAATGTGATACATTTAATACTGCACAGGGCAATGTGATACATATATTAGTGTACAGTGTAATATGATACATATAATAGTGTAGAGTGTAATATGATACATATAATACTGTACAGTGTAATGTGATACATATATTAGCGTACAGTGTAATGTGATACATATAATACTGTACAGTGTAATGTGATACATATATTAGTATACAGTGTAATGTGATACATATATTAGTGTACAGTGTAATGTGATACAGCTATAATATCATATCATTAATAAACTATAATGTAACACAGTCAAAAGATAATGTTATGAGCTACAATTAGAAGTGATACGGTACAATGTCATATGAAACCATATAAAATGCTCTATGATAATGTACTACAATGTAACGGGGTACAGCGTAACAAGCTATAATGTAATATACAATATACTGTAATGTGCTTTACTATAATGTATCGGGATACAGTGTAATGTCGTATAAATCGATACAATGTGCTCTAATGTAATACATGTAATCTTTCGTGATACAGTAATGTTACAGTGTGACATGTAATATGACAACATGCGCCATGTGGTAGAGTATAATGTAACGTTATACCGTGTAATATAATGTGATACAATTTAGTCGGATTTAATGTGATGTAATACAGTGTAAAAAGCTGTAATGGAATCTTATAGAATGTATAATACTATAGTGTAATGTGATACAATGTATAATACTATATTGTAATGTGATACAATGTATAATACTATAGTGTAATGTGATACAATGTATAATACTATAGTGTAATGTGATACAGTGTATAATACTATAGTGTAATGTGATACAGTGTGATAAGCTATTATGTCATTTAGTGCAACACAATGTGATACGTTATACTGTAAAGTGATACCTTGTTATCTATTATGATACAGTATAATGTAAGTATAATGTGATAAAGTATAATGTGATACAGTGTAATAAGCTATTATATAATGTAATGAAGAGCAATGTCATTATAGTATAATTAAAATGAAACAGTGTGTTATCTAATATATAGAGCTGAGTGTATGTGTGTGTCACATTTATAATCACAAAATTTTGCACAGCCGCCTCTGTGACTCAGGGGATGCCAGACTATGTTTGGAGTGAAAATTTTACCTGCATTTTCCAATTAATTGCCAAAAAATATGCTTTGAGAGAGACACTGGATGGAAAGAATTCCTGAGGGAGGGGGGAGTGAGGGACAATAGTGAGACACTGGCTGTGTGTGATTGGCTAAAGAGAATTCATGAAGTAAGCTGCAATGCGGGAGTTGAGAAAGACATAGGGGCTCATTTACTAAGGAGCGCATTTTCATCGGGTTTCCCGACAATTTCCGCTTTGCACCGAATTGCCCAAGGATTTTGGCACACGCGATCAGATTTTGGTGCATCTGTGCTTGCACGTGTCAGAAATTGGGGGGCGTGGCCTTTAGACAAGACTTAACATATAGAATTGTGTTGCAAGATATGCACTTACAAGCACCAGGAAGAAGAAGGTGAACTCCGGCGCACCTCGGCAGGGAAGCGACACATACAGGAAGTTGGACGCACGACCTTAGTGAATCGCGGCAGACCCGAATCCTCGTCGGGCAACGCACCGCGGGATTGCGACAGGACCAGCTAAGTAAATCTGCCCCATTGACTGTTTTTGACACCCTGAAGAGAATTCCTAAGGGAGGTGAAAAGAGTGACTTAAGAGAGATCTTGGTTGTGTGTGACTGGATGAAGATAATTTCCGAGGGGGGGGATAAGGGAGCTGAGAGAGACGTTGGCTGTGTGTGACTCGCTGAAGAGAATTCCTAAGGGAGGAGGGACTTTAGAGAGACGTTGGCTGTGTGTGACTCACTGAAGAGAATTCCTAAGGGAGGAGGGACTTTAGAGAGACGTTGGCTGTGTATGACTCGATGAAGAGAATTCCTAAGGGAGGAGGGACTTTAGAGAGACGTTGGCTATGTGTGACTCGCTGAAGAGAATTCCTAAGGGAGGAGGGACTTTAGAGAGATGTTGCCTATGTGTGACTCGCTGAAGAGAATTCCTAAGGGAGGAGGGACTTTAGAGAGACGTTGGCTGTGTGTGACTCGCTGAAGAGAAATCAGCTCCTTCATTCTCTCTCATACTGTAGGCTCGGCTGTGAAGGAGACTTATAAATATGTTAGACTGAGAAAGACGCTCATAGGACTTACATCAGGTGATTTGCATAAAATGTATATATTTAAAGGGGATTAAATTTCCTGCCAGGTTCCCTTTAAATGAATACAAGTTCTGTGGAGTTTTATATACTGCCAATTACAGACAATAACGTCCCATTCTATTTGGTCATAGCAAAGAGACTCCTGTAACTTGTGGACGGGAGGGGGATCCCCTGTGGTCGGACATAATTACCGCTCTGGTTTCTTGGTCAGTAAAGAAATTACTTTTATTTTTATTGTTGAAAAAATTCCTACTATTTTTCATTGAGCAGAAGATGACATCATGTGTGACAGTTCTCGCTCACAGATGGACGACAGAAGGGTGCGGAGGAGTAGGGGGTCACTTTAGTCCACAGGACCCTCCGGGCAGGGGACCTCCGAGCTGTAACTATTATCCCCCGTGGAGACCCCCTCTAAGTAAACTTCTCCAGGACATCGCTCCTTAGATACCGAGTCTTGGCCCGTGAAATTTTGGCACCAAACTCATCACCTTTGCTGAAAACACGTCCGCCCCCTCCTAAATATTTGTCTCCTCTTCCTGAGACTTCGTGGTTTATGACTTCTAAGGTTTCTATAAAACATCTGAGCCGCCAGGGACAACTCCAAAGGAGAACATCCATCATCCGTGGTGGGAAAGACGGCTGACAGACACAAGCACAGCGCGTTCTAAGCTTGTCACCCAGCTTTCCCAGACTCCTGAATTATAAATCTACCAGACAGTTAGAGATGTCAGGCTTTGAAAGGAAGTCTGTGCTGAGCCGCATCCAGCTGGATGGCCGCCATATAACACCTACACCTGAGCTGAGATACATGTATCTAATCTACTATAACAGAAGTGACAAAATGTATCTCCTATCTATCTCCTATCTATCTATCTATCTATCTATCTATCTATCTATCTATCTCCTATCTATCTATCTCATATCTATCTATCTATCTATCTATCTATCTATCTATCTATCTATCTATCTATCTATCTCCTATCTATCTATCTATCTCATATCTATCTATCTATCTATCTATCTACCTATCTATATCTCTCCTATCTATCTATCTATCTATCTATCTATCTATCTATCTATCTATCTATCTCATATCTATCTATCTATCTATCTATCTATCTATCTATCTCCTATCTATCTATCTATCTATCTACCTATCTATCTATCTATCTCCTATCTATCTATCTATCTATCTATCTATCTCCTATCTATCTATCTATCTATCTATCTCCTATCTATCTATCTATCTATCTATCTATCTATCTATCTACCTATCTATCTATCTATCTATCTCCTATCTATCTATCTATCTATCTATCTATCTATCTATCTATTTATCTATCTATCTTCTATTTATCTATCTATCTTCTATTTATCTATCTATCTATCTATCTACCTCCTATCTATCTATCTATCTATCTAATTATCTATCTATCTATCTAATTATCTATCTATCTATCTCCTATCTATCTATCTATCTATCTCCTATCTATCTATCTATCTATCTATTTATCTATCTATCTATCTATCTATCTCCTATCTATCTATCTATCTACCTCCTATCTATCTATCTATCTAATTATCTATCTATCTATCTATCTATCTATCTATCTATCTATCTATCTTCTATCTATCTCATATCTATCTATCTATCTATCTATCTATCTATCTATCTCCTATCTATCTATCTCCTATCTATCTATCTATCTATCTATCTATCTATCTATCTATCTATCTATCTCCTATCTATCTATCTCCTATCTATCTATCTATCTATCTATCTATCTATCTATCTATCTATCTATCTATCTATCTATCTCCTATCTATCTATCTATCTATCTATCTATCTATCTATCTAACTCCAGAAAAGTAAGCAGCACTCCAAAACAGCAATGGTTAAGTGATGAAAAAAGTGTTTCTTTTATTCCATGCTTCAGGGCTTGAAAAAGGCTCCTTGGAGCCGAAACGTCGCTGTACTTCACTGTACTTTGAAGCATGGAATAAAAGAAACACTTTTTTCATCACTTAACCATTGCTGTTTTGGAGTGCTGCTTACTTTTCTGGAGTTTGCTATTGAAGGACCTGGGGCCTGGTCCCTGTGAGCGTGCACCCACTGCCCCTAGTGGACTTTACTTGAAGTGTGCTGTTTTTTGCATTTCCTGAAGTATCTATCTATCTATCTATCTATCTATCTCATATCTATCTATCTACCTATCTATCTATCTATCTATCTATCTATCTATCTCATATCTATCTATCTATCTATCTATCTATCTCCTATCTATCTATCTATCTATCTATCTATCTATCTATCTATCTATCTATCTATCTCCTATCTATCTATCTATCTATCTATCTCCTATCTATCTATCTATCTATCTCCTATCTATCTATCTATCTATCTATCTATCTATCTCCTATCTATCTATCTATCTATCTATCTCATATCTATCTATCTATCTATCTCCTATCTATCTATCTATCTATCTATCTATCTATCTCCTATCTATCTATCTATCTATCTATCTCCTATCTATCTATCTATCTATCTATCTCCTATCTATCTATCTATCTAATTATCTATCTATCTTCTATTTATCTATCTATCTATCTATCTATCTATCTATCTATCTCCTATCTATCTATCTATCTATCTAATTATCTATCTATCTTCTATTTATCTATCTATCTATCTATCTATCTATCTATCTATCTCCTATCTATCTATCTATCTATCTATCTACCTCCTATCTATCTATCTATCTATCTATCTAATTATCTATCTATCTAATTATCTATCTATCTATCTATCTCCTATCTATCTATCTATCTAATTATCTATCTATCTATCTATCTCCTATCTATCTATCTATCTATCTATCTATCTACCTCCTATCTATCTATCTATCTATCTATCTATCTTCTATCTATCTCATATCTATCTATCTATCTCCTATCTATCTATCTATCTCCTATCTATCTATCTATCTATCTCATATCTATCTCATATCTATCGATTAATTCTTTCTTTCTGTACAGTGATTTTCATTGAAACTGACCTCATGCAGAAGCTTTCATTAATATTAGATACTATAACATACATTCCAGCTTTCCCCGTCCTGGGATCATACATGTTACTGCAGGATACAGTATGACACCAGTCGCCTACATTACTATGAAAAAATTCACTTAGATCCCAAATCACATAGATGGAGCTGCCATGAGTTTACTGTGATGATATTATCTGTGATTTCCTACAGGACTGCAGAACCACTTACTGTATCTCATATATACATATCTTCATTCAACACTGTAGGATTTATTGGTTGGACTTGATGGACCTGCGTCTTTTTTCACCCTCATCCACTATGATGCTAGGATTCATCCTCCTGCACACAATCCAACATTCAGTCACTTACCCCTCAGTGGTGCCGGATGAGTTAGAAGTCACTTCCATTGCAGTTTCTGGATTATCCAGGTGGAGCGACTTCACAGACTTCCCATTCCAGGGATAGAAAGAAGAAGCGGAATCTATAAACTGCGACCACTGATGAGATGTTGTATCCAGGGTACGGGCAGCTGTGCATGTCCTCAGGGTGGGGATCACCACATCAGGAGCTGCTGCAGGTCACTGCTCCTCTGCTGCAGGTCACTGCTCCTCCGCTGCAGGTCACTGCTCCTCTGCTGCTGCCCACAGGTCACTGCTCCTCTGCTGCAGGTCACTGCTCCTCTACTGCTGCCCACAGGTCACTGCTCCTCTGCTGCTGCCCACAGGTCACTGCTCCTCTGCTGCAGGTCACTGCTCCTCTGCTGCAGGTCACTGCTCCTCTGCTGCTGCCCACAGGTCACTGCTCCTCTGTTGCAGGTCACTGCTCCTCTGCTGCAGGTCACTGTTTCTTTGCTGCAGGACACTGCAGGTCACTGCTCCTATGCTGCTATCTGCAGGTCACTGCTCCTCTGCTGCTGCCCACAGGTCACTGCTCCTCTGCTGCAGGTCACTGCTCCTCTGATGCAGGTCACTGCTCCTATGCTGCTGGCCACAGGTCACTGCTCCTCTGATGCAGGTCACTGCTCCTATGCTGCTGGCCACAGGTCACTGTTCCTCTGCTGCAGGTCACTGCTCCTATGCTGCTGGCCACAGGTCACTGTTCCTCTGCTGCAGGTCACTGCTCCTATGCTGCTGGCCACAGGTCACTGTTCCTCTGCTGCAGGTCACTGCTCCTATGCTGCTGGCCACAGGTCACTGTTCCTCTGCTGCAGGTCACTGCTCCTCTGATGCAGGTCACTGCTCCTCTGATGCAGGTCACTGCTCCTATGCTGCTGGCCACAGGTCACTGCTCCTCTGATGCAGGTCACTGCTCCTATGCTGCTGGCCACAGGTCACTGTTCCTCTGCTGCAGGTCACTGCTCCTATGCTGCTGGCCACAGGTCACTGTTCCTCTGCTGCAGGTCACTGTTCCTCTGCTGCAGGTCACTGCTCCTCTGCGGCAGGTCACTGTTCCTCCGCTGCAGGTCACTGCTCCTCCGCTGCAGGTCACTGCTCCTCTGCTGCAGATCACTGCTCCTCTGCTGCAGGTCACTGCTCCTCTGCTGCTGGCCACAGGTCACTGTTCCTCTGCTGCAGGTCACTGCTCCTCTGCTGCTATGTGCAGGTCACTGCTCCTCCGCTGCAGGTCACTGCTCCTCTGCAGCAGATCACTGCTCCTCTGCTGCAGGTCACTGATCCTCTGCTGCAGGTCACTGCTCCTCTGCTGCAGGTCACTGCTCATCTGCTTGCGCTGCCCACAGGTCACTGCTCCTCTGCTGCAGATCACTTCTCCTCTGCTGCAGGTCACTGCTCCTCTGCTTGTGCTGCCCACAGGTCACTGCTCCTCTGCTGCAGATCACTGCTCCTCTGCTGCAGGTCACTGCTCCTCTGCTTGTGCTGCCCACAGGTCACTGCTGCTCTGCCCGCTGCCTGCCCACAGTTAAGTAAACTTTCAGAAGGTGACGTCAGATCTTCATACAAGATACTAATCGCACAGACAGAGAAGGAAATGTCAAGTGTCAGCGTCAGCCCCTCCCCCAGACACGGGGAGGACGAGGACTGATGGGGACATGGAGAGACTAATAGATGCAAATCTAATAAAACATAAAAATATAGAAAGTTTCGAATCCCTCAGATTCCCCGTTAAGCTGTTTTATGTATCAAGTTTAGTTAACCCTTTGTAAAACAAGGCTGCAGACACATGACATCTTCCGCTGAGTGTATCTATAGACGTATAGTGTATGCCTCCGCCTGCACCGTATACATCATATACACTGGAAAACATAGGATAGACACATGCGGAAAGCTACATCTTTCCATCCTGCTTTCTCCTGCTGAGCGACTAATATGTTCAGCGGAGGCCATTGGAGGCTTTAGGGGACGGATGCAATGAATATCTCTACCTGGCCTCCACTGAGCGTATACAGGGGAGATCCCCAGTAATGTCATAACTGTCTGAACATCTGCAGCAACCAATCACTGGCTGTTCCCAATGTTCACTCCATTGTTGCAATTGTCAACAATGGAAAAGGGTCATAATAGGGGTTGGTTATAATAGGGGAAGGGAACACAATACACAGTGTTATATTTGTTGGGCAGAAAAATAAGTACTCGGGGCCACATTTAGGAGGTAGTAATGAGAGGGGCCAAGATATGGGTGTAACAGCCCACTGGATGGATCATTACTAAACATTTAGGGCCACATGTATATGTTGTTTTGCGCCTTTTCATTCAGGCGCACCGTTTTTGCGCCATTTTTGCGACTAAACGCCAAACTAGCCACACAGCAAAAATAAGCAGCTTTCCCTCATCTATCTTACCAATCCAGATGTTTTGCTGCGCCTAATGATATTCATCACTTGCAACGTTTTCATTTAGGCGCAAAAACGAGCACAAAAACACTCCAGCCCGAAGGTGGTGTTAACTGAGAAGAAAGCACTGAGCCCCTTTGCAGAAGAGCTCATTTCTAGCAGCAAAGCTCAGCCAGACACTAGAACATATAATAGATACATTACACACACTGCAGACACTAGAACAGATAATAGATACACTACATACACTGCAGACACTAGTACAGATCATACAGACACTACATACACTGCAGACACTAGTACAGATAATACAGACACTACATACACTGCAGACACTAGTACAGATAATACAGACACTAAATACACTGCAGACACTAGTACAGATAATACAGACATTACATACACTGCAGACACTAGTACAGATAATACAGACACTACATACACTACAGACACTAGTACAGATAATACAGACATTACATACACTACAGACACTAGTACAGATAATACAGACATTACATACACTGCAGACACTAATACAGATCATACAGACACTACATACACTGCAGACACTAGTACAGATAATACAGACACTACATACACTGCAGACACTAGTACAGATAATACAGACACTAAATACACTGCAGACACTAGTACAGATAATACAGACATTACATACACTGTAGACACTAGTACAGATAATACAGACATTACATACACTGCAGACACTAGTACAGATAATACAGACACTACATACACTACAGACACTAGTACAGATAATACAGACATTACATACACTACAGACACTAGTACAGATAATACAGACATTACATACACTGCAGACACTAATACAGATCATACAGACACTACATACACTGCAGACACTAGTACAGATAATACAGACACTACATACACTGCAGACACTAGTACAGATAATACAGACACTAAATACACTGCAGACACTAGTACAGATAATACAGACATTACATACACTGCAGACACTAGTACAGATAATACAGACATTACATACACTGCAGACCCTAGTACAGATAATACAGACATTACATACACTGCAGACACTAGTACAGATAATAGACACACTACAGACACTAGTACAGATAATACACACATTACATACACTGCAGGCACTAGTACAGATAATAGACACACTACAGACACTAGTACAGATAATACATACACTACATACACTGCAGACACTAGTACAGATAATACAGACACTACATACACTGCAGACACTAGTACAGATAATACAGACATTACATACACTGCAGACACTAGTACAGATAATACAGACATTACATACACTGCAGACACTAGTACAGATAATACAGACATTACATACACTGCAGACACTAGTACAGATAATACAGACATTACATACACTGCAGACACTAGTACAGATAATACAGACAATACATACACTGCAGACACTAGTACAGATAATACAGACACTACATACACTGCAGACACTAGTACAGATAATACAGACACTACATACACTGCAGACACTAGTACAGATAATACAGACATTAGATACTCTGCAGACACTAGTACAGATAATACAGACATTACATACACTGCAGACACTAGTTCAGATAATACAGACATTACATACACTGCAGACACTAGTACAGATAATACAGACATTAGATGCTCTGCAGACACTAGTACAGATAATACAGACATTACATACACTGCAGACACTAGTACAGATAATACAGACATTACATACACTGCAGACACTAGTACAGATCATACAGACATTACATACAGTGCAGACACTTGTACAGATAATACAGACACTACATACACTGCAGACACTAGTACAGATAATACAGACATTAGATACTCTGCAGACACTAGTACAGATAATACAGATATTACATACACTGCAGACACTAGTACAGATAATAGAGACACTACATACACTGCAGACACTAGTACAGATAATACAGACACTACATACACTGCAGACACTAGTACAGATAATAGAGACACTACATACACCACAGACACTAGTCCAGATAATACAGACACTACAGACAGGAGCTGCAGACTCTATTTACAGTTCATCACCTTCTATTTACAAAACATTCTGCAGAATCCTGAGCTCATAGCAAGAGAGAAGATAACTTTGCAGAATGTTGCAGATGCTACAGACAAGTGTCCCCCATGTAATTCTGCACAGTATCACCAGTGTGTCTGAGGGGGATACTGTGCAGAATTACAGGGGTGCAGCAGGAGACCAGCACTGGGGGATCCCCTCCAGGAGAAGCCCCTGCTGAGGAGGTCACTGGGTGCTGGGTGTCACACACCTGGGTGATGCTGTGGGGGTCATTCTCATTCTGGGCTGTGGGAGAAGCAGAGAGGAGCTTGTAGCAGGATCACATGTAAGTGCCTGAATCTAACATTGCACCTAAACTGCGCCTAAACTGTGTTAAAGTAAAGTGATTAATAAGAGGCAGAAAATTACAGTTAGTGATAAGTCTGGCAAAACACTGCACCAGAACTTAGGCGCAACTACTACACTTAGGCGCACAAAAGTGATAAATGTGGCCCCTAGCTCCCTACAGAATCCAGGCTGGGGATTAGTTGAGCATACGCGGCATGAAAAAGAAGAAGCTCATTACCAGGCTCATGGGTCTTTCCTGCTAATTCCATCAGAGAGATTTCACTCTCCTATGAGAAGTGTGTGTCTCCATACACTAATTCCATGGAGGCTGCCACCTTGCTGCCCATGCAGCAGAGCCAATCTGGGCTCCAATAGCCAGCCCCTAATCATTGCACTAGGGCTGCGGTACGTGCTAAATTCTAGATCCACAGCCAACCAATCCATTGCCCAATCCATACATTGGACTCTGTGCTATTAAAGAGACTGTGTATTTTTGTCCAAGATCTTGTGTCCATGTGTGATCCCTGGCTGCTCCTAAGGTCATGGGCCTCCCCTTAACCATCTATCACTACACATAGACTGGGAGGGCCCCAAGAGGAATTGTTCACTATCCAGAGGCCTCTCTCTCTTCTTTAATCTCCCCTCTGGCCCTAATAACATTGCACAAGGGGGGGGGGGCACCGCAAAGGACATTTTACCATAGTGGTCCACTGTGGGACCGGAAAGTTTATAGGTTCTACAGGATCAGGTATAAAAGAGTTTTTCATGCTAGTAGTTAAAGATGACTCAATGTCAACAATCGTCAGGTATTGGGGTGGATTAGATGTTTTGTGCCTATCCCATACTCTATAGCACATTGCTGGCAGTGATAGGGTTAAAGGAAACCTACCACCATGCATCTACCTATTAAGGTATATCTGGTGGCAGGTTCCTCTAATATAGAGTAGTAGAACCCTTTTTAGGGCTAATTTTTTCGTTGCCCAGAACTTTTATACATTTTATTTCCCTAATATGCAAATTTCCTAAAGAGGTTACTCGGGCGTGGAGTATCCGGAGCTGAGGCTACACGGTGCGGCTATTCCATGCCCCAGTAGCTTCTTGCATTCTGCCTACCAATGCATCTTCAGCCGCAGCTCCTGGTAGCTGCACGCACTCGCCTGCGAAGCTGGGTTCTGCGCATGCGCAGTTGCTTTGGCTACAGAGCTGGGACTGCACAGCCGGTGGTGTGCGTTCTGTGCATGCGCAGAACCCAGCTTCGCAGGCGAGTGTGCGCAGCTCCTTGTAGCTACGCACTGAAGATGTATTGGTAGGCTATTGAAGAGGCTACTGGGGCATGGAGTAGCCACGCTGTTTAGCCTCTGCTCCGGCTACTCCTCGTCCCAGTAGCCTCTTTAGGAACTTTGCATATTGGGGGAATTAACATTTATAAAAGTTCTGGGCAACAAATAAATTAGCCTTAATAAGGGCTCTACTACTCTACATTAGAGGAACCTGCCACCGGATCTACCTTAATAGGTAGATCCAAGGTGGTAGTTTTCCTTTGAGCACCTATTGCTGTCAGTGGGTGCCTTTGCTGGTACCCTACATTTTATTCTCTAGGGAGTCATATATGGGGGTTTGGTTTTTTTTGTCCAATATTAAAACCTAAAACCATTAAAATGTAATAATGAATGAAAAATAGATTTGTCCTGTAGGGAATTTACTAATAGAGGTGGACGAGTCCTGGTTTAACACCCATCATGTTGTCTTCAGAGTCTGACCTGAATAGATGTGGAGTAATTAGAATGGATCAGCTAATGAGCGCAATGTATTCCCTGATTCAGGAAGGTAACATAAAGACTTACAGACCTTGTTATGTGTCTAACAGCCAATGGATTCCGAGATTTTAAAATTTTTCGAATGGATTCTAAGGTCTTGTGTTACCAGTTAAATTAGTTTGTCATCATCATCATTAAATAATCTTCCTCCGGAACCCCCATTATATACATTTGAAATCTAAAGATTTACCAAAATGTTCTACTTCTCTGCTACATAAGCAAATTAGAGTCTGGATGTTCCATAATTTTTTTAACGCATTTTCTTGGCAGGGTTTTCCTTCTGAAATCAACTTTTAAAAGTTTGCTAATGAGTCTAAAATAATCCTTCATAATATTTGTACTTTTCTATCCAATGAATGTTCATGTGTCCATGAAGTCAGAAGAGATTGCTAAACACAAGCCCCCTGCTAAACACAAGCCTCCTGCAAAACACAAGCCTCCTGCTAAACACAAGCCTCCTGCTAAACACAAGCCTCCTGCAAAATACAAGCCTCCTGCTAAACACAAGCCCCCTGCAAAACACAAGCCTCCTGCAAAACACAAGCCTCCTGAAAAACACAAACCCCCTGCAAAACACAAGCCCCCTGCAAAACACAAGCCTCCTGTAAAACCCAAGCCCCCTGCTAAATACAAACCCCCTGCAAAACACAAACCCCTGCAAAACACAAGCCTCCTGCAAAACACAAACCCCCTGCAAAACACAAGCCTCCTGCTA
This sequence comes from Engystomops pustulosus, assembly GCF_040894005.1. Classification (NCBI taxonomy): domain Eukaryota; kingdom Metazoa; phylum Chordata; class Amphibia; order Anura; family Leptodactylidae; genus Engystomops; species Engystomops pustulosus. The sequence goes on from NC_092416.1 coordinate 12,798,132, forward strand.
AACACAACCCCCCTGCAAAACACAAGCCTCCTGCTAAACACAAGCCTCCTGCAAAACACAAGCCTTCTGCAAAACACAAGCCCCCTGCAAAACACAAACCCCCTGCAAAACACAAGCCTCCTGCAAAACACAAGCCTCCTGCTAAACACAAACCCCCTGCAAAACACAAGGCTCCTGCTAAACACAAGCCTCCTGCAAAACACAAGCCTCCTGCAAAACACAAACCCCCTGCAAAACACACGCCCCCTGCAAAACACAAGCCTCCTGCTAAACACAAGCCTCCTGCAAAACACAAGCCCCCTGCAAAACACAAGCCCCCTGCAAAACACAAGCCCCCTGCAAAACACAAGCTGAAGAGCCAATACTGTCTCCAGGAGGTCCACGCTCCAATGTGCTGCTCAGTTTCACCTGTTGCCAATGGGACAGAAGTCACCAGAGAACAATAATCATATATAAATAATACATAGATATAAACTACAGAACACAGAATAATGCAAACATACACTATATATCAGGTGCACACAATACATGACGTGTAATAAGGGACACAATACACACATCAGGCTCCTGTCCGGGATCCCTGGTTTCCTCAGGATCAGTAAACAGCAGAAAGACCTTTGGAATCATTTCAGATTTTCATTACTTAGAATTCGGTAACGTGTATAATAGTCTGTGTCTACTCCAGTACTGCATATCATTACTACTCCTATCCTGTATATGTGTATACATGGGCACAGCACAGTACTACTACTCCTATCATGTATATATAGGCACAGCACAGTACTACTACTCCTATCCTGTATATATGGACACAGCACAGCACTACTACTCCTATCCTGTATATATAGGCACAGCACAGTACTACTACTCCTATCCTGTATATATGGACACAGCACAGCACTACTACTCCTATCCTGTATATATGGGAACAGCACAGTACTACTACTCCTATCCTGTATATATGGACACAGCACAGCACTACTACTCCTATCCTGTATATATGGGAACAGCACAGTACTACTACTCCTATCATGTATATATAGGCACAGCACAGTACTACTACTCCTATCCTGTATATATGGACACAGCACAGCACTACTACTCCTATCCTGTATATATCAGCACAGCACAGTACTACTACTCCTATCCTGTATATATGGGCACAGCACAGTACTACAACTCCTATCCTGTATATATGGGTACAGCACAGTACTACTACTCCTATCCTGTATATGTGCATACATGGGCACAACACAGTACTACTACTCCTATCATGTATATATAGGCACAGCACAGTACTACTACTCCTATCCTGTATATATGGACACAGCACAGCACTACTACTCCTATCCTGTATATATGGGAACAGCACAGTACTACTACTCCTATCCTGTATATATGGACACAGCACAGCACTACTACTCCTATCCTGTATATATGGGTACAGCACAGTACTACTACTCCTATCCTGTATATATGGGCACAGCACAGTACTACTACTCCTATCCTCTATATATAGGCACAGCACAGTACTACTACTCCTATCCTGTATATATGGGCACAGCACAGTACTACTACTCCTATCATGTATATGTGGGCACAGCACAGTACTACTACTCCTATCCTGTATATATGGCACAGCACAGTACTACTACTCCTATCCTGTATATATGGACACAGCACAGTACTACTCCTCCTATCCTGTATATATGGACACAGCACAGTACTACTACTCCTATCCTGTATATATGGGCACAGCACAGTACTACTACTCCTATCCTGTATATATGGACACAGCACAGTACTACTACTCCTATCCTGTATATATGGCACAGCACAGTACTACTACTCCTATCCTGTATATATGGACACAGCACAGTACTACTCCTCCTATCCTGTATATATGGACACAGCACAGTACTACTACTCCTATCCTGTATATATGGCACAGCACAGTACTACTACTCCTATCCTGTATATATGGCACAGCACAGTACTACTACTCCTATCCTGTATATATGGACACAGCACAGTACTACTCCTCCTATCCTGTATATATGGACACAGCACAGTACTACTACTCCTATCCTGTATATATGGCACAGCACAGTACTACTACTCCTATCCTGTATATATGGACACAGCACAGTACTACTACTCCTATCCTGTATATATGGACACAGCACAGTACTACTCCTCCTATCCTGTATATATGGACACAGCACAGTACTACTACTCCTATCCTGTATATATGGGCACAGCACAGTACTACTACTCCTATCCTGTATATATGGGCACAGCACAGTACTACTACTCCTATCCTGTATATATAAGCACCATACAATTCTAGGGAACACTACAGAAAGCTAGATAATGGGGAACTTTAATGGAAAACTGTCATAGGCGTTGTGCCATATATACAGCCTGCTTTCCTGGCACATGAGTCATTTCTAGGTAGACTCCTCAGCGCTGTTATTCTCCTGGTTGATGAATGGAATCCAGGAGACAGTGGAGACTGACACTCAGGTAGGACATGACATGTGACCATTGCCGGTGTCGGTTATAAAGCCTATGATGGGCACAGATGGGGCGATGGCGTCACCTACAAAATACCACCTGGCCATGTATGGGTACTGCCCCTCTATAGATCCCTGCACCTCTATAGCTCCACTCACTGGCCATGTATGGGTACTGCCCCTCTATAGATCCACTCACTGGCCATGTATGGGTACTGCCCCTCTATAGATCCACTCACTGGCCATGTATGGGTACTGCCCCTCTATAGATCCACTCACTGGCCATGTATGGGTACTGCCCCTCTATAGATCCCTGCACCTCTATAGCTCCACTCACTGGCCATGTATGGGTACTGCCCCTCTATAGATCCACTCACTGGCCATGTATGGGTACTGCCCCTCTATAGATCCACTCACTGGCCATGTATGGGTACTGCCCCTCTATAGATCCCTGCACCTCTATAGCTCCACTCACTGGCCATGTATGGGTACTGCCCCTCTATAGATCCACTCACTGGCCATGTATGGGTACTGCCCCTCTATAGATCCACTCACTGGCCATGTATGGGTACTGCCCCTCTATAGATCCCTGCACCTCTATAGCTCCACTCACTGGCCATGTATGGGTACTGCACCTCTATAGATCCCTGCACCTCTATAGCTCCACTCACTGGCCATGTATGGGTACTGCCCCTCTATAGATCCCTGCACCTCTATAGCTCCACTCACTGGCCATGTATGGGTACTGCACCTCTATAGATCCCTGCACCTCTATAGCTCCACTCACTGGCCATGTATGGGTACTGCCCCTCTATAGATCCACTCACTGGCCATGTATGGGTACTGCCCCTCAATAGATCCACTCACTGGCCATGTATGGGTACTGCCCCTCTATAGATCCACTCACTGGCCATGTGTGGGTACTGCCCCTCAATAGATCCACTCACTGGCCATGTATGGGTACTGCCCCTCTATAGATCCACTCACTGGCCATGTATGGGCACTGCCCCTCTATAGATCCCTGCACCTCTATAGCTCCACTCACTGGCCATGTATGGGTACTGCCCCTCTATAGATCCACTCACTAGCCATGTGTGGGTACTGCCCCTCTATAGATCCCTGCACCTCTATAGCTCCACTCACTGGCCATGTATGGGTACTGCACCTCTATAGATCCACTCACTGGCCATGTATGGGTACTGCACCTTTATAGATCCCCTCACTGGCCATGTATGGGTACTGCACCTCTATAGATCCCTGCACCTATATAGATCCATCCCCTGTCTGTATTCTGCTCCCCAAGCTATCACCATGTTCCAGATTGATGTGGGTTCCTCCACCCATCCTATACCTCTGACGTATCCTCAGTAAAGGTCATCACCTCTGACCCCTTTAAGGTCCAGTTGGATACCTGTCACCCCAGCAGCCATAACGCCTTACACTCTGATTCTCATAGACCAGTGATGGTGAACCTTTTAGAGACCGAGTGCCCAAACTAAATCAAAAATCCACTTATTTACTCTGATGTGCCAACATGGCATTTTAAGCAGTAACTTATTGCTACCTGTTCTTCCACATCTTTTAATCGTATCGACCCCCTGAGGTCACCAATACAGTTGAAAGAAGAAGGGCAAATTCAGACTCTCATTGTAGCTTCTCACCAGGGTCTCTGTACAGGAAGAATGGTGGGTCCAGTGGATGTGCTCCAAAGATAATGCAGTTTTGTCAACACCTTCTCACTTTTCCAGCGCAGGAAGATTTGGTGGATTTGATCCGATTTGGTGAACTCTGTGCTGGAGCAATGGCCTGAGTGCCCACAGAAAGGGCTCTGAGTGCCACCTCTGGCACCCGTGCCATAGGTTCGCCACCACTGTCATAGAATAATGAAGGGTAATTGCAGCCTCTGTCGCCCTCTGTTGGTTGTTTTCAAAATTTCTACTTACATCAATTAAAGGGAACCTGTCACCAGGAGACCCATTTTTAGCACTTCCCCAGTCCGCACAGAGCATAGTACATACACTGCCAAAGTGTTCTGTATAAAAAATTGGTTTTACAGAAAAAAAGATGTTATAGTGTACCTTTCATTAGCATCTGCTGTGTGACTAGGCACTATCTATCTATCTATCTATCTATCTATCTATCTATCTATCTATCATCTATCTATCTATCTATCTATCTATCTATCTATCTCATATCTATCTATCTATCTATCTCCTATCTATCTATCTATCTATCTATCTATCTATCTATCAATCATCTATCTATCTATCTCCTATCTATCTATCTATCTATCTATCTATCTATCTCATATCTATCTCATATCTACATACCTCCCAAAATTTGTGAAAGGGAAAGAGGGACATCCCCCTAAGCCCCCCCCCCCAATCACTCCCTGGCCACGCCCCAAATTTTAGCCATATTATAATAATAAAAATCATCTCAATAAAAAAAGAAAAAATAATTTTCCTCATGGGGATTTGAACCCAGAACCTGCAGTGTCCATGTACAATAATGTCACAGTGGCTCAATCAACTGAGCTACAACCACTGTGATTATCTAGGTATAGAATTTTGGTAACTAAGAACTATGACTATATACTGCCTTGGTATATAGGGAGGGATCTTCTCAGATTATTGTAATTATTGAGACTATTATTATTATTATGGAGATGATTATGATTATTATTATTGAGATGATTATTATTATTTTTACTATTATTAATAATCATCTCCATAATAATAAAAATAATAAAATTTATAATAATAATAATAGTTTCAATAATTAACATAAATAATCTCTGAGAAGGTCCCTCTCTATATATCAGTGCATTAGTCTGTGTCACAGTGTAACATTGGCAGATAACACTTCTTAGTTAGCAGAAATCCTCAGCTCTGTATCACTGGGCTTATAGCTCAGTTGGTTAAGGCTCCTGTCTGCAGTGCAGAGGGTCCCAGGGCAAAACTTTATTTAATTTAATTATATAAAGAGCTTGTGTCTGGGGAAGCCCTGGAGACCATATATGGACAGATACTGATCTGAAGCTGATGACGTGGTCCCTGCTCTCTCCGCTAAGCCGACACTTCTCTGAAAAGGATTCCCTGCCTGATGTCTGCTCTGGGGAACCCTAGGAGATGCAGTGACCATATATGGAGAGATGCTGATCTGACCTGATGACGTGGTCCCTGCTCTCTCCGCTAAGCCGACACTTCTCTGAAAAGGATTCCCTCCCGATGTCTGCTCTGGGGAAGCCTAGGAGATGCAGTGACCATATATGGACAGATGCTGATCTGACCTGATGACGTGGTCCCTGCTCTCCGCTAAGCCCGACACTTCTCTGAAAAGGATTCCCTGCCCGATGTCTGCTCTGGGGAACCCTAGGAGATGCAGTGACCATATATGGACAGATCTGATCTGACCTGATGACGTGGTCCCTGCTCTCTCCGCTAAGCCGACACTTCTCTGAAAAGGATTCCCTGCCTGATGTCTGCTCTGGGGAACCCTAGGAGATGCAGTGACCATATATGGACAGATACTGATCTGACCTGATGACGTGGTCCCTGCTCTCAGCCGACACTTCTCTGAAAAGGATTCCCTCCCGATGTCTGTAGAAGCCATTCTGTACTGTGAGTTCAGACTTTCAAAGTATTTACTATGCGGACACAGCAGCGGGACACAGCGGGACCTGGGGGGAAAATCCGTGACAATATCATAGCTGCCCGTGACGCGGAGCAGAGGTAAGAAAAACGGGACTTTCCTGGCAAAATCGGGACGGTTGGGAGCTATCTCATATCTATCTATCTCCTATCTATCACCTATCTATCTATCTATCTATCTATCTATCTATCTCATATCTATCTATCTATCTATCTATCTATCTATCTCCTATCTATCTCCTATCTATCTCCTATCTATCTATCTATCTATCTATCTATCTATCTATCTATCTATCTCCTATCTATCTTCTATCTATCTATCTATCTATCTATCTATCTATCTCCTATCTATCTTCTATCTATCTATCTATCTATCTATCTATCTATCTCCTATCTATCTATCTCCTATCTATCTATCTATCTATCTATCTATCTATCTATCTATCTATCTATCTATCTCCTATCTATCTTCTATCTATCTATCTCCTATCTATCTATCTATCTATCTCATATCTATCTATCTATCTATCTATCTATCTATCTATCTATCTATCTATATATCTATCTCCTATCTATCTTCTATCTATCTATCTCCTATCTATCTTCTATCTATCTATCTATCTCCTATCTATCTTCTATCTATCTATCTATCTATCTATCTATCTCCTATCTATCTTCTATCTATCTATCTATCTATCTCCTATCTATCTATCTCCTATCTATCTATCTATCTCCTATCTATCTATCTATCTATCTATCTCCTATCTATCTATCTATCTATCTATCTATCTATCTCCTATCTATCTTCTATCTATCTATCTATCTCCTATCTATCTTCTATCTATCTATCTCCTATCTATCTATCTATCTATCTATCTATCTATCTATCTCCTATCTATCTATCTCCTATCTATCTATCTATCTATCTCCTATCTATCTATCTATCTATCTATCTCCTATCTATCTTCTATCTATCTATCTATCTATCTATCTATCTATCTATCTATCTCCTATCTATCTTCTATCTATCTATCTATCTATCTATCTATCTATCTATCTATCTATCTATCTCCTATCTATCTTCTATCTATCTATCTATCTATCTATCTATCTATCTATCTATCTATCTCCTATCTATCTATCTCCTATCTATCTATCTATCTATCTATCTATCTATCTATCTATCTCCTATCTATCTTCTATCTATCTATCTATCTATCTATCTCCTATCTATCTATCTCCTATCTATCTATCTATCTATCTATCTATCTATCTATCTATCTATCTCCTATCTATCTTCTATCTATCTATCTATCTATCTATCTATCTATCTATCTATCTATCTCCTATCTATCTCCTATCTATCTTCTATCTATCTATCTATCTATCTATCTATCTATCTATCTATCTATCTATCTATCTATCTATCTCATATCTATCTATCTATCTCATATCTATCTCATATCTACATACCTCCCAACATTTGTGAAAGGGAAAGAGGGACATCCCCCTAAGTCCCCCCCCCCAATCACTCACTGGCCACGCCCCAAATTTTAGCCATATTATAATAATAAAAATCATCTCAATAAAAAAAGAAAAAATAATTTTCCTCATGGGGATTTGAACCCAGAACCTGCAGTGTCCATGTACAATAATGTCACAGTGGCTCAATCAACTGAGCTACAACCACTGTGATTATCTAGGTATAGAATTTTGGTAACTAAGAACTATGACTACTGTTACACTGTGACACAGATTAATGCCTTGGTATATAGGGAGGAATCTTCTCAGAGATTATTGTAATTATTGAGACTATTATTATTATTATGGAGATGATTATTATTATTATTATTGAGATGATTATTATTATTTTTACTATTATTAATAATCATCTCCATAATAATAAAAATAATAAAATTTATAATAATAATAATAGTTTCAATAATTAACATAAATAATCTCTGAGAAGGTCCCTCTCTATATATCAGTGCATTAGTCTGTGTCACAGTGTAACATTGGCAGATAACACTTCTTAGTTAGCAGAAATCCTCAGCTCTGTATCACTGGGCTTATAGCTCAGTTGGTTAAGGCTCCTGTCTGCAGTGCAGAGGGTCCCAGGGCAAAACAGCCTGGGCAAAACTTTATTTAATTTAATTATATAAAGAGCTTGTGTCTGGGGAAGCCCAGGAGACCATATATGGACAGATACTGATCTGAGCTGATGACGTGGTCCCTGCTCTCTCCGCTAAGCCGACACTTCTCTGAAAAGGATTCCCTGCCCAATGTCTGCTCTGGGGAAGCCTAGGAGATGCAGAGACCATATATGGACAGATCTGATCTGACCTGATGACGTGGTCCCTGCTCTCAGCCGACACTTCTCTGAAAAGGATTCCCTCCCGATGTCTGTAGAAGCCATTCTGTACTGTGAGTTCAGACTTTCAAAGTATTTACTATGCGGACACAGCGCCGGGACACAGCGAGACCTGGGGGGAGAATCCGTGACAATATCATAGCTGCCCGTGACGCGGGGCAGAGGTAAGAAAAACGGGACTTTCCTGGCAAAATCGGGACGGTTGGGAGCTATCTCATATCTATCTATCTCCTATCTATCACCTATCTATCTATCTATCTATCTATCTATCTCATATCTATCTATCTATCTATCTATCTATCTATCTATCTCCTATCTATCTCCTATCTATCTCCTATCTATCTCCTATCTATCTATCTATCTATCTCCTATCTATCTATCTCCTATCTATCTCCTATCTATCTATCTATCTATCTATCTATCTCCTATCTATCTATCTCCTATCTATCTCCTATCTATCTATCTATCTATCTATCTATCTATCTATCTATCTCCTATCTATCTATCTCCTATCTATCTCCTATCTATCTATCTATCTATCTATCTATCTATCTATCTATCTCCTATCTATCTCCTATCTATCTATCTATCTATCTCATATCTATCTATCTATCTATCTATCTATCTATCTATCTATCTATCTATCTATCTATCCCATATCTTTCAGTCTACCATCTGTCTTGTTACGTAGAGATTGGCACATGACTGTGTCCATGCTTTTGATGAGCAGCTGCACATGTTTTGTATGCTCTCTGTCGCCCTCTGCTGGTTGATGTTTTAAATGGCTACTTGATCAACTTTTTTAGATCCCACATTTATATCTATTATGTGTATTATTTATACCACTAGGAAATCCAAATATCTTCTCTCCCTAGTCAGCAATTATATTAAATTGAGATTCCTAAATATATGGAAGAATCAAAATCAATCTATCATCAGAATCCATCATGATACACCAGGGACATTACTCATAGATCCCGTGACTGTGGTAATCTACTTATATTTGTTGTCCATGATCTCCTCCTGTGTAAAATCAACTTTTATAATTATGCTAATTATGGGAGTGTTACTAGAGAATTTTAGTGCTGCAGATTCACAGACTGTTACAATGAGAAGAAAACATCGTACCCCCCCCCCCCTTTGTTCTCTCCCTTCTTATTCTTCCTGTGTAATCTAGCTGCAGCAAGAAGTGCAGGGATAATGAAAGAACAGTTCTGCTCATTGTAACAGCCTGTGAAGATACAGCAAGGAGGGGCTCTGGGAACACCCAATAGAGCCCTTAAGACTCATTAGCATAATTATAAAAAGTTGTTTTTTGAAGGAGGCAATGGATAACAAATATAAGAAGATACCACAGTCACAGTGCCTGGATCTACGACTAATGACCCTGGTTTATCAGGATGGATTTTGATAGAGATTCTTCTATAAGCCTCATTGGGGGTAGAACTGAACCCCATTACAGTCCCTTAAATTTAATTATTAATAGTCTTTTTGAAAGAAGATTCGATGTTTATGTTCAAAAAATTGCCATTTTAGGCAGGGGTCCTGACAACTTGGTGATTGTAATCTCTACTTGATGTCAGTAGCATCAATGATACAAAAGTGATCATAGCCCAAGTGCTGGAATGACTTCATTATCTTAAAGGTTTTATAGCTGGTAACAATCACTGATACAATATACATGTTATTTGACTTAGAGGAAAGGAAAGGAGCAAAGATGTTAATGTACATTCGGTCAGGTGTCAGCTTGTGACTTGACCATTGGCTGTACTTTATCCTGGGTAAGTGGGGTGCCGAATTTTATTAGCCAGTCAACAGTGGCGTAACTAGAAGCTGATGGGTCCCAGTGCAAAGTCTGTGCCAGGCCCCCGACTATAATGTAGGGTTTATAGTAATATGGGAAAGTGACACCATAAGGGCCCCCTAAACCTTTTGGGCCCTGGTGCGACCGCAACCTCTGCACCCCCTCAAGTTACGCCCCTGCCAGTCAATATAGAATAGATAGAAGATAACTGAGCCTGCAATGCTCAGGTGACTCTTTATAGATAGACCCTCAGTTTTATATGAACACAGTGCCCTCTACTGGACGTTAAAGAGAGAGAAGACCTTCTATTCTGCTACACTGAAGACACCCAGCCTTCTCCCAGAAGGGGGGGGGGGGTTGTCAGATGTTTACAAATATTTGTCAGCCATAGAGTCTTCAGTACAGCATGTGACCTGGTGACCTGATATAATGATAAAGATGAGCTGACCCGTATTCCTGCGGGTTACACCTGAACCCTGGACTTGAATTTAAAGTTTGGGTCCACTCATCTCTATATAATGACACTCAATCCGTCATTGTAAAGAAGTGTAAAGACACTGGATCCTGGTCCCTCAGACCAGATTTCTTTTAACCAACCCAAGTAAAGTAATAAGAATCTCACAGGCTTCAACTTTGACTCCACCACAACTTGTGACACAAACAGGGATCCTCCACCGTTTAGTACTAAATTCTTACCTTACTTGACCCAGGAAATAACATTTGTACCGATACCGTTATACAAGAGCTAAAATGTGATGGGAAACAGAGCGGCAACGGCTGCGATCTAGGGAGAACAAAGGTGGAATCAAGAGAAGGAAGCGGCTGTAAAAGCAAAGCAAACACTGATACATTTCTGCTTCAGTGGGCAGGGATATAAATGTTATGTAGGTGTTATATGGGAGTACAATCTACCCCAAATGGAGCAAAAAAGGTGCAAATACAAAGCTGTAAAGTAACACTCCCCACTACATACTTTAATGTGCTAGAACTTACATGTAAACCATATAATACAACTTTAAGAGCAGTTGTGCATAAAATCAGATCCCCCCCTGGTCATTTACGTAGTTGCAATAAAGGACTGGCAAGGGCTATTATCGTGTTTCCCAAGTCACAGATATTGGGGCAAATTTACTTACCCGGCCCATTCGCGATCCAGCTGCGCGTTCTGTGCGGTGGATTCGGGTCCGGACGGGATTTATTAAGGCAGTTCCTCCGACGTCCACCAGGTGGCGCTGCTGCGCTGAAGAGCATCAGAACGCACTGGAATACACTGAGCCAGGCTGAGTGAAGGTAAGTGCAATTTTCGCAACACATTTTTTTTTTAAAAATGCGGTGTTTTTTCCGAATCCGTTGGGTTTTTGGTTCGGGCACCCCCCCCCCGATTTCCAGCGCGTGCATGCCGGCACCGATGCGCCACAATCCGATCGTGTGCGTCAAAATCCCGGGGCAATTCAGGGGAAATCGCCGCAAATCGGAAAGATTCGGGTAACACGTCGGGAAAACGCGAATCGGGCCCTTAGTAAATGACCCCCATTGTGTGTTATCTTAGTGATGCAATTTTTCTATCTATCTCACATGCAACTCAAATCCCAAATCCACAATAACATAGTTTGGGGTAAAACTGTATTCCATGGCGGTACCTTAAAAGTTGCGAAAAGATAGGTCCTTCAGGAAAAAACACTGACAAGGGCTATTATTGTGCTTCCCAAATCACCGATAATGTGTGTTATCTTAGTGATGCAATTTTTCTATCTATCTCACATGCAACTCAAATCCCAAATCCACAATAACAAAGTTTGGGGTGAAACTCTATTCCATTGCGGTACCTTAAAAGTTGCGAGAAGATAGGTCCTTCAGGAAAATTTCTAACAACCCTTATTCGCCAAAAATATATGAGAATGAAACCCTTGCTATTTCCATTTTAGAGATGATACAACCAGCCTGTGATTGGTTTAATCGACTTTACTGATTCCAGAAAACAAAATAAAAAATCATAATTAGCATTAACATCAGAAAATACATCTTACCCGATATAGATTTTTAAATATTTTTCACCCTACAGACCTAATATAGATTTAAAATGATTAAAAAAATGAAAATAAGCATAGAGAAGGGTGAATGTTAACCCCATTGCGGTTCCCAAAGATTGAAATAAACATTTTCAATTTAACTAGTAGTTTTTTGTATCCAGCTTAGATAGAAGAGAATCTGAGTAATCGTAATATTCCAATTTTAGGCAACACAACAGAGATTTTTAAGTGGAAACATTGATGTCCTTTGTTTCACAAGGTGCAATACATAATTTATACCCATAGTTTCCAAGCTTTTTCAAAAAATCCACCAAACCTTCCAGAAGAGATTTCTTAAAGGAGGCGGAGGAGAAATAAAATATGATGGGATCCAATGATGCATTGAAGGTGCTGAGGAGTAAAGCATAGTCTCTCCATTCTGGACTTACATCATCCACGAAGCCCACAATGTGGGAGACATTATAAGGCATGAAGCACACAATGAAATTGATGAGTGTGGCCATGACCAGCCCGATGGCTCGCTTTTTTCTTTTCCTGTCCAGGCGAGACTGCCACATTACAATTTTGATGAAGTTCCCATAGCAGAAGATGGTGATCATAAATGGGATGCAAAAAAGGACAATGCACATTTCTAGGCGGACAGTAAGTAGGACGTCCAACTGGGGGGGAGTAAAAGTGCTATAACACATGGTATTATTGCTGGCCGTCAAGTTATTGGGTACGATATGTTCCACAATATAGACAATGCTGCAGTGGACGGTCGCCATGAACCATATGAATAGACTCCCCAACAAAGAGTAGATAGGATTTCTCACCATCTTGTACCTTATAGGATATGCCGTGGCCATATATCTCTCGACACTGATGGCCATGAGGAACAATGAGGTGATGTAGATGCTACTGAAGTACATAAAAGCCGACAGAGGGCAAAAGACATGTGGCAATGGCCAACGGAAATCCGATGCCGCTTCCATCATACGGAAGGGGAGGAAGGTTAAGAGGAGCAAATCAGAAACGGTCAGGTTGGCCAACAAGATGTCAACAGGGTGAAGGTCACGACCGAATTTGCTAACAAGTGTGGCCAGGGCTGCAATGTTCAGAGGTAGTCCTGTGATGAAGGTGATGAGGTAGATAGACAAGAACAAGTACTTAGATCCGGGAAAATAGCTCATGGTGGCTTCAAAATGTTGAACTTGTTCTTGATGGAGAACTGGAGAAGACATAGACAATTATTGGTGAAAGAATAATCAAATGTCACAACTCGTTAGTTTGAAATTTGGCCGTATTGGCTAGATTTTCTCTAAACGCCACATTAAGTGAGGTCAAAGTGACATCAAGCCTGGTCAAAACAAGAATATGATCTGAAGGGTCAGGACCAAGAAACTACAGCGGTTTATGTGTGGCAGATAGATGAAGTTCTAAGAGATAGTAATGATACATAAATATTGGATGGATACATAGATAGATGGAAAAGTCCTAAGTAGCACTGTGAAAACAACTCAAATGGGAATGTGTGCAATGCAATGACTCAGGAAGAGGTCCTACTGGATAAGTGAAGAACAGGGAAAGAGGTACCATGGATAAATGAAGAACAGGGGAAGAGGTCCCACGGATAAGTGAAGAACAGGGGAAGAGGTCCCATGGATAAGTGAAGAACAGGGGAAGAGGTCCCATGGATAAGTGAAGAACAGGGGAAGAGGTCCCATGGATAAGTGAAGAACAAGGGAAGAGGTCCCATGGATAAGTGAAGTACAGGGAAAGAGGTCCCATGGATGAGTGTAGAACAGGGAAAGAGCTCCCATGGATAAGTGAAGAACAGAGGAAGAGGTCCCATGGATAAGTGAAGAACAGAGGAAGAGGTCCCATGGACAAGTCAAGAAAAGGGGAAGAGGTCAAATGAACAAGTGAAGAACAGGGGAAGAGGTCCCATGGATAAGTAAAGAGCAGGGGAAGAGGTCCCATGGGCAAGTCAAGAACAGGGAAAGAGGTCCCATGGATAAGTGAAGAACAGGTGAAGAGGTCCCATGTATAAGTGAAGAACAGAGGTAGAGGTCCCATGGATAAGTGAAGAACAGAGGAAGAGGTCCCATGGACAAGTCAAGAAAAAGGGAAGAGGTCAAATGGACAAGTGAAGAACAGGGGAGGAGGTCCCATGGATAAGTGAAGAACAGGGGAAGAGGTCCCATGGATAAGTGAAGAACAGGGGAGGAGGTCCCATGGATAAGTGAAGAACAGGGCAAGAGGTCCCATGGATAAGTGAAGAACAGAGGTAGAGGTCCCATGGATAAGTGAAGAACAGGGCAGGAGGTCCCATGGATAAGTGAAGAACGGGGTAAGAGGTCCCATGGATAAGTGAAGAACAGAGGTAGAGGTCCCATGGATAAGTGAAGAACAGGGGAGGAGGTCCCATGGATAAGTGAAGAACAGGGGAGGAGGTCCCATGGATAAGTGAAGAACAGGGGAGGAGGTCCCATGGATAAGTGAAGAACGAGTGGCAGCACTCCCAGGAATAATGCAAACATTGTATGTTTCTCCATGTGGAAATATAGATACAGGAAGATAAATAGATCAATAGATTAATAGATTCTGGAAAGATCTATAGATAGATACCTTAAATCATGAAGTTCCTGTGTAAGTCCCTCTCCATCTTTCCTCCTGTTGTCTCTCTCTAGTCACTAGACTGGTTGGATCATAGTTTATAGAATGTTCTGTGTCTCTCGGAGGTCGGAGTTTATGTAGCGAGTGGATGGATACCTGTATGGGCAGGCGGTCAGTGCGCAGGAGGCTGAACAGCTGTACTGCTCCGGAGGTGCCCCATAAAACACACACATGAAGGCTTATTAAATTCTCTCTGGTGTAGGCTCTGGGGAGGAGGAACCAACAGGATGAGACGGACAGAGAGAACAAGGATTCTGTGTTCCTTTATTAGTTTATTAATTCAATATTAGTTCTAGCATGTTTTATGACAACAGGTAAAGATATGACAAGATGCAGATCCTCATTCATATCCTGTAGATCTTTTATTTTATATAAAAGTAAAAAAACATAACACAAACCAAACATAATATACAATATATACAGTAACTTACCTGCTGGTCCAGCCCCATTCACACCTAGCAAAAACAATAACTTACAACACGCCAAAATGAATAAACACCGATTACCACAACCCCCACCCAACGGATTATTACATCCTAAACCAAAACGACAATCCACACCCCCAAATAAACATGAATATACATAAACCCCCACCCCACACCACTTTTTTTTAAAATATATAATAACAAACACATAATACACATATCACTACACTAAACTAGATCCCTCGCCCGCACCCTCCCCTTCCCCCCAGGCACTGGTCTAACATCCAAAGTTTGCGTTAAGTAGTCCAGACCAGTGTCCAAGGTCAGTTCATAAATCCCAAGATCCCGACTTGGGCAATCCCTGAGGGTCAGAGGCTTCTGGAAACCCTCTTGTCAAGGAGTTTCCTCGACATGGTCCTGATCTCCCACATTCCCAGACCCCACCGGCGAATCCCCTTCAGAACCGGGGTAGCGTAAGCCGGAAGATGCCCATGCGGTGTACGGAGATCCTTCACTTGTCCTCCTGTCTCCCATTCCTGGAAGAAAGGCCGAAACCATCCCCTACAGGAGTATACCCACGGAGGAGCCCTCTCTTTCCAGAGGTTTGCTACATTGATCTTAAGAAAGGTATTCACTAGGAACACCACAGGGTTGACCATACACAACCCTCCTTGTCTCCTCGTGCGGTAAGTAACCTCCCTCTTGATTAGGTTCAGCCTATTCCCCCATAACAGCTGGAAGAACAGACTGTAGACCCGAGTCCAGAGGGGCTCTGGCAACATGCACACACTGCCCAGATAAATCAGCAGCGGGAGCAGGTAGGTTTTGATCAGGTTAACCTTTACTCTGAGGGTCAAAGACCAACCCTTCCACTGGTCCACCTTCTGAGCGGCGATCTTAAGCCTGCCGTCCCAGTTTTGCATGGGGTAATCCCCCTGGCCAAATTCGATGCCGAGAACTTTGGCGGAGTCCTGGGGCCCTGGAAGAGTGTCCGGGAGATCAAAGCCTGGATCCCCCTCTCCCAGCCAGAGACTCTCACACTTATCCCGGTTGATCTTGGACCCAGAAGCCTCTGAGTAGCGGTCGACCTCTGACATCACCCATTGCGCCTCCCCTCCCTAGGACACGAAAACGGTGACATCATCGGCATACGCTACCACCCTTAGAGTGGCTTCCGGTGCTGCCCGATCCATCCCGACTCCCACCAACGGCCCACAATCAACCCTCCTAAGGAATGGGTCGATCGCAAACACGTACAGTAGTGGGATCAGAAGACAACTCTGGCAAACACCAGACCCGACCTCAAAAGAGCGGCCAATCCAACCGTTCACAAGCGGGAAACTCTCTGCCCCTGCGTACAAAACTTTCAGCCAATTGACAAACCCACCCGGCAGGCCATACCTCAGAAGGACAGACCAGAGGTACTCGTGGTTAACCCGATCAAACGCTTTTGCCTGATCCAAGGACAGCAAGTACCCCTTCCAGTTACCAGCCCTGCCCTGCTCCACTGCCTCCCGGACACAAAGCACAGCACTAAATGTACTACGGCCTGGAACAGAGCAGTGCTGGGTCCCCGAAAGGAGCCGGGGTGCAAACTGCACCAGCCGATTAAACAGCACCTTTGCCAAAACCTTTCTGTCTGCATTGAGAAGCTCTATGGGACGCCAGTTCTCAATACGAGATCGGTCCTTACCCTTTGACAGGATGATCAGGGCAGACCTCCTCATTGACTTCAGCAGAGCGCCCTGAGGAAAGACACTCATTGAATACCTCAGTCAAGAGGGGAACCTCTTGCGTTACTTATCCTGTACTTATTCAGAGCTGCACTATAAATAGTATAATATAATACAGTATAATATATATTCTTCCTCTGTATCTGCACACAGGACATATTTTCCTATTTATAGATCTATGAAAATCCCCTTTAAGACATTTGCCTTTACATTAATATTTGTGTGAGTTATTCCTATCATAGGGGTTTCCTCTAGAAATGTAAATAAACCTCAGGGTAATTCCCTCTCTGAGTGTCTATATAACCTTCCTCTAGATGTGGATCTGTCACGCAGTCCTTCTCTATCACTATAACCTGTGTGTATATGGGAGCAGCATTTACCCCGGGTTCATGTTTGTATATGAGAACTTCCTACCAGCTACATGTTATCTCTATGTTATATTACATCTCATCTCACGGTCCTGTTCGTGCCTCTAGGATGATTACTCAGAGTGAAGCCTGAATATTCTGCTCTAATCATGAGTCATAGATAAATCCCAGTGTAGTCTCATCCTATGAATGGCTTTTTTTCCCTTATATATATTGATGTCCTATCGATCGGATTGGTCATCAATATCAGCTTATCTGGGGTCTTACAATCAGGTCCCTTTTCGATCCACTAATTTTTGCACCACAGAGCTGGAGCAACTACTCCATTCTTTATGTAATTGCCAAGTTGTGTCCCTACAGTTTATCTCCCATTCACTTTAACAAGGACTGTGGTGCCATTTCCTGGAACAACCACTACATAGAGAGTGGTGCTGTTTTCTGGACTCCGCTTTTTATTTTCCTTTTTCTACTGGAGGCCGTCAGAAGCCGCCGATCAGGACTGGTCCAGAGAGTCAGTCTTTGATCCACTGATGACTTATCTTGCCGGCTATTAATGCCTTTCAGATAGAATATCTGTAATGCAGGGATTAGGTTCAGGGAAGACAAACAGCACAGTGAGCCCTACACTAAAACACGCCGAACTGCCCTGCCTGCTTACTCGATCCACCCTAAATGGTGGCCATTAACTGGGCGACAGTCCCTTCCGATGGCCAAGTGCAAGCATGTAACAAGACAAACAACACAGAGAAAAAAAAAGCTGACGAGCCAGGTCACAACAGAGATAGCTATAAAGTACTGATTCACAAAAGCAGAAGAACAGTCTGAACAGGAGCCAAGCTCAGAATACCAAGAATACAGTAAACAGAGGTTCTCTCACAAGGAATAGAGCGGGTCAAGATAAACTAAAATCAGCATCAAACAGAATGGGGCACATTTACTAAGGGTCCGAGGACCGCATTTCCGTCGGGTTTCCCCGACTATTTCCATTTTACGCTGCATTTAACAGGGGTTTTTGGCGCATGCAATAGGGTTTTGGAGCAATCGCGCCGACTTTCATGCGACAAAAATCAGAGGGCATGGCAGTCGGACAACCCGACTGATTCGGACTGAGCGCGGGATTTAAAATTCAAATTGTGTCACAAGACATGCACTCACATGCACCGGGAAGAAGAAGGTGAACTCCGGGGACCTGAGCAGGGAAGCAACACATGCAGGATAACGGGCGCAGGATCTTAGTGAATCGCGGCAGCTCCGAATGCTCATCGGACAACACAGCTCGGAGATAGCGCAGAGATGGGGTAGGAAAATGTGCCCCAATGTGTGCAGGATATTCATGTGAAGCCAGAGAGCCCCCGGCCCAGATGATTGGAGAAGAGCTCTGTCAGTCATAGCATGTTAACTATTGCTGGGCCAGAGTGGAGGAGATAGGTGTAGTGCAATTCAAATTATTACAAACAGCAAGGCAAGTAAACCCGTAATAAAACCAGCGCCTCCTCAGAGACGATGACGCTTACACGGATGTTACAAGACCCCTTTCTGCTGATACATGCTATGCTACATGGTTCTTATGCTATATGCTAATACCTTTTATCTTATGAGGGAGTCTCTAGTTTGTCCATAATCTTTAGTCAAGCTTCCAGACTACTTTTTGGGTCAGACATTGACTGGCTAAACCTTTTTTTTTTTCAAAAATATGGCAATAGAAAGTGATCCTCTGCCTGTGGTACAGCTAAGTTACTTATGTTTTTCAAGAAGATGTGTTACCCTTCGAGATCAAGACGTTATCAAAACTGCCAATATACCCAACTCTAGGCATAAGAAGTAACCAATGACCCATCTCTCCTGTGAGTTCTTTCATGGGGAATTGGTTGTCCCCTGTTGCTGACCTTCCATGGTAATGCTATCAGCTCAATCTAAAGTCTAACACAAGACAAAACACAGAAATTAGGGAAGAGATTAACAATATTTATTATGGATGGATCCAACTTTTTGACTTTATTAGTTTGGACAGATCCAACTTTTTTACATTTTCACAAATAACATCCAGTAGAATTTGAGACATTTTTTGAGGTTCAGACAGAAGTCCTATCATTGTTATATGTTGTCCGGGTCTCGCTTAGCTGACTGATCTCCATTTCAGCCTCGTTTTCATCTCTCATTCCCAATTTTCCTTTCACACCTCGTAGAAATCTTAGAAAAGTCTTCTGCACGGCGGTAGAGGAGTAGTAGAAAATGATGGGGTCAATACTGGCATTGAGTGTGGTCAACAGTAGAGCGTACACTCTCCAACGTGAGTTCTTGTTTTCGATGAAGCCCACAATATGGGAAATGTTGTATGGCACAAAGCATAAGGTGAAGTTGAAGAGTGTGGCCACCGCTAAGCATATTGCTCTGTACCTCCTTCTTCTTCCTATCTTGGGCATGGACATAAGCAACCGGACAAAGTTGAAATAACAGAAGATGGTGATCATGAATGGAATCCAGAACAACAAAATGCTTCCTTCTATTCGAAAGGGAAATAAAATGTTCCTCTGTTCCTCCGTAAAACTTTGGTAACATTGATCTTGTTGACTCTCATTACTTGGAAAGACGGTGATGACGATTAAACTGACACTACCATGAAGGCCACTGAACACCCAGATGAACCCGCAGATCCAAATAGTGTAGACAGTTTTCCGGCTAACTTTGTACTTCATTGGGTAAGCCACTCCGAGATACCTCTCAATACTGACAGCTGTGAGGAAGAGGGCACTAATGTATATACTGCAAAAATATACCCACACCACAATGGGGCAAAGAAAAAGGGGCATGGGCCAGGTCATGTTGGAGGCTGCTTCAGCTATCTTGAATGGTAAGATGAAAAGAAGGAGCAAGTCGGAGATGGTCAGGTTGAGCAGGAAGAGTAGAAATGGAGATGGTCTTTGACGGACCTTGACTATGAAGGTGTAACATGCCAGGAGATTGGAAGGCACTCCCGTTACAAATGCCAAGATATAGACAAAGAGGACGAGTGGAGTGTAGATGGCAGAAGACATGTCCAGCAATGAGAGTTCTGTAAGAAGAAATATGTAAAGAAACAGAATGATCACATACACAATATTAAGATAAAATTAAAAATAACAATGAAAAAAAATGAGACGAGAAAACAAGTTTTTGACTAAGACTTTGTCTAACCTCATGTAAAGAATATAGAATAAGTGTTGAAACATTGACAATGCCTAATGCTCCCGCAGTGAAATTCTACTGGTTTCCTACCTGTTCACTCGGCTCCGGAAATGTTCTATCTACAAGACATGGGATCAGCGGAAGGAGCGGTGACTTCAGTGATGTGGACATGTCACATCTACAGCTAAGGAAGGAATGGGGGCCAAGGAAGTGTAGCCACGTGGGTGCTACTACAAGCCTTATTCCTTTCGACCTTCTTTACATACAATGTATTATAGGGATAGTTGACTCATTTTGGGAGAAGACACCTAATAGACCCCCGATGATCTTGGCCTGGGTCCCTGTGCAGAGGAAATAACATATCAAGATGCAGTCAGCCGACCTGGATCACGGAAAGCAGATGCCACCACATCGAAGCAGAAGTTCTAGTTGTAGGTAGCCCAATATCTGGATGTCCTTTTCTTACCTCCTTAGGGCTGCCTGTCTGTGATCCTCATGGGAGTGTACTACAATAGCTGCTCTTATACTCTCTGCTCTGATTGGACAGCACAAAGGCACTGGGTGGAGCCTGCTTGTCTACTTTTCTGCCCCCCCCCCTCTTCCCCGTTATATTTAGTTTACCCCTTAAGGTTCATAGATGTCCTTCCTTTACACAAACTCTTATTAGGGGATATTTCTTAGATGTTTCCATCCAGTAATCCCATGTAGTCTTCCTTACTGATAACACGGAGCAATGTAGGGACAGGGAGGGGAATCCCATTACTAATCTCAGAGGAACGTGTTACCGAGAGCAGAAGTCACGGGTCTATCTGAAGTCGTCTTCCTGTTTTCTTCACTGTAGAGGAAATCCTTCCCTGGGCGTTCAGACCGCAGCGTAATCTCAGACGTCTCTCTAATCATTCTTACATTGTCCTTAGTGAGGAGGGTGAAGTGCAGTCCTAGTGTGAAGATCTTCCCTAATCACATCCGATGGGGGAAGCGCATGGATTGCAGTCACTCAATGAATTGATGTCATTTCAGATTTGGGGAGATTTGATAGAATTTTAAATAAACTTGTTATGGAACATCCGAATAAAATCAAAATTCTTTATTCTTCATCCATTACAATACAGGTGACAGTGTAAGAAGTCGGTGGAGGTAAGAGACCGGTGCGTTTCGCCTCTATTCTAAGCCTTATTCATGGTATAATAAATCACGGTATAACCATATAACGGAGAACACACCGGACTTATTAGATACATCATTTCCGGTTGTAAGACATGAAACACGGACACAAGATTCACGGCAAATGGACAGAAGAATAACAGAATAAATAACATAGCAACAATACAGGCGGTCCCCTACTTAAGAACACCTGACTTACAGACGACCCCATGTTACAAACGGACCTCTGGATGTTGGTCAGTTACTGTACTTTAGCCTTAGGCTACAATAATCAGCTGTAACAGTTATCACAGGCGTCTGTAATGAAGATTTATTGTTATTCCTGGTTCTAATCACAATCCAACATTTTTACAATCCAATTGTCACAGAGACCAAAAAAATTCTGGTTGGGGTTACAATGATAAAATATACAGTTCCGACTTACATACAAACTCAACTTGAGAACAAACCTACAGAACCGATCCTGTACGTAACCCGGGGACTGCCTGTGTATAAGTAATCAGTAAATATATGATAAATCATCCTTAGAATTCATGCCTTTAGGATACCTGGATTTTTCGACAGTCACCTCCCCGAAAATAGGACAATTAACCCGTTCAATGCCAAAAAAAAACTGCAAAGAAAAAAACTCTTTATGAATTTCTACAAAGCGTCTATCTGCCCCAGAAGCATCGGAATAACCAGTTTTTATACTTCTAATATGTTGGGCAATTCTTATTTTTAATTTTGAATGGATCAACCCTCATAGATGTTCATGCAACAAATGCAACATATAGGGGCTCATTCACTAAGGGTCCGAATCGCGTTTTTCCGCCGGGTTTTCCAAATTTTACCGTTGTGCGCCGAATTGCCCCTGGTTTTTGCTGCACGCGATCGGATTGTGTCGCATCGGTGCCGGGTTTCACACGACGAATTACGAGGGGCGTGGCTGTCGGAAAACCGACAGATTCGGAAAAATTGCGCTATTTTAAAAAGAAAAAAAGTGTCGCTTGACACACACTTACATGCACCAAGAATAGGATGGTGAACTCCGGCGGACCTTGGCGCAGCAGCGCCACCTGGTGGACATCGGGCGCACGACCTTAGTGAATCGCTGGAAGACCCAAATGCTCGCTGGAGAACGCGCCAATCGATCGCGACAGGACCGGGTAAGTAAATCTGTCCCATAATGCGCACTGCATGGTGTACGTCACAATTAAAAAACGTCCTGATATTGTGAATTTTCTTTTTATTCGACATAAGATAAAGGGGGTCATTTACTAAGGGCCCGATTCACGTTTTCCCGACGTGTTACCCGAATATTTCCGATTTGTGCCGATTTCCCCTGAGTTGCCCCGGGATTTTGGCGCAGGCGATCGGATTGTGGCGCATCGGCGCCGGCATGCACGCAACGGAAATCGGGGGGCGTGGCCGAACGAAAACTCGACGGATTCGGAAAAACCGCCGCATTTTTTAAAAAAAATCTGTCGCGGGACACACGCTTATCTTCACTCAGCCCGGCTCGGTGTACTCCAGTGCGTTCCAGGGAACTTCAGCGCAGCATCTATGGCCATTATTCAGAACCTGATGTGGGTTGGACCATTCAAAAATGAAAAACAAGAATTGTCCAAGATATTACAAGTATAAAATGCTGATTCCGATGCTTCCGGGGCAGCGAAACGCTTTGTAGAACTTCATAACAAAGATTTTTCTTCTTTGCATTTTTTGGCATTGAACGTGTTAATTGTCACATTCGGGGAGGTGACTGGAGAGAAATCCTACTAAAAGGGAATAATAATAATTCCTTTATGTAGCACCAGCATATTATGCAGCGCTGCACAGTTTGCCAAATCAGTCCAACCCAGTGCCTGCCCTCCCCTGTATATAGCCAGTGCCTGCTCTCCCCTGTATATAGCCAGTGCCTGCTCTCCCCTGTATATAGCCAGTGCCTGCTCTCCCCTGTATATAGCCAGTGCCTGCCCTCCCCTGTAAATAGCCAGTGCCTGCCCTCCCCTGTATATAGCCAGTGCCTGCCCTCCCCTGTATATAGCCAGTGCCTGCTCTCCCCTGTATATAGCCAGTGCCTGCTCTCCCCTGTATATAGCCAGTGCCTGCCCTCCCCTGTATATAGCCAGTGCCTGCTCTCCCCTGTATATAGCCAGTGCCTGCTCTCCCCTGTATATAGCCAGTGCCTGCCCTCCCCTGTATATAGCCAGTGCCTGCTCTCCCCTGTATATAGCCAGTGCCTGCTCTCCCCTGTATATAGCCAGTGCCTGCCCTCCCCTGTATATAGCCAGTGCCTGCCCTCCCCTGTATATAGCCAGTGCCTGCTCTCCCCTGTATATAGTCAGTGCCTGAACTCCACTGTATATAGCCAGTGCCTGCTCTCCCCTGTATATAGCCAGTGCCTGCTCTACCCTGTATATAGCCAGTGCCTGCTCTCCCCTGTATATAGCCAGTGCCTGCTCTCCCCTGTATATAGCCAGTGCCTGCTCTCCCCTGTATATAGCCAGTGCCTGCTCTCCCCTGTATATAGCCAGTGCCTGCTCTCCCCTGTATATAGCCAGTACCTGCTCTCCCCTGTATATAGCCAGTGCCTGAACTCCACTGTATATAGCCAGTGCCTGCTCTCCCCTGTATATAGCCAGTGCCTGCTCTCCCCTGTATATAGCCAGTGCCTGCTCTCCCCTGTATATAGCCAGTGCCTGCTCTCCCCTGTATATAGTCAGTGCCTGAACTCCACTGTATATAGCCAGTGCCTGCTCTCCCCTGTATATAGCCAGTACCTGCTCTCCCCTGTATATAGCCAGTGCCTGAACTCCACTGTATATAGCCAGTGCCTGCTCTCCCCTGTATATAGCCAGTGCCTGCTCTCCCCTGTATATAGCCAGTGCCTGCTCTCCCCTGTATATAGCCAGTGCCTGCTCTCCCCTGTATATAGCCAGTGCCTGAACTCCACTGTATATAGCCAGTGCCTGCTCTCCCCTGTATATAGCCAGTGCCTGCTCTCCCCTGTATATAGCCAGTGCCTGCCCTCCCCTGTATATAGCCAGTGCCTGCTCTCCCCTGTATATAGCCAGTGCCTGCTCTCCCCTGTATATAGCCAGTGCCTGCCCTCCCCTGTATATAGCCAGTGCCTGCTCTCCCCTGTATATAGCCAGTACCTGCTCTCCCCTGTATATAGCCAGTACCTGAACTCCACTGTATATAGCCAGTGCCTGCTCTCCCCTGTATATAGCCAGTGCCTGCTCTCCCCTGTATATAGCCAGTGCCTGCTCTCCCCTGTATATAGCCAGTGCCTGCTCTCCCCTGTATATAGCCAGTGCCTGCCCTCCCCTGTATATAGCCAGTGCCTGCTCTCCCCTGTATATAGCCAGTGCCTGCCCTCCCCTGTATATAGCCAGTGCCTGCTCTCCCCTGTATATAGCCAGTGCCTGCTCTCCCCTGTATATAGCCAGTGCCTGCCCTCCCCTGTATATAGCCAGTGCCTGCCCTCCCCTGTATATAGCCAGTGCCTGCTCTCCCCTGTATATAGTCAGTGCCTGAACTCCACTGTATATAGCCAGTGCCTGCTCTCCCCTGTATATAGCCAGTGCCTGCTCTACCCTGTATATAGCCAGTGCCTGCTCTCCCCTGTATATAGCCAGTGCCTGCTCTCCCCTGTATATAGCCAGTACCTGCTCTCCCCTGTATATAGCCAGTGCCTGAACTCCACTGTATATAGCCAGTGCCTGCTCTCCCCTGTATATAGCCAGTGCCTGCTCTCCCCTGTATATAGCCAGTGCCTGCTCTCCCCTGTATATAGCCAGTGCCTGCTCTCCCCTGTATATAGCCAGTGCCTGAACTCCACTGTATATAGCCAGTGCCTGCTCTCCCCTGTATATAGCCAGTGCCTGCTCTCCCCTGTATATAGCCAGTGCCTGCCCTCCCCTGTATATAGCCAGTGCCTGCTCTCCCCTGTATATAGCCAGTGCCTGCTCTCCCCTGTATATAGCCAGTGCCTGCCCTCCCCTGTATATAGCCAGTGCCTGCTCTCCCCTGTATATAGCCAGTACCTGCTCTCCCCTGTATATAGCCAGTACCTGAACTCCACTGTATATAGCCAGTGCCTGCTCTCCCCTGTATATAGCCAGTGCCTGCTCTCCCCTGTATATAGCCAGTGCCTGCTCTCCCCTGTATATAGCCAGTGCCTGCTCTCCCCTGTATATAGCCAGTGCCTGCCCTCCCCTGTATATAGCCAGTGCCTGCTCTCCCCTGTATATAGCCAGTGCCTGCCCTCCCCTGTATATAGCCAGTGCCTGCTCTCCCCTGTATATAGCCAGTGCCTGCTCTCCCCTGTATATAGCCAGTGCCTGCCCTCCCCTGTATATAGCCAGTGCCTGCCCTCCCCTGTATATAGCCAGTGCCTGCTCTCCCCTGTATATAGTCAGTGCCTGAACTCCACTGTATATAGCCAGTGCCTGCTCTCCCCTGTATATAGCCAGTGCCTGCTCTACCCTGTATATAGCCAGTGCCTGCTCTCCCCTGTATATAGCCAGTGCCTGCTCTCCCCTGTATATAGCCAGTGCCTGCTCTCCCCTGTATATAGCCAGTGCCTGCTCTCCCCTGTATATAGCCAGTGCCTGCTCTCCCCTGTATATAGCCAGTACCTGCTCTCCCCTGTATATAGCCAGTGCCTGAACTCCACTGTATATAGCCAGTGCCTGCTCTCCCTGTATATAGCCAGTGCCTGCTCTCCCCTGTATATAGCCAGTACCTGCTCTCCCCTGTATATAGCCAGTGCCTGAACTCCACTGTATATAGCCAGTGCCTGCTCTCCCTGTATATAGCCAGTGCCTGCTCTCCCCTGTATATAGTCAGTGCCTGAACTCCACTGTATATAGCCAGTGCCTGCTCTCCCCTGTATATAGCCAGTACCTGCTCTCCCCTGTATATAGCCAGTGCCTGAACTCCACTGTATATAGCCAGTGCCTGCTCTCCTCTGTATATAGCCAGTGCCTGCTCTCCCCTGTATATAGCCAGTGCCTGCTCTCCCCTGTATATAGCCAGTGCCTGCTCTCCCCTGTATATAGCCAGTGCCTGAACTCCACTGTATATAGCCAGTGCCTGCTCTCCCCTGTATATAGCCAGTACCTGCTCTCCCCTGTATATAGCCAGTGCCTGAACTCCACTGTATATAGCCAGTGCCTGCTCTCCCCTGTATATAGCCAGTGCCTGCTCTCCCCTGTATATAGCCAGTGCCTGCTCTCCCCTGTATATAGCCAGTGCCTGCTCTCCCCTGTATATAGCCAGTGCCTGAACTCCACTGTATATAGCCAGTGCCTGCTCTCCCCTGTATATAGCCAGTGCCTGCTCTCCCCTGTATATAGCCAGTGCCTGCCCTCCCCTGTATATAGCCAGTGCCTGCTCTCCCCTGTATATAGCCAGTGCCTGCTCTCCCCTGTATATAGCCAGTGCCTGCCCTCCCCTGTATATAGCCAGTGCCTGCTCTCACCTGTATATAGCCAGTACCTGCTCTCCCCTGTATATAGCCAGTGCCTGAACTCCACTGTATATAGCCAGTGCCTGCTCTCCCCTGTATATAGCCAGTGCCTGCTCTCCCCTGTATATAGCCAGTGCCTGCTCTCCCCTGTATATAGCCAGTGCCTGCTCTCCCCTGTATATAGCCAGTGCCTGAACTCCACTGTATATAGCCAGTGCCTGCTCTCCCCTGTATATAGCCAGTGCCTGCTCTCCCCTGTATATAGCCAGTGCCTGCTCTCCCCTGTATATAGCCAGTGCCTGAACTCCACTGTATATAGCCAGTGCCTGCTCTCCCCTGTATATAGCCAGTGCCTGCTCTCCCCTGTATATAGCCAGTGCCTGCCCTCCCCTGTATATAGCCAGTGCCTGCACTCCACTGTATATAGCCAGTGCCTGCACTCCACTGTATATAGCCAGTGCCTGAATTCCCCCGTATATAGCCAGTGCCTGCTCTCCCCTGTATATAGCCAGTGCCTGCTCTCCCCTGTATATAGCCAGTGCCTGCTCTCCCCTGTATATAGCCAGTGCCTGCTTTCTTCTGTATATAGCCAGTGCCTGCCCTCCCCTGTATATAGCCAGTGCCTGCTCTCCCCTGTATATAGCCAGTGCCTGCTCTCCCCTGTATATAGCCAGTGCCTGCTCTCCCCTGTATATAGCCAGTGCCTGCCCTCCCCTGTATATAGCCAGTGCCTGCTCTCCCCTGTATATAGCCAGTGCCTGCTCTCCCCTGTATATAGCCAGTGCCTGCTCTCCCCTGTATATAGCCAGTGCCTGCTCTCCCCTGTATATAGCCAGTGCCTGCTCTCCCCTGTATATAGCCAGTTCCTGCTCTCCCCTGTATATAGCCAGTGCCTGCCCTCCCCTGTATATAGCCAGTGCCTGAACTCCACTGTATATAGCCAGTGCCTGCTCTCCCCTGTATATAGCCAGTGCCTGCTCTCTCCTGTATATAGCCAGTAAATGCTCTCCCCTGTATATAGCCAGTGCCTGCTCTCCCCTGTATATAGCCAGTGCCTGCTCTCCCCTGTATATAGCCAGTGCCTGCCCTCCCCTGTATATAGCCAGTGCCTGCTCTCCCCTGTATATAGCCAGTGCCTGCTCTCCCCTGTATATAGCCAGTGCCTGCCCTCCCCTGTATATAGCCAGTGCCTGCACTCCACTGTATATAGCCAGTGCCTGCACTCCACTGTATATAGCCAGTGCCTGAATTCCCCCGTATATAGCCAGTGCCTGCTCTCCCCTGTATATAGCCAGTGCCGGCCCTCCCCTGTATATAGCCAGTGCCTGCCCTCCCCTGTATATAGCCAGTGCCTTCTCTCCCCTGTATATAGCCAGTGCCTGCTCTCCCCTATATATACCCAGTGCCTGCCCTCCCCTGTATATAGCCAGTGCCTGCTCTCCCCTGTATATAGCCAGTGCCTGCACTCCACTGTATATAGCCAGTGCCTGCACTCCACTGTATATAGCCAGTGCCTGAATTCCCCCGTATATAGCCAGTGCCTGGACTCCCCCATATATAGCCAGTGCCTGCTCTCCCCTGTATATTACTCCGGTGTGTTCTCAGTTATATGGTTATATCTTGATTTATTATACCATGAATAAGGCTTAGAATAGAGCCGAAACGCGTTGCTTTATTACCTCCACCAACTACTTACACTGTCACCTGTATTTTAATGGATGAGAAATACATTTTCGATTTTGTTCGGATGTTCCACGACAAGTTTGTAGATTTGACCTCATCCGAAGCCGGACACCGGTGCGCAGTCCCATGTACAATGCTCCGACCTCCACAGAGGTGACGGGAAGTGACACGTCTGTACCTCCAGGTTTGTGCTGATAGAATTTTGGTTTGATTTACACCAATAAATTGTCTTTTATGTCTTGAGATCACAAATGTTTTAATTTTTTACCTTACAGCTCATGGGAAAAATGGGTGTGGTTTCATAAAAAAGGCGTGGTCTATATTGTGGCCTGAACTAAGACAACTAACAAAATAACAAACACTGGGGCTTTTTTACTAAGGTCTCACTTCTAGTTTTCCGCAGTTTTCGGGGGAATTGCATCACATGTGATCGGTTTGTGTCACAATTGCGCCGGCTTTCACGATACACAAATCGGGGGACGGGCCGACGGACGATCTGACGGCACGGGTTTCAAGAAATCAATTTATGTTGCATCCAATGCACTTCCATACAACGAGAAGAAGAAGGTGAACTCCGGCGGACCTGAGTGGGGAAGCGACACCTGCAGGAATCGCGGCAGATGGGCGTTCCAGCGGACAACGCACTTTGGGGATCGCGCAGGGACCAAGTAAGTAAATGTGCCCCACTATCTTACTTTGAGACTGTAGTAGTAACTCTGCCCCATGTTTTAGTTTATATCACCTATTACTTGGCTTATCAGTACAGAATGCTGCGTGCAAATTTGCAAAAGACCCTCCCTTTTTTGTAACAAGCCACACCCATTTGCCAAATAAGACAAAAACAGCACTTACTGTATAATGCATAATAAATGCAACACACAACATGTTACCAATTTCTTGTTCAAATGCTTTCCAAAATGCTTGCACATTTAGCTTAGTAAAGTTGTAAGACAAAGTTATAATAGGTCATGCCATGTCAGATATCTATCTATCTAGAAAAATTCAGCTGCACCAGTTAAGAAAAAAATTGGGTGCTCAACCTTCAGGTTTGTTAAATCCTTTCACATATAAAAATCAAAAAATGGTGGCGCTCCAAGTTCTTGTGAAAAAGGAATTTTTTTATTCCAAAAGTGCTACGTTTCAGCTCCCATATCTGGAGCATTTCTCAAGCCTGTTTATACTCGAGTATAAGCCTAGTTGTTAAGCACAAAAAAACGTGCTGAAAACCCAAACTCGGCTTATGCTTGAGTAAAAAAATGATCAAAACTTACCTTTACGGCTTCCCCTGCTGCTGGCTATATACTGGGGCAGGGGTCTGGCTATATAATGGGGCATGGGTCTGGCAGGTTATATACTGGGGGGGGGCAGGTGCTGGCTATATACTACGGGGCAGGGTCCGGCAGACTATTTACTGGGAAGTTGTGACCCATGCATTTCCCACCTTCGGCTTGTACTCGCGTCAATAGGTTTTCCCAGGTTTTTGTGCTAAAATTAGGGGCCTCGGTTCATACTTGGGTCGGCTTATACTCGAGTATATACGGTACATAAATACATATATATATATATATATATATATATATATATATATATATATAATTCCTTTGATTTATGTAGTGCACACAGATTAGCTAGAGCTTGCTAAGCTCGGAGCACAGTGTGGACACTATACTGTAAGTGACCGTGATATTTTTAGGGGTGCAGTGTGGAGATGTGCTGAAAGAAGCTGTTGACAACTGAAATCTGCAGTGATACTTTAAAGCCGGGGGAGGTCATTATTCAATTCTGGGGTTGATGAAGAAGAATTATCACTTCATTCTACATCAAGAGGTACAATACATGAAGTATGTTATGTGATTATGGTATGGTGATACTATTCAGTATCAGTAGCTGAGGTTCTGGTATGGCTTTATTATTGAGTACTGATATGGAAGTATTATTTATTCTACATGTTATGATTATGGTAGTGCTCATGGTGTGGCTGTATTATTCTATAGCAATATATTAGTATTATTTATTCTATATGCTATGGTAATAGTGGTGGCCATGGTGTGGCTGTATTATTGATTGTGTACTTGTATAATAGCATTATGTATTCTATATGTTGTGGTCATGTTAGTGCTCATGGTGTGGTAGCATTTTCTTGAGCTTCTACAGCTGTATTATTTACAGTATTATTCTATGTATGTTGGCGTTTGTTCAGTAACAGAATGTCAGTAATATAAATTTCTGTACAGTGGTTGTATTTATCACTAGATGGCGGTAATATTTGGTGCTATTGGAAATGTAAAAGTATCTGAGATAAGACGCCACATGTGCACCAAAATAACTCATCTAGTCTCGACAAAAAATGTTTATGTTTATGCCCCCCCCTTCCTAAATGACCCCTCTTTAAAATGCTCCATTTAATTTTAGCCATAATAACCCCCCTTTCATGCATACCAATGACTAAAGACACCCACTACAGTGTCCCCACCCTTGTTAATGACCCAAGGATTGGTGGCCCCACCTCCTTTAATGTCTCCCACCACAGCCCCCCCCTTCTCAATGCTTCCTGCAATAGTACCCCTATATTTTTTAATGACCCTTGCAACAGTGCCCCTACACTTCTAATAATCCCCGAAACAGTGCCCCCACCGTCCTCACAATGCTCCCAACAATAATGCCCACATTCTTCTTAATAATACCCGGAATAGAGCCCCATCCCTCTTAATGAACCCCACAACTGTGCCCTGACCCCTCTTACTGAACCCCACAACTGTGCCCTGACCCCTCTTACTGAACCCCACAACTGTGCCCTGACCCCTCTTACTGAACCCCACAACTGTGCCCTGACCCCTCTTACTGAACCCCCAACTGTGCCCTGACCCCTCTTACTGAACCCCACAACTGTGCCCTGACCCCTCTTACTGAACCCCACAACTGTGCCCTGACCCCTCTTACTGAACCCCACAACTGTGCCCTGACCCCTCTTACTGAACCCCACAACTGTGGCCTGACCCCTCTTACTGAACCCCACAACTGTGCCCTGACCCCTCTTACTGAACCCCACAACTGTGCCCTGACCCCTCTAACTGAACCCCACAACTGTGGCCTGACCCCTCTTACTGAACCCCACAACTGTGCCCTGACCCCTCTTACTGAACCCCACAACTGTGCCCTGACCCCTCTTACTGAACCCCACAACTGTGCCCTGACCCCTCTTACTGAACCCCACAACTGTGCCCTGACCCCTCTTACTGAACCCTTTAACTGTGCTCCGATCCCCACTTTGCGTCTATTTTTAGTGCCTTCTTACAACTGGAGTTCTGTTATCACAAGGAAAATCATATTTATTATATAATATCATATTAATACTTGTGGATTGAAACAAAATGTATCAAATAACTTACAGAAATGTAACATCCGCACATTCTAATCCCTCAATGTAGCAACTAGAGGATAAAGTTTATCGGGATTTTGTATATGTTTGTGCCTTTATGTTGGAGCATCTTCTATTGGAAGTGTTTTATGTGTTGCTTATATCATGACCCTCAGAGCTGCGCTCCTGTCTGGAGCCTTCACAGATCTCCATCCACTGCAGTACAAACTGTTACATCTCAAAGGTTCTAATGTTCTGAGCCAACTTTTCTAAATACAGGCAGTCCCGGGTTACATACAAGATAGGATCTGCAGATTAGTTGAATTTGTATGTAAGTCGGAACTGTATATTTTATAATTGTAGAATGCAGAATTTTTTTGGTCTCTGTGACAATTGGACTTTAAAAATGTCGGGTTGTCATAAGAACCAGGATTATCAATAAATCTTAATAACAGACACCTGTGATAACTGTTACAGCTGATTATTGTAGCCTAAGGGTAAAGTACAGTAATTACCAATTACCAGAGGTCCGTTTGTAACTAGGGGTCGTCTGTAAGTTGGGTGTTCTTAAGTAGGGGACCGCCTGTATGTGAAATTGATCTTAGCTCAGCTCCGAGCTACATGCAACAAACTCATCTCTACTACATCGCTATAAACGACTCAATCTCAACTTTTCTCCAATGTTGCATTAACGCTGTCACATGTGACCAGCACAATCTCAGTTCTGCTACATTCGTACATCAAAATGAAAAGGAAAAAACATATAAATCCCCAATATTAGGCAATACTGTACCTCAATGGGCGAGGAGAATGTCAATTTTACCGGAATTTAGCAACCCGGGATCATCTCCTGAGGAATGAAGGATCCGCGAATCTCCAGAATATTATAACCTGTTGTTATTTCATCTCTCCATGACCACAAAGACTCATCTCAGACCATGGGCATCACTTTATAATGTACGAGAAGCCTCAGGACTGCGGCTCACATCTCCCACAGGAAAGGATAAAAACATAAAATAGCCCAGAAATTTGTTCTCTTTTTTATGATTTTTAATGATTTCTTCTTCTATCCGGCGCGAGACCTGAAGCCAGAGCTAAAGACTTAACCATGAAGTGTATGGAGCGGTCTGGGGTCTGGTTGGCATCTCTGGGCATTGTATGTACCAGTAATGGAAGGGTTAATATGTCATTTTTTTTTGGACCATTCTGTTTTTATTGTGACTCGGCTCCTGCGTTCTGTGGAAAACTCTTTATATTATTCGAGTGAAAATCAATGTCCTTAATTTTAATAGGAACAACTATAACATAGGCGTCCAGGATGTGACTCCACCACTGCCCCCATCAGAGAGGAATCAGGACACGAGGAACAGATCAATATACATATTACTTATCCTGTACTGACCCTGATGCACATATTGCACTTTGCTCCAGAGCTGCACTCACTATTCTGCTGCTGGTGCAGTCACTGTGTACATACAGGACATTACTTATCCTGTACTGATCCTGAGTTACATCCTGTATTATACCCCAGAGCTGCACTCACTATTCTGCTGCTGGTGCAGTCACTGTGTACATACATGACATTACTCATCCTGTACTGATCCTGAGTTACATCCTGTATTATACTCCAGAGCTGCACTCACTATTCTGCTGCTGGTGCAGTCACTGTGTACATACATGACATTACTTATCCTGTACTGATCCTGAGTTACATCCTGTATTATACCCCAGAGCTGCACTCACTATTCTGCTGCTGGTGCAGTCACTGTGTACATACATGACATTACTTATCCTGTACTGATCCTGAGTTACATCCTGTATTATACCTCAGAGCTGCACTCACTATTCTGCTGCTGGTGCAGTCACTGTGTACATACATGACATTACTTATCCTGTACTGATCCTGAGTTACATCCTGTATTATACCCCAGAGCTGCACTCACTATTCTGCTGGTGCAGTCACTGTGTACATACATGACATTACTTATCCTGTACTGATCCTGAGTTACATCCTGTATTATACCCCAGAAATGCACTCACTATTCTGCTGGTGCAGTCACTGTGTATATACATGACATTACTTATCCTGTACTGATCCTGAGTTACATCCTGTATTATACCCCAGAGCTGCACTCACTATTCTGCTGCTGGTGCAGTCACTGTGTACATACATGACATTACTTATCCTGTACTGATCCTGAGTTACATCCTGTATTATACCCCAGAGCTGCACTCACTATTCTGCTGGTGCAGTCACTGTGTACATACATGACATTACTTATCCTGTACTGATCCTGAGTTACATCCTGTATTATACCCCAGAAATGCACTCACTATTCTGCTGGTGCAGTCACTGTGTATATACATGACATTACTTATCCTGTACTGATCCTGAGTTACATCCTGTATTATACCCCAGAGCTGCACTCACTATTCTGCTGCTGGTGCAGTCACTGTGTACATACATGACATTACTTATCCTGTACTGATCCTGAGTTACATCCTGTATTATACTCCACAGCTGCACTCACTATTCTGCTGCTGGTGCAGTCACTGTGTACATACATGACATTACTTATCCTGTACTGATCCTGAGTTACATCCTGTATTATACCCCAGAGCTGCACTCACTATTCTGCTGGTGCAGTCACTGTGTACATACATGACATTACTTATCCTGTACTGATCCTGAGTTACATCCTGTATTATACTCCAGAGCTGCACTCACTATTCTGCTGCTAGTGCAGTCACTGTGTACATACATGACATTACTTATCCTGTACTGATCCTGAGTTACATCCTGTATTATACTCCAGAGCTGCACTCACTATTCTGCTGCTGGTGCAGTCACTGTGTACATACATGACTTTACTTATCCTGTACTGATCCTGAGTTACATCCTGTATTATACTCCAGAGCTGCACTCACTATTCTGCTGCTGGTGCAGTCACTGTGTACATACATGACATTACTTATCCTGTACTGATCCTGAGTTACATCATGTATTATACTCCAGAGCTGCACTCACTATTCTGCTGCTGGTGCAGTCACTGTGTACATACATGACATTACTTATCCTGTACTGATCCTGAGTTACATCCTGTATTATACCCCAGAGCTGCACTCACTATTCTGCTGCTGGTGCAGTCACTGTGTACATACATGACATTACTTATCCTGTACTGACCCTGAGTTACATCCTGTATTATACTCCAGAGCTGCACTCACTATTCTGCTGCTGGTGCAGTCACTGTGTACATACATGACATTACTTATCCTGTACTGACCCTGAGTTACATCCTGTATTATACCCCAGAGCTGCACTCACTATTCTGCTGCTGGTGCAGTCACTGTGTACATACATGACATTACTTATCCTGTACTGATCCTGAGTTATATCCTGTATTATACTCCAGAGCTGCACTCACTATTCTGCTGGTTAAGTCACCAGATATGACCTTGACTTGTTCAAGTTGCAGAATTTTTATTAACAAGCATCTACAGTAATCTGTCCCTGGGATCTATGATGGGATATGTTTGCACTGCGGATCAGGACAAGGCTCGCTGACCCCCGCTATGACTTTGTGTTTGTTCTCATCTGGTCATAAAGGGACTTTGCCCTCCATATACATCTTATAGTCCGGTGAATAATAGGTTTTCCATTGCCCGAGAATAACAAATTATCTGCAGACCATTAAACATCTGCTCAGCCGCGCGCCCATAGGATGAAAATAGGTGTAAATCCATAGAATAGGAAAGTCAACATCGTAATCCTCTGTGTAACACATGGGACTGGGGTAAGAGAGGGATGTGGGGGAGGGGAGGGGGTTACACACATAATACGGATTTATACAATATGGGGGTAATATATGCACATACAGCGCAAACACAAAGCCTCAACCACAAAGTTAAGAATGGGGGACTAACCATACAGTAAGGGGTGCGAACCTAAACACTTGAGTTGAGTCTCCAGGTTTCTTTTTGTCTTATTTTGTGTGTATAAAAAGCACCAAAATGTTATAGAGCAGGAGGAGCGGAGCAGATTGTACACAGTGTCCTATCTGCAGGCAGCATATTATAGAGCAGGAGGAGCTGAGCAGATTGTACATAGTGTAATATGTGCAGGCAGCATGTTATAGAGCAGGAGGAGCTGAGCAGATTGTACATAGTGTAATATGTGCAGGCAGCATGTTATAGAGCAGGAGGAGCTGAGCAGATTGTACATAGTGTAATATGTGCAGGCAGCATGTTATAGAGCAGGAGGAGCTGAGCAGATTGTACATAGTGTCCTATCTGCAGGCAGCATGTTATAGAGCAGGAGGAGCTGAGCAGATTGTACATAGTGTCCTATCTGCAGGCAGCATGTTATAGAGCAGGAGGAGCTGAGCACATTGTACATAGTGTCCTATCTGTAGGCAGAATATTATAGAGCAGGAGGAGCTGAGCAAATTGTACATATTCTCCTATCTGCAGCCATTATGTTATAGAGCAGGAGGAGCTGAGCAGATTGTACATAGTGTCCTATCTGCAGGCAGCATGTTATAGAGCAGGAGGAGCTGAGCAGATTGTACATAGAATCCTATCTGCAGGCAGCATGTTATAGAGCAGGAGGAGCTGAGTAGATTGTACATAGTGTCCTATCTGCAGGCAGCATGTTATAGAGCAGGAGGAGCAGAGCAGATTGTACATAGAATCCTATCTGCAGGCAGCATGTTATAGAGCAGGAGGAGCTGAGCAGATTGTACATAGTGTCCTATCTGCAGGAAGCATGTTATAGAGCAGGAGGAGCTGAGCAGATTGTACATAGTGTAATATCTGCAGGCAGCATGTTATAGAGCAGGAGGAGCTGAGCAGGGGAAGCACGTTACTGCCAATCAAGGCTGAGTTGGAGTAATTCTCAACACTGGACCTTTTGGCTATGCTCCTGCAACTTCCCATAATTAATAATGTAGACTATCTTTTATACAACTATTATACTTTTTCAGTGACTTGCTGGACATATTGGGGCACATTTACTTACCTGGTCCTGTCGCGATTCCGCGGTGCGTTGTCCGACGAGCATTCGGGTCTTCCGGGATTCACTAAGATTGTGCGTCCGAGTTTCTGCATGTGTCGCTGCTGCGACGAGGTGCGCCGGAGTTCACCTGCTTCTTCCCGGTGCTTGTAAGTGCTTGATCTTACGACACAATTAGATTTTTAAATTCCACTGTATTTCCGAATCCGTCGGGTTGTCCGACGGCCACGCCCTCCGATCGCCTGAGCCGATGCGCCACAATCCGATTGCGTGCGCCAATATCCTGGGCAATTCGTCGCAAATCAGAAATATCCGGGAAACCCCGACAAAAGTGCGGTGTTTGGACCCTTAGTAAAAGAACCTAATTATGTGTTTATGTGACCAAGTACTTGGAATCCCTTCAAACCTGAAAAAGTGCAAAAAAGTTTCTGCAGACGTCAAAGGTCACAGGTGTCACAGGTCAAAGGTGTCACAGGTCACAGGTGTCACGGGGTCAGACCCCCAGCTCCATGCACTTGTCTTATCCATGTATTTCTTACAATTTTCTGTATCCTCCATGTTTGCTGACTCATCGTTCCTGCTGCAGGTTTAATGTGATTAAATATCAATATTTGTGTGTAATATTCCATTGATCCCAGGAAATCTCCTCATTAATACGGCAGATATCTCCAGGACATTAATACAACAGCATCGGATTACGGAGATTTCCAGAACATGAAGCGGATATCAGGATTGTTCCATCCATTGTTTTACAGCCTGGTACCAGAAGTCCAGCACAAGACATGTCAATTCAGTCTTGTATTGAGGGTCCTTGGCCCCACCAGATAAAATTATTTTGGGGACCCAACTACCGTAAACCCCTAAGAAATAGACCCTAGTAGTCTCCATATTGCCTCATCTTCTGCTGGAGCTCTAGGGTTCAACATTGGGTATGAGCCTGCAACCACAACCTCGGAATCTCTAGTGGGACTCTCTCAATTTCATAGCTATTGGGGGTCTCTCTCCTTTGTTTGTGTTGATGGACGGTGGACCCCCATTAATATTTGAACTTGTGGACCCGAAACTCCTCAGCCCGACTTTGTGTTTAAGGGATATTTCGAGGCTTTGACATGAGACTAATATTTGTTTTTGCAAACAAATTTGGAGGGACATAGAAATTTCAGCAACAAAGTAATGGATACATTTTACACACAGAGATTTTTTTTTCACCGAGATTCTGCTGAAATTTGCTTGAAAATTGTACAAATTTTTGACAGCAAAAATCTAGGAAAAAAATTGTGCACCAATTGGCAATCAATTGTTGATGTGTTTGTTACCTGGATTTTTATATGAACCTTGGACCCGTTTGTTGGACTGGATCCTACTCGATTTGGGAATTTTATTATGACCGTGACCATAATGTAGATCGTCCACTCAGGGAATCTGCATCAAAAATGGCACTTTACAAACGGCACAAATTGTGGCGCCGATTTTCAGTGCAGATTTCTCAAGCATTTTTATGCTTGATGTTGGTAATTCAAGTAACGAAATTGCAGGTTTAGCTCACTGGAGAGAATTGACATCCTGTGAATGATAACAATCTGCAGCGCATGGCAGTTCATGCATGGACTAATGTCTGTCGGGATTTTATGCTTCTTTATTATGGAACAGATTTTCCATGGAGAAAATCGGGTCATAATCCACAGGTTTATCATAGCTCCCCATGTAGGCAACCATTCAATGTCATACTCAAAGTCTCTTTACAGAACTAGCCTAAGGCTACCGGCACATGACGTGTGCCCAGTGTCGGACTGGCCCACCGGAGTACCAGAGGATCCTCCGGTGGGCCCTGGCTCAACCAAGTCCTGAACCCCAGAGGTCCATCAAAATACATCATAATTTGGAGGCTGTTAGAGTATATTTCCTGGGGGATAATGAAGAGTGGGCCCCCAAATTGATTTTCTCTGGTGGGGCTAAGGAAACCCAGTCCGACTCTGCGTGTGCACGTACATGCAATGCAAACAATGGCTCATACGTGAGGATGCAAACCCGGGCAAGAACAGGACCCGCTTTATCCTTTGTGTCTCGGACAGTCAGCTCAGACATGGAGCCGTAGAATTCACATAGAAGAGAATGAGGACATGTGCTGGACTCTAAAAACGGCCAGCATGCGTCCGATAAACCATACTGTGTGCACGTAGCATTAGAATGCTTCCATTCACTGACAGCAAGAAGAAATCATCAAACTGTAAGGAATTGTAGAAATGCAATTGAAAAGGTAATGTAATTGAAATGAAAAATGTAATTGAAAAAAAGTAGATCCCCCCCCAATACATCGAGCAAGGCTTGGAAACTGTTACACTCAGTCTCAGTCTCCCCCCCAAAAAATGTAGAAAATAATAGAAAATGCAAACAATCTAAAATATTTCGGAGTAAACAGAGACAATAGTAAAGCATGATTTCACCTCTTTTTGTTTTCCAATTTGAATAAATTCTTCTTTCTGTACAAGTTTCCCCAATAATGTACAACTTTACAAAGGTAGTTACTGTGAAAATGTATACACTTGTTTTTTTTTGTTTACATTTATTTCGTGATTATTTTTTTCTCCATATTCGATTTATAGCCATTCATAGATTCATAACGACAAACAAAAAATATAACTCAACCAATGGGAAAGGATGTGAATAAAAAGAACAGTCTGAACTAAAAAGCCAAAAAATCCAGAGTGGTGGCCTGAAAAAACTCAAAAAAATCTGCGTTTTTTCATGGAATTGGTGAAAAGCTTACATAGTAAAGGTACCTACCACGTCTGACATCTCAGATACATCCATGGAACTTTCCATACCTTAAATATCTCCCTTTGGCCCAACACAAATTTTTGTATAAAATGTATAATTTTAGGGATACATAGAAGTGATGGAAGTCTCATCCGTGGAGAATGGTCTCACATATTTTTCTATCTGGGTTTTTTCATGAGATGTCTACTCCTTTATGTTGTACTGTTGCTGATATTGTTTTAATGGTCCTTTCTTTTGGTTGTCCTGGATGTTCCTTCATGAAGACCGAAGAGAGTTTCCTCTTGGATAAGCTGTACTTCTCCTGAAATGACTTCCAGGCTTGGTAAAAGCCCTTGTCCACAGAAGTTGACAAGAAGTAGAAGATAAGAGGATCCAGAAAGGCATTGCATGTGCTCGGTAAGAGAGCCACCCTCCGCCACGACACACTCTGCTGTTCTACAAACCCCACAACGTGAGAGATATTGTACGGAGCAAAACAGACAATGAACACGGTCAAGGTGGTCGTTGCCACCCGTGTGGCTTTCTTCTTATGCTTGACATGCATGCAACATCTCATGAGGATTTGGATACAACGTGCGTAGCAAAAGATTGTGATGGCCAAAGGCAAGAAGAATAAGACAACGGCAAGCTCCAGTCTTGCCGGCACAATCAAAGCCAACTGTTTGGTTGTAAAATTTTCATAGCAGACCACCTTGTCTTCATCGATTTCGGTAAGAAACATTTCAACATAGCCATTTTGAGAGGTCTCCAAGACAAACACGAAAGACACATGGGCAAACACAAGTGTCCAAAGGCAAATACAGATAAGGAATGAGTACCTGGGCTTCTTGTAAATTTTGTACTTGATAGGAAATGCAACGCTCAAGTATCGTCCAACACTCACAGCGGTGAGGAAGCAAACGCTTGCGTAGATGGTACTGAAATGTACAAAGTTAAACAGTGGACAGAGGATTTCGGGAAGAGTCCAGCTATGAAGAAAAGTCTCCATAATTTTTACTGGAAGGAACATGATGAACACAAGGTCAGAGACACATAAGTTGATCATGTAGATCAGATTTGGAGTCAATCTACTTCGAGCTTTCTTGAAGAAAATATAGAACACCAGTAGGTTGGATGGCAAACCCAGGAACATGGTCATCACATAAATCACCAGAGATAGGGTATCCAGATACATCTTAGAGGTATCCATCGGTGGTCAGGTACGTGTATGAAGACATCTTTGCTACTCTTGATAAATGAAGACCATGCACACACAAATTGGACGCGTGTTAAGGTGTTTCCACCATTTTAAAGAGAAGTGGTTGGTCAAAACCTGAAGATGACTTTATCCAGATCAAATCTTCATTGCCAGCAGATAACTTATCCTATGTAGCCAAAAAGTAGATGCATTAACACAAAAAGATGAGTAGACGATCTACATTCTGAATAGTGGCTCCCCCACTCGGAGAAGACAACGCTGACTCCCTTCCTAGATGGAACCTGAAGATGACTAACTTGTTCTCCAACAGATCTGGAGAATATCACAGTCAGCTTTGGAGAAGATATTGAACACCTGGATCCCAGCCAATCAATCTCTTATTTTTGTCCTTTAAATGGATGGGAAATGGTCCAGAAAGATTGCTGATCTCCACTAACATTTTGTACAGCGAGCTCCGGTAACGAGCCTGCCTCAACTGAGAGGCCATAAAGCCATAAACTCATCACTGATTCTATAACATGACTTTCAATCCCACATTGAACTACTGCCAATGAGATGATAAGCCTTCAAGAGTTTTATGCTGCCTGAAAGAGAGAAAAAAATCATTGAGGACGGAGAGAGCGTTAGCTGGTACTGAATCACAGGTGGATGGCTATGATTGGTGACACTTAGAGATCGTTGCTAGGAGAACATTGCTTATAGTCATTACATAAAAGACTCCAGATATCCAACACTAGAAACCAAACTGAGTAAACAAATAAGACCTTAAGAGAAAACATTATCGAGAGTCATATACGATCGCGGTGTCCTGATATGGCTTGTGGAACATTGGTTAGTATAGGAATTTTGGATTGCATTAAAGGGGTTTTCCCAGGAAACAAGTTGGGACGAACGTTCACAAGTTCACGAGAACAGGGGGTTCGATGTACCCCAGACTGACCCCTTGTCTTTCTGTGAGATGACTGGAGAACCCGGTTGCTCATGGTCGAAATGCCCCGTTTATCTATATGGAGCTGACGGAGATTGCCGAGCAACCCCTTTCTCGTGATCTGTGGGGGTCCCATCACTGAGACTCCCACCGACCAGCAAGTTAGGCCCTGACCTATTGGATAAAATATAGGCCTCCTTGAACCTTCCCAATCGCACCGATACCCCTTCTCCCGATTACACAGAAGAAATGGACACTTACATCTGCGTAAGGCCACAGCAGCCTGTTTATTTAACAAAACATATAAACATATAAAACAGTATAAATTAACTTTATTAACAATTACAAATAAAGTGCAATTAACAGACCGAATTGACAAGGCCTAAGAGGGGTGATTAGTAATGCTAATACTAACCGTTACATGCTTACCCCTGCCGCACCGCACCGGCTCGGGAGCTGACAAATATGTCACAGATAACCATCCCACCTGTACCCACCTGCGGGTGGGCCAGCAACAAGAACCATCATCCTTCATTTCCCCTTTTGGTTATGTGCACAGTACCACACCTTGTGCGAATTTTCCCCCTAAAATCTCTCTCAAAGGCCTTATCCCGCGGCTGTGTGACTGATTTTAAATTCTTTTTTTAAACAAAGGAAAGCGGGCATCTCCTCTTCGGATCCAAGAGGAAATCTCCCTGGTGAGCCCTGCCTTTTACTTACTATTGCCCACCCACACTGACCTCAATTCCCCTTAAAGCCCACTACCCACTAGCCCCACCTACCTTAAGGTCAAGGCGGGCGTCCGGTTATCGGCTTCGCCTGACCTCCTCCCCTTTTCTATCCTGTGTTTCGTAGGAAAATCCCTTTAAAGATATGGGGGCACATTTACTTCCCGGTCCTGTCGCGATTCCCGACGGTCCGGCGAAGATGAAGTCTGGCGTGATTCACCAACATCGATCACCCGAGATCCTGCATGTGTCGCTTCCCCCGCTCAAGTCCGCCGGAGTTCACCTTCATCTTTCCAGTGTATGTGAGTGCATTTCTTGCGACACAATTTACGATGTTAAATCCCGCACGTTGTCCGAATCCGTCGGATCATCCGACATCCCGCCCCCCAATTTTTGTCACCTGAAAGTCTCCGCCGATGCGCCACAATCTGGTCGCGTGCACCAAAAACCCCTGTTAAATGCGGTACTAATCGGAAACCGGTGGGAAACCCGACAAAAATGCGGTCCGCGGCCCCTTAGTAAATGTGCCCCAATGATGTCTTTTTTGTCCAGAACTTACCTGGAGTTCCATGAATATAATGGGGCAGATTTATCAAGCAGTCTGAAAGTCAGAATATTTCCAGTTGCCCATGGCAACCAATCACAGCTCCCCTTTAAAATATTCATGAGCACTCTAATGAAAGCTGAGCTGTGATTGGTTGCCATTGGCAACTGGAAATATTCTGACTTTCAGACTGCTTGATAAATCTGCCCCAATGTCTCTCTGTGTTCTTGCTCCTCTGCTGTTTCCACCATTGAGCACATGCAACACATTGGGGCTCATTTACTAAGGGTCCGCGGAGCGCATTTTCGTCAGGCTTCCCGACGATTTCCATTTTGTGCCGCATTTAACAGGGGATTTTGGCACGCGTTCAGATTTTGGTGCATCAGCGCCGGCTTGCTCGCTACGCAAATCGGGGGGTGGGCTGTCAACCCAACGGATTCGGACTACGCATGGGATTTAACATTTCGTATTGTGTCGCAAGACACGCACTTACAAGCACCGGGAAGAAGAAGGTGAACTCTGGTGGAACTCAGCAGGGAAGCGACGGATGCAGGAACTCAGGCGCACGAACTACGTGAATCGCAACGGACTTCATCTTTGTCGGACCGCCCGAATCAGGGATAGTGACAGGACCAGGTAAGCAAATTTGCCCCATTGGGGCTCATTTACTTAGCCGGTCCTGTCGCGATCCCATGGCGCGTTCTCCGACGTGGACTCGGGTTCTGCCAGGATTCACTAAGGTCCGTGCGCCCGATATCCAGTAGGTGTCGCTGAGGTTCGCCGGAGTTCACCTGCTTCTTCCCAGTGCATGTAAGTGCTTGATCTTGCGACACATTTAGTTTTTTAAATTTTGCGGTTTTTCCGAAACCCCGATTTCTGTCGTGTGAAAGCAGGTGC
This sequence comes from Engystomops pustulosus, assembly GCF_040894005.1. Taxonomy (NCBI): domain Eukaryota; kingdom Metazoa; phylum Chordata; class Amphibia; order Anura; family Leptodactylidae; genus Engystomops; species Engystomops pustulosus. The sequence goes on from NC_092416.1 coordinate 12,842,608, forward strand.
CGAAATCCGATCGTATGCGCCAAAATCCTGGCGGAATTCGGCGCAAATTCGGGAAACCCGACAAAAGTGCGGTGTGGAGCCCTTAGTATATGAGCCCCATTATATGGAATTAAGAGACAACTTGCTCTAGATAAAATTTTCTCCAGCCAAACTAATATGACCTCTGCTTAAAGGAAATCTTCCATCAGAATCCATCCTGATAAACCAGGGACACTTACTCATAAATCCAGGCAACGTGGCTGTGGTAATTGTCTTATATTTATTATCCATGGCCTCCTTCCCTCTAAAATTAATTTTTACAATTATGCCAATGAGCCATGTGGGCTTCTGAGGGTTTTACCAGAGCCCCTCCTAGCAATAGCTTCACAGGCTGTTTCTGCTTAGAGCTTCCTCCTCCCTCTGCCTGATAAAATCTCACATAGTGGGAGGAGGAAATTCTTCGGCACAGTTTAACAGCCTGTGAAGCTACAGCATAGAGGCTATAATAGTAAAAGTTGGTATTAGAAGGAAGGAGCACATGGGTAACAAATATAAGAAGATTACCACAGTCGCGCTGCCTGGATCTATGATGATTAATGTCCCCGGGTTATTATGCTTGATTTGGAAGGAAAGTGCATGAGCATTAAGGGCACCCAGTGCGCTAGTGTCCTACAAAAACTTCCTAATTTTAGTTTATATGTGATTTTTCAAGGTTGTTTCTCAACTTAATTTCTGTTTCTGCTCTTTTTTGTTGACAAAGCTGATTATTCCTTGACCAAGAATTTTGTTACTACTTGTCCTGACTGCACAATGACTCCCTGTCCTGCTCCCTAGTGGTTTGCACTATGGGTGGGTGGACGTATTCGTGTGCGCCACCTGTGTCTTTGCTGGTGGCCTTTAAACAGTTAACAAATGGAGGTGTTACTGATTGAGGAATGTGGGTCTTTGAGTTGGAATGAGACGAATTTCCCGCTGAAGCCACTGGTACTTAAACACTGAAGTCTTGGCTTTAGCTCGGGGACTCGAACCCGCAATGTTTGGTACTGACAATGCAATATTCTCGCTCATTACTTCTCTTCACCCGCTTGGGTCAGCTGTGACCTAGAGGCAGCAACATGATGACCCTTTAATAGTGAAGATTATAGGTCACATTTACTAAAAACAGTGCAAGATGCACTATGTGTGGTGTGCAGAGGGCGCCAGATTCATGAATTCTGGCACCAGTTCTTTATTATTCTGGTACTCCCTGCAATGCCCCACTACAACAACTTATTTTTTTGATGGACCTTAGGGGTAACATGGGCAGTGCAAAACACTTGTATTGGATTTTGCATGTTAAATGTGGCGCACGGTCTGACTATGCACCCGAACGCCCATTTCAGTGACATCCAATCCCACCCTGGATGCCTCAGCTGATAGCCCCCCAACTGCCTATCCTTCTAAAAGGTGGGATTCCAAGAGATCAGAATCCTCATATATGACACAATCATGGGATAGCCTGTGGATATATCACAAATAATGGGAGAAAACCCTCTGCACATATCATCTTCTTAACACTTAGATACACTATTTCTAAATACAAGGTCCAGAGTGTGTTCTACAGCTTCTTTTTCTTGGAGGAAGATGTTAACACCACAGTTGACCGTTATAAAGTAATCTGTCACAAAGTCCAGACCGTAGTTCTGTTAATAGTTCATAATGGAAACATTCAGCAAGATTGTTCTTAGGGACAATCCACAGTTTTGATGAGTTTCCTTTAAATCCTAAGCAACAGACAGTATCTCCTGGATTTGTGCCAACATCTTCCCCTCTCCGTAGAGAACAATTCGGGAGGTGCTGATCGGGTCATTATGTTCCACTCTGCTAGTGTGAACAGTAGTTTATTCTTGCTGAAAACGTTGATTGCTTGGCACCACAGCCCCCACTCTCCTGCAGCTCTGCTCTGGTTTATCAATAGTTAACCTCCTGTTACTGACAGACTCTCCATTAACTCAAGTCACTCCCCTGCTGTTCTTTTTGGTCTACTTGTCAGAGCTCTGATCCAATCATTTGTGGGGCTGGGACTCTGCAATCACATAAATCATCTGCTCGTATTTATCGTAGTTCTCTGCCTGCTATGGACTCCTGGTATCCGGGTATTGTGTTATTCCTGATCTCTGTATTCCAATGTTTGACCTTTTGCCTGTATTTGGACTATTCCAATTTTGTACTGCATTTTCCCTACTTTTTGTGACCCAACTCTGGAGAATATCCTTCTATGTTTGTGTTGGGAGGGGCTGTCTTCTAGTTGTCCCTTACACCTAGGGTGAAGTGAGGTAATTATTCAGGAACAACTGGGAAGGGGGTTAGTCTCAGTACCCATTGGGGCAGATTTACTTACCCGGCCCATTCGCGATCCAGCGGCGCGTTCTCTGCGGTGGATTTGGGACTTCCGGCGATTCACTAAGGTAGTTCCTCCGACGTCCACCAGGTGGCGCTGCTGCGTTGAAGAGCATCGGAACGCACTGAAGTTCACCAAGCCTGGGTGAAGGTAAACGTGTGTCCCGCAACACTTTTTTTTTTTTAATGCGGCGGTTTCTCCGAATCCGTCGGGTTATCGTTCGGTCACGCCCCGATTTCCGTCGCGTGCTTGCCAGCGCCGATGCGCCACAATCCAATCGCGTGTGCCAAAATCCCGGGGCAATACAGGGAAAATCAGGAAAACGTCGGGAAAACGTCGAGAAAACGTCGGCAAAACGCAAATCGGACCCTTAGTAAATGACCCCCAATGTCTTTAGTCTGCTCCCAGACCATGTGTTACAGGATTCTTCCACAAACTGCTATTGTGTAGTTGCAGAGAATGAATCATTGACACTAAACATAAGTAAGGTTGCAGAAGGATTTGAGCTCTATAGTTTGTATAATTTTGAATAGACCTCTGGATTTTATTGGGGATTTAAGACGCACAGAAAACTCACTAACAATCCTACAAATCCAATCTTTGATCTAACTTTAGACCCCATTCCGGTTACAAAACCGATAACAGGATTTGGGGGAAATTCTATCCGCTTTTCCTCTAGCCTGAATAGCAGCACCCAAACCAACCGGCCTATGTTGATGAAGAGCAATTACATTTCTCAAGTTAAGAAGTCATAAGGACCATCTCCAGTTCTTCAACCATCTGTCTAAAGCTGGGTTTTGGGTCAGGTCCATAAATGCAAACTGGTGGCCAACATCTGATTCTTCTGAAGTTCAATTTTTTTCGGCAACTCCCTCCATTATCTTGTAATTCATTTATTTTGGATCTCTACTGTCAGATGGGTGGACAAAGACTCCCAGCTCCAGACAGGACTACCCATTTCTTAATTACTCAGAAACTATGCTAATTAGCCTCTCTACTGTCAGATGGGTGGTCATAGGCTATGGCTCCACCCACATGACAGAAGTGTTCCCTAAAATAATAATATTGATGGACTGAAGAACATTAGGAACTAAAGGAAAAATTCCCACCACACCAGAATCATTGGAGCAGTTCCTATCTTAGCGTGCAACAAGTTGGTGGTAAAAGTCCTTCTCTATGGTCTCCGAGGGTCTGATCTTATCTACGAATCAATGAATTGGTTTCTATTTGGAATTAGTACAAGTGTTTCATCTTCTAACATGGATTCATTATATGTATATCCCTCGAAAGGTTGTTTAATGGTAGAGATGCCCTTTAAGATATCTTCAAGTCATGGGTAGTCCTCCTATAGAAGTAGGTCACATCGGTAAGTCTGTGCATGAGCACATCTGCTGCAGGAGATATATTATTCCCCAGCATTAGCGGCAGTAATTATCATTATCTACCTTGATGGATCCTGGGTAAACACGTGTCACACACAAGCACGTGCGCCGCGGCCCGTCCTCCTACTGACACTTATCTCCCGGCTCCGGGTCACAATCAGTTATTGTTGGAGACGGTAAATGAGAAAACTGGTCGTAGTCATAAAGCAATAACCGGCAGGAAGCTTTTTGCATTTGATCAAAAATATTTCCTTGACATCTTCCTGACCTTTGGCAGCCGCGGCCAGTTCTGTGTTGTCTTGGGGTTGTCCATATGGTCCATTGTTAAAGGTGGGACAAGATGTTTTGTGGGTCCCTTTACCACAAGTTTCCTAATCCCAGTGTTGGGACCACTGTCCTGGGTCTTCTAGACCACAAGTGTTGACATCTCAGTCATTTTTAATATGTCGGATTATCTGATCACCGGCCTCGGTGGTTGAATGCTGTTCCTTCACATCGGGTCCGATGGGAATTCTAAGTTTTGGGTAAAGCAGAAGGATTGGAACCAAGAAGCTTCCAGAAAGTTTTGAGAAGTGTTTTTGCTTTTCTTCTTTGAACCCCCCCCCCCACTGGGTTTATCATATGGAAAACCCCTTTAAGGGATTGTCTAGAGAGAAGAGTGAATGAGAATTCCTTCAGGGAAAAGCCTTCCACCTACAGGACCAACGTTTCGTGGTCCTCACCCGTCTTTGAATATCTTTCCTTGATGATAAAATACAAATTTTTTTCCTCCTAACATAAGCATCAGGTGTATCTAAGCCTTCATGTGGGATACTTCCCAGTTCCAAGCAGCATTTCACATTATACATCTTATTTTATTATAAGAGAGAACATTTTAGGTCTATATTTTAGTTGGTTTGGAGACCAACTCCCCTCAACAATCCCGTGATATCCCTCAAATGAATCGCAACACTCATGACTATTCAGAGACTATAGACAGATCTGGTCATAAAATATGATTTATTGTATAGAAATATACAAAGCATCAAGATAACAAGCTGTAAGGTGCACAAATATAAAACTCTACAACAAAGTATAAGAGGATGGGAAATATAATACAAATGTATCTTCTAACAATCCAGCCATGACCTCAAACCAACAGGTAGACATGGGGTCGTGGTGACCTTCTATGACAAGTCTTTACAAGTCTGATCTGAATTATGAGACAATTTCAGACTCAAATTTCACATAAGCATCAACTGAGACCCCACCATTGTGGAAAAAGGAGTCCTGGTCCCCATTCTTAGCACAAACATTCGAGGCGAGATGAAGCTAATTTTTCACATTTTCCAGAATGCTCCTACCCTGATATCCAGCGTCAGACTTTCCAAAATAAAATATTTTTGGCGGCTGTTGCCCCATATCTTTCCTGACCAAACCAAGTCCCCTATCCCCAAGCATGTCCACTTGAACCTTCAACCTATCTGAAGGTCTTCTTCCCTCACCTCTCATATAGGGGGGGATTCATCATGTTGCCTCATGGTGCACCAGAGCTTGATGTCAACCCCGACTTGCAGGTTGTCTTGGATATACGAAGAGGTTGGGTGATTCTACGTCAGGCAGGTCATAGGCTATAGCTTGTGCATCGCCCCAGGCCGGTCCACACTGTGGACTAATACAACCCAACCAAGCTTCCATACCCACATGCCATGGAGGTGGCATAAGGGCGAAACAGACACAATTCAGAGGCTTGATGAATCCCCCCATAATCTTCTTTTCAATCAGCAGTAACTTGTAGCTCCTCAGACCCAGAGATCCCAGACCCATCTATTGTCTAGATTTTTGTCTCCTTGGTGTTCCTCCTCTATCTATAGCCATTGAGGTTACACCCTGCGTTTGACCGTTATTCTCACAATAACCCGAGACAGGGCGATCTCATGCACAATGGGGCAGATTTACTTACCCGGTCCTATCGCGATCCAGCGGTGCGTTCTCATTCAAGGATTCGGGTCTTCCGGCGATTCACTAAGGTAGTGCGCCCGATGTCCACCAGGTGTCGCTGCTGTGCTGAAGTCCGTCGGAGTTTGCCGGAGTTCACTATCCTATCCTGGGTGCAGGTAAGCGCGTTTTTCCGAATCCGTCGGGTTTTCCGACGGCCCCCGATTTCTGTCGCATGCATGCCGGCGCCGATGTGCCACAATCCGATCGCGTGCGACAAAAGCCAGGGGGGAATTCGGCGCAAACCGGTAATTTTCGGGAAACCCGACGAAAAAGAGCGATTCGGGCCCTTAGTAAATGACCCCCAATATGTACCGATACAAATAAAATTTATCTACCGTGTACAGTATGACCAGGGGAATCCCAGAAACAAAGAGATTCAAGGTCCTCACCTTGAACGGTCTAAACTCAGATGAGAAAAACACGAAATCCTATTTATAGGAGTAATGAAGATGACGGGTTACGAGGAGGGGAATTTGGCCTCAAGGTGATATTCTAACCTAATCACATAGTGACATATACGAAAAAAGATTGACTACCAGAGGTTATAGATACCAAAATACAAGCGGGAGCCCTGATAGAAGTCACTGGTTGTTAAAGGGGTATTCTGGGAATATGAACGTCTGATACAAAAAACCCATAATGCTTTAAGTAAATGAATATAACAAAAGTCACTACCATTGGTCACCAAATGGAGCCTAAATAGTTTGATTTTAAGATTCACTAAATTTTATAGTCTCTTTAAACTAGTAAAAGTTATCACCAAGATGGACGACATTGGAAACTACAAATCCCATGATCCTTTAGTTCTCCATAACTCCTCCTCTTCCCTCTTGTGCTCTGCTCCCAGTGATGATGTAACAGACTCTTCTGTCACCATGGTAATGATGTGTGTAACTGCCATCACTGCACATCTACCTCCACAACACCGGCCATACTGGATGCACTGCAACCCATCGACTACAGCCAAACGGAGCGGTGATCACATGATGACATGTGACCTGTGTCCTGTGTATCCTCCACAGCAAAGCATTTTAATTCTTCATTACAGCATGTGTTATATAACAAACAAATTACATATTAGCTTATTAGACCCATTTGTATATGCTGATTACTGGAATACCCCTTTAAGTTTTATTGTTTTTGATAAAATTACATTTTAAAAACAAAAATCCCTGAGGGTCATTCAAAAACACCTTTAAAATTCAATTTAAGAACATTAAATTCCCTTATGACTTGCAGTACCACATATAGCCATTAACACTTCCCATAGACATCAGTACAACAGCGCCCCCATCTCTCATCTAGTGCAAGTCTGATTTTCTGTTTTCATCTATTTTAATTGATAAAATAATTGACAATTTCAGCAGAGCCCATCTGCCAGCGAGTAACAGCCCCTTAAATATGGGATTTAGGACTGAAATAAAGAAAACTGAGCCTTTTCTTGCTAATCTCATCAATGTTTCAACATCGCATATTCCACCTCCGGCTGCGGCTCTCGTACTGAACCCTTACTTAGGTTGGTGATGACGGAGTAATGGATCTCATCTAGGGATTCGTCTTGGGTTACATCTGAAGATTGAATGTTTTCATACTAGAAATGTAATAATATATATTCTATAAAACATCATTGTCTCAACATACTGGATACAATGTACATGGGATGTTTTATAACGAAAATCCAAAATTGTATATCGTGTAATCACAAATCTGCACAGATTTTACATAACAGGATAGGACACTATGTACAATCTGCTCAGCTCCTCCTGCTCTATAACATGCTGCCTGCAGATGGGACACTATGTACAATCTGCTCAGCTCCTCCTGCTCTATAACATGCTGCCTGCAGATAGGACACTATGTACAATCTGCTCAGCTCCTCCTGCTCTATAACATGCTGCCTGCAGATAGGACACTATGTACAATCTGCTCAGCTCCTCCTGCTCTATAACATGCTGCCTGCAGATAGGACACTATGTACAATCTGCTCAGCTCCTCCTGCTCTATAACATGCTGCCTGCAGATAGGATACTATGTACAATCTGCTCTGCTCCTCCTGCTCTATAACATGCTGCCTGCAGATAGGATTCTATGTACAATCTGCTCTTCTCCTTCTGCTCTATAACATGCTGCCTGCAGATAGGACACTATGTACAATCTGCTCAGCCCCTCCTGCTCTATAACATGCTGCTTGCAGATAGGACACTATGAACAATCTGCTCAGCTCCACCTGCTCTATAACATGCTGCCTGCAGATAGGACGTAGGACGTAGATAGGAGATATACATGAATGTAGGAATGACTACATGCTTGGTCTCCCATGAGGGGACATCTCACCTCTGCCGCGCTCCTGGGCTTCCTCACCACACTGTAAATGTCACTTGGATCCGATGAATTGGTCTTGATCCTAAGCAAAAATCTGACAATTACTGACATGTGTGCGATATTTACTGGTGATCAGAAAGATCCCATCAGCTACAGTCATATAGATCCAGGGTAATGCGGTGTCTGACCTGGACTGGTCCTGTCCTCCATTACTGGAAGCCGGGAACTGAAGACTGGCGTAATTTATGTGCTGGTTCAGGCTGTCCTCCGAGGAGCTCTGCTGGGGGTCCGATGCCTCATTGTGTGCCTGGGGGGTACAAGAGAGATGGTATGATAGATAGATAAGATATATAGATATAGATAGTAGATATTACCGATTGATAGATCTTTACCTTTTTTAAAACAAAAAAAGATGCGTCGCTTTGGTCATTATTGGTCTTTCGACAATTCTTTAACCTAAAACTAATAAATGATATAATATTTTATTTATACAGAATGAACTCGCCCGCTGTTACATTTGTATTTCTAATGAACTGAGTAAATCTATGATCCAGAACTCAAACAGTTACTCACCAGACCCTGAAATGGAGAATTATCACCACAGCTATGATAAGGACGATGAGGGGCCCGATCCCCGCCGCGGTGTACATGACTTTGGTGAGGGCGCTATCTGCAATAGAGGAGGACATGGTCCAATGTCTTCTAGAAATTCCATGAAAATGCATTGAGTAAGATCCCGGCTCGTTGCTGGTCTAGAAGGAGGGAACTTACGTGACACGTGGAGGTGGAGCACCGGGGAGGTGTTGGATCCGATGTCATTCCTTACGTAGCAGTAATACTCTCCCGCTTGGCTCACCTGTATGTTCCTTATCACGTGATCCTTGTTGGAGTTCTGCAGAGGCTCATCCTTGTAGTACCAGGTGTAATGGAGGTAGCCGGCGTTACCTTTAGCCGTGCAGTTCAGTTGGACATTTGTGTTTTGTGTTACAGAAGGTCCGGGTGACACTTGTACCGTCACGTTCTTTGGAGCATCTGCAAAAGCGCAAGATTGGGTGTCAAGAACCCTTCATACCATTGTATTAGTTACAATACTCGGATGGGCTCGGATCGGTCTAAAGTTCAATTGGAGAATCAACCAAGTACGGTGGCCCCACCTACGGTCTAAGTCATGTACAGCAGAGGCTTAGATAGTCAGTAAGTTATTGAGAGGACCCCACAACAATTGCAGTGCGGTGTGGCAAAATTTAGGAAGCTATTACTGAAAGAAAAGTTGGCATATGATGCCCGGTGTGCCAGTTTCTTGGAACAAAATGCATGAAAAAGTTGCAATTCCTGGTGGACAGCCTGGAAATTGCAACTATGTGCCCCCCCTTCACTGCACCAATAAACTGGTAGAGGGTATAGCTGGAATCTATGCCAGATCAGGCCTGGTGCACCTGAAGAGGTTGGAATGCACGTGACCATTATGGGGGTCCTGATCTTCTCACACAATTTGTATCCAAATCACAGCCCCCATAGAGGTCTCTCTCAAGTCACTGCAACCGAGCCACACGATCGCCACAAAAAATATGGGACATGTGCTATATTTTTCCATTTTATGGCAGAGGCCTTTCACCTCGCTATGGAGTGGGGAGGGTGATGAGTCTTCCTCTCCCCTCCATACTCCACCCGGTTGTGTGCTCGGACAGGTTACGTCCCAGGCTAGAACAGATTTGTTTGAAAGGGGTCTTATATATATATATACCTTGGTGTTAATATATCAACCCCTTTTAGTTTATTAATTTAGAACTTATTCTCTGTGTGGGGCACCAGAAATTAGAATGGGGGGGGGGGGGGCACACACTGCCACCAGGAATATGCTTTTAACCTGGGATGTAGTCTGAATGGATATAGTTACCCTGTAGGAGGTTTTCCCTAGCGACGCTCATTCAGAGTATTGCTAAGCCAAAACTTCTCTAAAACAAAGTATGTCACAAAAAAAAACATTCCTTCCAGTAAACACTGGATTAGTTGAGTTCCTGCCTCTTATTTAGCACTTTACTTTAGGTGCAGTTTTGGCGCAATGTTAGATTCGGGCTCTTACATGTGATCCTGCTACAAGCTCCTCTCTGCTTCTCTCCCGCACCCCAGCATGAGAATGACCCTCACAGCAGCACCCAGGTGTGTGACACCCAGCACCCAGTGACCTCCTCAGCAGCACCCAGGTGTGTGACACCCAGCACCCAGTGACCTCCTCAGCCGGGGCTTCTCCTGGAGGGGATCCCCCAGTGCTGGTCTCCTGCTGCACCCCTGTAATTCTGCACAGTATGCCCCTCAGACACCAGTGAGGTCATCCTGCTACACGGGGGACACTTCTCTGTACTATCTACAAAATCCTTCAAACTTCTCTTCTCTCCTAATCTGAGCTGAGGCTTCTGCAGAATGTTTTGTAAATAGAAGGTCATGAACTGTAAACAGAGGCTGCAGGCAGTGTCTGTAGTGTCTGTAGTGTCTGTAGTATCTGCTGAGCTCTGCTGCTGGGGATGAGCTGCTCTGCACAGGGGCTCATTGCTTACTTCTCAGTTTACGGCACCTTCGGGTTGGAGTGTTTTTGCGCCCGTTTTTGAAATGAAAAGTCACAAATGATGAATATTATTACATCCGGATTGGTAAGATAGATGAGGGAAAGCTGGTTATTTTTGCTGCGCAGCTAGTTTGATGTTTAGTCGCAAAACTGGTGCAAAAACAGTGCGACAGTAAGAGAAGGCGCAAAAACAACATAAACAAGTGATACATCTGACCCTATATACTCACATTGGACAACCAGGTACTGCCGGAGACTTTCTTCACTACTTCCTATGGTATTTCTTGCCTTACATGAATAATATCCAGCGTCCGTCCAACTCAATTTTGAGAAATACAAAGAATCCCTTTCTGTTGTTTTGTAAGGTTTCCCGTCTTTGAACCAATCGTAGCTGCTTATTTTGGGATTGCCTTCTATTGATGTGCATTTGACAGTCGCTTCTTCATCTTCTTTATTTTTATTATCATTTGATATTGTAGGTTTTGAAACTTTCGGCAGGACTGAGAGGAAAGAAGAATTGGAATTGTCAAATGGGATTTTTTTTTTTTTTTTAGAAAACTTCAATCGCCAATAAATTGATTATGTTATTAGTTTTTAAGTTTTCATTTTGTAAAAAGTAAAAGTGAAGTTGCTACAATAGACACAGTGGGGCAGATTTACTTACCCGGTCCATTCGCGATCCAGCGGCGCGTTCTCTGCGGTGGATTTGGGTCCGGCCGGTATTCACTAAGGTAATTCCTCCGCCGTCCACCAGGTGGCGCTGCTGCGCTGAAGTTCCCCCGGAGGCGCGCTGGAATGCCCTGAAATTCACCGGCCTATACCTGGTGAAGGTGAGTGTAATTTTCGCGACACATTTTTTTTCTTAAATTCGGCGGTTTTTCCGAATCCGTCGGGTTTTCGTTCGGCCACGACCCCGATTTCCGTTGCATGTGTGCCAGCGCCGATGCGCCACAATCCGATCGCGTGCGCCAAAAACCCGGGGCAATTCAGGTACAATCGGCGCAAATCGGAAATATTCGGGTAACACGTCGCTAAAACGTGAATCGGGCCCTTAGTAAATGACCCCCAATGTAATAATAATAATTCCTTTATTTATATAGCGCACACAGATTATGCAGTGCTACATAGAGTTTTGCCAAATTGCTCACAATCTAACCAACCTACCAGTATGTTTTGGAGTGTGGGAGGAAACCAGAGGACCTGGAGGAAACCCACGCAAACACGGAAAGAACATACAAACTTTTTGCAGATGTTGACCCTGGGACTTGAACCAGGTCCCCAGCGCTGCAAGGCTGTAATGGTAACCACTGAGCCGCCGTCCTGCCCTATTGACTTTTAATTAAGTAGTGCAATGGGAAATTAAAGGGATTTTCCATCAGGGGTAAAAAAATATGCTTTTCTTAGAAATTAAAAAATTATATTTGCATCATTGTTCCTATTTACGGGTCTCTATTCTAAGTTGTGCCTTCCCTTGGTTATTTCTCTTAAACATAAATGAGTATTTTGCAACTTTTGCTGATACTAAGAGAAGTTAAAACCCTAATTCAAAACACCCACTTAAAGGGAACCTGTTAGGTTTTTTTTGGCCAACTTTACTACCAGCTGGAGTTTGGGGTCCAAGACATATTTAAGCATATCACATATATCTATAGCAAGTTGAGGTGGGCGTGGCCTCCATAGGCTTAAATCATTTGAAGTCCTTCAGCCTCTTAACATTAGCAAACTGTACCCCATGCATATATATCAGAATAATATTTTTTTTTTTTATTTTCCTTGATGCCTTCGGAGGGAAGAAAAAATTTTCTTCTTTGTGATATCATTGTGTGCGTTCCAAGGGCGTGATTCTACTCTAAGACAATGGATGAGGTAAGGACATGTACAAACAAGATAAAGTAAGAGCGATGCAGCTCACCGGAATAGGGATCTGGAGCAGGGAAATGCCAGAGGTTCAGAGTGACAGCAGCTCAATCAGTAACAGATTTCCAGCACTAGGTGGAGGCGTAACTGGTAAATGTTCATATTTTATTTAATTTCTTTAAAAAGTGAATACAGCACCGGTAAGTACAAATGAGGACAACTAAGGACGCAAATTCATCAAGGTTAGTGATGAACAGACCCTAAATGCACAACAAGAACTGTAACATCAGTCAGAAGTCCAAGTTCAGTGGTCCCCCCCCCCCACGGTAACATCCATGATTCATATCTGTCTCGTATGGGAAAAAGTCGAAATATAACCACGCCTGGAATACAACTTCTACTTATTCCATTGCTGTATGACACTTTTTAAAGGGATGGCAGAAAATTTGAACTTCAAATTTACTCACTTTGCCTGGAAATCCATTCTATTATCATGAGTTATGAGCATATCCTCAGGGGTGCAGTTTGAGCCTAGTCCATCAGACAAGGCCTGACTGCTGAGACTAGACTAAAACTAGACCCCCCCCACCTCTCCCTACCAACTACATAACTATATCTACCCTAGACAATAGGTGACAACTGGTCGGGTTCCCTTCCTGTATCAAAATGAAAACCTGGAGACAAAAACAGGACAAAACAAAAACAGAAGAATAGTCATAAAAATATAGGTCAAAGCCCAGAGGACAATGCAGTACACAAATCAAGAGCAAACAGATTGGGGCAGATTTACTTACCCGGTCCATTCGCGATCCAGCGGCGCATTCTCTGCGGTAGATTCGGGTCCAGCCGGGATTTATTAAGGTAGTTCCTCCGACGTCCACCAGGTGTCGCTGAATGCACTGAACTTCACCGTCCTCCGCTGGGTGAAGGTAAGCGCGTGTCAAGCGACACTTTTTTTTCAAAAAATGAGGCGGTTTTTCCGAATCAGTTGTTTTTTTTATGGCCACGCCCCCGCAATTTCCGTTGCATGCATGCCGGCGCCGATGAGACACAATCCGATCGCATGCCCCAAAATCCCGGGGCAATTCAGGGAAAAACGGCGCAAATCGGAAATATTCGGATAACACATAGGGAAAACGCAAATCGGGCCCTTAGTAAATGACCCCCAATGTCAGAAAACAAGTAAAAAAAACTAAGTTAAAAAAAATCTAGAAAAAAATCTAGCAAGGTCGAAACACGACTTATAGAAAGCACTGGAAAGAAGTTTAACAATCCTCTTATGAGATATCAGGGTACCAGACAAGAGAGTGATTGGAAATCACTCTGACATCCAGACAAGCCAGACTATCAGGGGGGGGATGTGAGTGGAGAAGCCTTTTATCCATTACAGCTAGCTTAACTGTCTGCAGCCCAAAACAAAGTCAGCAGGAGACAGACAGGTGTGGTGGAAATCAATTAAGAGTGAAATAAGGCAGCGTTCAGACTAGTGCAAGAGGGAATGCAAACTAAGTACAAAATCACAGTCAGCAGCATATCTTCTGCCATAATTTACTTGCAGAGGATGGCAATGGGCAGAGCTGTTACAAGCTGTAACATAATATATTAAAAACTAAAATGAATGAATTTTATAACAATGTAATGAAAATAACAAAAAAATATACTAATAACTATGATAACAATGAGTTACACAAATATATATATATTAAAAGTATAATGTTATCTGAAGTCATAATGATACAAATTAATAAAATTAATGTTCGTCTTACAAAGAACTTCCACTACAACTTCATTTGAAGACGATTTCCCAATTTCATTTTCGGCTTCACATCGGTATTTTCCAGCATCTTTCTCAGTTATGGCTTTTTTTTCAACAAAAAGTTTTTTATCATCTTTGAACCATGCTATATTCCTTACTTCTGGATTGCTACTGTTGACTATACATTCAAAAGTGACATTTGTCCCTTCCCGGAATTGTTTGCCTTTTGGTGTTATAATCATTTTCACATTCTTTGGTGCGTCTGCAGTAAAAAAAAAACAAAAAAACATTTAGTTCAATTAGGTTTTGCCAAACATGTTTTTTTCATTGTTAAAAAATGAACCATTGATACAATTTGAACATATTTTATTATATTTTATTAATTTACATTGACAATTTTTAACAGATTGTAATTTTTCTGAATCTATAGAACATTAACCACTTCTACAAATTCTAAGTTTTTCTGAACTAATATCAACATCGACAATTTTCTATAAATTTTAACCTTCCCTAAACTTACATTTCATGGATAATTTTCCGAAAAAGTTTCTAAAGTTTTCTAAACTTATATTTCATCAAAAACTCTCTATAAATTCCGAAGTTTTCTAAACTTACACAACTATTATACGACTATTTCCTATAAAGTCTAAAATTTTGTAAATCTTATATTACAGTGACAATTTTCCATAAATTGTAAGGTTTTCTAAATTTATGTTTCGTTGACTTCTTGTGGGTCTTTCCTTAGCGAGCACTAACTCCTATGTGATGGAAACTACATGGCCCGGTAAGTGGACTGCAAAAGAACCCAAAAATGAAGCACGTGTGGCATAACAATTTTTGATAAATGTTGATGTGTCATCATGTCCCATTAGGCAGTTTTCCTTAAAAACCCAGGGGGACATTAATCCTTGGGGGTCTCAGGTTCGCCTATTTTGGCGCCTGGTTTGTTTGGTTTTTTTTGGCTCCTGATCTATGATGAATCTGGTTCTGCCTTAGTAAATGCGTTTTGGAATTGTCTCATGTCCCATTCATTTGTGCCTAAATTTGCGCCAAATTTGTCAAAATTTTTACCCTACAAATTAAATCTTATTTGTGACCAATAATGGAACAAGATTGGGAAAAGGTGACAGAAGGTTCAGGGCTTCATCTCTGCACATAAAGTCTCCGCTTGTACAATGTCCGGACCACATTGTGATGTAACTGCAGGGACTCAAAGTTACAGAGATGTAAAAAAAAAAAAAAAATTCTTGCTGAAATGAGTCTTTTCCTTTTTATTATAATGTACAGGAAATGGAGACTGATAATATTCTCAGATCTGTACAATAAGACAATAATCACTCCCAGAGATGATCCCATAGACAATGATGAAGTCCTTACTGGAGAAATGTTACATTATAAAACTGCTCCGAAGTATTTTCCATGTTGCATAGAGGGAATTCTTCATTTGGGAAGGGAAAAACCTTTGTTTTCAGTAATGAAAAGTGAAGTTTTGAAGTGCAGCTGCTCAGAGTAGGGGCATTTTTGCGCCTATTTTGCACCTTTTTTGGCACAAATTAGTGATAGATCCTGTGCAAACATCTGTATAGCAGCCGCTCACTATGTCAGATAAGGAGCAGGGGCTCAAAACCACTAAGTGCCAAACTTAGCCGTGCGCTAGAAAATGTTGCAAAAATGTGACAAGTTAACTAACTGCGCCAGATTTTTGCGCAAAAAAAACTCTAGTAACAGTTTTAAAAACTATGATTAATGTCCCCCATAGAGTCTTTTGTTTTAGATGAGTCTATTTTTAGAAGTCTACATTGTAATAAATGCACCTCATTTTATAAAGTTGGAAATACATAAAGGGCACTAGAGCGCCCACAACCCCAAAAATACATTTTATTATTTTACAGAAAGCAGCAATTGGCTAAAAATATTATACTGCAATATTTTAGGATTTTATTTATTGCTTTATTGTCTGAAAACACAATAATCATGAGAGTACAAGGTTTTGTGCCAATTTGTTGTCTGATTTTGTACTCGAAGGAACGTACTGCTTGTACGCATTGTTCAAAAGTGTCTGCACCAGTTTTGTGTCGCAGATGCTCTGTGTCTGACGAAACAGAAAAAATGCCCACCTAAAGGGGCGAGTTACTGCTTAGTCGGAGTTTGCACCACTATCCTGTCCGAGCGGCGCAACAATTCTCCAGCATGAAAAAAGTGCACCAAAAAAAGCTGGTGCATTGTGCCGGAGCAGTGCAGGGGGCGCCAGATTCACAAAGAACAGGCACCACAATTTATGAATCTGGCGCCCCCTGCACACTACACAGGTAACTGCACCCGGTACAGACTGCACTGCTTTTGATAAATGTGGCCCATTACGTACCGTATCGCTTTGAAGAGCTCTGTGCTGTGTAAGTGTGGAAAAGCCTTTAACATAAGAAAATACTCACATTTTACGTCCACTTGCACCGGAGGAGATCGGTCTGATCCTCGCTCATTGAAAGCTTCACATTCATAAGATCCAGAGTCTTTCTCTTTTACGCTACTGAAACTATAGCGATTGCCTGTGTAACCGATACACATGACTCCATTCTTGTACCAGAAGTAACGGGAGACCGGAGGGACGGCATCGGCAGAACAGCTCAGAGTAACGGGGCGTCCTTCTATTATATTTCCTGGTGGGGTCTTAATGGATACATATTTGGGAGGATCTGAAATGTTATATGACACAGCGGGAAGCCATTGTTAGTATGAGGCTTTGTAAGCAGCAAATATCTGACCTACGTGGCTTAGAGGGGTGTCAGGTTATGTTTAGCGAACCCGAACCGTAAAGTTTGGGTCCGTACTAAACTTCATTAGAAATTTGGGTCCTGGTTAGGCACAAAACAAGACTTAACGCCCACAATCAGTACTGGCTCCTATCACGGGCGTTAACTCTTTAAATGCCACTGGTAAAGTCGCCAGGGGAATTTGAGTTGCACATTCCAACAGGAATTAGTGTATTCCGGATGGTAGGTCTCCTTTGAAGGACATCTACCATGAGTTTATTGATGGTAGATATGTCCTAATAAGGAACTCCTGAGGAATGGTGTTCATCAGGACTTTTTTTTTTTAACTCCATTTGTCATGATTGCAGCAATACAGAGTTATGAAAATTATGCTAATTACCATGGGACACTCCGGAGACATAGCTAGCAGTCCGGCCTGTCACCTGCTCCATGCACTGTGGAGGGGCAGGACCCGTAGGAACAAGGGGAGTGAATAAATTAAAATACGAGGCTCTCTAAGGGCGCTCCGTGGGACATAGCCAAAGCACCCAAGGGTAAGTAGCCTGATCACCCCAAGGTAAGTAGCATAATTTTTATAATTCTTATAAAATTTTTATAAAAGAAGTCTTGGGGAGTGTCGTTCCTCAGGAACTTCTTACTAGGACATATCTACCAGTGTCGGACTGGCCCACCATAGGATCCTCCAGTGGGCCCTGGTTCAAACCAAGACTTAGCCCTGCAGAAAACAACCCAATCTGGAGGCTGCTATAGTCTATTTTCTGGGGGATGCTGCAAGTTGGCCCATGGATTAATTTTGTCGAGTGGGCCTAAGGAACCCCAGTCCGAAACTAATATCTACCATCAGTAAAACTGATGCTACATGTCCTTTAAACAGTCAACACCCGTGATCGGTTACTTGTGTGCGTTTGTAGCCAAGTTCAGTACCTAGCCCCAAACAGTTTTTCAAGATTTGGGTTCGGCTACACTTGGCGGAACCCAAATTTTAACGGGTCATCACATCACTACTGGTAGGACATCAAAACCAGATAGTTGGGGGTCTGAAACCTGTCTTTTCTGGTCTGGGTGTCAGACCCCACTGATCTGATTCTAGTTTATCCAGAGGACAGGTCATCAGAATGAAAATCACGCCCATGCCCGAAAACCCCAAACAACATCTTGGTATCATTACTTACACAGCACAGAGACTCTCACAGTATTTGATGTACTAGAGCCCACAATGTTTCCAGCTTCACAATAGTATGACCCGGCCTCAGAGACCGGTATCGTAGCTTTAGATTTCATCACCTCCAAAAATCTTTTATTTTTGTACCATTTGATGTTAAAGTTTGATGGATTGCTGCTCTCCACAGAACACTCCAGTGTTATATTATCCCCTTCAATGATTTTTATTATGTTACTCTTTGCTTTAATTTGGACATTTTTAGGAGCATCTAAAAAAAAAAAGAAAAATTGCAAAATTGTGCTTAGGTTTTTCTCTGGTGTAGTAGTTGGTTACATTATTTTATTGTATGTTGACAACTGTCTTAAAGGGACTTTCCAGGCTTTTATGCTACTGATGAGCTATCACTATCTGCTATGTTTCAGCTTCATTCGATGCCTTTCCCAAGCCTTTAGAACGGCTTTGGATGAAGCTGAAATGTAGCAGCTTTGGGAATAAAGACCACTTGAATTTGTTCCACTGATTTGGAGTGCCACCTATTTTGTATTCATATTGTATGTGTGTATGTATGTATGTATGTATGTATGTACGTACGTACGTACGTACGTAGGTGTGTGTATATATGTTTGTATGTGTGTGTGTATGCATGTATGTGTTTATGTATGTGTATATGTGTGTGTATGTAGGAGAAGAAAAGATACTGAAGCAGCACTCCGTAAAAGTGATTTATTCCACCTTCAAGATGCAACGTTTCGTCCATTCAATCAGGACATTCTCAAGCAGATGCTTGAGAATGTCCTGATTGAATGGACGAAACGTCGCATCTTGAAGGTGGAATAAATCACTTTTACGGAGTGCTGCTTCAGTATCTTTTCTTCTCCTACATACACGGGCCCTGAGTGGACCCCGATGTGAAGACCTGCACCCGAGTTTTTCTCCTTTTCTTCACGCGGTGCTGCTCCCAAACTTTTGTTTGTTGTGTGTGTATGTATGTGTATGTATGTATGTGTGTGTATGTATGTATGAATGTATGTATGTATGAATGTATGTATGTATGTGTGTGTGTGTGTATGTATGTATGTATGTACGTAGGTGTGTGTATATATGTTTGTATGTGTGTGTGTATGTATGTATGTGTTTATGTATGTGTATATGTGTGTGTATGTATGTGTATGTATGAATGTATGTATGTATGAATGTATGTGTGTATGTATGTATGTATGTGTGTGTATATGTATGTATGTCCGCTAAAGGAATATGTACCATCGCGTTTAAAATCACCAAATTTTGCACAGTTGTTGCTTTGACTCAGGGAACGCCGTAGACTCGGTTTTGAAACAAAATCTTTACCCCACGCTTTCCAATATCCACTTATTACCCACCATACACAGGAGCCATTGTCTGCTGCTGCTGTGGCAGTTGGAAGCTGAGCCGTGATTGGTTGTTGTTCTGTCACAGGCCATTAATATGAGCTCTGAGCTGTGATTGGTTACTATAGGTAATGAGTATAAGACGCTTATGTGCGAGGTAAGATGGATAGGGATACAGAGAAGGTGGAGATTTATCAGTAATATCTGAAGTAAAACTGTGCCAGTTGCCCATGGAAACCAATCAGAGATCAGCTGTAATTCTATAACCAGCTGTGGGAAAATGAAACTTGAGCTCAGAGACTGAAAGAGACTGCTGGCGACAGACAATCACTGGAAGAGACTGCCGGCGACAGACAGTCATTGGAAGAGACTGCTGGCGATAGACAGTCACTGGAAGAGACTGCTGGCGACAGACAGTCATTGGAAGAGACTGCCGGTGACAGACAATCAGTGGAAGAGACTGCTGGCGACAGACAGTCACTGAAAGAGACTACCGGCCACACAGATGGTAAGAGACAGTATGAGACAGTCTATAGATACATATAAAATATTTTTTGTTATCCTATTCTATTTTGTTGTAGCCAAGAGCAGTTTTTTTACTATCCCGGGCAACTCCAGAAGCTACCGCTAGTGTATATATACTATATATTGTATATATAGCACAGTACATAGCTAATAAAGCAGGCACAGTATATAGCTAATAGAGGGGGCACAGTATCTATATTTATTATAGGGGACACAGTATGAATTAAAAGGGGGGTCTGCTGGCATCCATTCATTCATGGGGGTGCTGTATACATGTAAATTAGAGGGCTCTGCATGTATATAAAATCATTTGGGATGCTGTATATAGCATAGTGCTGTATACAGTATAATCCATACATAAATATATGTCTCTGATATTTGTAATTTTGGGGGGGGGTGTCGCTGTTTATACTGAAAATCTTGGCGCATTGTATATATTTTAACAAATGACCATGGAACTGCCCTGTGGACACCTGACGAGTAGTTAGGGTTAGGAGAGCACTTACATCTTACATCCAGCTGAATGGTTTTATTCTCATTTTCCACCTTCTCCCCCCACAGGACGCAGCTGATACTTTTATTGTTGTCTCTCCACGATGGGATAAAGGTCAGTGTGGTGGAACTTCTCTCATACGTGTCTTTCCTTATGTCCGTCTTCACGTCTCCATTTACATCTTGAACCCAGTCCAGGTTAATTTCATACGACGTACAATAATATTCTATGGAGCAGGTTAACGTCACTTCTTTTTTTTCGGTCATTATGGGAACGGATTCCAATTGTAATCCAGTGCCGGAATCTAAAAGAGAAAAATGAGACATCTTAATTAGAGATGGGCGAATCAATTCTAACGAATCGGAATTCGTTTAGAATTTCCCGGAAAATTTTGGTTCGTCACGAATCCCAAGTTTACGGTGATTCGTGGGAACAATTCCCCCCCCCCTTTATTAGCAAAATGGGCGCAAGCGCAATGTGTTACATGGGGCAGAGAACTCTGGGAAGGAGAAGGGAACGCCCCCTATCACATGTGCAGTTATGTAAGCCAATCAGCGACCGGCAGGCTTATGTGATGTCACACAGACTATAAAAACAGACGATCATTTCCAATCCCGTCATTTCACACTGCATGCACTGTCTCTGGCGTCTAACTGCTTGTACTCAGTATCTGATGGAGTGATTTTTGCTCCAATTCCAGGGTGTCGGTTTTGGGGGATCTGTGTACCCCAAATTTCAATTATTTTTTGTTGCTAAAGTTGATGTCAAGAAATCCATGTCAAATCAACATAGTTGCTGTAATGATTTTTTCTCAAAGTCCAGGGTGTCAGTTTTTGGGGTTCTGTATTTGGGGAGGAACAACTGGTATACTATAGAGAAATACTGTGCAGACAGTAAGCCTCTGCCTATGTGCGCCATTGTCCATCCTCTGTCAGGTCTGACCGGAGGATTCCTGGCAGTCATTGCTCAAGTACTACTGCCACGGCTACTGTAGGGTGCTGGGGGGGGGGGGGGGGGTAATAGCAGTAGCAGCTCCATCAGCAGCAGGTTAAAGGGGTATTCTCGTCTCGTCTGGGCGTTTACAAACTGTTTCATTAATCTGCCATATATAAACATTTCTTCAGTTAGATGTTTCCTGTGTGAAGATAATTTCTCATAAATGTAATCATATGGTCCCTTAGCAACAAGACTTGGATACGACCACCTCTCCTGGAGGGATTGCACAAGGAAACAAAAGGTTTTTGTATATGAAATGTCCGGGAATTACTAAATGTTGCACAGCCATCCTGTGGTAATGATCGCTGAATCCAGGAGGTCAGTCAGGACTCAATAGCGCATGTCTGGCCACCGCTGCCAAAATGTGAGGTGGTCGTATCCGAGGAAGGTATCTCGTTTCTAAGGGACAACATGGCTACATTTATGAGAAATTATCTTCACAAAGAAACATTTTTTTAATAACATTCAATTGAACATATGGACAAAGAATTTAATTAAATGTGAATGGCCAGATGGGAATACCCCTTTAAGTCTGGATTCCTTAATGAGCAGCTTCCTTCACCTGCCTATTGAGGAGGGTAGCCGCCACCACCAGCAGCAGGACTTGAAGCAGACCCTGCACCAGCAGGTGGTGGCCTACTTGGACAGCACTTTACCACCTGAGGTAGAGGATCCCATGGACTACTGGGAAGCCAAACTCAATGCGTGGCCGCAACTTGCGGAGTTTGCAGTAGAGAAACTGTCCTGCCCGGCCAGTAGTGTGGCATCAGAGCGGGTGTTCAGTGTGGCGGGGGCCATTGTTACCCCAAGGAGAACCTGCTTGTCCACCTGTAATGTGGAGACACTGACCTTTGTCAAGATGAATCAGGCTTGGATGGGCCAGGATTTCATCACACCATTACCTTATGCATCAGATTAGATAAGCCATGACGCCTCCTCCAAACATTGAGAAATGAGTCTGTATTCTAACTACCTGCCTCAGCCACTATTCTGATGCTGCCACCCGCCTGATGCCACACATCTGCTGCCTGTTGCACCATCTGCCTCCTACCATCTTTACCAGGGACTGGAATCTACCGCCACCTCCACACTCTGTCATTGTGCCACTATCTGACCTCCTGCTGCTGCCGCCACCTCCACGCTCTGTCATTGTGCCACTCTGTGGCCTACCATGTTTCCGCCACCTCCATAATTTGTCATTGTGCCACTCTACAGCCTACTCATGCTGCTGCCGACTGACCACTGTCTCCCTGGAACACCCTGTGATTTCCATAATCCTGTTTTCACCCTCCACCACTCTATGACGTTGCCACTATGTTTGGTTTTCCCCTTCATTTCATCTGTCAAAAGGAATGAAAAGCCTTAGGATTGATAGCCAAAAGCAGGAGTGGATACAGAACACAGAGGACATGCAAATATCCCATTTACTGGTCATCTCTGGATCATATTCTGGATCCACTCCTGTTTGTTTTTGACTTTAGCAATACTGATGGATTATTGACCAATTGATAGCGGAGACTGATGGATGAAATGAAAGGAAAAATGATCAGTGACGTCAATGCAAAATTACTGCTGACACCCTCTCCACTCTTTTTGGGGGTTTCTACATGTATCCGCGTTTAACAGAACCGGTTCTGTCGTAATCTATGGAATCATCTGATGTCAGTGTAAAAAGAGTGCACTCTGTGATGTGGGATCTTGGCCCTCAGCTCAGTTCTACAACACCCTACAGGCTCTCTGCAGCCAGGAAATACCTGTTTTATAACGTGATTCACCATGATTCGATTCAAATCGAATTTTGTTGTAAAAATTCGTCGAACTGGGCGAATCTAATTTTTTAAAAATTCGCCCATCTCTAATCTTAATCTATACAGGATGTTATGACTTTATGTATCAAGAATGTGTCTTGAATACAAGTACCGACATTACCAAAAACTCCAGTAGGACCTTCTATCTCCGGATAATTGTATTGATACACGTGGTTCAGAACCATAATGGGATTCCTTGAGCCCAACATAAAAAGTTACCCGAGGGATCCATCTATCATCATCTTCTAGGAAATAGACCCTACTAGCCTTAAAATTGAGTTGTCTCTGGGACGGCCACAGTGATAATTGAGACTTTACTAGAAAAAATAATAAAAAGCTTGCGCTCCCATAGAGTAGTAATAGCACAGTAAATATAAGATGCCCCACTCGGACCCGTCCCCTGAGATAAGGAGGTTACCTGAGGCTGGCTTAATTAAAGCCTGGTCCCTTAACTCTCAGCTGTCTGGGTCTGAAGAAGATGTCGGTCTTCCCTCGAAACACGTTACCCTTGGCTTTTACACTACCCCTGGTATTTACCTATAAAAATCCTACATCTACCTATTGGATTGGCGCCTCTCGTCGGTTTTTTTCTCCTCACTGATAATAATTGAAACTTGATACTTTTTAAAAATCTAAAGTGTCTAAAAAAAACAACACCATTAACATAAAATCTTGGTTAAAAAATAGGTACGTTTCCCTTTTCCAATTTGGTGGGAGACAAAGTTGACCTACCCGATACTTCCAGGCTCAGATTAGACTTGGACATCCATTTCCATTCGGAGATCCCCACCATCCTCAGCATGTACTCCCCTGTGTCCTCAGCCGTCAGGTCAGTGATCATTATGGTGCAGTTATTCTGCGTCTTTCCTATGCGCCGTACTCTGCCCTTAAAGGAATTGTTCTCCTGATCATTTTTCACCCTTTCATAGACAACTGTTCCGTTGAATTCCTTGGAGGCTTTATCATATATCGGATTATATAACCAGATGTAATTGGACAGTGTTACAGAGGAAAGAATTTTACAGGGTAAAACGGCACAGGACCCCTTCCTGGCGGTGACTCTACTGGCGAGTTCCACGTTTCGTACATCTAGAAGAAAAATAACAATACATTGGGGCAGATTCTCCGTAGACAGGACGGAGGTCTTCTACTACGCCAGATTTATCCCAATGTCTGCTGCTGAATGTGGGGTAATATAAGACCGTTTGCTCATACTATGCACCATATTATAGTTGGTCCAGCTTACGTCAAAGAACGGCATCAAAATATTTTTGTTAATTCCTTAAAGAGGACCTGTAACCCCCTGAAAGACCCCCACCAAATATGTCCCCCATGATCCTCCCCCAGTCCTATTCTAGCAATCACATTTAAAAAAAAAAAAAACTAGGTTGGCAAATTTTAATCAACCTGACCTCTTAATAAATAAGAGAAAGGATCCTTGCATCCTATCCCATGGCAGTCGGCTGTATTCATGAGGGGGCCGGCTGACATTACTGTACATAAGAGGCAGTATTATAGTAGTTATATTCCTGTACATAGGGGGCAGTATTATAGTAGTTATATTCCTGTACATAGGGGGCAGTATTATAGTAGTTATATTCTTGTACATAGGGGGCAGTATTATAGTAGTTATATTCTTGTACATAGGGAGCAGTATTATAGTAGTTATATTCTTGTACATAGAGGGCAGTATTATAGTAGCTATATTCCTGTACATAGGGGGCAGTATTATAGTAGTTATATTCCTGTACATAGAGGGCTGTATTATAGTAGTTATATTCCTGTACATAGGGGGCAGTATTATAGTAGTTATATTCCTGTACATAGGGGGCAGTATTATAGTAGTTATATTCTTGTACATAGGGGGCAGTATTATAGTAGTTATATTCTTGTACATAGGGGGCAGTATTATAGTAGTTATATTCTTGTACATAGGGGGCAGTATTATAGTAGTTATATTCCTGTACATAGGGGGCAGTATTATAGTAGTTATATTCTTGTACATAGGGAGCAGTAGTATAGTAGTTATATTCTTGTACATAGGGGGCAGTATTATAGTAGTTATATTCCTGTACATAGGGGGCAGTATTATAGTAGTTATATTTCCGTACATAGAGTGCAGTATTATAGTAGCTATATTCCTGTACATAGGGGGCAGTATTATAGTAGTTATATTCTTGTACATAGGGAGCAGTATTATAGTAGTTATATTCTTGTACATAGGGAGCAGTATTATAGTAGTTATATTCTTGTACATAGGGGGCAGTATTATAGTAGTTATATTCCTGTACATAGGGGGCAGTATTATAGTAGTTATATTCCTGTACATAGGGGGCAGTATTATAGTAGTTATATTCCTGTACATAGGGGGCAGTATTATAGTAGTAATATTCCTGTACATAGGGGCAGTATTATAGTAGTTATATTCTTGTACATAGGGAGCAGTCTTATAGTAGTTATATTCTTGTACATAGGGGGCAGTATTATAGTAGTTATATTCTTGTACATATGGGGCAGTATTATAGTAGTTATATTCCTGTACATAGGAGGCAGTATTATAGTAGTTATATTCCTGTACATAGGGGGCAGTATTATAGTAGTTATATTCTTGTACATAGGGGGCAGTATTATAGTAGTTATATTCTTGTACATAGGGGGCAGTATTATAGCAGTTATATTCTTGTACATAGGGGGCAGTATTATAGTAGTTATATTTCTGTACATATGGGGCAGTATTATAGTAGTTATATTCTTGTACATAGGGGCAGTATTATAGTAGTTATATTCCTGTACATAGGGAGCAGTATTATAGTAGTTATATTCTTGTACATAGGGGGCAGTATTATAGTAGTTATATTCTTGTACATAGGGAGCAGTATTATAGTAGTTATATTCTTGTACATAAGGGGCAGTATTATAGTAGTTATATTCTTGTACATAGGGGGCAGTATTATAGTAGTTATATTCTTGTACATAGGGGGCAGTATTATAGTAGTTATATTCTTGTACATAGGGAGCAGTATTATAGTAGTTATATTCTTTTACATAGGGAGCAGTATTATAGTAGTTATATTCTTGTACATAGGGGGCAGTATTATAGTAGTTATATTCTTGTACATAGGGGGCAGTATTATAGTAGTTATATTCTTGTACATAGGGGGCAGTATTATAGTAGTTATATTCCTGTACATAGGGGGCAGTATTATAGTAGTTATATTCTTGTACATAGGGAGCAGTATTATAGTAGTTATATTCTTATACATAGGGGGCAGTATTATAGTAGTTATATTCTTGTACATAGG
The DNA here is from genome assembly GCF_040894005.1 of Engystomops pustulosus. NCBI lineage: Eukaryota > Metazoa > Chordata > Amphibia > Anura > Leptodactylidae > Engystomops > Engystomops pustulosus. The sequence continues at coordinate 12,869,251 of NC_092416.1, forward strand.
AGGCAGTATTATAGTAGTTATATTCTTGTATATAGGGGGCAGTATTATAGTAGTTATATTCTTGTACATAGGGGGCAGTATTATAGTAGTTATATTCTTGTACATAGGGGACAGTATTATAGTAGTTATATTCTTGTACATAGGGGCAGTATTATAGTAGTTATATTCTTATACATAGGGGCAGTATTATAGTAGTTATATTCTTGTACATAGGGGGCAGTATTATAGTAGTTATATTCCTGTACATAGGGGGCAGTATTATATTAGTTATATTCCTGTACATAAGGGCAGTAATATAGTAGTTATATTCCTGTACATAGGGGGCAGTATTATAGTAGTTATATTCCTGTACATAGGGGGCAGTATTATAGTAGTTATATTCTTGTACATAGGGGGCATTTTTATAGTAGTTATATTCCTGTACATAGGGGCAGTATTATAGTAGTTATATTCCTGTACATAGGAGGCAGTATTATAGTAGTTATATTCTTGTACATAGGGGTCAGTATTATAGTAGTTATATTCTTGTACATAGGGGGCAGTATTATAGTAGTTATGTTCCTTTACATAGGGGGCAGTATTATAGTGTTTTTATTCTTGTAGATAAGGGGTAGTAATTTTTATTTCAAAAGAAGGCAATAAAGTCATCTTGATATCATGTATTATAGTAGTTATATTCTTGTACATAGGGGCAGTATTATAGTAGTTATATTCTTGTACATAGGGGGCAGTATTATAGTAGTTATATTCTTGTACATAGGGGCAGTATTATAGTAGTTATATTCTTGTACATAGGGGGCAGTATTATAGTAGTTATATTCTTGTACATAGGGAGCAGTATTATAGTAGTTATATTCTTGTACATAGGGGTCAGTATTATAGTAGTTATATTCCTGTACATAGGGGGCAGTATTATAGTAGTTATATTCCTGTACATAGGGGGCAGTATTATAGTAGTTATATTCCTGTACATAGGGGGCAGTATTATAGTAGTTATATTCCTGTACATAGGGGGCAGTATTATAGTAGTTATATTCTTGTACATAGGGGGCAGTATTATAGTAGTTATATTCTTGTACATAGGGGCAGTATTATAGTAGTTATATTCTTATACATAGGGGCAGTATTATAGTAGTTATATTCTTGTACATAGGGGGCAGTATTATAGTAGTTATATTCCTGTACATAGGGGGCAGTATTATATTAGTTATATTCCTGTACATAAGGGCAGTAATATAGTAGTTATATTCCTGTACATAGGGGGCAGTATTATAGTAGTTATATTCCTGTACATAGGGGGCAGTATTATAGTAGTTATATTCTTGTACATAGGGGGCATTATTATAGTAGTTATATTCCTGTACATAGGGGCAGTATTATAGTAGTTATATTCCTGTACATAGGGGGCAGTATTATAGTAGTTATATTCTTGTACATAGGGGGCAGTTTTATAGTAGTTATATTCCTTTACATAGGGGGCAGTATTATAGTAGTTATATTCTTGTACATAGGGGCAGTATTATAGTAGTTATATTCTTGTACATAGGGGTCAGTATTATAGTAGTTATATTCTTGTACATAGGGGGCAGTATTATAGTAGTTATGTTCCTTTACATAGGGGGCAGTATTATAGTGTTTTTATTCTTGTAGATAAGGGGTAGTAATTTTTATTTCAAAAGAAGGCAATAAAGTCATCTTGATATCATGAATTATAGTAGTTATATTCTTGTACATAGGGGCAGTATTATAGTAGTTATATTCTTGTACATTGGGGGCAGTATTATAGTAGTTATATTCTTGTACATAGGGGCAGTATTATAGTAGTTATATTCTTCTACATAGGGGGCAGTATTATAGTAGTTATATTCTTGTACATAGGGAGCAGTATTATAGTAGTTATATTCTTGTACATAGGGGTCAGTATTATAGTAGTTATATTCCTGTACATAGGGGGCAGTATTATAGTAGTTATATTCCTGTACATAGGGGGCAGTATTATAGTAGTTATATTCCTGTACATAGGGGGCAGTATTATAGTAGTTATATTCCTGTACATAGGGGGCAGTATTATAGTAGTTATATTCTTGTACATAGGGGGCAGTATTATAGTAGTTATATTCCTGTACATAGGGGCCAGTATTATAGTAGTTATATTTTTGTACATAGGGGGCAGTATTATAGTAGTTATATTATTGTACATAGGGGGCAGTATTATAGTAGTTATATTCCTGTACATAGGGGTCAGTTTTATAGTAGTTATATTCCTGTACATAGGGTGCAGTATTATAGTAGTTATATTCTTGTACATAGGGGGCAGTGTTATAGTAGTTATATTCCTGTACATAGGGGACAGTATTATATTAGTTATATTCTTGTACATAGGGGGCAGTATTATAGTAGTTATATTCCTGTACATAGGAGGCAGTGTTATAGTAGTTATATTCTTGTACATAGGGGGCAGTATTATAGTAGTTATATTCTTGTACATAGGGGGCAGTATTATAGTAGTTATATTCTTGTACATAGGGGGCAGTATTATAGTAGTTATATTCCTGTACATAGGGGCCAGTATTATAGTAGTTATATTCCTGTACATAGGGGCCAGTATTATAGTAGTTATATTCTTGTACATAGGAGGCAGTATTATAGTAGTTATATTCCTGTACATAGGGGGCAGTATTATAGTATTTATATTCCTGTACATAGGGGGCAGTATTATAGTAGTTATATTCCTGTACATAGGAGGCAGTATTATAGTAGTTATATTCTTGTACATAGGGGGCAGTATTATAGTAGTTATATTCTTGTACATAGGGGGCAGTATTATAGTAGTTATATTCCTGTACATAGGGTGCAGTATTATAGTAGTTATATTCCTGTACATAGGGGACAGTATTATAGTAGTTATATTCTTGTACATAGGGAGCAGTATTATAGTAGTTATATTCTTGTACATAGGGGGCAGTGTTATAGTAGTTATATTCCTGTACATAGGGGACAGTATTATAGTAGTTATATTCTTGTACATAGGGAGCAGTATTATAGTAGTTATATTCTTGTACATAGGGGGCAGTATTATAGTAGTTATATTCCTGTACATAGGAGGCAATATTATAGTAGTTATATTCCTGTACATAGGGGGCAGTATTATAGTAGATATATTCTTGTACATAGGGGGCAGTATTATAGTAGTTATATTCTTGTACATAGGGGGCAGTATTATAGTAGTTATATTCTTGTACATAGGGGGCAGTATTATAGTAGTTATATTCTTGTACATAGGGGGCAGTATTATAGTAGTTATATTCCTGTACATAGGAGGCAGTATTATAGTAGTCATATTCCTGTACATAGGGGGCAGTATTATAGTAGATATATTCTTGTACATAGGGGGCAGTATTATAGTAGTTATATTCTTGTACATAGGGGGCAGTATTATAGTAGTTATATTCTTGTACATAGGGGGCAGTATTATAGTAGTTATATTCCTGTACATAGGGGCAGTATTATAGTAGTTATATTCTTGTACATAGAGGGCAGTATTATAGTAGTTATATTCCTGTACATAGGGGGCAGTATTATAGTAGTTATATTCTTGTACATAGGGGGCAGTATTATAGTAGTTATATTCCTGTACATAGGAGGCAGTATTATAGTAGTTATATTCCTGTACATAGGGGGCAGTATTATAGTAGATATATTCTTGTACATAGGGGGCAGTATTATAGTAGTTATATTCTTGTACATAGGGGGCAGTATTATAGTAGTTATATTCTTGTACATAGGGGGCAGTATTATAGTAGTTATATTCCTGTACATAGGGGCAGTATTATAGTAGTTATATTCCTGTACATAGGGGGCAGTATTATAGTAGTTATATTCCTGTACATAGGGGGCAGTATTATAGTAGTTATATTCCTGTACATAGGGGGCAGTATTATAGTAGTTATATTCCTGTACATAGGGGGCAGTATTATAGTAGTTATATTCTTGTACCTAGGGGGCAGTATTATAGTAGTTATGTTCCTGTACATAGGGGGCAGTATTATAGTAGTTATATTCCTGTAGATAGGGGGCAGTATTATAGTAGTTATATTCTTGTACATAGGGAGCAGTATTATAGTAGCTATATTCTGGTACATAGGGGGCAGTATTATAGTAGTTATATTCCTGTACATAGGGGGCAGTATTATAGTAGTTATATTCTTGTACATAGGGGGCAGTATTATAGTAGTTATATTCCTGTACATAGGGGGCAGTATTATAGTAGTTATATTCCTGTACATAGGGGGCAGTATTATAGTAGTTATATTCCTGTACATAGGGGGCAGTATTATAGTAGTTATATTCCTGTACATAGGGGGCAGTATTATAGTAGTTATATTCTTGTACCTAGGGGGCAGTATTATAGTAGTTATGTTCCTGTACATAGGGGGCAGTATTATAGTAGTTATATTCCTGTAGATAGGGGGCAGTATTATAGTAGTTATATTCTTGTACATAGGGAGCAGTATTATAGTAGCTATATTCTGGTACATAGGGGGCAGTATTATAGTAGTTATATTCCTGTACATAGGGGGCAGTATTATAGTAGTTATATTCTTGTACATAGGGGGCAGTATTATAGTAGTTATATTCTTGTACATAGGGGCAGTATTATAGTAGTTATATTCTTGTACATAGGGGGCAGTATTATAGTAGTTATATTCTTGTACATATGGGGCAGTATTATAGTAGTTATATTCTTGTACATAGGGGGCAGTATTATAGTAGTTATATTCTTGTACATAGGGGCAGTATTATAGTAGTTATATTCTTGTACATAGGGGGCAGTATTATAGTAGTTATATTCTTGTACATATGGGGCAGTATTATAGTAGTTATGTTCCTGTACATAGAGGGCAGTATTATAGTGTTTTTATTCTTGTAGATAAGGGGTAGTCATTTTTATTTCAAAAGAAGGCAATAAAGTCATTTTGATATCATGTGTTTAACATACCCGTATTAACACCACTTGTAAAACGAAATACCAGAATCATAAATGTCCATGTCCCCCGCAGTTGTATGTTGTCCATGATCCTGAAGATGAAATTAAATAAAACATTATATAATATTAATTATGTAAATAATCAAACCTAAATTATGTTTTATGCCGTTATTTGTTTTGGGGATTTTTTGCCTCTGCAGTGTCGGGTTCACACCTCCTTTCATCCATATGTTGTACCATGTGCGTTGACCTTCGATCCCCATAGGCTTCTGTTGCCTCTGCTGAGCTTCTTAAAGGGGGGGGAAGGGGTAGTCGAACCCCAAACCTACCTCCTGCCATTAGTCCAGGTTTGGGGAGACTGAACCCGCCATGTTTGCCATGGATCAGAATGTTGCAGTTTTGCGTCCGCTCATCAAGACCAAGATACAAAGGAAGACTCCGGCACTTCCATTGTTGACTTATCAAAACTTTCAACTTCATTATTTTGGCTTCAAGACATCATATAGAACCGGACCAAATTTTGTTTTGTGAAAACATTTATGATGAAACTTAAAAATTGACTTCTCCTTAAATGAAAGAAATGAGTAAGTAAAGGATGTGCCATCTGGTGTAGGCAAAGCGTGCTCCACCATGCATGGAGATCTCAACCCAGAGTCATTGAAGTGTAGTGTCTGTGCCCTGCAAGAAGTGATCAGAATTTCAAAAAGTGCACACATTGGGGCACATTTACTAAGAGCAGACCAGTGTGTACTATGTGCAGTGTGTACAATGTGCTGTGTGTACTATGTGCAGGGTGTACTATGTGCAGTGTGTACTATGTGCAGTGTGTACAATGTGCTGTGTGTACTATGTGCAGTGTGTGCTATGTGCAGTGTGTACTATGTGCTGTGTGTACTATGTGCAGGGTGTACTATGTGCAGTGTGCACTATGCGCAGGGTGTACTATGTGCAGGGTGTACTATGTGCTGTGTGTACTATGTGCAGTGTGTACAATGTGCAGGGTGTACTATGTGCAGTGTGTACTATGTGCAGTGTGTACAATGTGCAGTGTGTACTATGTGCAGTGTGTACTATGTGCAGTGTGTACTATGTGCAGTGTGTGTACTATGTGCAGTGTGTTCTATGTGCAGTGTGTACTATGTGCATTTTCCTGTGTACTATGTGCAGTGTGTACTATGTGCAGGGTGTACTATGTGCAGTGTGTACTATGTGCAGTGTGTGTACTATGTGCAGTGTGTACTATGTGCAGGGTGTACTATGTGCAGTGTGTGCTATGTGCAGTGTGTGCTATGTGCAGTGTGTACTATGTGCAGGGTGTGTACTATGTGCAGTGTGTACTATGTGCAGTGTGTACTATGTGCAGTGTGTACTATGTGCAGGGGGTGTATTATGTGCAGTATGTTCTATGTGCAGTGTGTGTACTATGTGCAGTGTGTACTATGTGCAGGGGGTGTACTATGTGCAGTGTGTGTACTATGTGCAGGGTGTGTACTATGTGCAGTGTGTGTACTATGTGCAGGGGGTGTGTACTATGTGCAGTGTGTACTATGTGCAGGGGGTGTATTATGTGCAGTGTGTTCTATGTGCAGTGTGTACTATGTGCAGTGTGTACTATGTGCAGGGGGTGTACTATGTGCAGTTTGTGTACTATGTGCAGGGTGTGTACTATGTGCAGGGTGTGTACTATGTGCAGGGTGTGTAGTATGTGCAGTGTGTGTACTATGTGTAGGGTTTGTACTATGTGTAGGGTTTGTACTATGTGCAGGGTGTGTACTATGTGCAGTGTGTGTACTATGTGTAGGGTTTGTACTATGTGCAGGGTGTGTACTATGTGCAGTGTGTGTACTACGTGCAGGGTGTGTGCTATGTGCAGTGTGTGTACTACGTGCAGGGTGTGTACTATGTGCAGTGTGTGTACTATGTGCAGGGTGTGTACTATGTGCAGTGTGTGTACTATGTGCAGTGTGTGTACTATGTGCAGGGTGTGTACTATGTGCAGGACCCTGTACTATGTGTATGTTGTGTACTATGTGCAGGACCCTGTACTATGTGCAGTGTGTGTACTACGTGCAGGGTGTGTGCTATGTGCAGTGTGTGTACTATGTGCAGTGTGTGTACTATGTGCAGGGTGTGTACTATGTGCAGTGTGTGTACTATGTGCAGTGTGTGTACTATGTGCAGGGTGTGTACTATGTGCAGGGTGTGTACTATGTGCAGGACCCTGTACTATGTGTATGTTGTGTACTATGTGCAGGGTGTGTACTATGTGCAGGGTTTGTACTATGTGCAGGGTGTGTACTATGTGCAGTGTGTGTACTACGTGCAGGGTGTGTGCTATGTGCAGTGTGTGTACTACGTGCAGGGTGTGTACTATGTGCAGTGTGTGTACTATGTGCAGGGTGTGTACTATGTGCAGTGTGTGTACTATGTGCAGTGTGTGTACTATGTGCAGGGTGTGTACTATGTGCAGGACCCTGTACTATGTGTATGTTGTGTACTATGTGCAGGGTGTGTACTATGTGCAGGGTGTGTACTATGTGCAGGGTGTGTACTATGTGCAGTGTGTGTACTATGTGCAGTGTGTGTACTATGTGCAGGACCCTGTACTATGTGTATGTTGTGTACTATGTGCATGGTGTGTACTATGTGCAGGGCCCTGTACTCTGTGTATGTTGTGTACTATGTGCAGGGTGTGTACAGTGTACTATGTGCAGTGTCCTGTGTAGTGTGCAGTGGGTGCCAGATTCAGGATTTCTGGTGCACGTTGTTAATGAATCTGGCTCCTCCTGCACTGCCCCAACAGAGGGCACCAACTGCTTTTTTAGTGCACCTTTACGATGGGCCTCTGACACAATTCTTGATCCAACTGAGCACCGGAACGCCTCTTTCAGTGCAGAAATTTGTGTCCCATGATGACTCGTTCAGTTGCAACACAAAAGGGTTGCGTGCAACACAAATGTGGCGCAGACACTTCAAAAATACCTGCACAAGCAGTTTGCACTAGAAACAACATGCAAAGTCCGACGCACGGAGCTAAGTAAATGTGCCCCATTGACCCCAAACTTACTGTAATCTATATATGACAGCATGTTCATGGCTCTAAGAGTGCCTGGAAGGTTCAGTTGACTATAGACTGGGTCAGTGGGTCCCTTGTCCTTTCAGTTAACAGATTACTCTGGATTATATATGGTGTCAACAATGTTTGCCTTTTCAACTTTTAGGTCATCGAGGGTTAGATTGGACCACACATAGGATTGTACATCAGCCTTCGCCTAGATTGTTGGGGTACGAAGGGCCTGTATTAGTTTCATAGTTTATACGGTTGAATAAAGACACATTTACACCAAGTTCAACCAAGGAAGGGAAGGGATTGGATGAGGAAGAGATTTATGGGAAACATTTCTATATAACATAACCATCAGTGTTATTTAGGTGTAAAAAGGCATCTAGACCCTTCTTGAAGCTCTCTGCTGTCCCTGCTGTGACCAGCGCCTGAGCTCGGCTATTCCCCAGATTGACAGTTCTCATAGTAAAGAAGCCCTGTCACCTCCGGTGATTAAACCTTGATTTCTCCAAACGGAGACAGTGCCCCCTCGTCTTTTCCCACAATTCACTTGCCTGTATTTCCATTTTACAAAGACACGTAGGACATACTTTGCCGTGATAAAATTCTTCTATAGCTCAATGACTTATTGGGATGCAGGTTATAAATTCCTACAATTAATGGTTCTTTACCATCATTTTCTTGTTCTAAAATGATATTTTATCCTATCAGGAATGTCCTTATGCCACCACGATCCAATAAAAATTAATTAGATTATGATGAGTGTTATCAAATTCTCATGGCACACGATGATGACCCTCCGGTACGATAGGATAAAGAGGTGGTAGCATGTCCGTCCAGTATGTTCTCATGCTTGTACTATCTGGTACTTAAACTCAACTCATGAAAGTTCTGCTGCTTGTTCCTTTCGCTAAGGCACCATTGGTACCCCACTTATTGCCAAAAATGTAACACATGAACACAAAGGGGGTCATTTACTTACCCGGTCCTGTCGCGATCCAGTGGCACGTTCTCCGACGAGGATGCGGGTCTTCCTGCGATTCACTAAGGTCGTGCACCAGGTGTGGCTGCTGTGTCCTCCGAGGTCAACCGAGGTCCGTCGGAGTTCACCAACCTATTTCTGGTGCATTTGAGTGATTGATTTTGCGACACAATTTGGTTTTAAAATTTTGCGGTTTTCCTGAATCCGTCGGGTTTTCCGACTGCCGCGTCCCCAATTTCTGTCGCGTAAAAGCCAGCGTCGATGCCCCACAATCCAATCGCATGCGCCACCCGACGAAAATGCGCGATTCAAACCCCTAGTAAATGACCCCCAATGTTGCATAGTTCCATAGAGTTGTAGAGAAAATCATAAATATATGTCATGTTTCTTATAGACCCGGGGAGAAGCCCTCAAGGTGTCCCATTAAAATATCAAAATTCATAGCAAAGTTCTGTGTCCGTATCCCATGGAAACCAATGGAAACACAATATAACTTTGTATAAATATCACAATAATAGGAACATCCTTGACTAGATAACAGCATAACACCAAAAAAATTATAAACACCTACAAAATTTGATGCACTAAGCCACTCAATTGCCAAACTTCAACCTCTTCAAATTGTATGTTATGCACATAAAAACTTTAAATCAATTAAAGAACATAGTAAAAAAAAAGCTTAAAAAATACAAAAATATATGAATTATTAACATTTTAAATTAAAAGAATATGTTACCTTTGTTTTCTGGATATCAGGGCTGTCCCTCTGAGTGATGACACTTCTGCTCTTCTTGAGGTTAGAACAAGCAAGAAGTTATCAAATCTTTTTAGAGAAGACAAGTCTGGATCCTCTCGCCCTCCCTCCGGCCCCTCCACCGCCTCCCTCCAGCCCCTCCACCGCCTCCCTCAGTTTCCTGCCATAAGTTTCATTTTTGACAGCAGAAATCACCATTATTACAAGACGTAGGGAATATACATCTATAGAGGAGCAGAACCATCACATTACCACATCCTCCTACACATATAGGACATCAGGGCTCTGATACTCCACCACCAGAAAGTCCACGTTACCTTGTGGCTTTCAGACCGGAATGTTGAGGGTTGAGAAGGAATTGTGTCCAAATGGATGATTCCGAGAGCTGTAAACATCGTGTCTAGAAATAAATCGACAGGATTTGATTTATCAAAAACATAATAAACAAAAAGTCTGTTTCGATATCTACTCTCTCGCTTTCGTACAGTCCACAATTTGATAATTTCATAAAAATTGGTTTATAAACATTTACTATTATTATATGATGATCGAATAATGGAAAATATACTTAGTAAAGGATGTAGAGTGCCGTCACATTGGGCAGTGTTCCCAACCGCTGGGCCATGGTGTAAGACCGGGCCACGGAGCACCTGATCCTGGGCCACGTCCAGACTCTATTGAAAAAAAAAACCCAATCCAGTAAAGGGGGGCATTGGAGGGGTGGCAGCTACAGAAAAGGCGACATAGGAAAAAGAGGGTGGAGGCAGCTCCGGGAAAGGAGACAGTGATGAGGGGCATGCTACTTCATATAATATTCATATAATATTCCAGGCCGTGTACTGGGAAGTGGGAAAAAAATTCCAAATGCAATGAAAGTTGTGAAAAAATGTATTTGCACCATTTTCTTGTGGGTTTGGATTTTATGGCTTTCACTGTGCGCCCCAAATGACCTTTCTCCGTTATTGTTTGGGTCGGTGCGACCACGGGGAGACCATATATATATAGAAGTTTTATAATGTTTTCATACATTTTTGAAAATCAAAACCTACTGTACAAAAAAAATCTTAATTTTGCCATCTTTTGACAAAGTTTTCCTCCTTTTTTTATTTATTTTTTTTATATTTTTCAAAATGTCAAAAAAGTGCCATTTTCCATTTATATAAGTTCTAGGGAAAACTTTTTTTTTGTAATTTTTTACTATTTTTCAGACCCCTTAGAGTACTTTAACCCTAGATGGTCTGATTGGTCCTAGCATAGTATATGGAGATTTTACACATCGGGGCAGATTTACTTACCCGGTCCATTCGCGATCCAGCGGCGCGTTCTCTGCGCTGAATTCGGGTCCAGCCGGGATTTATTAAGGTAGTTCCTCCGCCGTCCACCAGGTGGCGCTGCTGCGCTGAAAAGCATCGGAACGCACGGGAGTTCACCGAGCCGGGCTGAGTGAAGGTAAGTGCAAGCTCCGCGACAGATTTTTTGTCTTAAATGCGGCGGTTTTTCCGAATCCGTCGGGTTTTCGTTCGGCCATGCCCCCCGATTTCCGTCGCGTGCATGCCGGCGCCGATGCGCCACAATCCGATCCTGTGGAGGCTGCAGTGATAGGAGACTCCCATCTCCCTCCTGCATCTCTGGAGCTCAGCCACAGGGATGATGGGGATTTTCTTTATCACTGTCACCAAGGTTCTTCTCCCATGATTACTTTGTTTTCCTGGATGGTCATGTGTAGGGAATATTGTGGTCATCCCAAACTTTTTCCAGTTAAAGGACATCTACCACCACCAGGATGAAGGATTGTACACCAAGCACTGACATACTGGAGTGTCCCCTCTGGCAGGATCTGCTCTTCTTTTAGCTTCTTATGACCTGGTTTTTACAAAAACGGTTTGTAAAATTATGCAATTAAGCATGAGGGCCTCCAGGCTTCATAGGTGTTAATGGAGCTTGGTGCCCCATCGGCTCATTTGCATAATTTTTCAGCATTTATGCAAAGAAAGCTTAAAGAAGAGCAGACTCTGTATTTCAGTGTGCTTGGTTTCCAATCCTTGATCCTGGTGGTAGATGTCCTTTAAGGATTATGGAGGCCACTGTGCTCTTAGGAACCTTGAGTGATGCATAAATTATTTTTTAACCATGGACAGTTATGTGCCTTGCCACAATTACGTGTCTGAGCTCCTTGGACAGTTCCTCAGACCTCATGATTCTCATGTGCTCTGCTACGTGCTGTGAGATGTAAGGTGTTGCATGTACAGGTATGTTCCTTTTCTAATCAAGTCCAATCAGTTTGATATAACACAGCTGGACTCCAATGAAGGAGTAAAACAATCTCAAGGAGGATCAGAAGGAAATGGACAGCATGTGTGTTAAATATGAGTGTTGCAGCAAAGGGGCTGAATACTTCTGAACATGTGATATTCCAGTTTTTCTAGTAAAAATGAATTAGCAAAAATATCTACATTTCTGTTTTTTTGTGTTACGATGGAGGCAGAGTGCACATTAATGATCATGACTATTTGATCTTACCAATTGGCTGCAATGCAGCAAGTTGTCTGTATATATATAATGCAGGATAATTTTATAATTTAACCCCATAATGATGTGTGACATATTAGTTTATCACTCCATTAATGGAGTATGGAGAGGGCTCACGTTAACATTTGCATACAGTACATATTAATATTTCTTCACTGTATGTTCGCTCCATGTGCAGTGATCTGTTACTTCCTCCCAAGATGTTTCCACTGCATGTAGATTACAATATACATCGTCATCCCAGAATAAAATGGCTACATTTTGCCTCCTGTCCTTGAGTTATGAGTGATGTTGCAGTAGAGTACAAGCAAGTGATATTGGACAGGTGTGGCGCTGTGGACAGGTGTGGCGCTGTGGACAGGTGTGGCGCTGTGGACAGGTGTGGCGCTGTGGACAGGTGTGGCGATGTGGACAGGTGTGGCGATGTGGACACATGTGGCACTGTGGACAGGTGTGGCACTGTGGACACATGTGGCACTGTGGACAGGCGTGGCACTGTGGACAGGTGTGGTACTGTGGACTGGTGTAGTGCTGTAGACAGGTATGGCGCTGTGAACAGGTGTGTTGCTATGGACAGGTGTGATGCTATGGACAGGTGTGGTGCTATGGACAGGTGTGGCACTGTGGACAGGTGTGATGCTGTGGACAGGTGTGGTGCTGTGGACAGGTGTGATGCTGTGGACAGGTGTGATGCTGTGGACAGGTGTGGCGCTATGGACAGGTGTGGCGCTGTGGACAGGTGTGGCGCTGTGAACAGGTGTGATGCTGTGGAAAGGTGTGGCGCTGTGAAGAGGTGTGACACTGTGGACAAATGTGGCGCTGTGGACAGCTGTAGTGCTGTGGACTGGTGTAAGGCTGTGGAGAGGTGTGGCGCTGTGGAGTGGTGTAGCGCTGTGGACAGGTATGGACAGGTGTGGGCTGTGGAGAGGTGTGAGGCTGTGGAGAGGTGTGGTACTGTGGACAGGTGTAGCATTGTGGCAGGTGTGTAGCTGTGGACAGGTGTGTAGCTGTGGACAGGTGTGGCGTTGTGGCAGGTGTGGAGCTGTGGACAGGTGTGACGCTGTGGATAGGTGGATATTGTTCTATGTTTGAGGTGTGATGAGTTCCTGGGCAAACAGAACCCCTACCCCTAATAATCATTCCCTTCCTCTTGTCGTTATTCTCTAGACCTGTAACATGTGGCATCCGGATAATAAGCCTTTACAGTTATGGCTTTTTATTTAGTTATAATTCTTCATCCTGGTGGTAGATTTACTTTAAGTATATGCAAATTAGCCAGCACTTTAATGTGTTCTGGCTGTCCTCTTAAATTGTTGATCTTAACCCCTTCCCGGCATGTGACGTAATGTGAGAGGGCTCACGGGCTGAACCCTCTCCATAGCCGGTTTCTTTGCTGCATATTGCGATTAAACTGTAGTATGGCAGTATATGGTAGGATTGATCAGACAATCTAGGGTTAAAGTACCCTAGGGGGGTCTGAAAAATAGCAAAGATAAAAATTTTAAAAAGTAAAAAAAAAAAACAATAAAAAAAATTAAAAATTCTAATCACCCCCCTTTCCCTAGAACTGATATAAATATAAATAGACAGTAAAAATCATACACACATCAGGTATCGCCACATCGGAAAATGCCCGATTTATCAAAATATAATACAGGTTTTTCACTACCTTTAAACCTGTAACGGAAAATAGCGCCTAAAAAAGTCGTACAGTCCTAAAATTGGTAGCAGTGAAAACAACATCAAACTGCTGTGCCATAGCATCAGAACGCGGGACCGAGCTCAAAGCATCCGGCGTATTCTTGAGGGAGCGGTCCGAGGCGCTGCTTCTTTCCCGGGCCGCCCCTCCCACGCCAAAGGGGGGAGGTGACTGCCCGGTTTGAAGCTGCAGTCACCGCCTCCTCGGACCGCCTCCTCCTTGTTCTTAGGCTATGGCGCTTCAGTGTCTGCTAATGTCTGTCTGTTAGAGGGTTCCGATAAAGCTAGCTGTTTATCCCTACTAAAAATGGGGTAGCGCTAGTACATTTTTTTGGGTGACAGGTCCTCTATAAATTTTTGTTCATTGCAGCCCAACACCCCCCCCCCTTCCCCATCAGTTGTGATATATTCAGTCTTTGGTCAGGATTTCTGGAGAATAACCGGAGCACTTGTAGGCTATGACCCACCCCCATTGCACTTGCTGCCTAATTTGCATGCACTTTGAAAGCATCTTTTCCTCTGCTACAGCTCATCTCATGATCTATTTAACAGCCCCTATAACAGGTTTTGGAATAATTTTGGTTCATTTCATAATTTTGGGTAGTTTTGGTATTGACGCTATTGTTGTTATTTTTACTATTTCCAAAACGATAGTTGGGTTGGGTTATGGAGACATTTTTTAAGAAAAGATTACAACGTATTACAACGTAGATGCTGGATGTTACAGTGAGACTCCTGACAATGTGATAAGTGGGACTTGTGTTATTACAATATTCTGATCTCCACCGCGGATCGGGGAGACAAAGAAGGAAAGGAAATGAGCGGAAGATCAACAAAGCAGGGAAATTCCATCAAAGAGAAAATGCCAGGAAAATGCAAATATTACGGACAAAGTGAAGTAGAAATTTCACTTTTACACACAGTTGTTAAATTGTTGGGTAATTCCCAAAAAGTTACATTTATTTTAGCAACAATTGGGTTAATGGTAGTTTACTGGGAGCTATTAGGGGACGCAATATGAAGGTGAAAGCTCCGCCCCTTCCTGTCTCATAGACTGATGGGAGTTGGGATGTTTAAGATTATTTTAGACATTAGAGAGTTGTTATAGTTGTTATAGAACAGTCATTAGTGGTAATTAAGGGGGTATTCTTATTATCAAAAATACCTGGGAGTATCAGATGTGGGTATCAGATCCTCTAAATCCTCTGAATAGACTGAGTTCAGAGCTTGTGATCCATACCCAGGGCTATCTTGCTGGGAACTTATCTATGGAAAGCTGGGTGGTTCAATCTGCAGCTCAATATTGGTCAAATCTGTGAGCATTCAGTGGGTAGACAAATTCCTGGGTCTCAGTTCACTCAGGACTGGTTATTGTTTTTTTCCGTGACTTGACAGTGAGACCCGATAGTCCTGTAACTTGTAGTAACTGTAACATTTGGAATCCAGTGTACCCCCAGCCAGTGCCGGTGACCTCTGCAACTGAAACTACATCCTACCTGATCCAGAACCCTGTTTCCTGTCTGATCCAGAATTCTGGAACCCCAACCTGATCCAGAACCCTAACCTGTTACTCTGTATCCTTACTTGAGCTTTGTATCCTGCTTAAACCCCAACCTGATCAAGCGTCTCAAAGCTTGTGCCCTCCTTAATCTGGTAACCAAAACATGTACTCTCAATCCTGTTTTAGAGTCTACACTCTGTTCCTGAGTTGTGACCCGATCCTGTGCCTGTTCCTTGATACTCACTCGTCTGCATATTTATCTGAAACCATGACCATGGAGTGAGTAGCACTTCTGCCTTGCAGCGCTGGGGTCATGGGTTCAAGTCCCAGGTTCAACATCTGCAAAGAGTTTATATGTTCTCTCTGTGTTTGCGTGGGTTTCCTCCGCGTCCTCCAGTTTCCTCCCACACTTCAAAAACATACTGATAGGTGGTTTAGATTGTGAGCCCCATGGGGACAGGGACTGATTTGGCAAACTCTGTGCAGCGCTATATAATCTGTGTGCGCTATATAAATAAAGAATTATTATTATTATTAATTATTAATAAAGCCCCAATTCAGTTCTTTGGGAAAGACAAAAATAATAGAGGCTGTTTGCTCAGCTATTTTTGCTCTGCCATAGACTTGAGTTGTAACAGTGCACATGGACAATCCCCTGTTCTGGATAAGACAGTTCTTAGGACAGATGCAGGTCCCAACAGGGGATTTGTGGTCTAGCTAGAGGACTATTATACAGATGGAGGACTGGAGCACATACCCAACTGGCTGTTCATTCACTTCTATCCAACATCCTACAGAAACAAATGGAGGGCAGGTCGGACGTTGCACCACTGCTTAATTTTGATGAACACTTTATGGGACCTCCGATGATCATGGACTCCCACCAATCATGAGAACGGGATGTCCTTTCTCCTCCAGAATAATTCTTCTTGCAATTGTTGGAAAAGCTGAGTGATCCGACTTTTTGCTCCATTCATTTGGAGAATTACTGCACATTGTTAATACAATATCGATGTGTGTTCTACAGAAGTGATAAACCAAACCAAAAGCTGCAACTATGCCAGAAATCATATTCACCCACCGAATAATGTCATTGTGACCTCACAATTAACCAAAACTGAAAACCAGAGGTAAAGGTTTTTTTTCGTATGATAATACCTGGAAATTATAATAAATTTTGTAAATGTTTTGCAAAACATTATATGGTGCAATAAAAGGTAGAAATAAAAAAAACAACCCCTGAGAATTATGGAAACTGGGGATAAAAAAAAGAAAAATAATTAAAACATCAGTAAACAACAGTAAAAGATCGCAAAAATCTAGCAGTCAAATATCCGTATGTGACATTATTCTATGTAGAGATTGTGAAAAACATCTAATTTGTGTGTTATAGGGACATCCAGTGGTGATGTGTGAGTACATCACATCTGTTTCATAACAAACTGGCCATTCATTCACTTCTATCCAACATCCTACACTAAAAATCACTAAAAAAAAATCATAAAAATATGAAATATTCCAAAATGGCCGTCGTATAAAATCATATAAATAATTTAATTTAAAAAAAAAAGTATCTTTCAAAAAGTCATCAAAAAGTAATTCACTTTTTTAAAAATACTTTTACTTGGTAGAAAATTCAAGCTCTTAAACAAAACTTTTGAGGCAAATATAAATAAAGGTTCCAGGGGTCGGAATCGGGGGTTGTCTTCTCAGCTGAGGATCAAAACTTTTTACTACAAGTTTCGGTGAGGCTTAGAGATGAATTCTGTCCTATCTACTGATTTTCACATTTCAAACAGTAACTTGGTAAAAGGTTGCCCATAGTCTTGTGGCCATTGTTCTATCTCTGAAGAGGAAGATGAGGCTTAGACAGAGAAGTCCAGAGGAGAAGATACAAAACATCTGAAGAGACCTCCACTGTAGGAAATGTTACAGGTGAGGGGTAGGTAGTAAGGATAGAAGAAAAACATTCTGGATATCAGTGAAGGACACATCTGAGGAGACCTCTACTGTAGGTAATGTTACAGGTGAGGGGCAGGTAGTTATGACTAGATGCCATTACACCCAAGAGACAGAGCAAAGGAGAGTTTGCTGCTCATCATAGAGTCAGTCAGGTAGGCTGTGACTTCTCACAAAACAGCAATTGCCCTTTTCAGGTCACTGTGTGTAGAGGAGGTTGCTGTTAGCAGGGAGAGGGGGAAATCTGACCTGAGTGAAGTTGGCCCCCCCCACCTTGTTCAAATCAAACAAATTTAGTGTCAAACGTTTGTGCTACGTTTGTGCTGGTTTGTGCAGCAGAAATTTTTGTTTGTGCCGCCATCGTTTTCGAGATTTTAATGAAAGTTTCCAGAGGTCATCAGAGGTCAACCAGCCCCCCCACATTGCACAAATCAAACAAAACTGGTGCTGAACAATTCTGCTACGTTTGTGCTGGTTTGTGCTGCGCAAATTTTTGATTGTGCTGCTTTTGTTTTGAATATATGAACAAAAAATTAAAGTTCAAAAGTTCAAGCAGCCCCCCCACATTAACCGAATCAAACAAAACTGGTGTCAAACGTTAGTGCTACGTTTGTGCTTGTTTGTGCAGCAAAAATTTTCGTTTGTGCCGCTATCATTTTTAATATATTCATACTTTTTTGCAGAGGTCATTAGAGTTCATTTCTTCTAAAGTACAATGTGTTTGCTAGCTCCCCCTGGTGATCAAACCAGGGAAGTGTCACTAGGTTTGTTTTTTACCAGTTCATCCTAAACACCTCAAACACCTGAACATACCTTAAAAATTATAGCGGCACAAACGAAAATTTTTGCTGCACAAACAAGCACAAACGTAGCACTAACGTTTGACACCAGTTTTGTTTGATTCGGTTAATGTGGGGGGGCTGCTTGAACTTTTAAACTTTAATTTTTTGTTCATATATTCAAAACAAAAGCAGCACAAACAAAAATTTCCGCAGCACAAACCAGCACAAACGTAGCAGAATTGTTTGGCACCAGTTTTGTTTGATTTGGGCAATGTGGGGGGGCTGGTTGACCTCTGATGACCTCTGGAAACTTTCATTAAAATCTCGAAAACGATGGCGGCACAAACAAAAATTCCTGCTGCACAAACCAGCACAAACGTAGCACAAACGTTTGACACCAATTTTGTTTGATTTGAACAAGGTGGGGGGGCCAACTTCACTCAGGTGGAAATCTGAAATAATGGCCCTCTTGAGGGCCAACATCCTACACTAAAAATCACTAAAAAAAATCATAAAAATATGAAATATTCCAAAATGGCCATTTTATAAAATCATATAAATAATTTAGTAAAAAAAAAGTATCTTTCAAAAAGTGATCAAAAAGTAATTCACTTTTTTAAAAAAAAATACTTTTACTTAGTAAAAAATTCAAGCTCTTAAACAAAACTTTAGAGGCAAATATAAATAAAGGTTCCAGGGGTCGGAATCGGGGGTTGTCTTCTTAGCTGAGGATCAAAACTTTTTACTACAAGTTTTGGTGAAGCTTAGAGATGAATTCTGTTCTATCTACTGATTTACAAATTGAAAAGACATTGCACAAACTTGTCACACGTTGCAAACAGTAACTTGGTAAAGGTTGCCCATAGTCTTGTGGCCATTGTTCTATCTCTGAAGAGGAAGATGAGGCTTAGACAGAGAAGTCCAGAAGAAGATAAGAGAAGTGGTGGATTGACACGAAAAGCCATTATCAATATGTCAGATCACATAGAAAAAAAAAAGAAGAATTTGTTATATTCGTGGTGGGTGGGAACTTTAAAGGACCCTCATAATTCTCATGGTATTAGAAATTCATTAGATGATAATATTGTAAATACAAAGAAAACCTTGAAAAGGCTGAATTTCACAACCCAACCACTAGGCAGTGGCACATCGGCTCATACAGGACATAGATTACTTTTTAGTAAAATTGTGTAAAGCTGTTTTTCCTCGAAAATGTTCTTGTCATGCAATACACATTACTCTAGATGTCTGGTCAATAGGAAAGATAGTGAAGGACATATCTAAAGAGGCCTTCACTGTAGATAATCTCACAGGTGGGGGGTAGGTAGTAAGGATGGATGAGGAACATTCTGGATATCAGTGAAGGACACATCTGAAGAGACCTCCACTGTAGGTAATGTTACAGGTGAGGGGCAGGTAGTAAGGATGGAGGAAGAACATTCTGGTTATCAGTGAAGGACACATCTGAAGAGACCTCCACTGTAGGTAATGTTACAGGTGAGGGGTAGGTAGTAAGGATAGAAGAAGAACATTCTGGATATCAGTGAAGGACACATCTGAAGAATCCTCCACTGTAGGTAATGTTACAGGAGAGGGGCAGGTAGTAAGGATAGAAGAAGAACATTCTGGATATCAGTGAAGGACACATCTGAAGAATCCTCCACTGTAGGTAATGTTACAGGAGAGGGGTAGGTAGTAAGGATGGAAGAAGAACATTCTGGATATCAGTGAAGGACACATCTGAAGAGACCTCCACTGTAGGTAATGTTACAGGAGAGGGGCAGGTAGTAAGGATGGAGGAAGAACATTCTGGATATCAGTGAAGGACACATCTGAAGAGACCTCCACTGTAGGTAATGTTACAGGAGAGGGGCAGGTAGTAAGGATGGAGGAAGAACATTCTGGATATCAGTGAAGGACACATCTGAAGAATCCTCCACTGTAGGTAATGATACAGGTGAGGGGTAGGTAGTAAGGATGGAGGAAGAACATTCTGGATATCAGTGAAGGACACATCTGAGGAGACCTCCACTGTAGGTAATGTTACAGGTGAGGGGTAGGTAGTAAGGATGGAGGAAGAACATTCTGGATATCAGTGAAAGACACATCTGAAGAATCCTCCACTGTAGGTAATGTTACAGGTGAGGGGCAGGTAGTAAGGATAGAAGAAGAACATTCTGGATATCAGTGAAGGACACATCTGAAGAATCCTCCACTGTAGGTAATGATACAGGTGAGGGGTAGGTAGTAAGGATGGAGGAAGAACATTCTGGATATCAGTGAAGGACACATCTGAAGAGACCTCCGCTGTAGGTAATGTTACATTTGAGGGGTAGGTAGTAAGGATGGAAGAAGAACATTCTGGATATCAGTGAAGGACACATCTCAAGATACTTCCACTGTAGGTAATGTTACAGGTGAGGGGTAGGTAGTAATTAGAGATGAGCGAACATGCTCGTCCGAGCTTGATGCTCGGTCGAGCATTAGCGTACTCGAAACTGCTCGTTGCTCGGACGAATACTTCGCCCGCTCGAGAAAATGGCAGCTCCCGCCGTTTTGCTTTTTGGCGGCCAGAAACAGAGCCAATCACAAGCCAGGAGACTCTGCACTCCACCCAGCATGACGTGGCAGGAGTGATTCTCCAAGAACCCAACAGCCCTTTTTAGGGCTACAATAACGTTATACTTTTTTTTTTTATTTGCAGCTAGTACCATATTGTGAGGAATTTGCAGGGGGACTTGCTACCGTTGTGTTTAGCTCTTAGTGACACACATATCCACCTCAAACACCAAAGTGGGAAAATTTATTAGGGGTTGGATTTCAATTAGGCACAGTCTGCCATTTACTTTTTATTTTACGTTTATTTTTTTAATAACTCAGTGTCATCTCATCTTGCATAGTAGTGTGCTTTCATACTTGGCTAGAAAATAGCCATAGGAGAATCCAAACGGCTTACTTACGCCTACAGTAGCGTTCTATATATTTGATTTCTGGTTGATCTGCTGGTGGCTGTACTTGCTGCAGTGCATCTACTAGCAAATTGTGAGCAATTTGTAGTGAGACTTGCGACCGCTGTGTTTTGCACTTAGTGACGCACATATCCATTGCAAAGACCGAAGTGGGAAAATTTAGTAGGGGTTGGATTTCAATTAGGCACAGTCTGCCATTTCCTTTTTTATTTTACGTTTATTTTGTTTAATAACTCAGCGTCATCTCATCTGGCATAGTAGTGTGCTTTCATACTTGGCTAGAAAATAGCCATAGGAGAATCCAAACGGCTTACTTACGCCTACAGTAGCGTTATATATAATTGATTTCTGGTTGATCTGCTGGTGGCTGTACTTGCTGCAGTGCATCTACTAGCAAATTGTGAGCAATTTGTAGTGAGACTTGCGACCGCTGTGTTTTGCGCTTAGTGACGCACATATCCATTGCAAAGACCGAAGTGGGAAAATTTATTAGGGGTTGGATTTCAATTAGGCACAGTCTGCCATTTCCTTTTTTATTTTACGTTTATTTTGTTTAATAACTCAGCGTCATCTCATCTGGCATAGTAGTGTGCTTTCATACTTGGCTAGAAAATAGCCATAGCAATAGGATAGCATCGTTTGGTTTTAAAAACTAAAAAACACAAAAAAAACAAAAAAACACAAAAAAAAGTAAAAAAAAAATTAAAGTTATAACTCTCATTTTAAAAATGTTTAACCCGAGGGCTAGGGGTAGAGGACGAGGGCGGGGACGTGGGCGTCCAACTACTGCAGGGGTCAGAGGCCGTGGTCCTGGGCGGGGTGAGACACCACCTGCTTATGAGGGAGCAGGGGAACGCCGCAGAGCTACACTCCCTAGGTTCATGTCTGAAGTTACTGGGACTCGTGGTAGAGCACTGTTGAGGCCAGAACAGTGCGAACAGGTGATGTCGTGGATTGCCGACAATGCTTCGAGCAATTTGTCCACCAGTCAGTCTTCCACGCAGTCCACCCATGTCACCGAAATCGGCACTCCTCCAGCTCCTGCACCTCAGCCTCCTCCCCCCCAGTCTGCCCCCTCCAAGGAAAATTTGGCATTTGAACCGGCATACTCTGAGGAACTTTTTTCTGGACCCTTCCCACAGTCACAAACCACTTGTCCGGTTGCTGCTGAGCAATTTTCCGATGCCCAGGTTTTCCACCAGTCGCAGTCTGTGGGTGATGATGACCTTCTTGACGTAGTGGAAGAAGTGTCTAAAGAGGTGTCCGACGATGAGGAGACACGGTTGTCAGACAGTGGGGAAGTTGTTGTCAGGGCAGGAAGTCCGAGGGGGGAGCAGACTGAGGGATCGGAGGATGATGAGGTGACAGACCCAAGCTGGGTTGATAGGCCGGGTGAACACAGTGCTTCTGAGACAGAGGAGAGTCCTCGACCAGAACAGGTTGGAAGAGGCAGTGGTGGGGCCAGACGGAGAGGCAGGGCCAGAGCTGGTGCATCAGCGCCAAATGTGTCAACTAGTGAAGCTCCCGTGGCGAGGGCTCCTGCGGCGAGGGCTAGATTTTCAGAAGTCTGGAGGTTCTTTAAGGAAACACCGGATGACCGACGGACTGTGGTGTGCAACATTTGCCAAACCAGGATCAGCAGGAGTTCCACCACTACTAGCTTAACTACCACCAGTATGCGCAGGCATATGAATGCTAAACACCCCACTCAGTGGCAACAAGCCCGTTCACCTCCGGCCGTGCACACCACTGCTCCTTCCCCTGTGTCAGCTGATAGTCAGCCCCCTGCCCAGGACCCTGCCACAAAAACCCCATCGTCGCCTCCACGATCCTCCACAGCATCCACCAGCGTTCAGCTCTCCATACCCCAGACGCTGGAGCGGAAACGCAAATATAGTGCAACCCACCCGCACGCCCAAGCCCTTAATGTCCACATCTCCAGATTGCTTAGCCCGGAGATGCTGCCCTATAGGCTAGTAGAGACCGAGGCCTTTCGCAACCTCATGGCGGCGGCCGCCCCTCGGTATTCGGTCCCCAGCCGCCACTACTTTTCCCGATGTGCCGTCCCAGCCCTGCACCAGCATGTGTCAGACAACATCATCCGTGCCCTGACCAACGCCGTTTCTGACAAGGTCCACCTGACCACGGACACGTGGACGAGTGCTGCCGGGCAGGGCCACTATATATCGCTGACGGCACATTGGGTTAACTTGGTGGAGGCTGGGACCGAGTCTGACCCTGCGGCTGGTCATATACTGCCGACGCCGAGGATTGCGGGGCCTACCTCGGTCCAGGTGTTTCAGGCCTACTATGCCTCCTCCTCCTCCCACCCCTCCTCCACCTCCTCCTCCTCCGAATTACCATCCGTGGGCATGGCGCCATCAGTCGGTAGCTCTAGGCACAGCAGCAGTGCCGTCGCTAAGCGACAGCAGGCGGTGCTCAAACTGCTGAGCCTAGGCGATAAAAGGCACACCGCCCAAGAGCTATTACAGGGCATCACGGCGCAGACTGATCTGTGGCTGGCACCGCTGAACCTGAAGCCAGGCATGGTTGTGTGTGACAACGGCCGTAACCTGGTGGCGGCTCTGCAACTCGGCAGACTGACACATGTGCCATGCCTGGCCCATGTGTTAAATCTGATAGTTCAGCGTTTCCTCAAGACATACCCCAATCTGTCTGATTTGCTCACGAAGGTGCGCCGCATCTGTGCGCATTTCAGGAAGTCCAGCACAGATGCTGCCACTCTCAGGGCAGCGCAGCGCCGCCTCCAACTGCCCGCTCACCGACTGTTGTGCGACGTGCCCACGAGGTGGAATTCAACACTGATCATGTTATCCAGAGTTTACCAGCAGCGCCGAGCGATTGTAGACTGCCAGATGTCAACTTCCACCAGAACTGGTAGTCAGGTCAGTCAGCTTCCTCAAGTCTACAATGAGGAGTGGACGTGGATGTCTGATATCTGTCAGGTGCTGAGTAACTTTGAGGAGTCAACACAGATGGTCAGTGGCGATGCCGCCATCATCAGCCTCACCATCCCGCTGCTTGGCCTGTTGAAAAACTCTCTGATCAGCATGAAGTCAGAAGCTTTGCGCTCGTCACAAGAGACGGGGGAAGAAGATTCCCTTGCTGATAGCCAAAGCACCCTTAGGTCTGTTTCTCAGCACATATCGGAGGAGGTGGAGGAGGATGAGGAGGAAGAGGAGGAGAATGTTGGCGAGACACAAGAGGGGACCATTGTTGAGTCCTTCACTGTTCAGCGTGTATGGGCAGAAGAAGAGGAGTTGGAGGAGTTGGAGGAGGAGGAAATGGACAGTCAGGCCAGTGAGGGGAGTGAATTCTTACGCGTTGGTACTCTGGCGCATATGGCAGATTTCATGCTAGGCTGCCTATCCCGTGACCCTCGCGTTCAAAGAATTTATTCCAGCACCGATTACTGGGTGTTCACTCTCCTGGACCCACGGTACAAGCAAAATCTTTCCACTCTCATCCCTGGAGAGGAAAGGAGTGTGAGAATGCATGAATACCAGCAGGCCCTGGTGCACAAGCTGAAACAGTATTTCCCTTCTGACAGCGCTAGCGGCAGAGTGCGTAGTTCTGCGGGACAAGTAGCGAGGGAGAGTAGGCGAGCAGGCAGCTTGTCCAGCACTGGCAAGGGTACGCTTTACAAGGCTTTTGCCAGCTTTATGTCACCCCAGCAAGACACTGTCACCTGTCCCCAGTCTCGGCAGAGTAGGGCTGATCTTTACAGAAAGATGGTGAGGGAGTACGTAGCTGACCATACCATCGTCCTAAATGATCACACAGCTCCCTACAACTACTGGGTTTCAAAGCTGGACATATGGCACGAACTGGCGCTGTACGCCTTGGAGGTTCTTGCCTGCCCTGCCGCTAGCGTCTTGTCCGAGCGGGTTTTCAGTGCAGCTGGTGGCATCATCACCGACAAGCGTACACGCCTGTCGACTGACAGCGCTGACAGGCTGACGCTTATTAAGATGAATAAAGCCTGGATTTCTCATAATTTCCAATCTCCACCAGGTGAAGGAAGCTCAACCTGAATAATTGATCCACTCCTCCTCCTCCTCATTTTCCTCCTTCTCCTCCTCTTTGTACAGTAAAGCAGAGGAAACTGGCTATTTTTTGACAGGGCCCACTGGCTCTAGCTATAGTACTTTATGCATTTAATTTTTCTGGAGGGCCACCTACCCGGTCCTCTGTTTTAAACAATTTTTGGGAGTGCCACATACAGGCACTCAATCTATTCAATTTTTCTGGAGGGCCACCTACCCGGTCCTCTGTTTTAAACAATTTTTGGGACTGCCACATACAGGCACTCAATCTATTTCATTTTTCTGGAGGGCCACCTACCTGCTCCTCTGGTTTGAAAACTTTTTTGGACTGCCACATAAAGGCACTATCCAAATTAAATTGTCTCCATAGCAGCCTCCACACGTTGTCTCCATTGCTACCTCCAAAAGTCGTCCATATAGCTGCCTCCATACATCGTCCCCTTATCAAACGAGGTGTGTCAGGCAGAAATTTGGGTTGTTTTCATGGATTCCACATCAAAGTTGTTAACTTTGTCGCCACCCTGCTGTGTTATCCACAAAATATACTGGCAAACTTTTATCATTTACCAATATTATTTCAGCGCTTCTTGCGCATCTGTTTACATTCCCCTCACCCGGCATATCCTAAACTTATAAGAACGCTACTACACTTGATCTTATACAAAAGGTTCTTAGAAGTGCTGTTTGGGGAGTAGCCTAGAGACAGGGGCTTGGATTGGCGAAAGCTCGCCTGGCAGCGGAGCGCCAGCTCCATGCGCATCATGCGCTTCTTGCGCATCTGTTTACATTCCCCTCACCCGCCATATCCCAAACTTATAAGAACGCTACTACACTTAACTTGGTGATGGCTGGGACCGAGTCTGACCCTGGGGCTGGTCATATACTGCCGACGCTGGTCATATACTACCTCGGTCCAGGTCTCAAAGGTCTAGTATACCTCCTCCTCCTCCCACCCTTCCTCCACCTCCTCCTCCTCCGAATTACCATCCGTGGCCATGGCGCCATCAGTCGGTAGCTCTAGGCACAGCAGCAGTGCCGTCGCTAAGCGACAGCAGGCGGTGCTCAAACTGCTGAGCCTAGGCGATAAAAGGCACACTGCCCAAGAGCTATTACAGGGCATTCCACATCAAACTTGTTAACTTTGTCGCCACCCTGCTGTGTAATCCACAAAATATACTGGCAAACTTTTATCATGTACCGATATTATTTGAGCGCTTCTTGCTCACCTCCTTTGGTTCCTCTCTGCCACCCATTGGTTTGAAGCCTGAGTCCATTTAGGGTATGTCGCCATGACACTCTCTAGCCTGCTGCCGCTGCCTCTGCATGCCGTCCCCTATAGTGTCAGGGTCAATTATTGGATGCTTTAGATGCTATCTAGCTTCATTCTGTCACTCTGTCATGGCCATGCTGTTGCCCATAATTTTGGCATAATGGTGCGATTAAGCAGCCTCAGAGGCATCCATGCATGCTGCCCCTGCTGTTTCCTGTCCATTTCCGTGGTGTTTCCATCCTTTTCTGAGGTTCCCAGGTGTTTGGCCAAGCTTCCCTGTGCAGAGCCTTGGTCCCCTTGAAAAATGCTCGAGTCTCCCATTGACTTCAATGGGGCTCGATATTCGAGACGAGCACTCGAGCATCGGGAAAAGTTCGTCTCGAATAACGAGTACCCGAGCATTTTAGTGCTCGCTCATCTCTAGTAGTAATGATGGAAGAAGAACATTCTGGATATCAGTGAAGGACACATCTGAAGAGACCTCCACTGTAGGTAATGTTACAGGTGAGGGGTAGGTAGTAAGGATAGAAGAAGAACATTCTGGATATCAGTGAAGGACACATCTGAAGAGACCTCCACTGTAGGTAATGTTACAGGTGAGGGGTAGGTAGTAAGGATAGAAGAAGAACATTCTGGATATCAGTGAAGGACACATCTGAAGAATCCTCCACTGTAGGTAATGTTACAGGTGAGGGGTAGGTAGTAAGGATGGAAGAAGAACATTCTGGATATCAGTGAAGGACACATCTGAAGAGACCTCCACTGTAGGTAATGTTAAAGGAGAGGGGCAGGTAGTAAGGATAGAAGAAGAACATTCTGGATATCAGTGAAGGACACATCTGAAGAATCCTCCACTGTAGGTAATGTTACAGGTGAGGGGCAGGTAGTAAGGATAGAAGAAGAACATTCTGGATATCAGTGAAGGACACATCTGAAGAATCCTCCACTGTAGGTAATGTTACAGATGAGGGGTAGGTAGTAAGGATGGAAGAAGAACATTCTGGATATCAGTGAAGGCCACATCTGAAGAATCCTCCACTGTAGGTAATGTTACAGGTGAGGGGTAGGTTGTAAGGATAGAAGAAGAACATTCTGGATATCAGTGAAGGACACATCTGAAGAATCCTCCACTGTAGGTAATGTTACAGGTGAGGGGTAGGTTGTAAGGATAGAAGAAGAACATTCTGGATATCAGTGAAGGACACATCTGAAGAATCCTCCACTGTAGGTGATGTTACATTTGAGGGGTAGGTAGTAAGGATGGAAGAAGAACATTCTGGATATCAGTGAAGGACAGATCTGAAGAGACCTCCACTGTAGGTAATGTTACAGGTGAGGGGTAGGTAGTAAGGATAGAAGAAGAACATTCTGGATATCAGTGAAGGACACATCTGAGGAGACCTCCACTGTAGGTAATGTTACAGGTGAGGGGCAGGTAGTAAGGATAGAAGAAGAACATTCTGGATATCAGTGAAGGACACATCTGAGGAGACCTCCACTGTAGGTAATGTTACAGGTGAGGGGTAGGTAGTTATGACTAGATGCCATTACACCCAAGAGACAGAGCAAAGGAGAGTTTGCTACTCATGATAGGGTCAGACCGGTAGGCTGTGACTTCTCACAAAACAGCAATTGCCCTTTTCAGGTCACTGTGTGTAGAGTTAGCTGCTGTTAGCAGGGAGAGGGGGAAATCTGAAATAATGGCCCTTTTGAGGGCACTGTTAAGAACTACATTAGGATATTTATGGTCTCCTATATATAGGGATATTCTTACTGCTTATAGAGGATTATAAAGCAATACTTGAAAAAAACAAACAGTGATATTAGCATTTACATCATTCAGCAACATCTCGAAGGTCCTGACTATGTATAGTTTTCAACTCCAGAAAAATCTAAAGTTTCTCCGGTCAGTGAATAGTGTGCATTAATCATAAAGGTCCTACTGTGTATAGCATACAATAGCAATACCTACATCAAATGTTTGCATGCCATTTTCTTGGCCAGGATGTTGTTTATCATTGACAGATAATGGGGGTCATTTACTAAGGGCCCGATTCGCGTTTTCCCGACGTGTTACCCGATTATTTCCGACCGGATTGTGGCGCATCGGCGCTGGCATGCAAGCAGCGGAAATCAGGGGGCATGGCCGAATGAAAACCCGACGGATTCGGAAAAAACGCAGCATTTAAAAAAAAAAATGTGTCGCGGAGCTTGCACTTACCTTCACTTGGAATGGGCCGGTGAACTTGAGTGCGTTCCGATGCTCTTCAGCGCAGCAGTGCCACCTGGTGGACGGTGGAGGAACTGCCTTAATGAATCGCGGCCGGACCCGAATCCACCGCAGAGAACGCGCCACTGGATCGCGAATGGACCGGGTAAGTAAATCTGCCCCATTATGTATAAAGTTCTGGTTACTACACGGACAAACTAGCGAACTGCATCCACAATACAGAGAGGGAGAAGCGGTATATATTGATTGTTCTCTGGTGTGGCGGTACTTCATTATGAAGGTCCAATTAAGGGTTAATAAGATGCCAATAAGGACAAACAGAACTGTCTTGGATGCAGTGTACAAATGTTTTAAGATACTGGCAAATCTCCTCACCCTGCTTCTTGTTTTCTAAAGGGCTTGCAACAACTTCTGAACTGGAGATTTTCAGTAATTCAATCAATCAATCAATCAATAAGCTTGTGAGTTTCTTCATCATTAGGAAAATATTTGGCCCTTGAATAGTGGTCATCCTCCATTCACAATTCTACACTGAATATAATCCATCAAAGAAAACAGGCGAAAGCTTAAAACACCATCATTTTTGGGGTAACTGTAATGAATGATACACGTGGCGTCTGTAATGTCCATAGTCCTCTGTAACCACCACTGAGCCATCAATGTCAGATGGGAGCTCCATGACTTTTGCATCCTGTGGTTTTTAACCATGAGGTCAAGTTTTGGAATCAAGGATAATGGGGCTCATTTACTAAGGGTCTGAACGCTGCACTTTTGTCGGGTTTCACGAATATTTCCATTTTGCACTGAATTGCCCCAGGATTTTGGCACATCGGCGCCAGCTATCACTTGACAGAAATCGGGGGGTGTGGCCGTCGGACAACCCGACAGATTCAGAAAAACCGCAGAATTTAAAAAACGATTTGTGTCGCAAGATCAGCACTTACATGCACCGGGTAGAAGCAGGTGAACTCCGGCGGACCTCGGCGCAGCAGCGACACATGGTGGATATCAGGCGTACGACCTTAGTGAATCCTGGCCGGACCCGAATCCTCGTCGGACAACGCGCCGCGGGATCGCGACTGGACCCGGTAAGTAAATCTGCCCCATTATTTTATCTTTAAAGAAATCATCCAGCAGGGGGGGCACCCATTAATCACCACTGGTGGCTATTGGAAAAACCAGGCCCTTCCTTCCACTGCAATAAAAGACTCAATGGGAAACACTGGGCCCTTCCTCTCCCTAAAAAAAGGCAATGGGCATCCAGACACATTTTTGGTGTGCTCATGACTAAACAGGACAATCACCCTGTAAAAAATGAGATGTGTAGTTAATGTTTTTGTAAATAGTTTCATTTTTTGTAAAAAAAAAAAAAAAGATGTACTAAGTTTTCCCAAAAAAATTTTTCCACAGTTTATATTTCTGTATTTTTTAATAAAGGGAGATCCTCTGTGCCAGCTTTTTGTGCTCACACCTGGACACAGTAGGAGGTAGCAGGCCATGTTGTGGCTATAGGCTGTTCAATGCTCCTTTGCACTGTTCCACATCTATCGTTGGCCACTTAGGGCTTTCTGACCACCTCCTTTTCCTCTGAACTCATTGGGGAAGATTTACTTACCCGATCCCGTGGTGCGCTGTCCGACGTGGATTCGGGTCCAGCGTGATTCACCAACATCGTGCGTCTGAGTTCCTTGATCGGGTGGTAGGTGCATTTATTGGACGTGAGGATAGCTAGTCCTCATGTCCCCTGTATCTTTTTATATCTTTTATTTTCCTAATATGCTAATCATCTAAAGAGGCCACTGGGGCGTGGAGTAGCCAGAGCTGAGGCTACACCGTGCGGCTACTCCACTCCACAGTAGCCTCTTTGATCCTCCTACCAGATATCTTCAGTGCACAGCTATGAGCAGCCGCGAGCCCTCGTCTGTAAAGCCGGCATTCTGTGAATGCGCACAACACCAGGCCCGCGTCTGCGCAGTCACTGCTCCAGAGCCGGAGCTACTGTGCATGCGCAGAACTCTGGCTTCGCGGACGAGTTCTTTGCGGATGAAGATATATGGTAGGAGGATCAAAGAGGCTACTGGGGTGTGGAGTGTGTGGAGCCGTGGAGCCTCAGCTCCTCAAAAGGTCTATCCTCACGTCCAATAGATGCACCTACCACCCGATCTACCTTTATAGGTAGATCCGTGGTGGTAGGTTTCCTTTAAATGGTTAATAATCTGCCATGGTGGGTTGGAGACAGATCTGGAATATTACTCTGTGCAGAAATCACAGTAAAGATGAAGGTTTTTTTCAGTGCTTAAATTGCCAGATTTCAAAGGAAATCAATATATACCTGTAGTCGAACGACCCCTTTAAATTAAAATTTACCCTTTAAATTCCATCTTCCGTTTCTGTCCACAATTCTCTGTGTTCTATTTGTTTGTAACTCCATGAATTCTGCAACAGAAAACTTTGAAGCAGTAAAAAAAGAAAAAATCATAGAAATCTGTGACGAGGTATTTCAGGAAGTGTCCGGGATGTTACTTCCTCTATTATACGCTGGAAATAGAACCGACTTGTATCATTTCTGAAATATCCCGATAACTGATACAACATGTAAGTAACTGCTCCTTATAATGGAACTTGATATTTCCTACGGGAAACACAATTATCATCAGATTTAATACTGATAGAATTTTTAACAATTCTATTTTATACAACTTTTTGTTTGTTTCTTGTTGTATTTTTTTATGTCATTTTTGTCCATTATTATTCATTATTACGTGATGTGTTTGGATGATATTGGAGGGTGTATACACAAGTCTAGTACAGGCGGTCCCTGACTTAAGAACACCCGACTTACGGACCACCCCTAGTTACAAACTGACCTCTGGATATTGGTAACTTACTGTACTTTAGTCCTAGGCTACAATAATCAGCTGTAACAGTTATCACAGGCGTCTGTAATGAAGCTTTATTGTTACTCCTGGTTCTTATGACAACCCAAAAGTTTTAAAATCCAATTGTCACAGAGACCAAAAAAAAATTTTGTCTGCGGTTACAATTATAAAATATACAGTTCTGACTTACATACAAATTCAACTTAAGAACAAACCAAAAGAACCTATCTTGAACATAATCCGGGGCTGACTTATATTTCATTCCTTCATGTAAATTCTGGTGATATGGATGTTGCAAAATTTGGTGAATTTTCTATGGAAAGGATTAGGATTGTATGAAGTGGGAGTATATATATATAAACTTTATGTAAATCTGGAGGAGGAATATCTAACACGTTGCATAAAGCTACAGTATTACAGTATTTTAACTTATTTTTAAAGTTTTTTTTGCCTGAGACTGGTATTTTTAATGATTTTACGTTTTACCCTGGTTTGGAGTTTCAAAGGGGTCGTCCACTTGCAGCAAATAATTGATTTGGTTTGTGTAAGGAAAAGTACAAATTTCCAATATACTTTCTGTATCAATTCCTCACTGTTTATTAGATCTCTGCTTGCTGTCATTGTATAGGAAGCCTCTATGTTACTTCTAGTGGACAGAAATCTGTCCATGGTCACACAGGTGCACGGCTCGTTATATCACATGGCTCTGATTACTCTCTGTGATATAACGAGCCCTGCACCTGTGTGACATCACATGACCAAGGACGGATTTCTATCTAGGAGAAGAAAACCATGAGGAATTGATACAGAAATATAATAGAAAATCGGATCACATTGCCTTACAAAAACCATATCAATTATTTGCTGAAAGTGGACAACCCCTTTAAGCTCCTAAGTCCTTTAGATGTTGGAATGATCTATGTTCTGTGTGACTGATAGAGGTTTCGGAATTACTCTATAGGAGAAATAAAAACTATGTAGCAGATTTGTATCACCACAGACAAGTCATATACAATGTATTATGTGACAAACCGTACCCCCCAGGTGTGGGGTAGCTTCAGGAGTTGATTTCTCCCATCAAATTGATGTTAGATGTGGCTTCGCCCCCTACCTATGGATTTAACATGTTGGAATCAGTTTTGGAAAGAAAACACCAGAAAAATACTCCTAAACTTTGAAAAGGAAAAACAATACACAGAATGCTGTAATGTTGTTAGACCCCTTAACAATGTGTCCCTTTTTCGTTTTTGGTAGTTTTTTGCTCCCCCACCTTCAAAACTGGTATTAAATATTCCATTCCCTGTTGTCAGGATCAGCGGTAGTGGATCCTCTGGACCACTGTGGGCGATGACGTAAGCCGGGACCTGGGACCGGAGTCTAAGTGGCACCCGGTCTTCACCAGAGCCGCCGCAAAGCAGGTTGGACTTGTTGCAGCGTGGTGCCACCAGGTCGTTCCACAGGCGCAACTTTGTCCCCGGTGGCGGCCAAGGCGTAGTACAGAAACTTAAGGCAAACTTGTGGTCAGGAAAGGCAGGAGGTCGAGACAGGGAGCACAGGATCACAGTCGGGGACGTAGCGATAGGTCAGGACAGGCAGCACGGGATTAGAGTCAGGAACGGGATCGAAGTCACAACGGGAAATCAGAATAATCACAGAGGGCTTGGAACACAGCTTTCTCTCAGGCTTGGAAGCACGAAGATCCGGCAGGGGACACAGGAAAGGGCTGGAATTTATCAGGGCAGACAGCTGGCTGGCGCCAATTGGCTGTGTGCTGGCCCTTTAAATTTTATAGAGGCGGCGTAACCCTAGACACTGGAGTGCACGCATCAGAGTGCAGACATTGCGGAAACCGCCGCTGGAGCCGGGGCAGGTGAGTTACAGGCTGGGGCACATGGAGGAATGTGGTGAAATTGGTGAAGAAATTCATTTGCACCATTTTCCTTTGCATTTTAAGTCCTCTTTATTCCTTGGTTTAGTGCAATCACAGGGATACCAAATTTACATGGCAAAATGACAAAAATGTGACATTTCTGACATTTTGGGATCACTCCTGGGAATTACCATTTTTTAGGGGACACAGTGATACCTAACATGTTTATGATTTTACTTGTTGCTTTTTATGTGTTCTAGTAAAAGGGGAGGGATTAGAATTTTTAGTTTAGTGTATATATATTACACAAAGTATCCGGGGGGGGGGGGGTCTGATTACTTCTACCATTTACTGCAATTATGCAGTATCTAAGTTTCACTAGTCCCGGAGACAGATGCTTAGAGATCAGGCTGAATTATTTCCTTATCCGGTGAAATGTACAGGTGGTCCCCTACTTAAGGACACCCGACTTACAGACAACCCCTAGTTAAAGCCGGACCCCTTTGCTAAATGTGACCTCTGGTGAAGCTCTCTGGATGCTTTACTATAGTCCCAGACTGTAACGTGTCTGTAATGAAGCTTTATGGATAATCCTTGGTCCCATTACAGCAAAAGAATTTTAAACTCCGATTATCACTGGGGCAAAAAAAAATTTTTGTCTGGATCTACAATTATAAAATATACAGTTTCGACTTACATACAAATTCAACTTAAGAACAAACCTATGGACCCGATCTTGTACGTAACCCGGGGACTGTTTATATTTCCATATTTCTTTGATGCACCAATATTAATATATCAGCCCAAAGTCTTTTGGAAACATGGACCAATATTAGGACCTCAAAGTATCTGACACTGGTAGAATGTCGGGTGTTCAGGGGTCTGCAGTGTTCGGCGGCTACTAAAAGTGGTCCGTATACGGAGAAGCAGTAACTAGTGACAGTCGCGGTGCCCATATTTTCCAATCCCAGATACAAATGGCAAAGCTTTGAGTCCGTGGTCATACCCCGGAGTGGTGACTATCAGTCCGCCCGGTGCCGGAGGGGAAGTCCAGGCAATGATCTCATAGTCAGCACTTTTAGAACATGTGATTTCCAGTCTCCCGGGACCATGGAGATCCGCACCCCCTGACATCTATCACTGAGCTTGGCTTTTCTTCTATGCAGACGTTTTGGAAAATGTTGCCATTTGACATTCAATCATTTAGACCAGAATTTTTTTTAATTATTATTATTTTTGTATTTGTGGTTGAAGATGCATTCAACAAACTAGAAACCAGACGTGAGAAGAGATGAGAGGGGGAGACTTCCTTATTTTCTGTGTCGGTTAAAAAGAAAGAAAAAACAGAACTTCTAATTTTGTCCTCTTCCTATGTTCATTTACGGCCACAGTAACGTTTTAGGTGGAAATACGTTTTCTAAGAATTGAGTCATAACTAGAGATGAGCACTAAAATGCTCGGGTGCTCGTTACTCGA
Organism: Engystomops pustulosus; assembly: GCF_040894005.1. Taxonomy (NCBI): domain Eukaryota; kingdom Metazoa; phylum Chordata; class Amphibia; order Anura; family Leptodactylidae; genus Engystomops; species Engystomops pustulosus. Next base: position 12,904,268 of record NC_092416.1, read on the forward strand.
GTCAAACTTTTCCCGGTGCTCGTTTCGAATAACGAACCCCATTGAAGTCAATGGGAGACTCGAGCATTTTTCAAGGGGACCAAGGGTCTGCAATAAAATGTGTAATTTTATTGAGAAATAAGGAAGTCAGTCGTGTTTGTTTCTTCGTTTTTTTATTCAATGGAATATTCGTGGAACTTCAAAAATGACCCGTGTTACACATCTGCAATGTGTTCTTCACACATATTGTTCTTCACATACTATTGTGAAGAACATCGGTCGGGATGCGTGTCTTCGGAAAAGTTAGCAGATGTACGGAAACATCTGCAATGTGTTCTTCACTGTTTTCATTGTGTTCTTCACTGTTCTTTACTTAAATGATCCTTAAGTGAAAGCTTGTTCTCGAGCAGGCAAAATACTCGTCCGAGCAACGAGCCGTTTCGAGTACGCTAATACTCGAACGAGCATCAAGCACGGACGAGTATGTTCGCTCATCTCTAGGCATAACTTAAAGTGAATGGGGCAGATTTACTTACCTGGTCCATTCGCGATCCAGAGGCGCGTTCTGTGCGGAGGATTGGGGTCTTCCGGCAATTCACTAAGGCAGTTCCTCCGACGTCCACTAGGTGTCGTTGCTGCGCTGAAGTCCATCGGAATGCACTGCACTTCACCGTTCTACCCTGGGTGCAGGTAAGTGTGTGTCCAGCGACCCTTTTTTTTTTTTTGAAATGTGGCGGTTTCACCGAATCCGTCGGGTTTTCGTTCAGCCACGCCCTCCGATTTCCATCGCGTGCATGCCGGCGCCGATGCGCCACAATCCGATCGTGTGCGCCAAAAACCTGGGGCAATTCAGGGAAAATCGCCGCAAAACGAAAAAATTCAGGTAACCCGCCGTAAAAACGTGATTCGGGCCCTTATTAAATGACCCCCAATGTGTTGCGTAACAACGTTGGGTTCAGAGAGTCTGTCATTACTGGATTACCCCATAAAATCACGGGAGGAATTAATTGCTAGGAACAATAACTGAGACAATGAAATCAAATCATTCAAAGAAGTAATTTGGTTCCTCACATGATAAATTACCTGAATTTTGAGATTTTAGAATACTCCTTTAAAGGACATCTACCACCAGGATGAAGGATTGTAAACCAAGCACACTGACATACTGGTGTGTGCCCCCTCTGGCAGGATCTGCTCTTCTTTAACTTCTTATGCCCTGTTTTTTTTTAATTTTTTTTAAATAAAAGGCTTTAAAAATTATGCAAATTAGCCTAAAGGGCTCTGGGTTTTATAGGTGGTAATGGAGCCTGGGCTCATTTGCATAATTTTATATCCTTTTTTCTTAAAAACAAGGGCATAAGAAGCTCAAAGAAAAGCAGATCCTGCCAGAGGGGGTGCACACCAGTATGTCAGTGCGTGGTTTACAATCCTTTATCTTGGTGGTAGATGTCCTTAGGAGAAGTCTCTAAACTGCTTAACCCCTTACTGACATGTGCTGTAATAGTACGGCACGTCTCGGGTGAGGGTACATGGAGAAGGCTCACTAGCTGATTCCTCTCCATAGCCGGTAAGTCTTTGCTGCATATTGCTAGCACTGATCGCTGGTGTTATCCCATCGATTGCTGCCGGGAAAACTGGTGATGATCGTCACTCCCTGTGATGTCATTGGGGAGCGGCGATCGGTCGTCATGACAGCGTTAGGTCTTCCAAAGAGCTGAGGCTGTCTCGTTTTAACCCATTCATTAAATTTTAATGAATGAGGTGGAAAATACCCATATACTGCCATACTGTAGTACGTGTAAAAGTAAAAAAGTTATGTGGGGAGTGAAAATTGGAAATGAAAAAACAAAAAAGGGCCAGGTCGTTAAGGGGTTAAAATTTATGAAAAGTGGTAACCATTAAAGAAAGAAAGCATTTTCTTTCCATTTCTTCAGAACAGACAGTTAAGATGAGAATTGATTTCATTAAAACATTGCCCTGCAGTCCAACCATCAGGAGGCTTCCTCAGGAATAGTCCAAGGTCACTGACGGCTGAATCAGACATATGATAAGGTAAGTGGACCGGCCAAAGTTGGTGCAGGCAGAGTCCAAAGCTAGAATTCAAGGCACATGGGTCAAGTTCAAGCACTGGTAAGAGGCAGTAGTCAGAAACTTAGAGGTCGGAACCATATAGCTAAGGCACCTTCATATAGAGGAGATTGCATTAGCTAAAGATCGAGGGGATGTGCTGGGGAGAAAATCTTGGGGCACTGTTTTGTTATCTTTAATAAAGCCACTGCATACTGTGAGACACTGAAGGGGTTAACTGTGGATGGGCGGTATGTTTCCCCTAGGTTTTGCTATTATGCAAGGCCTTAGTGCTGAGGTTGTGTGTCCAGCACCTTGGACACAGGTGATGGGAGCAGCCCAATCAGTCTTTTTTTTAAACCGCTCAGCAGAGCTGGAAGTGTTGTCTCTCTCTGGAAGGAGGCTGGAGAGCACACAGCCCTGACCTCTGTGCCTGGAGCAGCCAAGTGATTTTGTATAGTGGTGAGTTAGTGAACACCTGTATAGTTAGCACCCTGACGGGTAGGATTTTGTTTGTTTAATGCCTGAATGTAAAGGCTGTTTTATTTTGCTGCTGCAATAAACGCAGGCGAGACCTGTTTTGGACTGTACTTTGGTGTCACTGTCTTGAACTGCATCCCAGCACCCCGCTACCACGGTCTCTACTGGGCCAAATCTCCCACATATGGTGCTTCGGATTGCGGGCAGTTCAAAAAGACACACACCTGAAAGGCGCGCTACATCCTGCCACATTGCATGGCCTGGGTGAAAGCAGCAGGCAAATTGCAGGATAAAGCCAAGATGGAGGACTTTATTAAAGCCATGCTCCAGCAACAGGAGGAGAGATCCCGCCAGCAGCAGGAGGAGGCCAGAGCTAATCGGCAGCAGCAGCAGGAAGAGTCCCAGGCTAATCGACAGCTGCAGCAAGCCATGCTCCAGCAGCAGGAGGAGAGGTCCCGACAGCAGCAAGCCATGCTCCAGCAGCAGGAGGAGAGGTCCCGACAGCAACAAGCCATGCTCCAGCAACAGCAGGCAGAGTCCCGAGCCATGCTACAGCAACAGCAGGAAGAGTCCCGAGCCATGTTCCAGCTGATGATGGAAAAGTTTTCTGGCGTTATGGCAGCACCGCAAGCGACGACTACTGAGGGGTCCCATACTGGTTTGCAAGGGTACCCGGTTGTCCAGCATTCCGCACGGGCTGCAGTGCAGAAGGCTTTACAAAAGATGACGGCGACCGACGACGTGGAGGCTTATCTCACTGTGTTCGAGCGAGTAGCTGAGCGAGAGGAGTTACCAGCTGAGCAGTGGGCAGATGTCCTGGCACCGTTCCTGACCGGCGAATCGCAGAAGGCCTACTACGACTTGAGTGAAACAGAGGCCCGTGAGTACCCCCAGCTAAAGGCGGAGATTCTGGCTCGTCTTGGGGTCACCGTTCAAGTTCGTTCCAGCCGGGTCCACCAGTGGGCATACTCTGAAAAACTACCCCCGCGCTCCCAAATGCATGACCTGATCCATCTTGTCCGGAAGTGGCTACAACCCGATGACTGCACCCCAGCACAGATGGTCGAGAGAGTGGTTCTTGACAAGTTCACCCGTTCTCTGCCCTCTCGGCTCCAGCGGTGGGTTGGACAGGCCGGTCCCACAAATGCTGAGGAACTCGTGTCCCTAGTAGAGAGATATCGGGCTACGGAGGATCTTCTACTTATCCCTCCCACACGAAGCAGTGCCAGTGACAAGGCCATTAAACCATCTGGTAGGACTGCTACTGCAGAAAAAGGGAAACAGGTCAGGTTGGGAGGGGGTACACTGGGGGGCTTGGATACACAGAAACCCAGTGAGGCTCGTGACAGAGGTCATAGCCGTATCCAGTGCTGGCGATGCCATGAAATGGGCCATATTGCTGCCAACTGTCCCCTGTCAGTGGAGCCAATGGACTGCAACCAGACCCGGCGAATGTCACTGTTTGCCCGGCCGGTTCTGGCTGCCAAGTCAGTCACGGATGCAGAACCCCAATGTGTGTGTGTATGGTCACAATCGGTGGTCACACGGTGGAAGCCTTGCTAGACTCAGGGAGTCTGGTTACCCTGGTGCGGGGAACTTTGGTTGATCCTGGACTGTACAGTGGGCGTAAAGTGGGAGTGTTGTGTATACATGGGGACACTCACGAATATCCCACTGCTGTCATCAACCTACATACACCTTGTGGTACTATTACCCATGAAGTGGGGGTGGTGGGGACCCTGTTTCATGAGGCTATTATCGGCAGAGACTTACCGGTGTTTTGGGACCTCTGGAGACGAAGACCCACCTCAGGTGCTGTTGCAGATAATGGACGTCAGGTATGTCCGGCCTTGGCCCCTGAACCCTTTGAGGCCGATGTACCCACACCAGCAGTAGGGGTGACCCCATGTGATGAATTCTCTCCCCTAGAGGTCCTAGCTGGTGAGGTCGAGGGCCACGAGGAGGTGGCCGACATGCCGGACCTTGAGTTTTCCCGTGAGAATTTTGGGGCTGCACAGCTACAGGACCCTACCTTGTTTAAAGCACGGGAGAATGTTAAGGTGATAAATGGGGTACTCCAAATACCAGGGGCTGACAAAATATACCCCCGAATGGTGATTGTTGGGGAGCTGTTATACAGGGTCGACCAGATATGGGGTGAGGAGGTTGAGCAACTTGTGGTACCCCAATCTCACCGTAGGCTGGTGCTAGAGTTGGCACACAAACATGTGCTGGGAGGGCACTTAGGTGCTGAGAAGACCCGGGAGAGGATCCTGCAGAGATTTTTCTGGCCCGGGGTGTGGGAGGAGGTAAACCGGTATTGTAGCTCCTGCCCTGAGTGTCAACTTACTGCCCCGGTGTCCCACTTCAGGAGTCCTTTGGTCCCGCTACCAATCATAGAGGTGCCATTTGAACGGATTGCAATGGATCTGGTTGGCCCCATAGTCAAATCCTCAAGGGGGCACCAATACATCCTGGTTATCCTGGACTACGCTACGCGGTATCCCGAGGCGATTCCATTAAGGAACACCTCCTCCAAAAATATTGCTAGGGAGCTGTTCCAGGTATTCTCACGCACAGGCCTCCCCAAGGAAATCTTGACTGACCAGGGTACCCCATTCATGTCTAGGGTAATGAAGGAGATGTGTAAGTTACTGCAGGTTAAACAGCTCCGCACCTCTGTGTATCATCCTCAGACAGATGGCCTAGTCGAGAGGTTTAACAAGACCTTGAAGGGGATGCTAAGGAGGGTGGTCAGCAAGGATGGGAAGGACTGGGATTGTTTGTTGCCCTATTTGATGTTTGCCATACGTGAAGTTCCCCAGTCCTCCACGGGTTTCTCACCCTTTGAGCTGTTATATGGCCGTTCCCCACGTGGGCTTTTGGATATAGCCAAGGAGACCTGGGAACAGGAGAGGACCCCCCACCGTAGTGTGATAGAACACGTCTCCCTTATGCAGGACCGCATAGCGGCGGTAATGCCCCTTGTAAAGGAGCACATGACAAGGGCACAAGAGGCCCAGTCTAGGATCTACAATAGGTCAGCCAGACTCAGGACCTTTAACCCAGTCGACAGAGTGCTAGTTCTGGTGCCCACCGTTGAGAGCAAGTTCTTGGCAAAATGGCAAGGACCATATGAGGTCATGGAGAAAGTGGGGGAGGTTAACTACAAGGTATCTCAGCCGGGGAGGAGGAAACCCGAACAGATATACCACGTGAACCTCCTAAAGCCATGGAGGGAAAGAGAGTCCCTGATAGCCGTGGGAGTAGAAAAAGCGTCTGTCCCCAAGAAGGTGACACCGGAGATAGGTGTACCCGATGCCAAGGTGCCTGAAGTACAGATCCCGGAGTCCCTCTCCAGGGCCCAGATTCAGGAAGCGAAGGAGTTTGTGCTCCGAAATGTGGATGTGTTCTCTAAGTTACCGGGACGTACTTCAGTCATCAAGCATGACATCGTAACCGAACCCCACATCCAGGTACACCAAAAACCCTACCGGGTCCCGGAAGCGCGCCGGAAAGCCATATCCGAAGAAGTCAGGCAGATGTTAGACCTGGGGGTTATCGAGGAGTCTAAAAGTGACTGGTCGAGTCCTATTGTGTTGATTCCCAAACCTGATGGTTCCCTACGGTTCTGCAATGACTTTAGGAAGTTGAACGAGGTGTCCAAATTTGATTCTTATCCCATGCCCAGGGTTGACAAGTTGATAGAACGACTTGGACAGGCTAGGTTCTTCTCCACCCTTGACCTGACGAAAGGGTATTGGCAGGTACCCCTTACTGACAGGGCCAAAGAGAAAACCGCTTTTGTTACCCCTGATGGGCTTTTTCAGTACGTGGTACTCCCCTTTGGGCTACATGGGGCTCCCGCCACATTCCAGAGGTTAATGGATCTCGTGCTAAAACCTCACCGGAGATATGCCTCGGCCTATCTGGATGACATCATAGTTTATAGTAACGATTGGGAGAGTCACCTGGCCAAGGTGCAAGCAGTGGTAGACTCCCTGAGGGCAGCAGGGTTGACAGCGAACCCCCAAAAATGTGCTCTGGGGCTGGAAGAGGCCCGTTACCTGGGGTACCGTATTGGGCGAGGTGTCATCAAACCCCAAGTAAATAAAGTGGAGGCGATCCAGCAGTGGCCACGACCTATGAGCAAGAAGCAAGTGAGGGCTTTCCTAGGCATAGTGGGCTATTATCGCCGATTTATCCCCGATTTTGCTACCATAGCGGCACCCCTGACTGACCTGACCAAGGGTAGCAGGGCGGTGATGGTAACGTGGAGTGAAGAGGCTGAGGGGGCGTTTCGGCGACTTAAGACGGTTTTGTGCGAGGGACCGGTACTGATCACCCCTGACTTCACCAAGACCTTTATTGTGCAGACTGACGCTTCTGACGTGGGCTTAGGGGCTGTCCTGTCCCAAGTAGTGGAGGGTGAGGAACATCCCGTGACATTCCTGAGCCGCAAGCTCACACCTCCTGAGAAGAACTATAGTATAGTTGAGAGGGAGTGCTTGGCGATCAAATGGGCTCTGGAATCCCTGAGGTATTACTTGATAGGGCGACAGTTTACACTAGTGACCGATCACTCTCCCCTCACCTGGATGAGTCAGGCCAAAGAGAGGAACGCCAGGGTCAAGAGGTGGTTCCTAATGTTGCAGAATTTCAAATTCACGGTAGAACATTGAGCAGGAAAGCTGCATGGGAATGCCGATGCCCTGTCTCGTACCCACTGTCTGATGGCCAAAAGTGTTCGCCCCCACAGGGTCAAACAGAGGGGGAGGGTATGTGAGACACTGAAGGGGTTAACTGTGGATGGGCGGTATGTTTCCCCTAGGTTTTGCTTTTATGCAAGGCCTTAGTGCTGAGGTTGGGTGTCCAGCACCTTGGACACAGGTGATGGGAGCAGCCCAATCAGTCTTTTTTTTAAACCGCTCAGCAGAGCTGGAAGTGTTGTCTCTCTCTGGAAGGAGGCTGGAGAGCACACAGCCCTGACCTCTGTGCCTGGAGCAGCCAAGTGATTTTGTATAGTGGGGAGTTAGTGAACACCTGTATAGTTAGCACCCTGACGGGAAGGATTTTGTTTATTTAATGCCTGAATGTAAAGGCTGTTTTATTTTGCTGCTGCAATAAACGCAGGCTAGACCTGTTTTGGACTGTACTTTGGTGTCACTGTCTTGAACTGCATCACAGCACCCCGCTACCACGGTCTCTACTGGGCCAAATCTTCCACAATACATAGGGGATAGGAAGAGTCTGGAGACATGGGGGGGCGATTCATCAAATCTGGCGCCCCCTGCACTTTTTACGGCACCGGCACCATTTTTTTCGGTGCACTTTGTTCATGCAGCTAAATTGTGGCATAGACAGAATAGTGACGCAGGGTCCGACTAATCACTAACTTACCCCTTTAGGTGCACATTTTTATGTCTTGTCAGACACAGAGCAGCCGCAACGCAAAACTGGCGCAGACACTTCATAAATACAGGTACAAGCAGCTTGCCTGTTCTTTTCGGTACAAAGTCAGACAGAAAACTTTTGAAAAACACTTTAATAAATGTGGGTCATTATGTCCTCACCACCAGTTTTCTGGCAGAGAAAGCCCATGAATCCCCTCTCCCCGACCGATTTCTCACTTCTCCGACCTGCATGACACGTTGGGTATGTCAAGGAGGAGAGCTGGCGGGGAGCGGGGAGGGTGGAAGACGGCAGAGACCAACCAGGTCCCACCTGGTCTACAGGGAACCTGTGCCGAGGTGCCAGTGGGGGGAATTTTAAGATTGGCATTCAAAATTGGCATATAGGGGCACACTTGCTAAGGGTCCGCAGACCACGATTCTGTCGGGTTTTCCTTTTTGCGCTGAATTGCCCCAGGTTTTTGGCACACATGATCGGATTGTGGCACATCAGCGACGGCTTTCATGCAAAACAAATCATTGGGCGTGGCTGTCGGACAACCTGACTGATTCGGACAAACCACAGAATTTAAAATACAAATTGTGTCGCAAAATTAGCACTCACATACACCGGAAAGAAGAAGGTGAACTCTGGCGGACCTCAGTGGGCAAGCGACGGATGCAGGATATCGGGCGCACAATCTTCATGAATCGCAGAAGATCCGAATCCTCGTTGGACAACTCATCTCGGGGATCGTCGACGGAATGGGTAAGTAAATCTGCCCCATAGAGTTAATGAAGAAGCCATGTCCATGAAGCAAAATGCCTAATAAATCTTTTGCCTTCCCCACATTGAATTTTTTTTTCTTCTTGTATAAATAAAAGGATCTGTATCCAGGACTGAATCTGGAAATAATGGATGTACAGAAGATTTTCCTTCTCTTCATTATTCAAGGTAACTCGAATAATATGTAAATAAGTGATGAGACATAATGGAAACACTTGAGCTTTATGCTATTTGGCTGATTTGCAGGTTTTTATCGAGGTTTTGAGTGTCAGAGAAATAGGAGAATCACTGCCCTCCTGGGCTCCTGTGTGGAGGTCCCCTGCATACGTAGATATGATGGAATCTCTGACGACATGTGGTATTCTGAAGATGATTATGGAGAGGACTCCTCATCAGAAGAGGAGGAATGTACAGATAGGGCCTCCCCGGTGCCAGGGGGGAGGAGCTGTACCCTGCGAATAGACCCCGTGAGGAGGGAGGATGAAAAGGTCTATTACTGTAGAAGTGGAGACAAAAGTCAATCATATGAATATTACCTTTCCAGTTATGATATATACCTTGAAGTCAGGGGTAAATATTTCAAAGATAAAAAAAAGTTAGCTATAAGAATATGTCTCATCCCCCTCCCTATACAATGACCTCTATATAGAAACACTAACCCATCATTACATCACTACTGACAATATATGATGTCACAGCTTATCTCCTCCTCCTCCCTGTACAAGGACCTCTATATAGATAACACAGACCCATCATTACATCATTACTGACAATAGATGATGTCACAGCTTATCTCCTCCTCCTCCCTGTACAATGACCTCTATATAGATAACACTGACCCATCACTACTGACAATAGATGATGTCACAGCTTATCTCCTCCCACCTCCCTATACAATGACCTCTATATAGATAACACTGACCCATCATTACATCACTACTGACAATAGATGATGTCACAGCTTATCTCCTCCCCCTCCCTGTACAATGACCTCTATATAGATAACACTGACCCATCAATACATCACTACTGACAATAGATGATGTCATAGCTTATCTCCTCCCCCTCCCTGTACAATGACCTCTATATAGATAACACTGACCCATCATTACATCACTACTGACAATAGATGATGTCACAGCTTATCTCCTCCTCCTCCCTGTACAATGACCTCTATATAGATAACACTGACCCATCATTACATCACTACTGACAATAGATGATGTCACAGCTTATCTCCTCCCCCTCCCTGTACAATGACCTCTATATAGATAACACTGATCCATCATTACATCACTACTGACAATAGATGATGTCACAGCTTATCTCCTCCCCCTCCCTGTACAATGACCTCTATATAGATAACACTGACCCATCATTACATCACTACTGACAATAGATGATGTCACAGCTTATCTCCACCCCTCCCTGTACAATGACCTGTATATAGATAACACTGACCCATCATTACATCACTACTGACAATAGATGATGTCACAGCTTATCTCCTCCCCCTCCCTGTACAATGACCTCTATATAGATAACACTGACCCATCATTACATCACTACTGACAATACATGATGTCACAGCTTATCTCCTCCCCCTCCCTGTAATTGATGATGCACATTTAATCCCCTTCTATGCCACTGCCAAAGGGCCCTGTGATTTCTAAGTACTGCATGTTACATATAGTAATTGGTAACAGTATTAAATGTCTCATCTTATATGTATATACATTAATAATCAGTACGTCATTGTAATTGATTTTCTGATTCTTTAGATTTTCCTGAAGCACCACAATTTTTCATATCTGAATATTTGATGGAAGGAGAAGCCACCACTATACGATGTACTATAGGTCACACGTGCGGCTCAGGTCCTCCTGATCTACAATGGAACAAACCCGGTCATGTTATAAAGAAGTCAGTGGATCTAAAGTATGGATTGTGGAGAGAAGAATCAGCACTGTCTTATACTCCTTCCTATGAGGATGATGGGAGTCTTATCCAGTGCACGGCTACACATCGTAATGGACAAAGAAGTGAGGGATCGGCAGAATTAACAATTCATTGTAGGTATAATTAGACAGACAAGAGGAGTCTTTGGTGTGGTTTGATAACATCTCACCTTCAGGGCTGGATTTAGGTAGGTGAAGGCCCCTGGGTGCAAATTCTGGTGGGGGCCCTAATTAAATTTAGACCAAACCGTAGTACACATTACTAAATTATATTATAAATTATCAATAAAATTCTAAACTTTCTCCTACTTACATGTTAGGCTATCTGCCGGCCTAGTGGCCACAGTGCCAGTGGTAGAAGTACAATAATGACTATACTAGTCCCAGTCGCCACACCAGCTCCACACGCCGCTGCTTCCCTGAGAGTTCACTTTTCTCCTCTCATACATTGGGTGAGCTGTGAGCTGACCTTTGCCAGGCATTGCTGGTAGGGGCCCCCTTATTAGTAAAGTGGGAGGGGTCCCGGTTGACCGCACCTATGCCCCTCCCAATAAATTGGTCTTGCTCAATTTTAGTCTTTGATTTAATCAATTGACTAGATAGACCCATAGCTTGAGATTGCGCTAATAAAATATCTTGACAACAAATACCTTCTATTCTCTGGACCTTCTGTAGGTCCACACCATTGCCACCATTGCTTTAGGGCAATTCGGAAATTACCAGTAGGTTTAGTAGGTTTGTGGCTATAATCTCCCCTGGACCTGGTTTATAAGTGATCTGTAATTACTGAGATGTTAATTAGGTTGTCAGTGTTAAATCTAAGTGATTGGAGGACACATCGTGAAGATCATGAAGGACAGTGTTGAAAGTGTTGAATGTTGAAAGTGAATGGGAGCTGCCAGCTGCCGATGTTGTTGCGTCTTCTGGCCAACACATGGGTATGGAACCAACTTTCTTTGCACAGGGTGCAGAAACGCTAATCTCTGCTGGAGATAGATGTCAAAAACTGATGGAACCCAACCCCATCTGGAGCCATTGTGGCTCATTTACTAAGGGTCTGAACGTCGCACTTTTGTCGGGTTTCCCGAATATGTAGAATTGCCCCAGGTTTTTGGCGCACGCAATCGGATTGCAGTGCAACGGTGCCAGCTTTCACGTGACAGAAATCGGGGGCATGGCCGTCGGACAACCCGACGGATTCGGAAAACCTGCAGAATTTAAAAAAGAATTTGTGTCGCAAGATCAGCACTTACATGCACCGGGACGAAGAAGGTGAACTCCAGCGGATATCGGCGCAGCAGCGACACCTGCAGGATATCGGGAGCACGACCTTAGTGAATCCCGGCAGACCCAAATCCTCGTCGGACAGTACGCCGCGGGATCACGACTGGACCAGGTAAGTAAATGAGCCCCATTATGTTCTTTGGGTGGAAATCTGATATGAGAGTAGGGGATCACAAAATATTAATATCTTATAATGACTGTTTAGATTTATTTTAAGTCTAAGCTTAAGAATGTGCTTAGTTTCCCATCGCAACCAATTACAGCTTGGCTTTCATTTTACCCATGCTCATGAATATTTTAAAGGGGAGCTGTAATTGGCTGCCATGGGCATCTAAGCACATTCTTAAACATTCTCCTAGTAGGTTGTTAATCCGTATCTTTCAATGGGAGCTTTAGGAATGGGACATTAAACTTGATGGGGTCTATAACATATGGGGGGGCCCTAATTTTTGTATGCTTTGTCTCTCAAAAAAATATATGAATAGGCATAAACGTATGCGCGGTCTGAGCTGTAAGAGTTGATGAAGAATGTTCTGCTTTATTTTGTATTGGAATTGTTGAAGTCATGCATGATGGTGGCTTCTCCATAGGTGGAGATAGAACAGTATGTGGTGTAATGGGGTCTATGTACCAAAACAGACGTGAAAGTAGGACGCACCAAAATTATTAAGAGGTGACCTACTGCACCAGGGATAAACATCTACACCAATTTTTTGGGGCATTGTAGGCTTTCCCCAATATCTGCACTAGTTTTCTGGTACAGGTAAAGTTAAAAAAGTATGGATGCCAAAATTTTGTACAGCCATGCTCCCCAAAATTGTCTTGTCTCTCATGTCAAAGAACTGCTGTACAGGGCATGTCCCCGCATACAGTATATAATGTGAGCCTATGGATCCCACCAGTTGCCACCTGCTTGTATTTGCTCCTTTCGGCAGCCATAACAACATTCTCCTGCGCTGTGGATTACATTTTTACTACCTATGTTTTTTATGTTTTGCAGTTGCTCCAAAATATGTGACTGTCGTTATCATTGAGAAGGACAAAATAATTGGAGGGAATGCAGTGACCTTAATGTGCGCCTCAATCTCCAAACCTGAGGTAAATGAGTATGAGTGGTACAAAGGACGAAACAAGACTAAGTTACCAGACATTGGATGGAAGATCAGAGTGATGGATGTGACCAGCGACATGGAGCCCTATTCCTGTGCTGCCCGAAATACTGTGGGGAGAGGAGAATCGGCCCCGATGGAGATCCCTATATCATGTATGTATAGAACCTGGAGCATTGACTATTTTGTTATTAATAACCACAGCGTGACCTGTAGATACAATATATGTCCATGGAACCCATGCAAATCCTTGGTGGCTCAGAGATCCAGGTGGACCACACACAGTTTGTTAGTAAACACTAAGTTCTGCCAGAGGGAGGCGCTGTAGCTTGTACTAATGGTGATGCTCTGGTATTAAAGCTTCCATACCTCGCACACATAAAGGCTATGTAGCATCATGCTCTCAAACCCAAAGTGTTGGTTCTGGTCGAGAAGCCATGAACTATGATAATTGAAGCTGGGGGCATAGCGGGAGACTGCTTTTTACCCAGGATCGGATTGGTCAGCCAGAGTGCAGGAAGTGCAGCGCGTCCCTAATGTCCAACAGTTGTGCTTAGGGTCAATGTCTTTAACAGATTTCCTGAGGTTAAAAATATTGATGATTATATTGTTGACCTTCACTTTTATTTGGACTGTGATTGGTGTGGAGCTACTCACCCATTGTCCATGTTTCTTTCTTAAACCGCAATAATTTTGTAATTTATCTAAAATTATTTGTAGTTCCTTGAGTTTCCCAAGATAGTAAATAGATACATGATTGTAGCTCTGGATATGACTGGAATAACAGAAATGATGTAACAATAGATACATGATTGTAGCTCTGGATATGACTGGAATATCAGAAATGATGTAACAATAGATACATGAGTGTAGCTCTGGATGTGACTTGAGTATCAGAAATGATGTAACAATAGATACATGATTGTAGCTCTGGATATGACTGGAGTATCAAAAATGATGTAACAATAGATACATGATTGTAGCTCTGGGTGTGACTGGAGTATCAGAAATGATGTAACAATAGATACATGATTGTAGCTCAGGATCTGACTGGAGTATCAGAAATGATGTAACAATAGATACATGATTGTAGCTCTGGATGTGACTGGAGTATCAGAAATGATGTAACAATAGATGCATGATTGTAGCTCTGGGTGTGACTGGAGTATCAGAAATAATGTAACAATAGATACATGATTGTAGCTCTGGATATGATTGGAATTTTAGAAATGATGTAACGATAGATATATGATTGTAGCTCTGGATGTGACTGGAGTATCAGAGATGATCTAATGGCAGATATAAGACTGCAGCTCCGACTGGATTGTCAGTCATGATATATAGGCAATAGTAGAATCTAAGCTGTGATTGGTTGCTCCCTGGTTAACTGCCACAGCTTCCAACAGACAAAGGCTCCTATAGTTTGGCATTGAGTTACAAAGCGCATTTTGGAAAGCGTGGTGTGAAAACTTCCAGGCAAAGTATAGTTGATGGTGTTCCCAGAGTCACAGGAGGTCACTGTGCAAATTCACTCAGCTTTTTATGTTAGATTTGGTTAAGAACATAATGACCAAAACATTTTAGTCTAATATTACATGCTGACAACTTCCTTGACAGGCTGCACATCTCTGCCTCACCACTTGGCGGTGACACTTTCTAGTACATCACTATGTGATACAATGTTACAAACATTATTGTCTTGAAAATTTGCTATTCTCATTACACACAAATTTGATCATGTCCTGCCAAGAGCAAGGGCAAGAGAGGAGACATCTGTACAGACCTTCAGTATGTATGGGAATTAAGTCATCATATATTACCCCTTTACAGCCTGTCCTCCAATGGGACCACTATTGATCACTAAAGTTGGGGTCAATTGGTTGGGGGCTCCATCTGATTTGATCTGATTTGATAACTTATCCATATACGTTATATTGACCCATGGGAGCATCTCTATGAGACATATGCTAGTACAACCTCTTTATTGTGATGTCATCAGGTCTCTGTCACTATCTCTGTCACCACTACCTGTTTGAGCAGCTCACCGGATGCTATCTCAGCCTTTATCTAGTCAATTCATACATTAATCATTCTAATATTATCTTCTCTTCATTATGTTAATGATACACATGGCTGCTTCCTGTAGCATTTGTATCTGTCACACACATAGGCTGCAGGGGGCCCAGTACCAGTGGTGTGTCACATCATTATACAGGCTGTCAGTCATATGTATAGGAGTATCTCATACACACAGGCTGCAGGGGGCGCCAGCACTAGGAGTGCCACATCATTATACAGGCTGTCAGTCATGTGTATAGGGGTATCTCATACACAGGCTGCAGGGGGCGCCAGCACCAGGAGGGTCAGATCATTATACAGCCTCACATCATTATACAGGCTGTCAGTCATATGTATAGGAGTATCTCATACACACAGGCTGCAGGGGGCGCCAGCACCAGGAGTGTAACATCATTATACAGGATGTCAGTCATATGTATAGGAGTATCTCATACACACAGGCTGCAGGGGGCGCCAGCACTAGGAGTGCCACATCATTATACAGGCTGTCAGTCATATGTATAGGAGTATCTCATACACACAGGCTGCAGGGGGCGCCAGCACCAGGAGTGTAACATCATTATACAGGATGTCAGTCATATGTATAGGAGTATCTCATACACACAGGCTGCAGGGGGCGCCAGCACCAGGAGTGTAACATCATTATACAGGCTGTCAGTCATGTGTATAGGAGTATCTCATACACACAGGCTGCAGGGGGCGCCAGCACCAGGCTGTCAGTCAGCACTGGGGGTGTGGCTGTGCCTCCCACTCATGAATAAGCCGGACATCTGAATATAATAATTATTCATTGGACCTGTCACAGGTCATTTGCATACAGCTTTAGGACCTGATTGTGTAGGATTACAGGCTTGTAGAGGGACAATGAAGGGATAGGCGCAATGCTTTCTAATGGCTGTTTGTGAAAATATATTTAGTTTGTGGGGGTTCATTTGTCTGACGGGTTCTCGTTATGTAATTTTGCTCACTATTTCACCTATTTATCATATTTTCTTTCAGATAAAGGAGATGTTCATTCTTGGTTCCAATCTAATTGTAACCTCGTTCCTGTGGCCGCCCTGGGGGCAGCCTGCGCTCTGCTGCTCGTGCTGCTTATTTTTTTATATTGCAGGTAGGGGGCGATAATCATCAATATTTATGTGCTGTGTTTAGGAGAAAGATCGGAGGTGGACTGATTCTCTGAATCAAGGGGTGGAAGAAGACAGGGCACAAAGACTCAAATGTAGTGTTTAAGATCTATCGAGTAGAGGAGAAGGTAGCGGTGCTCACCTTAGGTGTGTCTTGATAGCATAGCCCGTAGTACAGAAACATTGAGAACAGCAGCCTGTGGAAGGGAGAAGCAACGAGGAAACAGCGTCCACCGGTCTATCCCGTAGTCATGGATGTATCAGGTTAGCAAGAGGAAGTCATCCACATCATCTGCGCATCTTCGTTATTCATAAAATCTTTTTATTGTTCTTGTATAAAAGCAAGGAAATAACTACGCATTTCAGTGCTGGACTAGCATGAATCCTTGTTTTTATTATTGTTAAACCTGACGAAGGTGTTTAAGAGAAGCAACTGAATGGTGTTTTGGGTTACAGATATCTTAAGGGCTTGATAAAACACGTTCATGTTTTCATGGCTTGATAAATAAGAGAACATATTGGGGCACATTTACTTACCCGTTCCTGTCGCAATCCCCGCAATGCGTTGTCCGACGATAATTTTTTCTGCCATGATTCACTAAGATCCTGCGCCCGATATCCTGCATGTGTCGCTTCCCCGCTCAGGTCCCCGGAGTTCACCTTCTTCTTCCCGGTGCATGTAAGTGCATTGTCCGTGTATAATGCGTTGTGCGGGGAGTCACTAAGATCCTGCGCCCGATATCCTGCATGTGTCGCTTCCCCGCTCAGGTCCCCGGAGTTCACCTTCTTTTTCCTGGTGCATGTAAGTGCATTGTCCGTGTATAATGCACTGTGCGGGGAGTCACTAAGATCCTGCGCCCGATATCCTGCATGTGTCGCTTCCCCGCTCAGGTCCCCGGAGTTCACCTTCTTCTTCCTGGTGCATGTAAGTGCATTGTCCGTGTATAATGCGCTGTGCGGGGAGTCACTAAGATCCTGCGCCCGATATCCTGCATATGTCGCTTCCCCGCTCAGGTCCCCGGAGTTCACCTTCTTCTTCTTCCTGGTGCATGTAAGTGCAATGTCCGTGTATAATGCGCTGTGCGGGGAGTCACTAAGATCCTGCCCCCGATATCCTGCTTGTGTCGCTTCCCCGCTCAGGTCCCCGGAGTTCACCTTCTTCTTCCTGGTGCATGTAAGTGCATTGTCTGTGTATAATGCGCTGTGCGGGGAGTCACTAAGATCGTGCGCCCGATATCCTGCATGTGCCGCTTCCCCGCTCAGGTCCCCGGAGTTCACCTTCTTCTTCCTGGTGCATGTAAATGCTTGGCTTGTGACACAATTTTAAAGTTAAATCCTGTGCTCAGTCGGAACTGACGGAGCGTCCAATGGCCGCGCCCCACCCCCCGCGGCTGCGCCAAAATCCAATCGTGTGCAACACAATCCCCTTCTAAATACCTGTCACAGCGGTGAAAATCCAGAAAATTTCTAAAAACCGACGAAAGTGCGATCCGCAGGACCCCTAGTAAATAAGCCCCATTATGGGCAAATTGAACTATTTTATTTTTAATTTACTAACCTATTCTGTTTTATTATAAAACGATATTTATCACAGTTACAGTTATGACCATATTCCATATAAAAAGCCTAAGGTCTCCCTGATGTCTCATAGTCAGAGATGAGGGAAGAATCTACATGTCGATGAAGTGAATATTTTCTGATTCTCTTCATATGAATCTTGTACATATCATAATAATCGATCCGTTTTATTGTCTATTGCTTTCGATGGCCATTTGACGGTGTCTATTTGACTTCTGTTTTTATTGTTTTAGTGAAAACTGAAAATGAAAACACTTTTAACCCTTTAACGCCAAGACCCTTTCTCATTTTTCACTCTCCACCTTCAAAAATCTATCACTTATTTTTCCATGTGCAATGCTCTGTGACGGCTTGTTTTCTGTGTAACAAATTGCGCTTCATAGAAATGGTATTTATTATTCCATGCCATGTACTGGGAAGCGGGAAAAAAATTCCAAATGCAGTGAAATTGGTGAAAAAAACGCATTTGTGCTGTTTTTTTTTTGTGGGCTTGGATTTTACGGATTTCACTGTGAGCCCCAAATGCAATGTTTACTCTATTCTTTGGATCGGCGCGATCCCGGGGATACTAAATCTTTATAGGTTTTATAATGTTTTCATACATTTGCAAAAATTAAAACCTCCTGTACAATAAAAAAAAAAAAATCTATTTTGCCATCTTCTGGCCCTAATAACTTTTTCATACTTTAGCGTACAGAGCTGTGGGTGGTATAATTTTTTTGCGAATTTTGATGACATTTTCAGTGCTTCTATTTCCTGTCATGTCCTGTCCTGTCATGTCATGTCTCGTCCTGTCATGTCCTGTTATGTCCTGTTAGTCCTGTCCTGCCCCATCATGTCCTGTCCTGTCCTGTCATGTCCCGTCCTGTCCTGTCCCATCATGTCCCATCCTGTTATGTCCTGTCTTGTCTGGTCATGTCCCGTCCTGTCATGTCATGTCTGGTCATGTCCCATCCGGTCATGTCATGTCCTGTCATGTCATGTCCCGTCCTGTTATGTGCTGTTATGTCCTGTCATGTCTGGTCATGTCCCGTCCTGTCATGTCTCGTCCTGTCATGTCCCGTCCTGTTATGTGCTGTCATGTCCCGTCCTGTCCTGTCATGTCCCGTCCTGTTATGTCCTGTCATGTCTGATCATGTCCCGTCCTGTCCTGTCATGTCCCATCCTGTTATGTCCTGTCATGTCTGGTGATGTCCCGTCCTGTCATGTCACGTCCCGTCATGTCCCGTCCTATTGTGTCCTGCCCTGTTTAGTCCCGTCCTGCCCCATCCTGTTATTTCCCGCTCTGTCATGTCCCGTGCTGTTATTTCCCATCCTGTTCTGTCCCGTCCTGTCCCGTCATGTCCTCTTCTGTCCTGCTATGTCCCGTCCTGTTATGTCCTAGATAAGTCAATTTTTACTTGTGTTTTTTGGCTATAAAGGATTAATAATTTCAGTAATACTTCTGAAATGTTTTTTTTATAGAAAAAGATGCCAGAAGGCCACAAGCAATGAGGTAAAATAGTTTGTATAAAGTAAAATTCATTTTATAATAAGAGATTTAAAAGGAAAAACAGGCTGAACCTGATAGATGTGAACATAAAATAGCAGAACGTGATAGACATTAAAGGGAATATTCCCATCTGGGCATTGACATTTAATTTACTTCATCTGCCATATGTACTACCAGTGTGGAGGCAATTCCCCATAAATGTAGCCATGTTGTCCTTGAGAAACTAGATTGTTGTCCTTGGATACGACCATCCCCCGCACCCTGGCAGTGGTGGCCACACATGAGCTATTGAGTCCTGCCTGACCACCTGCATTCAGTGCTGATTGCTACAGGACGACTGTGAGACATCCAGTATCTCATCAGTACAGTGTAGGGAATTGATTTCCCTACGTGAGAGGCTTGTGACTAGGGTTGGTAGTACTACACTGTGCTGAAGAGATACAAACTTGTCCAAACATTGCTGTTTACATTAATGTTTGTTTGGGGATAGATATACCTGTTTGGCTATTATCCCACATCATTAAGGTCCCCCCTTTTCTTCTTAATTCAGGGGGTACAAGGAGAGGGATTTCTAACCAGACTGATTTAGGGGACATATATTGTCTCTTCATCACACAAGAAGCCCATCTTATAAACAATACATTACAGGTCCTGCAGTAGCAGTCACAGCGGAGCCCCTGTTATCAGTAGTTACAGCTGTTGACTTCCCAACCTTGATAGTTCTTCACCATTTACCTCATTAGTCAAACAACTTTGACATTCTAGGATGTAAGTGGCCATACTATTCCTAACCTCATGGGCATAACTACAGTGGGAGCAGCCATGGGGCCTGCAGTTTTAGGGGGCCCCATCATACTAAAGAATGGGGAATGCGCACTATTATATACATATTTTGCTACACATTGTAAAGCATATTATGTATACTAACATATATGTGATGTATATATACTGTATCTGTCATATGTATATGCTGTCTATGTGCATATAAATATGTCTATTTTTACGGGAGCCCCATTCAGAAGTCTGCTATGGGGCCCTGCCTCTCCTACCAAAGTTCCTGGGTACCTTTACCTTCTCCTAATAGCAGGGCAATCATTACATCAGTTATTACTTAGTCTCTAAGTAGTCCCAGCGGGTTTCCTCCTATCTCCCTTAGTAGTCACAGCAGGTCTCTTCACCTCTCATTTAGTAGCCACAGCAGAGCACCTCTTCTGTCACTTAGTAGTCACAGCACATCTCCTCCCCTGTTGTTTAGTAGTCACACTTAGAAGTCACATTCCTCTCCCTTAGTAATCACAGCAAGGCTCCTACTTTCTCCCATAATAATCACAGTTGGGCTCCTCCCATTACCCTTAGTAGTCACAACACCTCTCTTCCCCTCTCTTTTAGTAGTCACAGCAGAACTCCTCCTATGTAACTTAGTAGTTCCATCTGAGCTCCTTCCTCTCCCTTAGTAATCACAGCAAGGCTCTTTCTTTCTCCAATAATAGTCACAGCTGGGCTCCTCCCATCTCCTTTAGTAGTCACAGGTGGGCTCCTCTGCTCTCCCCTAATATTATAGCGGGGCTCCTTTGCTATCCCTTAGTAGTCACAGTCGGGCTCCTCCTCTCTCCCTTAGTAGTCACAGCTGGGCTCCTCCCCTCTCCTTTAGTAGTCAGAGCTTGGCTCCTCCCCTCTTCCTTTGTAGTCACAGGTGGGCTCCTCTGCTCTCCCTTAATAGTTATAGTTGGGTTCCTTTGCTAACCCTTAGTAGTCACAATTGGGCTCCTCAGCTCTTCCTTAGTAGTCACAGCTTGGCTTCTCCTCTGTCACTTAGAAGTCACATTCCTCTCCCTTAGTAATAAGAGCAAGGCTCCTACTTTCTCCCATAATAATCACAGCTGGGCTTCTGCTCTGTCCGTTAGTAGTCACAGTTGGGCTCCTCCCATTACCCTTAGTAGTCACAACACCTCTCTTCCCCTCTCTTTTAGTAGTCACAGCAGAACTCCTCCTATGTAACTTAGTAGTTCCATCTGAGCTCCTTCCTCTCCCTTAGTAATCACAGCAAGGCTCCTACTTTCTCCAATAATAGTCACAGCTGGACTCCTCCCATCTCCTTTAGTAGTCACAGGTGGGCTCCTCTGTGCTCCCTTAATAGTCATAGCGGGGCTCCTTTGCTATCCCTTAGTAGTCACAATCAGGCTCCTCCTCTCTCCCTTAGTAGTCACAGTTGGGCTCCTCCCCTCTCCCTTAGTAGTCACAGCTTGGCTCCTCCCCTCTTCCTTAGTAGTCACAGGTGGGCTCCTCTGCTCTCCCTTAATAGTTATAGTTGGGTTCCTTTGCTAACCCTTAGTAGTCATAGTTGGGCTCCTCAGCTCTCCCTTAGTAGTCACAGCTGGGCTCCTCCACTGTCCATTAGTAGTCACAGCTGGGCTCCTCCACTATCCATTAGTAGTCACAGCTGGGCTCCTCCACTATCCATTAGTAGTCACAGCTGGGCTCCTCCACTCTTCTTTAGTAGTCACAGCTGGGTTCTTCCCCTCTTTCATAGTAGTTACAGGTGGGCTCCTCTGCTCTCCCTTAATAGTTATAGTTGGACTCCTTTGCTATCCCTTAGTAGTCACAGCTGGGCTCCTAAGCTCTTCCTTAGTAGTCACAATTGGGCTCCTCCTCTCCCTTAGTAGTCACAGCTGGGCTCCTCTCCTCTCTCTTAATAGTCACATTTGGGCTCCTCCCCTCTCCCTTAGTAGTCACAGTTGGGCTCCTCTGCTCTCCCTTAATAGTTATAGTTGGGCTCCTTTGCTATCCCTTAGTAGTCACAGCTGGGCCCCTCCTCTCTCCCTTAGTAGTCACAGTTGGGCTCCTCCACTCTCCCTTAGTAGTCACAGTTGGGCTCCTCCCCTCTCCTTCAGTAATCACAGCAGGGATCCATCATGGAGCATGAAAGAGGCTGCTGCTAGCATGATTGAGGCTCTTCCTGGAAGAATCCAGGTGATGTGCCTAGAAAAATCTATTGGTAAAGCAATAACTGATTTTTTTTTATAGATTTATGAGTCATCTGTGAAACACAATTTCAGTGGTTTTGCTTTTCTGTTTTTCTTTTTTGCCAAGTCTGCTGCGTCTCCTCCTGCATCTACTGCTGCGCCTCTTAGTGTGTATCCAGTTGCATCTCCTGGTGCCATCTATTGTAATCTTGTGAAGGAAAATATTGTAAATGAATATCAAGAATTAAAGGTGAGTGGAATAACATGACCTACAGAACTTTTATAGTCCTAAGGGGATCTCTCCAGTAATTTTGGAAAAATCTGAATGATATTACCGGTCTATGTGGGGACTCCTTTAAGTCCCAATTGTGCATCTCCAGTCTCTGGTCTCTGATTTTTCTTGTTCCATATGACCATAACTGATAACTTCACATTTATGGTGCACATGACCACTGAGCCGACCTCTGCCCTGACCTGTAGAAATGTAGAAGGGATTGGCTCAATGGTCACATGGTCTATATGGTCTATATCATTGACAACATCTTCTGTTGCTTTCCAGCCTGTGACCTCCACTTACATGTCCATGAAGAGCCTACACAGAGGAGCAGCGTCTCCACATGAATAGCAATGACTGTGGTTATTGGTTTTATTATCATAGAGACGTCTCTCAACATAATCGGCAACCCCTGAGCTCTCAGGTTATAAAGCCAAAACCACTGTTCAACAAGCTCCGATTTTGGAGAAGCTTGGATGTTCTGCAGTGATCAACACCATAGAAATTCCAGGACTATAGATCTTTAAATATCGATGACCTATTCGTAGACAATACCATCAGATCAGTGGGGTCCAACACCTGGAAGGAAGCCAAAACCACTGTCCAACAAGCTCCGATTTTGGAGAAGCTTGGATGTTCTCCAGTGATTAACACCATGGAAATTCCAGGACTATAGATCTTTAAATATCGATGACAATACCATCAGATCCGTGGGGTCCAACACCTGTACCATCATCCTGTATACAGAGGGGACAGCAGGACCTCAAGGCGTGTTCTCTGAGTAGTGGGCGGTCCCTGGAGCCTCACGTACCTCAATAATATTTGGAAGTAGAAGTGAACTTTCATGCTGGGCACAAAAATTCCCATGAAAACCAAGACATGGAACTGTTGAGAAATATTTTATGATCTTCTGTTATTCTTTTCAGTTACTAAAGTTTTTTTTAAAAAAAAACACAATGAATAGTAGTAAGCAAATACATTTGCACCCAAATTTAGCAGGTTCGACAGCCAACTGAACAGACGCTGTTGCTCAGTTTTGGGGGATTCTGTTTGTGAAAAAGTATCAAGATGGTTGATTGACTGTGATTTGGATGGTGCATCAGTATAAGAGCTGGGTCACAAGTCCAGATGCCATAACACACAGGATACATATTCAGGGTGAGATTGCTGCTTGTTAGAGGTTACTGCTTCTAAAACACCAATGATTTCCCTTTTCAGGGCGCTTGGGTATGTACAGTCCTATGTTATTAGGGACAAGTGGAAATCTAAAATTATTGCACTTCTTAGGGCACTCTGAAGAACTGCATTAAGCTACTGATAGGCAGCTAAAGTGATGAGGACACCCGAATTACAGACAACCCATAGTTACAGACAGACCCCTCTGACCTCTGGTGAAGCTCTCTGGATGTTACTATAGTCCCAGACTGCAATGATCAGCTGTAAGGTGTCTGTAATGAAGCTTTATTGATAATCCTTGGTCCCATTACAGCAAAAAATGTTTAAACTCCAATTGTCACTGGGGCCAAATTTTTTTTTTTGTCTGGATCTACAATGATAAACTTTACAGTTTCGACTTACATACAAATTCAACTTAAGAACAAACCTCCGGAACCTATCTTGTAGGTAACCCCGGGACTGCCTGTAATGTGTACTATGCAGTATAATAAAAGATCTCCAAAAATAGCCCAACATTGGGCAAAAAATTCTGCCTAATTATGAGTATTATTAGTTATGAGCCCCTATAGATACCTTCTTTAAGTTGTAGGGGTTGTTAAGGACATCTACCACCAGGATGAAGGATTTTAAACCAAGCATACTGACATACTGGTGTGTGCCCCCTCTGCTACTTATGCCCTGGATTAAAAAAAGCCTTTTAAAATTATGCAAATGACCCTGAGGGCCTCCAGGCTCCATCGGTGTTAAAGGAACCTGGAGCCCCTCACGCTCATTTGCATACTTTTTAAAGCTTATTTTCTTAAAAACAAGGCCATACGAAGCTTAAATAAGAGCAGATCCTGCCGGAGGGGGCACACACCAGTATGTCAGTGTGCTTGGTTTACAATCCTTCATCCTGGTGGTAGATTTCCTTCAAGAGGAAAAGGTTTAAGCTGATGTCTCAAAGTCCAAACAACCCATTAGAAAAGTGTTATTGGTGTGGGATAGAAAGCTGAAATGACATGTGTTTCCTGGACACATTTTGTTTCTGTGCCTGTTTCTAAAAAGAGGATGTTTACAGGGATTATTTACTTCCCTAAAGTGTAAGGAAGTGTTTTCGATACTTACAGCGCACAGGTCTGAGAGTCACCTGTGTCACACAAGAGTGAAAGTGAACCCAAAAATGTAATAGCTACAGTGTCTGTGAGGTGGAGACATAAAAACTGCAGGTCCTGAGACCAGTAGGAAGAAGTGCTTAAAGGGAATCTGTCACCAGGATTTGTGATATTTAGATGGTGATAGGTTCTAATAGTCTATGCTACGCTTACTTTGAAAATGTTTTTGTCAGCAATCTAAATAAATTATTTTAGTACTTTATATAAGTTAATTTCACACTACCTGGCTCTCTACCAGCAGCATTTGGTGAGCCCGGGGAGGGAGCATCTGCAGCATGTGTGTGCCTGTGCCTCCTCATCCATTATTCTTCTCCTCCATAACATCCCCCTCCAATGCACATGACAGTAAAAGGGGAGGAGGGAGGGAGATGAAGGAATGTGGATGCGAAGAGATTGACACAGGCAAACACGGGCTGCAGCTGCCCCTCCCCAGGGACTCACCACATGCTGATAACATGGAGCCAGGTAATGGGAAATAAGCTATTATAAAGCACTGAAATGATCAGAATGCGGATAAAGGCTTTTTTTAAAATTAGCATAGGATAGACTATTGGAACTTGTCACCAGCTAAAAATTACATTGGAGGTCACAGGTTCCATTTAAAGGGGTTTTCCAAACTAAGCTATTGATAGTATATAAGTAGAATATATCCTCAATATCAGACTGGTAGGAGTCTGATACTTGAAGCCCCAATAGATAATCTCAGTGTTGGTTTCTCTCAATTGGTCATAGACCAGGTTAATGAGGCAATTTGAGAAAGTCACCTCGGGTGGCGCCCACTTCTGCATGACGGGGGTGGTATATTTTTAAGTGCTGCCCTCCTCTCCCTGTTGGCAAAACACCACCTGGCCGCAGCCCAAGTCCGAGCCATGGAATCCCCAGTCCAGGGCCGCAGCCAAAGAACTTAAACTTAAAAAAACCCCTAAACTTACCTCCAGCTTCTCCTCCTCGCCCTGCCCGCGTGCACACACTATTACGTCACATGATGTTGTATCCGGGGACTTGATAGTGTGTGCGTGCGGCTGCATATATGTGTCTATGCCCACACTGTCAGGAAGAACAGAAGATGGAGCCACAGGGAGAAGAAGCCAGAGGTAAGTATAGAGTTGCTTTTTTTTTTTTAAAGGGGCTCTGTCATGGACATTTCATTAAAGGAAACCTACCACTTCAGATAGGGCTTATAAGCAGGACATGCCGTGCACCAGCTCAGGGTGAGCTGGTGCTGGTGCTTATCTTCGTTATGTTTTTAAACAGTTTTAAAGCATTTAATCACGTTATTAATGTTTATATCGGAAGTAGCTTCCCCGCACCGAGGTCCGTGCTCGGCGCACCATACGCGTGACCGTGTGTGCGCCTGAATAGGAAGTGGTAGCGTGCATAGTGCGCCGAGCGCGGACCTCGGTGCGAGGAAGCTACTTCCGATATAAACATTAATAAAGTGATTAAATGCTGGCACCAGCTCACCCTGAGCTGGTGCACGGCATGCCCTGCTTAGGGCTATCCGAAGTGGTAGGTTTCCTTTAAAGGGGGCATCTGCTGTGAACATTTCATTAAAAGGGGGCATCTGCTGTGAACATAATATTAAAGGGAGCTCTGCTGTGGACATTTCATTAAAAGGGGGGCCCTGCAATGGGCATTTCATTAATGAGGTGGGCTCTGCAGTGAACATTTCATTAAAGGGAGCTCTGCTGTGGACATTTCATTAGTGCAGGGGGCTCTGCTGTGGACATTTCATTAGTGCAGGGGGGGTTCTGCTGTGAACATTACATTAAAGATGGAGGCCGCTGCTGGACATTTTATTAAAAGGTAGCATCTGAGGGGATGCTGAAAAGGGGAAAATTTAGACTACTGGCAATGGCACATTATATTGCAGGGAACAAGTGTGAGCGGCTTCTCAATCACTTTTGTGACCTGTGGGTCTTTATCCATGGGGGGGGGTGTTCTATAATTCTCCTCCAGCAGCAGAGGGGCTGGGTACACCTATGCATATGAGATGAGAATACCAGAAGCTCTATACTTCTTACCACAGACGCCATGAAATGGTCACATTGGGCTGATCACACGTGTAGAACATAGTCATCGGTGGTGGAGGATGTCACACATTTACAGGAAACAACTAAAATTGTAATTTCCCCAAATGTCCGGCACAGAGCAGAGATCTGGTGTCACTGTGCTGCTCTCTGCGAGGGACACGACGTGTAAGTATCTCCTCAATATCTACCTACCTTTATAATATGAATAATATGAAGCTGCTCCTCCTCCTTCTAGTTATTATTTATTACCTTTAGGACTCGGTCCATTTGGAACAAGATTTTATTGTTAATTTTTAAGCAAAACTTATTGATTTTTAAAATAGGTACATGAGGTCTTGTTTTTTTTTTTGCATAAGAATTTCTCAGGGGGTTAAAGTTCCAAATGAAATGTAATTCTCGAAAAAAAACACATTTATGCTAATTTCTTGTGCACACAGTGTTTACTGCTTTGATTTTGTGCTCCAAATGGCACATAACTACTTTTATTTCTTGGGTCGGTACGATCACAGGGATACTAAATTTATATAAAAAAATATTTAAAAAATTAAAAGCTTTTGTACAAAACAAAAAGTCTTCGTTTTGCCCTACTCTGACACTGATACGTTTTTCATACTTTGGTAAGTGTAACCTTTGTGTAAGGTGTCATTTTTTTTGCAGAATGTGATGAAGTTTTTATTGCTACAATTTTTGGGACTGTATGAACTTTGTGTAACATTTTTATTTGTAACAAAATGGCAAAAAAGTTTCAGATATTTGGGCGCTTTTTTCCGTTACGGGTTCGCCACTAGGTATGAATGCTTTTATATTTAGATAAATCAGTACTTTTGGGATACGGCAATACCCCACATGTTTATTATTTTATTTGTTTAATTTTTTTAATATCAATTCTAGGGAAGGAAAGTGATTCAAAATTTTAAGTTTTAATTTAGATAACTTTAGATCTTGGGGGACTGATTGTTCCTATCATATACTGCAATACTACAGTATTCCAGTACTGGCCTCCTACTTAAGGACACCTGACTTACGACTAGACGACCCCTAGTTACAGACGGACCCCTCTGCCCCCTATGACCTCTGGTGACCTCTCTGGATGTTACTATAGCCCCAGACTGCAATGATCAGCTGTAAGGTGTCTGTAATGAAGCTTTATTGATAATCCTTGGTCACATTACAGCAAAAAAAATGTAAAACTCCAGTTGTCACTGGGGCAAAAAAAATTTTTTGTCTGGATCTACAATTATACAAAAGTATTCGGTTCCCAATTACATATAAATTAAACTTAGGAACAAACCTGTGGAACCTATCTTGTATGTAACCTGGGGACTGCCTATATATGGAGAATTTGCTATGGATCTATAACAGTGTGCCTCTGGAAAACTGTTATAGACTCTCCACAATGACAGGTCCTTGTGTCATACATGGAAGCGCCAAGATGGTGACGGCCATGGCTCTGCTGGTAGCAGGTAAATTGTTAACAGCGGTGGTCTGTGCCAGCAATGATCTCGGGTGTCAGCAGTCAGTGTTGGCTGCATAATTTATACATCCTTCATGACATTACGCCGTATATACATCATAATGCGTTGAGGAGTTACAATTATGACTAAGAACCAAGTTTGTATATATGTATATATATTTTAGAATAAAGGTAAAATTTTAACTTTGGAAGGAGCATTGGATCACTCTTCTTTATCTGGATACTGTCTTATCTGCGCCAACATGGACTACTACTCATATTTGCATCATGAAAATATACAGAAAACTTGAGTCAATGTTAAAGGGGTTGTCCCAGTGTTATAAAAATGTAGCAGCCCAGCTGGGGAGGGCTCACCTCCTCCATTGCTCCTGGGGTTCCGCACTGTGGTCCGTCGGAATTGCGCGCCTGTAAGGTTACAGTTGCTCAGAAGCTCTGGGGGCGGCCGTGGACGCTCCCCCATCTCCTGTCCCATGATACAGCGCTGGGACCGATGCTCTTTATTGTTTGATGAGTTAAAATGTATTAATTTGGTCGATTCTGTCACTTGTTTTTTAATTCAAACATTTACACGGTTTATCCTATAGTCTACAAAGGATGGAAAAATTACTCCATAGATTAGTACTATTAAGACACCAAATAAGTTTCTCATGTTTAGTGATGAGGGGACCCAAGTTTCAAAAATCTCTCTGGTTTCAGGAACTAACTTGGACCCCCCCCCCCCGCCCCCCAGTAACATCTGTGATTAGTGTTAAAGAGGACCTGTCACCCTTAAAAACAGCACTAGGAGATAAAGTTAGCAGCTCCTAGTGCTACAACAGTCCCAGCAGTGTCAGAAACCTCCGCTAACGCTATCTAACACCGCCACGGAATACAATAAAAATGCTGGACCGCTCTCAAAGTGGTCCGGCATATTCATGAGGGGGTGGGATTGTGGGCATGTTTAGGGTCGGTGACTACCAAATGACGAGTGGCAGTCACCTCCGGCCTATGGAGTGCTCTGAGAGTGGTCCGGCATTTCCATTGAACTCCACAGCGGTTTTAGATAGTGTTTAATCGAGGTTTCCGATATCCTATCCTCTTTAAGTAGGGGGCGGCCTGTATACTCACAATTGGTCACATAGTAGAAAGTAATGAAGTGAAGCTTTTTTAGAAATGAAAGTAGAATATGGGATAACTGACAGAGGGAACTGGAACTATAATATGAAACTTGTTTTATTGGATACTAGCTGTAGCTCCCGGCGGTTCCTGGGATAGTAAATAACTGTCCTTAGCTATAATAAAATGGAATCTGGTAAAAAAAAAATATTTGACTGTCTCTTTGGCTGGCAGTCTCTTTCAGTAACCATCTGTCTGTGAGGCCGGCAGTCTCTTTCACTGACTGCCTGTGAGGCCGGCAGTCTCTTTCAGTGACTGTCTCTGTCACCGGCAATCTCTTTCAGTGACTGTCTGTGTGGCTGGCACTCTCTTTCAGTGACTATCTGTGTGGCTGTCAGTCTCTTTCAGTGACTTTCTGTGTCCTCGGCAGTCTCTTTCAGTGACCGTCTGCGTGGCCGGCAGTCTCTATCAATGACTGTCTGTGTGGTCAGCAGTCTCTTTCAGTGACCGTCTGTCGCCGGCAGTTTCTTCCAGTGACTGTCTGTCGCCGGCAGTTTCTTCCAGTGACTGTCTGTCGCCGGCAGTCTCTTCCAGTGACTGTCTGTCGCCGGCAGTCTCTTCCAGTGACTGTCTGTCGCCGGCAGTCTCTTCCAGTGACTGTCTGTCGCCGGCAGTCTCTTCCAGTGACTGTCTGTCGCCGGCAGTCTCTTCCAGTGACTGTCTGTCGCCGGCAGTCTCTTCCAGTGACTGTCTGTTGCCGGCAGTCTCTTTCAGTCTCAGAGCTCAAGTTTCATTTTCCCACAGCTGTTTATAAAATGACAGCTGATCTCTGATTGGTTTCCATGGGCAATTGGCACAGTTTTACCTCAGACATTTCTGATAAAACTCCCCCTATCTCTGTCCCTATCCATCTTACATCACACATAAGCGTCTTGTACTCATTGTCTGTAGTAGCCAATCAAAGCGCAGAGCTCATATAAATGAACTGTAGCAACCAATCACAGCTCAGCTTCCAACTACCACAGCAGCAGCAGACAATGGCTCCTGTATATGGTGGTTAATAAATGTAATTTTGGAAAGCGCAGGGTGAAAATTTCAGGTCAAAACTGATTCTATGACGAGTCACAGAGAGCGGCTGTGCAAAATTTGGTGACTGTAAACACAACGGTACAGATTCCTTTAGCGGACATACATATACACATACAAACTGTTACGGATGCATTCGCGATGCTTACCTCTCCGTGTGGCGCAGTGCTCCCCCTCGCCTGAACTTACCTTTCCACGAGCCACGGCCAGCGTCTTCCTGATTGGCGCTGGCTAATCCGGTTTAGCCCTCATAATCCAGAACCTCCCTTCCTTCCTCACTGGAACTTCAGCATTTTCCAAGGAACTTCCAAGGTTTCCAGACCTCGGTTCCCATAGCAGTTCCTTCATCCTTCCAAGCCATTCTCCTGCTGCCCCCCCCCAGGCTCGGACTGTGTCCTGAATCCCTGCAACTTTGGCTGCCTCCGCGGGCCTAGTGGCACCCGTGGAACGACCTGGTGGGAGCCCGCCGCAGCAAGGACATCCCGCTTTCCGGCGGGCCCAGGTGTCACTTAGACTCTGGTCCCGGGTGTGGGCTAGTACCACCTCCCGCAGTGGCCCAGCGGGTCCACAGACTCTTGCTCCTGCTACTCCCTAGTAGTTAGACTTTCCGATGTTTTTGGTTTTTGCGGCTATTAAGGTAGATCTGGTGGCAGGTTCCTCTAATGTACAGTTGGATAGCACTTTTTAGAGCAAATTTTCTGGTGGCCCCTAAGTTTAATTTGCACAATATTCAAATTTTCTAAAGAGGCTACTAGGGCGTGGAATAGCCAGTGCTGAGGCTACACGGTGCACGCAGCTACCAGCAGCTGCACGCTGAAAATGTCAGGGTATGCAGAACAGAAGAGGCTACTGGGGTGTGGAGTAGTTGCTCCATGTAGCCTCCGTTCTGGCTACTCCACGCCCCAGTAGCCTCTTTAGGAAATTTGAATATTCTGCAAATTAAAATTTACAGAACTTAGGGGCCACCAAAAAATTACCCCTAAAAAGGGCTATACAACTGTACATTAGAGGAACCTTCCACCGGATCTACCTTAACAGGTACATCCGTGGTGGTAGATTTCCTTTAACAGGGGATTGTGACGCATTCAATCGTTTTCTGTCACAACTGACATGTTGGTGGCGGCCCATCGGCCGATCCGACTGTTTCGGACTGAGCACGGGATTTAAAATTGTGTCGCAAGAAAATGCACTTACATCCACCAGGTAGAAGAAGGTGAACTCTGTTGGACTTGAGCGGGGAAGCGACACATGCAGGATATCGGGTGCACGATCTTAGAGAATCGCAGCACAGAGCATTATACACGGACAATGCACTTTCTGTGAACTCTAAGGAACGGGTAAGTAAATGTGCCCCAATGTATTTTCAGGCACCATTGTGTTGTCCGCTAAATCATCAGTTCTGCTTATTATATGTTTTTCTGAAGTGTTATTGTCCGCTATAAAGGGATTTCGCCACAGCCAAAGCTGCCATTGGGCCATTGGGGCCTATTCACTTAAGGTCAAACACGCACTTTCGTCGGACTGTTCACCGTTTTTGGGATTTGTGCAGCTTTGACAGGTATGTAACAGATGTCTGCACTGGGATTGTGTCACACGCAATCAGATTGTGGCGCAGCTGTGCTGGTTTTCAAGCAATAGAAATCGGGGGCGTGCCGTCTGACGACCCAACTAATTCGGACTGAGCGCAGGATTTAATTTTCAAATTGTGTCACAAGATCAAGCACTTACATGCACCGGGAAGAGAAAGGTGAACTCCGGCAGATCTGAGCAGGGAAGCGACACATGCAGGATATCGGGTGCACGATCTTATACACAGGGCATTATACACGGACGTGGCACTTTCGGTGAACTCCGCGGACCGGGTAAGTAAATGTGCCCCATTGTGGTGGTCCTACCTAAACTCAGGGTGTAGAGTCATGGATTATACATATGTGCACGTTTTTACATGTTTTTAAATGTCGTTGTGATAAATTTTGTGTCATATATTAAATACAATAAAATCATTCTTTTATATTTCCTTATGAGTCTTGTGCACATCTCCTTGTGATCATGATCTCCACCATTGACTGCCCATCCCCTCATCTTATATAGCAGTGGTGGGGAAGCTGAGCACTTTCTGTGGGCACCCAGGCCTTAACCCCAACATAGGGGCAGATTTACTTACCCGGTCCGTTCGCGATCCAGCGGCGCGTTCTCTGCGTTGGATTTGGGTCCGGCCGGGATTTATGATGGCAGTTCCTCCGCCGTCCACGAGGTGCGACTGAAAAGCATCTGAACGCGCCGGAATTCACCGGGCCGGACCAAGTGAAGGTGAGCGCGTCCCAAGCGACACATTTCTTTTTTTAAATGCAGTGTTTTTTCCGAATCCGTTGGGTTTTCGTTCGGCCACGCCCCCCGATTTCCGGCCCGTGCATGCCGGCGCCGATGCGCCACAATCCGATCGCGTGCGCCAAAATCCCGGGACAATGCAGGGGAAATCGGCGCAAAACGGAAATATTCGGGTAACACGTCGGGAAAACGCGAATCGGGCCCTTAGTAAATGACCCCCATAGAGTTTGCCAGACACGACTCAGGGTTTCCTCCTGTGATCCAATACAGCCAAAGACGTGCCATGCTCAACGCCATTTTAAAGCAATATCCTTGGCTGACAGGGCTACACGAGGAACGAGAAAGTGTGGACAGAGATTATTGGTGGAGCACCTGCTCCGTGAACCCCGATTGATCCTCTTCAGGGGACCCTCCAAAAGGTTCGCCATCACTGTTATATAGTATCTTTGAGCCTTGTGTATGTCTCTTACCTATTAAAAGGGATAATGGTCCTGAAAGTGAACTTCTTACTGTGCTTTTATTATTTAGTTACTAACAGAGGAGAATGTCCGGTGTAATACAGATGTTTCCTCTCATCATCTTCCAAGGTAACACGAGCTCAGTATTCAGTGTAACAGATAGAAAGAAACATTGTGACTGTGGCCTCATGTTCTGCTCGTTGCTTCCAGGCTTCTATCTGGGGTCTGTCTGTCAGTGGTGGACGTTCCCTTCTAGGATTACGGCTCTGCTCGGCTCCTGTGTGGAGATCCCTTGTACATATCATGGACATAAATCCGGCACTGTGTGGTACTTATACAGATATAGTGATTATCTAGAGATATTAAACACCAAGGACTCATCATCAGTGATGGAGGAATACAGAGACAGAACCTCCCTGGTGCCCGGAGATAAGAGCTGCACCCTGCGGATAGACCCCGTGAGATGGGAGGATGATGGGTGGTATTATCCAGGGATCACAAATAATAGAAGAATAAATGCATATAGTCAAGAGTATAAAACAATTCATCTTAATGTCAAAGGTAAATATTTCAGAAATTATTGTCAAATGTGATTTACAGTATAATATGTCTATAAAGGAACAGAAGTTGATACTTTACCTAAAGAAACTGAAAGAAAAATGAACATTTTAAAAGGAATAATTGGTATGATTTATAGCTTCTTACCCCGACTGCTTCCAAATCCTTCTTCCACACAGACTGTATTCACCTCTCACAGACTGCTCCTCCTGCTCCACCTCTCACAGACTGCTCCCCATGCTCCATCTCTCACAGACTGCTCCCCCTGCTCCACCTCTCACAGTCTGCTCCCCCTGCTCCACCTCTCACAGACTGCTCCCCATGCTCCACCTCTCACAGACTGCTCCCCATGCTCCATCTCTCACAGACTGCTCCCCATGCTTCACCTCTCACAGTCTGCTCCCCATGCTCCACCTCTCACAGACTGCTCCCCCTGCTCCACCTCTCACAGACTGCTCCCCATGCTTCATCTCTCACAGACTGCTCCCCCTGCTCCACCTCTCACAGACTGCTCCCCATGCTTCATCTCTCACAGACTGCTCCCCATGCTTCATCTCTCACAGACTGCTCCCCATGCTTCATCTCTCACAGACTGCTCCCCATGCTCCACCTCTCACAGACCGCTCCCCATGCTCCATCTCTCACAGACTGCTCCCCCTGCTCCACCTCTCACAGACAGCTCCCCATGCTTCATCTCTCACAGTCTGCTCCCCATGCTCCACCTCTCACAGACTGCTCCCCCTGCTCCACCTCTCACAGACTGCTCCCCATGCTCCACCTCTCACAGACTGCTCCCCATGCTCCACCTCTCACAGACTGCTCCCCATGCTCCACCTCTCACAGACTGCTCCCCATGCTCCACCTCTCACAGACTGCTCCCCATGCTCCATCTCTAACACACTGCTCCCCATTCTCCATCTCTAACACACTGCTCCCCCTGCTCCACCTCTCACAGACTGCTCCCCCTGCTCCACCTCTCACAGACTGCTCCCCCATGCTCCATCTCTCACAGACTGCTCCCCCTGCTCCACCTCTCACAGACTGCTCCCCATGCTCCATCTCTCACAGACTGCTCCCCATGCTCCATCTCTCACAGACTGCTCCCCATGCTCCACCTCTCACAGACTGCTCCCCATGCTCCATCTCTAACACACTGCTCCCCATGCTCCATCTCTCACAGACTGCTCCCCCTGCTCCACCTCTCACAGACTGCTCCCCCTGCTCCACCTCTCACAGACTGCTCCCCCTGCTCCATCTCTCACAGACTGCTCCCCATGCTCCATCTCTCACAGACTGCTCCACCTGCTCCATCTCTCACAGACTGCTCCCCATCCTCCATCTCTCACAGACTGCTCCCCATGCTCCATCTCTCACAGACTGCTCCCCCTGCTCCACCTCTCACAGACTGCTCCCCATGCTCCATCTCTCACAGACTGCTCCCCATTCTCCATCTCTCACAGACTGCTCCCCCTGCTCCATCTCTCACAGACTGCTCCCCATGCTCCATCTCTCACAGACTGCTCCCCCTGTTCCATCTCTCACAGACTACTCCCCATGCTTCATCTATCACAGACTGCTCCCGCTGCTCCATCTCTCACAGACTGCTCCCCCTGCTTCATCTCTCGCAGACTGCTCCCGCTGCTCCATCTCTCACAGACTGCTCCCCATTCTCCATCTCTCACAGACTGCTCCCGCTGCTCCATCTCTCACAGACTGCTCCCCATGCTCTATCTCTCGCAGACTGCTCCCCATGCTCCATCTCTCACAGACTGCTCCCCATGCTCCATCTCTAACAGACTGCTCCCCATGCTCCATCTCTCACAGACTGCTCCCCATGCTCCATCTCTCACAGACTGCTCCCCATGCTCCATCTCTCACAGACTGCTCCCCATGCTCCATCTCTCACAGACTGCTCCCCATGCTCCATCTCTCACAGACTGTTCTCTATGATCCATCTCTCACAGACTACTTCCTATGATACATCTCTCACAGACTGCTCTCCCTGCTCCATCTCTCGCAGACTGCTCCCCCTGCTCCATCTCTCGCAGACTGCTCCCCCTGCTCCATCTCTTATAGACTGCTCCATCTCTCACAGACTGCTCCCCATGCTCCATCTCTTATAGACTGCTCCATCTCTCACAGACTGCTCCCCATGCTCCATCTCTCACAGACTGCTCCCCCTGCTCCATCTCTCACAGTCTGCTCCCCATGCTCCACCTCTCACAGACTGCTCCCCATGCTCCATCTCTCACAGACTTCTCCCCATGCTCCATCTCTCACAGACTGCTCCCCATAATCCATCTCTCACAGACTGCTCCCCATGCTCCATCTCTCACAGACTGCTCCCCATGCTCCATCTCTCACAGACTGCTCCCCATGCTCCATCTCTCACAGACTGCTCCCTATGATCCATCTCTCACAGACTACTCCCTATGATCCATCTCTCACAGACTGCTCCCCATGCTCCATCTCTCACAGACTGCTCCCCATGCTCCATCTCTCACAGACTGCTCCCCGTCCTCCATCTCTTACAGACTGCTCCCTATGATCCATCTCTCACAGACTGCTCCCCATGCTCCATCTCTTATAGACTGCTCCCCCTGCTCCATCTCTCACAGACTGCTCCCCATTCTCCATCTCTCACAGACTGCTCCCCATGCTCCATCTCTTACAGACTGCTCCCCATGCTCCATCTCTCACAGACTGCTCCCCATTCTCCATCTCTCACAGACTGCTCCCCATGCTCCATCTCTCACAGACTGCTCCCCATTCTCCATCTCTCACAGACTGCTCCCTATGATCCATCTCTCACAGACTGCTCCCCTGCTCCATCTCTCACAGACTGCTCCCCATTCTCCATCTCTCACAGACTGCTCCCCATGCTCCATCTCTCACAGACTGCTCCCCATTCTCCATCTCTCACAGACTGCTCCCCATGTCCCATCTCTCACAGACTGCTCCCCATTCTCCATCTCTCACAGACTGCTCCCTATGCTCCATCTCTCACAGACTGCTCCCTATGATCCATCTCTCACAGACTGCTCCCCATTCTCCATCTCTCACAAACTGCTCCCCATGCTCCATCTGTCACAGACTGCTCCCCATAAACTGCTATGTTCCTTTTTCACGTCTCCCTCTCTGTGGTAGATTTTTCTTACTTCCTTTTGTGTCCTGCTCATTGGTTAGAAATGTATTATGACATAGAACCACAACTTCTAAAAGGTTACAGCGGAATGTGTCCAAATGTAACTGATCTTATTGAGATTAGTTATGGCTGATGGAGAAGCCACCACCATACGATGTGCAGTAGATCACACGTGCGGCTCCAGTCCTCCTGATCTACAATGGAACAAACCCGGTCACATAAAGAAGTCAGTGCAAATTTTTTTTTACGATTTTGTAGATTCTTTGGCAGAAATTTATCTTGAAGTATTAGAAGTTTTGAAGGAAGGAGAAGCCACCATTATACGATCTGTAGTATATCACACGTGCGGCACCAGTCCTCCTGATCTACAATGGAACAAACCCGGTCGTGTGATAAAGAAGTCAGTGGATCTAATGTATGGATTGTGGAGAGAAGAATCAGCACTGACTTATACTCCTTCCTATGAGGATGATGGGAGTCTTATCCAGTGCACGGCTACACATCCTAATGGACAAAGAACTGAGGGATCAGGAACCCTGAAGATCACCTGTAAGTATTCATGGGGACTGGGGACAATATTATTTATGCTCTTTTTGACCCTGTCAGGAACATCGCGCCAGGATCTATCAGCAGTCTCCATACAGGTCCTGGGTCTCTGTGACCTTTGGATGGCGCTTGGGCTTTTATTAGATGGAAGTATTAATGCTCCATTACCCTGGGGCAGAGCAATAGCTGAGCAATAACAATCATTAGAAGAGAAACCTGCTGATGGATCCTGGGACACGGATGTAAGTGTATATTGTTATTATTGTTATTTATACCAAAAGAAAAGCACCATGTAACCTAAGGGCAGTACTAGGTGCAATAAGCTCCAAGACTTCCTCTGATGGCTGATGGAGGAAGGTAACATATCAAGAAGTGGCAATATCTCACAAAGCCAAATCTTGGCCAAGTTGGAGATTACTTAAAACAGTTGTATTCAAAAATACCTGGGATGAGGGGCAAGGAGAGCATCCGTAAGCCCCAAAAGCAGCAGAGTACAAATGCAAGACAGACAGAAAACAAAGCACAACCCTGGTGTAGTAGAACTACAAATCTGGTAGAACCAATCGATCAGGACTCTCACCTGGGTTGAAATAGACAAAAACCTTAAAAGGGTGTGTGTATAGCAGCCAATCCTTAGTAGCCACGTTCAAATTGGAACCAGGAGCCCGGACTGATGATAACGTAATGTATACGGCCCAAAGAGAGGACGGAACGGAGCATCAAAACTCACCTGGAAGCCCAACATGAGATGGGGATGCTTTGTTAGAATACCGTAACCTGAAATGCGTCGTTATTCCTTATTGGAATAAAGAATCCCCATCTGATGTTGGGCTTCCAAATGAGTTTTGAAGCTCCGCTCCGTCCTTTCCTGGGGTCGTCTTTATTAAAACACTTTTCTAAATTCACATCATGAGACGTATCACTATGTAGTATATGTGAAGCTGTGACATTACACACAGTGATAGATGAGTGATGATAGTGATAGAGGTCAGGACGTCCTTCATATATAAATCACTGACTGATCTCTATCTGCAGAGTCATAGAAGACTTTACTCTGGTTTAATTTTATTCCACAGACATTCCCAAAAATGTAGCCATCACTGTGATCGGGAAGGATGAAGTGATGGAAGGAAGTGACGTGACGTTACAATGTAACAGCGTCTCCAGGCCTGATGTATCTGAGTATGAATGGTACAAAGGGGAAACCAGATTACCAGACAGAGGACGGGAGATGACAGTGAGGAGTGTGACCAGGGACATGGAGCTCTATTCCTGTGCCGCCCGAAATACTGTGGGGAAAGGAGAATCTGCCCCCATACACATCCCTGTGATATGTAAGTATACAACCAGGAGCCACTAAGAGCAATGTGTATATT
This sequence comes from Engystomops pustulosus, assembly GCF_040894005.1. NCBI lineage: Eukaryota > Metazoa > Chordata > Amphibia > Anura > Leptodactylidae > Engystomops > Engystomops pustulosus. Next base: position 12,943,264 of record NC_092416.1, read on the forward strand.
TTATATTATGTTACTATTACTTTTACTGCAGATATTACTCTTAGAATTACCCTATTTAACCTTGTAGGAAGCCAATCTTCACGGCCTTCACATGTGATGTGTTATAGACAGTATAAAAGAGCTCACCCAGGTAATATTTTGTGGGAAAACATGAGGTTTTGCCATTTAGCTCAAAACACCTTAGAACCAGAGAGTGACAGGAAAAAGTGAAGAGGTAAAAAACGGAATATGATGGGAATAGATAACTGTAATTACTTTACAATATTTCCTGTGGCAAAGTATCAGCACACACTGCAGTTATATCCATGTACTGGGAACAATGACCAAGTTTAGAGTATTTTCAAGAGCAAAGTTTCTTTACACATCACTGTTTGCTAGAAATATTTTTAGGAGTTCCGTGTTATATATTTTGTATTATATGTCATGGGTGCCCTTGTGACCCATATCCCGGGTCGCAGGCGCAACCGTGTACCTCCGTGTGCCCCAGCATGTAACACACCTGTCCTGGCTCCAGTGGAGGTGCCAGCGATGTCCGAGCTCTAGGGTTACGCCTGCGCCGGCTCTGTAAAATTTAAAGGGCCAGCGCACTGATAATTGGGCTCTGGTAATAACAGGGTACCACTTAGACTCCGGTCAAAGGTGTTGTCTTACGTCATTGTTCGCGGTGGTACAGAGGATCCACTACCACCGATCCTGACAGTAAGATCCTGCCTTGGATCCCGCCGAGGTTCTGCCAGCTATAAAGGCTGATTTTACCCCCATAGTGGCCCAGCAGTCCTGACAGATTGCTGTGCAAGCTCAGCAACTCGGACAAGATACCGTCACGTTGCAGCAAGTGATGGCTACTCAGCACCAGTGTGAAGTTCCTGCAGTTCTTTCTGCTACTCCGGATTTTCTGCCCTACGCTGAACCCAAGCTAAGACTCTCCATGCTGCCTAAATATGATGGGGATCCCAAGTTGTTTTATCACAAGTTTTATCACTCAGTGCTCCCTGCACATTGAATTCATAAAAGGAAAGAAATCGCACCAAGCACCAGTCCACACTGATAATCAGAAATGTATAAATACACATATATTTATTAACTATAATATTTAAAACAGGATAATTAATACATCAGATAAAAGAATATACAATAATATGGCATGCATACCAGTACATTGAATTCATGCCTACGCAGTTCGTCACAGAACGGTCTAAAGTGGCTTTTATCATCAGTCTCCTCTCCGGGAAGGCCCTTCATGGGCTACTCCCCTCTGGCACAGGAAAGACATGGTCACGGCTAATATCACCACCTTTTTCTCTTAGTTCCAGTCCGTCTTTGAGGAACCAGCCCGGGCGTCTTCCTAGGTGAGAGCAGAGCTTCTTCTCATCACCCTGCTCTTCTCAGTTTTGAGTCTTGGCCATAATGGACTCATAATGGGAATTTCGTGGATGCTGCCTTGGTCTCCCAGCATCACTTTCCTGTTGTTCGCCTAGAGAAGCCACTGGTTATCTTTTTCATCAGTGGACAGATTATCCATGACCCGGTCCAGTATCATACTGAGCCCCAGTCTCTGCAAATTGGGGCATTGCACAAGGAGAGACTGTTTAATTTTATGTGCTCCCCCACTCTACGTCCTCACTGCTATTGGGCCTCTCAGGGTTGCAGCAACGTGCTTTGGTGCTCTACTGGCAGGCTGGGGAAATCCTTTGCTGAGGATCGGAGTTCTCACTGTCTCATGGCTCTTAACCCGGTGTCCGTAATGTCTTCTGTGGACTCTCCCAAGCAGCTGGAAGGTCTTCCCGCTGCTTATAAGGATTTTGCAGATGTCTTCTCTGAGAAGCAAGCGGAGATTCTGCCACCGCACTGCCCCTATGACTGTTCCATAGACCTGCTGCTGGGTACATCTCCTCCACGAGGTCGTTTATACCCGTTATCTGTGCCTGAGACCGCAGCTATGTCAGCCTACGTCAAGGAGAATTTGCAGAATGGATTCAAGTTGTCTTCCCCCTTCTGGTGCTGAATTCTTCTTTGTGGCCAAAAAGGATGGTTCCCTCCGTCAGTGCATCGATTACCACTGTCTCAATAAAGTCACGGTGAAAAACCACTACCCTTTGCCTCTCATCACTGAGCTTTTTGATCTCCTTCGGGGTGCCAAGGTTTTCACCAAGCTGGATCTGCGGGGGCCATATAACCTTATCCGCATCCATGAAGACAATGAGTGGAAAACGGCATTCAATACTCGAGATGGGCATTTTGAGTATTTGGTAATGCCCTTTGGACTCTGCAATAACCCAGCGGTGTTCCAAGAATTTGTCAACGATATCTTCAGAGACTTGCTCTATATTTGTGTCGTTGTTTACTTTAGAATATTCTTGTGTTTTCTCCTTACCTACAGTCTCATCTGATCCACGTCCGGCAAGTTCTCAGGTGCCTAAGGGCCAATCACTTATATGCCAAGCTCGAGAAATGGCAATTTCCCCAGTGTAGCCTTCCGTTCCTGGGATACATAATTTCTGACAAAGGACTACAGATGGATCCTGCCAAGTTGTGGCCTCGCCAAGTCGGACTACATGCCATACAGAGATATCTGGGCTTCGCCAATTATTACCGGCAATTTATTCCACATTTCTCCTTTCTTGTATCCCCCTTGTGGCACTGACTAAGAAGAACGCCAATCCGAAACTCTGGCCTCCAGCAGCTGAAGAAGCCTTCACTAAGCTGAAGTCTGCCTTTGCCTCTGCGCCAGTTCTCACACGGCCTGATACAGAGAAGCCATTCCAGTTGGAGGTTGATGCCTCATCCGTTGGTGCTGGGGCCGTTCTCACCCAGAAAGGGCCCAAAGGTCGCAGACTCACCTGTGGCTTCTTCTCAAAGACCTTTGAATTTTTCCATTGGTGATCGGGAACTTCTGTCCATAAAGCTTGCTTTGGAGGAATGGCGCTATATTCTAGAAGGAGCTCATCATCCGGTCTATACCTACACTGACCACAAGAATCTCCTGTATCTCCAGACTGCTTAGCGTCTCAATCCTTGTCAGGCTCGCTGCTCCTTCTTTTTCTCGCAATTCAACTTCCTGATTCACTTCTGTCCAGCCGAGAAGAACGTCAAAACTGATGCCCTCTCTCGTGCCTCTGATGTTGTTGGGGAAGAATCAGCTCCTCGTCATATCGTTCCTCTCGAACAGCTGGTTGTTTTGGCTCCTGTGGGCCTATGGCAGCTCCCTCCTGGCAATATCTATGTCCAACCTGCTCTTCGGAAGAGGATACTAACTTGGGGACATTGCTCTCGTGTGGCTGGGGTACAGAGATCTGTTTCCCTAATATCTTGTTACTACTGGCGGCCAGATCTTGTCAAAGACATTTGAGATTTTGTGGGTTCCTTTGCCTCCTGTGCCCATAACAAGTCATCATGCCTTAAGTCAGCAGGTCTGCTGCTCCTGTTGCCGATACCCAGTTGCGCGTGTCAGCCTGCCTCAGGCGCTGGTCACAGCAGGGACAGCAGAGAGCTCCAAGAAGGGTCTAGATGCCTTTTTACACCTAAATAACTTTGATGATTATGTTATATAGAATTGTTTCCCATAAATCTCTTCTTCATCCAATCCCTTCAATTCCCTGGTTGAACTTGATGTGTCTTTTTTCAACCATATAAACTATGACATTGACACTCTTTTTCTCTTTTTAAAGGAAATCTACCATTTACTTTTATGCATTATGAACCAAAAATACCTTGAGAATGATGTAGCTACACTGATGCAGAAACATTCCCTGAATTAAGTGGTTTTGCTGAAAAAACAATTATAAAATTATGATAATGAGGCTCTGTTACTGCTGTGGCTGCCCTAGTGCTCGCCTCTTGCCCTAATTATGCACTTCTCAAGCCTTGTACTGCCCAGCATAAGCCGAGAAAACATAATCACTGTGTTGTTCCTGACAGGCAGAAGTAATCAATCGCTCCACCCTCCCCCAGCTGCTGTGTATGAGTCATCCAGCTCAGGTTGATTAGTCCTGTCTGGACAGCTCAGGAAGCTCCGTGTTATGTGTTTATGTGCGGCAGCCTGCATGCAATCCAACTTTCCCAAGGTTCTGAATTTTATAATTATTTTTTTTAGCAAAACCACTCGGATCAGGGATAAAACAAGATATGTTTCTGCATCAGTGTAGCTACAGAATTTTCAAGGTATGTTTGGTTCATAATACATAAAAACAAATGGTACATTTCCTTTAAATCAAAATAACAACCAAAAACATCCAAATGACCCTGAATAAAGGCCATGGAAAGCCAAAATTCAGCAGGAATGAATCACTTTTTTCTTCTTATTTTCTTTCACAGATGCACCTAAAAATGTGACCATCACAGTGATTGGGATGGATGAATTCCTGGAAGGAAGTGACGTGATGTTACAATGTAACAGCGTCTCCAGGCCTGATGTATCTGAGTATGAATGGTACAAAGGGGAAACCAGATTACCAGACAGAGGACGGGAGATGACAGTGAGGAGTGTGACCAGGGACATGGAGCCCTATTCCTGTGCTGCCCGAAATACTGTGGGGAGAGGGGAATCCGCCCCCATACAGATCCCTGTCATCTGTAAGTATACAACCAGGAGCCACTAATTCTCCTAATATAGAATGCATAGAACACACATCAGGCAAATCAGGCATAATATTAAAGGGGATTTTCCGGAATCCCTTTAAACCCCCTAAATGCCCTTGGAAGGTTTAAAAGATAGGCTGATCAATGGCCCAACATTAGAACCAAAATGCGGTGAGTCCACTTTTTGCCCGGATAATTTTTCAATCCTCCTTGGAAGTTTTAAGCATTAATAATGGTAATAATACTAAACTTCCTACCACATTGTGAAGGACAGATCATTGGGAAGTAGGTAATGTATGTCTGAGATCACTGAGTACAATGTTTCTTCCTCCTGTAGATGCAGCGGATGGGGTGAACATCACTGTGAGGAATGACCATGAATTGGTGTGTGATTTCGGGAGCAGCCGTCCTGATGTCACTCACTACACCTGGAGGAAGGATGGATCTATATTACACAATGAGACAGGGAAGACTCTGACCATAGACAACAATGGCCGCTATTCATGTATCGCTCACAACACGGCTGGGGATTCCTCCTCACAAGAGATCCACATACAACGTTAGTGAACGATGAGAGTGCATAGTCTAGTAGCAGTCCAATTGTAGTGCAGTAATATCCAAAAATAGTTTAGTAGTAATCCATCAGTGGTTAAGTGGTTAAGAGTCCAGCAGTTATTTGGTAGTAGTCCAGTAGTAGTTAAAAGGGTTTTCCCAGGAAACAAGTTAGGCAGACGGTGCAACGCTTGTCCATAGAGGTGAATGGAGCAGACAGACATGCGCAGTGGCCTGCTCCATTCATCTCAAGAACCGGCAATCAGCAAGTTAGGATCTATCCTGTGGACTTGTTTCCCAGGAAAACCCTTAAACTCCTCTGTTGCTATCCTGGAATGGACAAGAAGGGATAGCCCATGCTATGTGTAGGAGATGTCTGTGTGAGAATGGGGGGCATTTTATTTATCCTCTGAGGATCAGTGCAAATTCTGCTGCATTAGTAGTGGTTCAGTATTAGTCCAGCAGTAGTCCAGTAATATTTGAGTAGTAGTTCAGTAATAGTCCAGCAGTAGTTCAGTCTTAGTCCAGTAATAGTCCAGCAGTAGTTCAGTAATAGTCCAGCAGTAGTTCAGTCTTAGTCCAGTAATAGTCCAGCAGTAGTTCAGTAATACTCCAGCAGAAGCTCAGTAGTAGCCCAGTAATAGTCCAGCAGTAGTTCAGTAATAGTCCAGCAGTAGTTCAGTAACAGTCCAACAGTAGTTCAGTAATAGTTCAGTAATAGTCCAGTAGTAGTTCAATAATAGTCCAGTAATAGTCCAGCAGTAGTTAAGTAATAGTCCAGTAATGGTCCAGTAGTAGTTCAGTAATTGTCCAGTAGTAGTTCAGCAATAGTCTGTTAATAGTCCAGTAATAGTCCAGTAATAGTTCAGTAATAGCCCAGTAGTAGTTCAGTAATAGTCCAGTAGTAGTTCAGTAACAGTCCAGTAATGGTCCAGTAGTAGTTCAATAATAGTCCAGTAATAGTCCAACAGTAGTTCAGTAATAGTCCAGTAGTAGTCCAGCAGTAGTCCAGTAAAAGTCAAGTAATAGTCCAGTAGTAGTCCAGTAATAGTCCAGTAATAGTCCAGTAATAGTCCAGTAGTAGTCCAGTAATAGTCCAGTAGTAGTTCAGTAATAGTCCAGTAGTAGTTCAATAATAGTCCAGTAATAGTCCAGCAGTAGTTCAGTAATAGTCCAGTAATAGTCCAGTAATAGTCCAGTAATAGTCCAGTAGTAGTTCAATAATAGTCCAGTAATAGTCCAGTAATAGTCCAGTAGTAGTCCAGTAATAGTCCAGCAGTAGTCCAGTAATAGTCCAGTAATAGTCCAGTAGTAGTCCAGTAATAGTCCAGCAGTAGTCCAGTAATAGTCCAGTAGTAGTTCAGTAATAGTCCAGTAATTGTCCAGTAATTGTCCAGTAATAGTCCAGTTACAATCCAGCAGTAGTTCAGTAGTGGTCCAGTAATAGTCCAGCAGTAGTCCAGTAATAGTCCAGCAGTAGTCCAGTAGACATAGAGAAATATTTTCACACTTACTAGCCCCCCCTATATCACAAGAAGGGTCTCTAACGGTAACTGTGGGCACAAAACAGAGGACTTTCATAGCCGTCAATAAGGTAAGGTGAGCCAGCAGTGTGAGGTTCTGTACCTGAGGAGATGTGTAATCATTAGTGATGAGTGAACCATTAAAATTCAGGTCTAGACATATTTTAAAAACTGCTTGGGTTTGGGTACAGAACCTAAACCCCCATTAATTGCGGGTGTTATCTCTTTAAATGCCATTGGAGAAGTCCCCAGCGCCATTTATATTAGGGAGATCCTCTTTGTCACATTTACATGCCACAACTTTGCCAGCAGCATTTAAAGAGTTAATACAGAAGAGTTCAAGAGTGAAAGCGCATGATGGGTGCCAGTACCTTGCATATATTGAATGTGATAGTTTGTTTCAGAGTAGTTCATGCAACATTTTTCTATGATAACATTTTTTGGGTCAAAGAACAGTGAAAAACCTCTGCCATGTATTTAGCACAACCTGCTATCCATGAGTCGGAGTTCTGTCCCGGTGATGTCCAATGTAGGCTCAGACCTTGTTCAAGAAAATCCTTCATGGGCAAGTAACCTAATACCGGCTGCAGTCTGCATGGTCACCTGCTGACAGGTTCCCTTTATGAAGTCTTTGGTATCACTTCATGTACTTTTTACATTTTCCTGTTTTTTAAAGGTGATAGCACAGATTTCCCTCTGATCCTGGGGGCAGTCGCTGGAGTTTTCTTTCTGCTGCTTTGTGTTCTGGCCATGTACTTATCCTCAAGGTAATTCAGAAAAGATAATGGGGGTCATTTACTAAGGGCCCGAATCGCTCTTTTTCGTTGGGTTTCCCGAAAGTTACCAGTTTGCTCCGAATTACCCCGGGTTTTTGGCGCACGCAATCGGATTGTGGCGCATGGGCATGGGCATGCATGCGACGGAAATGGGGGGGGGGGGGGGGCGTGGCCGTCGGAAAACCCGACAGATTCGGAAAAACCATGGTATTTAAAAAAAAACAATTGTCGCTTGATACGTGCTTACCTGCACCCAGGATAGGACGGTGAACTTCGTCGGACTTCAGTGCAGCAGCGACACCTGGTGGACAGTGGGCGCACTACCTTAGTGAATCGCTGGAACACCCGAATCCTCGACGGAGAACGCGACGCTGGACCGCGACAGGACTGGGTAAGTAAATGTGCCCCAATGTGATGCAGAGATAAGACTGATGTCTCATAGACTGAGCTCCGCCTCCTTAGCTGGGTGGATGCACTGAATTTCAATGACTTTTGTTATGTGAAGTATCAATTATGGATGATAGCGAAAAGCAAAGTTTGGGTCCACCATGCCTGACCCTGGACTTCATTAGAAGTTCCAGTTTGGCTCAAGCTTATATTTTATAATTGTAACTCCAGACAAAATATTTTTTGGTCTCTTTGACTATTGGATATAAAAACTTTTGGATTGTCATAAAAACCAGAATTAACCTTAAATCTTGATCGCAGACACCTGTTATAATTCTTACAGCTGATAATTGTAGCCTAAGTCTAAGGTACAGTAATGGCCAACATCCAGAGGATCGTTTGTATCTAGGGGTCATCTGTAAGTCGGGTGTTCTTAAGTCGGGGAGCACTTGTACTTTAATACCAATTGTGTACCTTTGGATTATGTGGAATTTTGTACTAATATCTACAGTGTATGTACTTGATTAATTGACCATCGCACTTCTTGTTTTTTGTGTTTTTTTCATTTTGAATGTTTTAGTGTTTATTGATTGCCCTGTTATGTATTGATAAAGATTAGAGTCATTTTATGGGATTGGCTCTATGGTTTTTGGTTATTTTTTGATCCTGTAAACTTGTTTTAGTACTAATATTATTTTTGGTAGAGAGATTGTAGTGGGACATTCTATTGGTATTCACTAGGGGAGTGGTCCTGGTCCAGGTTAGACAGCAGAACCCGACCCAGAATAGGATTTTTAGGTTTGAATTTATGTGGGTCCCAAGTGTTAATTTAAGGTTTGCTGTTAGAGGAAATTAACCAGTTAAGCATCAGGTTAAAGTTTGCTCCACCTGTACAATTATCTGTGATACATTATATCTACATAAGATATAATAGTTATAGAGGAAGATGCTGATTTTTATTTTTCTCATTTTAATAGAAAAATCTGGAAGTCTTGTTTTTTAGCCTCCCCAAAACTCACATCACCGACCCCTGGGATCCTCTTCAGTGTGAGTGTCTTATAATAAATCCTCTGCTTTTATATCGCAATGTTTTCTGCAGGTCAGGACCAAATATCTGATTTTATCATAATTTCTTCACTCCTTCCTCCAGGACACAAATGGAGAAACTCTGTACGAAATTATCCAAACCCAACCGGATTCAATGGAAATCATGTAAGTTTCTTCCATTTCCATTATTCTGCTTCCTTCCACAAATTATTGGCAATGTGTCACATCCCGGTAAGAGGCGTCTTATTTTTTTACATTTAAAAAAAAAAAATTTTATAAATATATTTTGATGCCAAACAGAAGTTTTTAATGGAATCATTTTGCAGAATATAAAACTCTATGATCGCTCTGTAAGTTATTTATTGAAACAAGGAAATGTCATCAATTTCTTGGGATTTTTTATGGTGTTCGTTATGTGTAGAGATGAGCGAACATACTCGTCCGAGCTTGATGCTCGGTCGAGCATTAGCGTACTCGAAACTGCTCGTTGCTCGGACGAATACTTCGCCCGCTCGAGAAAATGGCAGCTCCCGCCGTTTTGCTTTTTGGCGGCCAGAAACAGAGCCAATCACAAGCCAGGAGACTCTGCACTCCACCCAGCATGACGTGGTACCCTTACACGTCGATAGCAGTGGTTGGCTGGCCAGATCAGGTGACCCTGGGATAGACTAGCCGCTGCCCGCGCTGCTCGGATCATTCTGTGTCTGGATGCCGCTAGGGAGAGAGCTGCTGCTGGTCAGGGAAAGCGTTAGGGTGTTCTATTAGCTTACTGTTAGGCAGGAGTGATTCTCCAAGAACCCAACAGCCCTTCTTAGGGCTACAATAACGTTCTACTTTTTTTTTTTTATTTGCAGCTAGTACCATATTGTGAGGAATTTGCAGGGGGACTTGCTACCGTTGTGTTTAGCTCTTAGTGGCACACATATCCACCTAAAACACCAAAGTGGGAAAATTTATTAGGGGTTTGATTTCAATTAGGCACAGTCTGCCATTTACTTTTTATTTTACGTTTATTTTTTTAATAACTCAGTGTCATCTCATCTGGCATAGTAGTGTGCTTTCATACTTGGCTAGAAAATAGCCATAGGAGAATCCAAACGGCTTACTTACGCCTACAGTAGCGTTATATATATTTGATTTCTGGTTGATCTGCTGGTGGCTGAACTTGCTGCAGTGCATCTACTAGCAAATTGTGAGCAATTTGTAGTGAGACTTGCGACCGCTGTGTTTTGCGCTTAGTGACGCACATATCCATCGCAAAGACCGAAGTGGGAAAATTTATTAGGGGTTGGATTTCAATTAGGCACAGTCTGCCATTTCCTTTTTTATTTTACGTTTATTTTGTTTAATAACTCAGCGTCATCTCATCTGGCATAGTAGTGTGCTTTCATACTTGGCTAGAAAATAGCCATAGCAATAGGATAGCATCGTTTGGTTTTAAAAACTAAAAAACACAAAAAAAACAAAAAAACACAAAAAAAAGTTAAAAAAAAATTAAAGCTATAACTCTCATTTTCAAAATGTTTAACCCGAGGGCTAGGGGTAGAGGACGAGGGCGGGGACGTGGGCGTCCAACTACTGCAGGGGTCAGAGGCCGTGGTCCTGGGCGGGGTGAGACACCACCTGCTTATGAGGGAGCAGGGGAACGCCGCAGAGCTACACTCCCTAGGTTCATGTCTGAAGTTACTGGGACTCGTGGTAGAGCACTGTTGAGGCCAGAACAGTGCGAACAGGTGATGTCGTGGATTGTCGACAATGCTTCTAGCAATTTGTCCACCAGTCAGTCTTCCACACAGTCCACCCATGTCACCGAAATCGGCACTCCTCCAGCTCCTGCACCTCAGCCTCCTCCCCCCCAGTCTGCCCCCTCCCAGGAAAATTTGCCATTTGAACCGGCATACTCTGAGGAACTGTTTTCTGGACCCTTCCCACACTCACAAACCACTTGTCCGGTTGCTGCTGAGCAATTTTCCGATGCCCAGGTTTTCCACCAGTCGCAGTCTGTGGGTGATGATGACCTTCTTGACGTAGTGGAAGAAGTGTCTAAAGAGGTGTCCGACGATGAGGAGACACGGTTGTCAGACAGTGGGGAAGTTGTTGTCAGGGCAGGAAGTCCGAGGGGGGAGCAGACTGAGGGATCGGAGGATGATGAGGTGACAGACCCAAGCTGGGTTGATAGGCCGGGTGAACACAGTGCTTCTGAGACAGAGGAGAGTCCTCGACCAGAACAGGTTGGAAGAGGCAGTGGTGGGGCCAGACGGAGAGGCAGGGCCAGAGCTGGTGCATCAGCGCCAAATGTGTCAACTAGTGAAGCTCCCGTGGAGAGGGCTCTTGCGGCGAGGGCTAGATTTTCAGAAGTCTGGAGGTTCTTTAAGGAAACACCGGATGACCGACGGACTGTGGTGTGCAACATTTGCCAAACCAGGCTCAGCAGGGGTTCCACCACTACTAGCTTAACTACCACCAGTATGCGCAGGCATATGAATGCTAAACACCCCACTCAGTGGCAACAAGCCCGTTCACCTCCGGCCGTGCACACCACTGCTCCTTCCCCTGTGTCAGCTGATAGTCAGCCCCCTGCCCAGGACCCTGCCACAAAAACCCCATCGTCGCCTCCACGATCCTCCACAGCATCCACCAGCGTTCAGCTCTCCACACCCCAGACGCTGGAGCGGAAACGCAAATATAGTGCAACCCACCCGCACGCCCAAGCCCTTAATGTCCACATCTCCAGATTGCTTAGCCTGGAGATGCTGCCCTATAGGCTAGTAGAGACCGAGGCCTTTCGCAACCTCATGGCGGCGGCCGCCCCTCGGTATTCGGTCCCCAGCCGCCACTACTTTTCCCGATGTGCCGTCCCAGCCCTGCACCAGCACGTGTCAGACAACATCATCCGTGCCCTGACCAACGCCGTTTCTGACAAGGTCCACCTGACCACGGACACGTGGACGAGTGCTGCCGGGCAGGGCCACTATATATCGCTGACGGCACATTGGGTTAACTTGGTGGAGGCTGGGACCGAGTCTGAACCTGCGGCTGGTCATATACTGCCGACGCCGAGGATTGCGGGGCCTACCTCGGTCCAGGTGTGTCAGGCCTACTATGCCTCCTCCTCCTCCCACCCCTCCTCCACCTCCTCCTCCTCCGAATTACCATCCGTGGGCATGGCGCCATCAGTCGGTAGCTCTAGGCACAGCAGCAGTGCCGTCGCTAAGCGACAGCAGGCGGTGCTCAAACTGCTGAGCCTAGGCGATAAAAGGCACACCGCCCAAGAGTTATTACAGGGCATCACGGCGCAGACTGATCTGTGGCTGGCACCGCTGAACCTGAAGCCAGGCATGGTTGTGTGTGACAACGGCCGTAACCTGGTGGCGGCTCTGCAACTCGGCAGACTGACACATGTGCCATGCCTGGCCCATGTGTTAAATCTGATAGTTCAGCGTTTCCTCAAGACATACCCCAATCTGTCTGATTTGCTCACGAAGGTGCGCCGCATCTGTGCGCATTTCAGGAAGTCCAGCACAGATGCTGCCACTCTCAGGGCAGCGCAGCGCCGCCTCCAACTGCCCGCTCACCGACTGTTGTGCGACGTGCCCACGAGGTGGAATTGAACACTGACCATGTTATCCAGAGTTTACCAGCAGCGCCGAGCGATTGTAGACTGCCAGATGTCAACTTCCACCAGAACTGGTAGTCAGGTCAGTCAGCTTCCTCAAGTCTACAATGAGGAGTGGACGTGGATGTCTGATATCTGTCAGGTGCTGAGTAACTTTGAGGAGTCAACACAGATGGTCAGTGGCGATGCCGCCATCATCAGCCTCACCATCCCGCTGCTTGGCCTGTTGAAAAACTCTCTGATCAGCATGAAGTCGGAAGCTTTGCGCTCGTCACAAGAGACGGGGGAAGAAGATTCCCTTGTTGATAGCCAAAGCACCCTCAGGTCTGTTTCTCAGCGCATATCGGAGGAGGTGGAGGTGGAGGAGGATGAGGAGGAAGAGGAGGAGAATGTTGGCGAGACACAAGAGGGGACCATTGTTGAGTCCTTCACTGTTCAGCGTGTATGGGCAGAAGAAGAGGAGTTGGAGGAGTTGGAGGAGGAGGAAATGGACAGTCAGGCCAGTGAGGGGAGTGAATTCTTACGCGTTGGGACTCTGGCGCATATGGCAGATTTCATGCTAGGCTGCCTATCCCGTGACCCTCGCGTTCAAAGAATTTATTCCAGCACCGATTACTGGGTGTTCACTCTCCTGGACCCACGGTACAAGCAAAATCTTTCCACTCTCATCCCTGGAGAGGAAAGGAGTGTGAGAATGCATGAATACCAGCAGGCCCTGGTGCACAAGCTGAAACAGTATTTCCCTTCTGACAGCGCTAACGGCAGAGTGCGTAGTTCTGCGGGACAAGTAGCGAGGGAGAGTAGGCGAGCAGGCAGCTTGTCCAGCACTGGCAAGGGTACGCTTTACAAGGCTTTTGCCAGCTTTATGTCACCCCAGCAAGACACTGTCACCTGTCCCCAGTCTCGGCAGAGTAGGGCTGATCTTTACAGAAAGATGGTGAGGGAGTACGTAGCTGACCATACCATCGTCCTAAATGATCACACAGCTCCCTACAACTACTGGGTTTCAAAGCTGGACATGTGGCACGAACTGGCGCTGTACGCAGGTTCTTGCCTGCCCTGCCGCTAGCGTCTTGTCCGAGCGGGTTTTCAGTGCAGCTGGTGGCATCATCACTAGAGATGAGCGAACATGCTCGTCCGAGCTTGATGCTCGGTCGAGCATTAGGGTACTCGAAACTGCTCGTTACTCGGACGAATACTTCGCCCGCTCGAGAAAATGGCAGCTCCCGCCGTTTTGCTTTTTGGCGGCCAGAAACAGAGCCAATCACAAGCCAGGAGACTCTGCACTCTACCCAGCATGACGTGGTACCCTTACACGTCGATAGCAGTGGTTGGCTGGCCAGATCAGGTGACCCTGGGATAGACTAGCCGCTGGCCGCGCTGCTCGGATCATTCTGTCTCTGGATGCCGCTAGGGAGAGAGCTGCTGCTGGTCAGGGAAAGCGTTAGGGTGTTCTATTAGCTTACTGTTAGGCAGGAGTGATTCTCAAAGAACCCAACAGCCCTTCTTAGGGCTACAATAACGTTCTACTTTTTTTATTTTAATTTGCATCTTTTACCATTTTGTGAGGAATTAGCAGGGGGACTTGCTACCGTTGTGTTTAGCTCTTAGTGGCACACATATCCATAGCAAAGACCGAAGTGGGAAAATTCAGTAGGGGTTGGATTTCTATTAGGCAATAACTCAGTGTCATCTCATCTGGCATAGTAGTGTGCTTCCTTTGATACTTGGCTAGAAAATAGCCATAGGAGAATACAAACAGCTTCTTGAAGCCTACAGTAGCGTTCTATATATTTGATTTCTGGTTGATCTGCTGGTGGCTGTAGTTTCTGCAGTGCATGTACTTGCCAATTCTGAGCAATTTGTAGTGAGACTTGCGACCGCTGTGTTCTGCGCTTAGTGGCGCACATATCCATAGCAAAGGCCGAAGTGGGAAAATTCAGTAGGGGTTGGATTTCTATTAGGCAATAACTCAGTGTCATCTCATCTGGCATAGTAGTGTGCTTCCTTTGATACTTGGCTAGAAAATAGCCATAGGAGAATACAAACAGCTTCTTGAAGCCTACAGTAGCGTTCTATATATTTGATTTCTGGTTGATCTGCTGGTGGCTGTAGTTTCTGCAGTGCATGTACTTGCCAATTCTGAGCAATTTGTAGTGAGACTTGCGACCGCTGTGTTCTGCGCTTAGTGGCGCACATATCCATAGCAAAGGCCGAAGTGGCAAAATTCAGTAGGGGTTGGATTTCTATTAGGCAATAACTCAGTGTCATCTCATCTGGCATAGTAGTGTGCTTCCTTTGATACTTGGCTAGAAAATAGCCATAGGAGAATACAAACAGCTTCTTGAAGCCTACAGTAGCGTTCTATATATTTGATTTCTGGTTGATCTGCTGGTGGCTGTAGTTTCTGCAGTGCATGTACTTGCCAATTCTGAGCAATTTGTAGTGAGACTTGCGACCGCTGTGTTCTGCGCTTAGTGGCGCACATATCCATAGCAAAGGCCGAAGTGGCAAAATTCAGTAGGGGTTGGATTTCTATTAGGCAATAACTCAGTGTCATCTCATCTGGCATAGTAGTGTGCTTCCTTTGATACTTGGCTAGAAAATAGCCATAGGAGAATACAAACAGCTTCTTGAAGCCTACAGTAGCGTTCTATATATTTGATTTCTGGTTGATCTGCTGGTGGCTGTAGTTTCTGCAGTGCATGTACTTGCCAATTCTGAGCAATTTGTAGTGAGACTTGCGACCGCTGTGTTCTGCGCTTAGTGGCGCACATATCCATAGCAAAGGCCGAAGTGGCAAAATTCAGTAGGGGTTGGATTTCTATTAGGCAATAACTCAGTGTCATCTCATCTGGCATAGTAGTGTGCTTCCTTTGATACTTGGCTAGAAAATAGCCATAGGAGAATACAAACAGCTTCTTGAAGCCTACAGTAGCGTTCTATATATTTGATTTCTGGTTGATCTGCTGGTGGCTGTAGTTTCTGCAGTGCATGTACTTGCCAATTCTGAGCAATTTGTAGTGAGACTTGCGACCGCTGTGTTCTGCGCTTAGTGGCGCACATATCCATAGCAAAGGCCGAAGTGGCAAAATTCAGTAGGGGTTGGATTTCTATTAGGCAATAACTCAGTGTCATCTCATCTGGCATAGTAGTGTGCTTCCTTTGATACTTGGCTAGAAAATAGCCATAGGAGAATACAAACAGCTTCTTGAAGCCTACAGTAGCGTTATATATTTGATTTCTGGTTGATCTGCTGGTGGCTGTAGTTTCTGCAGTGCATGTACTTGCCAATTCTGAGCAATTTGTAGTGAGACTTGCGACCGCTGTGTTCTGCGCTTAGTGGCGCACATATCCATAGCAAAGGCCGAAGTGGGAAAATTCAGTAGGGGTTGGATTTCTATTAGGCAATAACTCAGTGTCATCTCATCTGGCATAGTAGTGTGCTTCCTTTGATACTTGGCTAGAAAATAGCCATAGCAATAGGATAGGATTGTTTGGTTTTAAAAACTCAAAAAAAAACAAAAAACACAAAAAAAAAAAAAAAACACAAAAAAACACACAAAAAAACAAAAAGAAGTAAAAAAAAAAAAAAAGTTATAACTCTCATTTTAAAAATGTTTAACCCGAGGGCTAGGGGTAGAGGACGAGGGCGGGGACGTGGGCGTCCAACTACTGCAGGGGTCAGAGGCCGTGGTCCTGGGCGGGGTGAGACACCACCTGCTGATGAGGGAGCAGGGGAACGCCGCAGAGCTACACTCCCTAGGTTCATGTCTGAAGTTACTGGGACTCGTGGTAGAGCACTGTTGAGGCCAGAACAGTGCGAACAGGTGATGTCGTGGATTGCTGACAATGCTTCGAGCAATTTGTCCACCACCAGTCAGTCTTCCACGCAGTCCACCCATGTCACCGAAATCCCCACTCCTCCAGCTCCTGCACCTCAGCCTCCTCCCCCCCAGTCTGCCCCCTCCCAGGAAAATTTGGCATTTGAACCGGCATACTCTGAGGAACTGTTTTCTGGACCCTTCCCACAGTCACAAACCACTTGTCCGGTTGCTGCTGAGCAATTTTCCGATGCCCAGGTTTTCCACCAGTCACAGTCTGTGGGTGATGATGACCTTCTTGACGTAGTGGAAGTGTGTAAAGAGGTGTCCGACGATGAGGAGACACGGTTGTCAGACAGTGGGGAAGTTGTTGTCAGGGCAGGAAGTCCGAGGGGGGAGCAGACTGAGGGATCGGAGGATGATGAGGTGACAGACCCAAGCTGGGTTGAGAGGCCGGGTGAACACAGTGCTTCTGAGACGGAGGAGAGTCCTCGACCTGAACAGGTTGGAAGAGGCAGTGGTGGGGCCAGACGGAGAGGCAGGGCCAGAGCTGGTGCATCAGCGCCACTGTCAACTAGTGAAGCTCCCGTGGTGAGGGCTCTTGCGGCGAGGGCTAGATCTTCAGAAGTGTGGAGGTTCTTTAAGGAAACACCGGATGACCGACGGACTGTGGTGTGCAACATTTGCCAAACCAGGCTCAGCAGGGGTTCCACCACTACTAGCTTAACTACCACCAGTATGCGCAGGCATATGAATGCTAAGCACCCCACTCAGTGGCAACAAGCCCGTTCACCTCCGGCCGTGCACACCACTGCTCCTTCCCCTGTGTCAGCTGCTAGTCAGCCCCCTGCCCAGGACCCTGGCACAAAAACCCCATCGTCGCCTCCACGATCCTCCACAGCATCCACCAGCGTTCAGCTCTCCATACCCCAGACGCTGGAGCGGAAACGCAAATATAGTGCAACCCACCCGCACGCCCAAGCCCTTAATGTGCACATCTCCAGATTGCTTAGCCTGGAGATGCTGCCCTATAGGCTAGTAGAGACCGAGGCCTTTCGCAACCTCATGGCGGCGGCCGCCCCTCGGTATTCGGTCCCCAGCCGCCACTACTTTTCCCGATGTGCCGTCCCAGCCCTGCACCAGCACGTGTCAGACAACATCATCCGTGCCCTGACCAACGCCGTTTCTGACAAGGTCCACCTGACCACGGACACGTGGACGAGTGCTGCCGGGCAGGGCCACTATATATCGCTGACGGCACATTGGGTTAACTTGGTGGAGGCTGGGACCGAGTCTGACCCTGGGGCTGCTCATATACTGCCGACGCCGAGGATTGCGGGGCCTACCTCGGTCCAGGTGTTTCAGGCCTACTATGCCTCCTCCTCCTCCCACCCCTCCTCCACCTCCTCCTCCGAACTACCATCCGTGGGCACGGCGCCATCAGTCGGTAGCTCTAGGCACAGCAGCAGTGCCGTCGCTAAGCGACAGCAGGCGGTGCTCAAACTGCTGAGCCTAGGCGACAAAAGGCACACCGCCCAAGAGCTATTACAGGGCATCACGGCGCAGACTGATCTGTGGCTGGCACCGCTGAACCTCAAGCCGGGAATGGTTGTGTGTGACAACGGCCGTAACCTGGTGGCGGCTCTGCAACTCGGCAGACTGACACATGTGCAGCGTTTCCTCAAGACATACCCCAATCTGTCTGATTTGCTCACGAAGGTGCGCCGCATCTGTGCGCATTTCAGGAAGTCCAGCCCAGATGCTGCCACTCTCAGGGCAGCGCAGCGCCGCCTCCAACTGCCCGCTCACCGACTGTTGTGCGACGTGCCCACGAGGTGGAATTCAACACTGACCATGTTATCCAGAGTTTACCAGCAGCGCAGAGCGATTGTAGACTGCCAGATGTCAACTTCCACCAGAACTGGTAGTCAGGTCAGTCAGCTTCCTCAAGTCTACAATGAGGAGTGGACGTGGATGTCTGATATCTGTCAGGTGCTGAGTAACTTTGAGGAGTCAACACAGATGGTCAGTGGCGATGCCGCCATCATCAGCCTCACCATCCCGCTGCTTGGCCTGTTGAAAAACTCTCTGGTCAGCATGAAGTCGGAAGCTTTGCGCTCGTCACAAGAGACGGGGGAAGAATATTCCCTTGTTGATAGCCAAAGCACCCTGAGGTCTGTTTCTCAGCGCATATCGGAGGAGGTGGAGGTGGAGGAGGATGAGGAGGAAGAGGAGGAGAATGTTGGCGAGACACAAGAGGGGACCATTGTTGAGTCCTTCACTGTTCAGCGTGTATGGGCAGAAGAAGAGGAGTTGGAGGAGTTGGAGGAGGAGGAAATGGACAGTCAGGCCAGTGAGGGGAGTGAATTCTTACGCGTTGGTACTCTGGCGCATATGGCAGATTTCATGCTAGGCTGCCTATCCCGTGACCCTCGCGTTCAAAGAATTTATTCCAGCACCGATTACTGGGTGTTCACTCTCCTGGACCCACGGTACAAGCAAAATCTTCCCACTCTCATCCCTGGAGAGGAAAGGAGTGTGAGAATGCATGAATACCAGCAGGCCCTGGTGCACAAGCTGAAACAGTATTTCCCTTCTGACAGCGCTAGCGGCAGAGTGCGTAGTTCTGCGGGACAAGTAGCGAGGGAGAGTAGGCGAGCAGGCAGCTTGTCCAGCACTGGCAAGGGTACGCTTTACAAGGCTTTTGCCAGCTTTATGTCACCCCAGCAAGACACTGTCACCTGTCCCCAGTCTCGGCAGAGTAGGGCTGATCTTTACAGAAAGATGGTGAGGGAGTACGTAGCTGACCATACCATCGTCCTAAATGATCACACAGCTCCCTACAACTACTGGGTTTCAAAGCTGGACATGTGGCACGAACTGGCGCTGTACGCCTTGGAGGTTCTTGCCTGCCCTGCCGCTAGCGTCTTGTCCGAGCGGGTTTTCAGTGCAGCTGGTGGCATCATCACCGATAAGCGTACACGCCTGTCGACTGACAGCGCTGACAGGCTGACGCTTATTAAAATGAATAAAGGCTGGATTTCTCAGAATTTCCAATCTCCACCAGGTGAAGGAAGCTCAACCTGAATAATTGATCCACTCCTCCTCCTCCTCCTCATTTTCCTCCTTCTCCTCCTCTTTGTACAGTAAAGCAGAGGAAAATGGCTATTTTTTGACAGGGCCCACTGGCTCTTGCTATAGTACTTCATGCATTTAATTTTTCTGGAGGGCCACCTACCCGGTCCTCTGTTTGAAACAATTTTTGTGAGTGCCACATACAGGCACTCAATCTATTCCATTTTTCTGGAGGGCCACCTACCCGGTCCTCTGTTTTAAAAAATTTTTGGGACTGCCACATACAGGCACTCAATCTATTCCATTTTACTGGAGGGCCACCTACCTGCTCCTCTGGTTTGAAACATTTTTGGGACTGCCACATACAGGCACTCAATCTATCCCATTTTACTGGAGGGCCACCTACCTGCTCCTCTGGTTTGAAAAATGTTTGGGACTGCCACATACAGGCACTCAATCTATTCCATTTTACTGCAGGGCCACCTACCTGCTCCTCTGGTTTGAACAATTTTTGGGACTGCCACATACAGGCACTCAATCTATTCCATTTTACTGGAGGGCCACCTACCTGCTCCTCTGGTTTGAAACATTTTTGGGACTGCCACATACAGGCACTCAATCTATTCCATTTTACTGCAGGGCCACCTACCTGCTCCTCTGGTTTGAACAATTTTTGGGACTGCCACATACAGGCACTCAATCTATTCCATTTTACTGGAGGGCCACCTACCTGCTCCTCTGGTTTGAAACATTTTTGGGACTGCCACATACAGGCACTCAATCTATTCCATTTTACTGCAGGGCCACCTACCTGCTCCTCTGGTTTGAACAATTTTTGGGACTGCCACATACAGGCACTCAATCTATTCCATTTTACTGGAGGGCCACCTACCTGCTCCTCTGGTTTGAAACATTTTTGGGACTGCCACATACAGGCACTCAATCTATTCCATTTTACTGCAGGGCCACCTACCTGCTCCTCTGGTTTGAACAATTTTTGGGACTGCCACATACAGGCACTCAATCTATTCCATTTTACTGCAGGGCCACCTACCTGCTCCTCTGGTTTGAACAATTTTTGGGACTGCCACATACAGGCACTCAATCTATTCCATTTTACTGGAGGGCCACCTACCTGCTCCTCTGGTTTGAAGAATTTTTGGGACTGCCACATACAGGCACTCAATCTATTCCATTTTACTGGAGGGCCACCTACCTGCTCCTCTGGTTTGAAACATTTTTGGGACTGCCACATACAGGCACTCAATCTATCCCATTTTACTGGAGGGCCACCTACCTGCTCCTCTGGTTTGAAAAATGTTTGGGACTGCCACATACAGGCACTATCCAAATTAAATTGTCTCCATAGCAGCCTCCACACGTTGTCTCCATTGCTACCTCCAAAAGTCGTCCATATAGCTGCCTCCATACATCGTCCCTTTATCAAACGAGGTGTGTCAGGCAGAAATTTGGGTTGTTTTCATGGATTCCACATCAAAGTTGTTAACTTTGTCGCCACCCTGCTGTGTTATCCACAAAATATACTGGCAAACTTTTACCATTTAGGGATATTATTTCAGCGCTTCTTGCGCATCTGTTTACATTCCCCTCACCCGGCATATCCTAAACTTATAAGAACGCTACTACACTTGATCTTATACAAAAGGTTCTTAGAAGTGCTGTTTGGGGAGTAGCCTAGAGACAGGGGCTTGGATTGGCGAAAGCTCGCCTGGCAGCGGAGCGCCAGCTCCATGCGCATCATGCGCTTCTTGCGCATCTGTTTACATTCCCCTCACCCGCCATATCCCAAACTTATAAGAACGCTACTACACTTAACTTGGTGCAGGCTGGGACCGAGTCTGACCCTGGGGCTGGTCATATACTGCCGACGCAGAGAATTGCGGGGCCTACCTCGGTCCAGGTCTCAAAGGCCTACTATACCTCCTCCCACCCCTCCTCCACCTCCTCCTCCTCCGAATTACCATCCGTGGGCATGGCGCCATCAGTCGGTAGCTCTAGGCACAGCAGCAGTGCCTTCGCTAAGCGACAGCAGGCGGTGCTGAAACTGCTGAGCCTAGGCGATAAAAGGCACACCGCCCAAGAGCTATTACAGGGCATTCCACATCAAAGTTGTTAACTTTGTCGCCACCCTGCTGTGTAATCCACAAAATATACTTGCAAACTTTTACCATTTAGGGATATTATTTCAGCGCTTCTTGCGCATCTGTTTACATTCCCCTCACCCGCCATATCCTAAACTTATAAGAACGCTACTACACTTGATCTTATACAAAAGGTTCTTAGAAGTGCTGTTTGGGGAGTAGCCTATAGACAGGGGCTTGGATTGGCGAAAGCTCGCCTGGCAGCGGAGCGCCAGCTCCATGCCAAGATCCAACTAACATAGTTTTAACTGCAGCACCTTTAATCTACTACTAGTTCACTGCCTCCATACATGGTCCCCTTATCAAACGAGCTGTGTCAGGCAGAATTTTGGGTTGTTTTCATGGCTTCCATGTTAACTTTGTCGCCACCCTGCTGTGTAATCCACAAAATATACTGGCAAACTTTTATCATTTACCAATATTATTTCAGCGCTTCTTGCGCATCTGTTTACATTCCCCTCACCCTGCATATCCTAAACTTATAAGAACGCTACTACACTTGATCTTATACAAAAGGTACTTAGAAGTGCTGTTTGCGGAGTAGCCTAGAGACAGGGGCTTGGATTGGCGAAAGCTCGCCTGGCAGCGGAGCGCCAGCTCCATGCGCATCATGCGCTTCTTGCGCATCTGTTTACATTCCCCTCACCCTCCATATCCTAAACTTATAAGAACGCTACTACACTTAACTTGGTGCAGGCTGGGACCGAGTCTGACCCTGGGGCTGGTCATATACTGCCGACGCAGAGAATTGCGGGGCCTACCTCGGTCCAGGTCTCAAAGGTCTAGTATACCTCCTCCTCCTCCCACCCCTCCTCCACCTCCTCCTCCTCCGAATTACCATCCGTGGCCATGGCGCCATCAGTCGGTAGCTCTAGGCACAGCAGCAGTGCCGTCGCTAAGCGACAGCAGGCGGTGCTCAAACTGCTGAGCCTAGGCGATAAAAGGCACACCGCCCAAGAGCTATTACAGGGCATTCCACATCAAACTTGTTAACTTTGTCGCCACCCTGCTGTGTAATCCACAAAAAATACTTGCAAACTTTTATCATTTACCGATATTATTTCAGCGCTTCTTGCGCATCTGTTTACATTCCCCTCACCCGCCATATCCTAAACTTATAAGAACGCTACTACACTTGATCTTATACAAAAGGTTCTTAGAAGTGCTGTTTGGGGAGTAGCCTAGAGACAGGGGCTTGGATTGGCGAAAGCTCGCCTGGCAGCGGAGCGCCAGCTCCATGCCAAGATCCAACTAACATAGTTTTAACTGCAGCACCTTTAATCTACTACTAGTTCACTGCCTCCATACATGGTCCCCTTATCAAACGAGCTGTGTCAGGCAGAATTTTGGGTTGTTTTCATGGCTTCCATGTTAACTTTGTCGCCACCCTGCTGTGTAATCCACAAAATATACTGGCAAACTTTTATCATGTACCAATATTATTTGAGCGCTTCTTGCTCACCTCCTTCGGTTCCTCTCTGCCACCCATTGGTTTGAAGCCTGAGTCCATTTAGAGTATGTCGCCATGCCACTCTCTAGCCTGCCGCTGCCTCTGCATGCCATCCCCTATAGCAGTGATGGCGAACCTTTTAGAGACAGAGTGCCCGAACTACAACCAAAATCCACTAATTTACCGTTAAGTGCCAACATGGCTTTTTAAGCAGTAACTTACTGCTACCTGTTCTTCCACTTCTTTCAATTGTATTGGCTACCTGAGGCCACCAATACAGTTGAAAGAAGGAGGGCAATTTCAGACTTTCATAATAGCTTCTCTCCAAGTTGCCTGGGACAGCAGGAAGATTTGATGGATTTGGTCCTGTTTGGTGAACTCTGTCCAAGGGTGATGGCCTGAGTGCCCACAGAAAGGGCTCTGAGTGCCACCTCTGGCACCTGTGCCATAGGTTCGCCACCACTGCCCTATAGTGTCAGGGTCAATTATTGGATGTTTTACATGCTATCTAGCTTCATTCTGTCACTCTGTCATGGCCATGCTGTTGCCCATAGTTTTGGCATAATGGTGCGATTAAGCAGCCTCAGAGGCATCCATGCATGCTGCCCCTGCTGTTTCCTGTCCATTTCCGTGGTGTTTCCATCCTTTTCTGAGGTTCCCAGGTGTTTGGCCAAGCTTCCCTGTGCAGAGACTTGGTCCCCTTGAAAAATGCTCGAGTCTCCCATTGACTTCAATGGGGCTCGTTATTCGAGACGAGCACTCGAGCATCGGGAAAAGTTTGTCTCGAATAACGAGTACCCGAGCATTTTAGTGCTCGCTCATCTCTAGTTATGTGGGATAAATGATTAATTTTTTTATTGTGCATCATTACAGATGTGATTATAAGAAATGTGCATGTATTGTTATGCAAAATCCTTTTTTGGTAAATAGTGACTTAGTAATAATTATAATAATAATAATTATTATTATTATATAAATTATTAGTAATAGAAGTAGTAATTAATAATTAGTAAAAGTAATTATTTTATTATTATTATTATCATCATCATCATCATCATCATTATTATTATTATTATTATTATTTCATCTACATTTGAAAAACTAAATTTTACCTTTCCCACCATAGAGTTTACACTCCATATTTCACTCTTATAATCCATGAATCTTGGCTTAACCAGTGTGATATAATCTCTTGTCTTGCTAAGAATTATGTAGAACTTACTGGACAAATATATTTAGCTGATTGACAAATAAGTTCCACTTCTCCTAGAAGAGAGATGGGTGGTCCGGGCCGCATTAGAGGTGGGTGGGCCGATCCGGGCCGTATGTGAGGTGGGAGGACTGACCAGTCAGGAGACGGGCAGACGTATTATAATTTGTTAATGATGTGCCCCCGGGCCAGTCCCGCTACTTCCCCTGACATGCAGGCCGCAGCATATGAGGTAGTGGGACGGGCCTGGGGGCCGTTCAGGCTTCAGGGTTCTGGCTTCCTGCCAGATGCCTGTCCACCATGGCCCCCCTGCTCCCGGGCCCCATAGCAGCCGCTACGGGCCCGGGCATATGTTACGCTACTGATTGCTATTATTTATGGTTTAGCAACTGGTGGGATTTGGAGGTTGGATCAGTAATCTGATACACTGAAATATATCATGTCACTCTACATGTCACATATAGAGGGCGCTGCCTTCAGGGTGGGACTGAGGCCTAAGTTTTCCTTTTCTGTCCCAAAAAACCTATTTTATATATTCTTCCCAGAATCCCCAGTGTAGGATCCGTGGCGTTTAGGTCTCTGAACACCTGCAGAGGAGGCCTCCATAGTCACAATTTCCATAGTATATTAGTTCCTCCCTTGACCTGTTTGGTTGTCAGCTTGAGAGCGCAGCTACAGATTTATGGATTTTGCGCAAAGAAAACCAGGAAAGTGAAGGCCCGGGACATCCTCTACTATTTCATGCATTTCTTAGTTTGGTTTCCATAAACTGAACATGTAAATGGCCCTTATCTTATCAAATCTGAATCTAATATGAGGATAAATATGGCAGATAATGGCGGAAACAACTGATTGGTGGTCGGTGTCAGACTGAGGTTTCTTGGGCCAAGCAGACAAAATTAATCTGGGGGTCCAGTCTTTATCAAAACTTATGAGGACCTATAGCAGCCTCCAGATTGGGTTATCTTCTGATGGACCTCTGGGATCTAGTACTGGATTTGAGCCTGGGCCTCCCAGAGGATCTTCTGCTGCTCTGATAGGACAATCCGACACTGTTAGTGGTGATGGAGTAAAGATTGTGGGCCTACAAACATTCCTTTCTAAATTGTGATTTTACTTTTACAATCCTGCAAGGCTGAGTTCACACCACTTTATTTGCCATATGTTAGAAGAACACGTCAGGAGGGTTCCGATGTGTCCGTACAACATATGGCATGGACATATCCCACTGTATGCCTGGGGATCCCCCCTGAAAGTGGGGGGAGGAGTGTACATCGGTATCAGCCGACGATCGGCTGCTGATGATGAACGTGGCGTTTCCCCAGTGATCACACTGCAATATGCTGAATAACCGTGCATTGCCTCCGCGGAGGCTGCAGGATGAAAAGACATGGCTTTCTATGTCTTTCCATCCTGCTCTTTTTTTTAGCAGACAGGATATATACTGGATGTGGGCACTAAGTGCGAACTGTCTCAGACTTTGTTGCAATTTAAACAATAAAATTTTAATATTAAAACATTCAAAAACAATAAATATTATACACTTATTATCCAGGTGTACAATGTTATTCTAGTTTCTGAGAAAATGTCCAAAAATGTTTCTTCTTAGTATGAAGTCAAATAGTGTAGCATTAGTCCTTTTATCAGAAAAGATATTTAGTTCATACGTATGACACAATATGTAAAAAAAAGTCGAAAAAAGTAAAACTGGAGGAAAAAAAAAATAATAATAATTTAAAAAAAAATTGTATTTGTATATGAGGCTTTCGTTAGATGCACTTGTATTAAAAAATGCCGGCTATACAACTTTATCGTATAGATATCTTTAAATATACCAATTACACACTTATATCATGTAGATTTTTGGTGAAAAAAGTATCCAGGAGGCTTGTGCTCACAGATTATAGGGCCCTATATGTGTGGCACTAATACGGACAGGACAGTGTTAATTTGAATGTAGTTTACAGCATTGGTTTAAAGGGAACCTACCACCACGAATCTACCTATAAAGGTGGATCGGGTGGTAGGTGGATGTAAGGGACGTGAGGAGAGCTCTTTTTAGAGCTAATCCTCACGTCCCCGCTAACTTTTGGGAAACTTTATTAACCTAATATGTAAATTTAGTTATGCGGCTACTGGGGCGTGGAGTAGCCGGCACGAGGCTACACAGAGCGGTAGCCACATTACTCCTCCTACCCTGTTGTGTGCGGCGTGCAGCTGACAAGCCGGCTACTGCGCATGCGCAGTAGCTCCGGCCTCGGAGCTGGGCCTGCTCAACCGGCGTTCTCAGCTGGCGTTCTCCATCATATCGGACGAGGGCGCGCAGCTACGAGGAGCTGCGCGCCGGACACAACAGGGTAGGAGGAGTAATGTGGCTACTGGGGCGTGGAGTAGCCGCGCTGTGTAGCCTCGTGCCCGGCTACTCCACGCCCCAGTAGCCGCATAACTAAATTTACATATTAGGTTAATAAAGTTTATTAAAAGTTAGCGGGGACGTGAGGATTAGCTCTAAAAAGAGCTCTCCTCATGTCCCTTACATCCACCTACCACCCGATCTACCTTTATAGGTAGATTTGTGGTGGTAGGTTCCCTTTAAGTGAAAGTTATTGTAATATAAATCTTTATGTGTTTACAGGTCTTTAAGTAGGATCAAACACTCCCGGTTAGTAGATCTCTTAATAATTACAGGGTTGAGACTCTACTTTCATCAGAGTTGTGATCGCTGGCTTGAGCTCGTTTCCCCGGCCTGTTGTGCTCTAGTAGACTTCATGTGTGAGATACTCCCGTCTTTCTCTCTAATGGCGTTTTGAACACCGTCTGACCATGTGGTCTCTGCTCTGAGTCTCCTGCAGCGCCTGTGATGCCGGTGTTTTCTTGGTGTCTCTGTGTGCGCACTCTTGTGGTAGGTGTAGGGAAATTTTCTCTTTCACCGGAGATACTATAGCAGTGATGGCGAACCTTTTGAAGACCGAGTGCCCAAACTACAACCAAAACCCACTTAATTATCGCAAAGTGCCAACACAGAAATTTATGCTCCCTGCTCTGTCACAACTTTCATTCATATCAGTACCTGAGGACACCAATAAAGCAGAAAATAGTCCCAGCTAGCACTGTCACTTCAAAATAGCTCTGTGCACAGCAAGTCCTGGGTTGTCTGGGACTTCAGGAAGATACCTGGAGTGATCTCTGGTAATGGCCTGAGTGCCCACAGAGAGAGCTCCCAGTGCCACCTCTGGCACCCGTGCCATAGGTTCGCCACCACTGTACTATAGTATTGATGATAGTGATGAAACCGATTCTTATTCTTAGCTATGCTAGACGCGTTTCGAAGCGAAGTGCTTCTTCTTCAGTAGCTTTTTCTCAGCCTCCTTCAGTTGACTTCTTTTATATCTATTTCGGTCATTCCGAATAACTGTCCTGGATTGATCCACCCGGCAGCTTTCAAAATGTGAAATGGATTTCCTCTATACAATTCAATAGTTCTGTTGAATTTTTTGCACTGATTCTACACACTGAAATAATTCATACTCATCCTAAGTCATTTTCACATAATTGTTGTTCTATCATAAAAATACTTGAAAATCTACATGATATAAGTGTGTCATTGGTATTTTTATAGATATCTATAGGATAAAGTTGTATAGCCGGCATTTTTTAATACAAATACAGGCAGTCCCCGGGTTACATACAAGATAGGGTCTGTAGGTTTGTTCTTAAAGGGCACCTACCACCACAAATCTACCTATAAAGGTAGATTGGGTGGTAGGTGCATCAATGGGAAGTGAGGATAGCCCTTTTAAGGGCTAATCCTCACGTCCCCTCACTTTTTTGGTAACTTTTATTCCATATATATTTAAATTTACTTATGTGGCTACCGGGGCGTGGAGTAGCCGCATATGAGATTACATGAGGCGGCTACTCCACGCCCCGGTACCCACTTTACCCCTCCTACTCACCCATCTTCGGCGCGCAGCTCCGCGTAGCTGCGCGCCCTCGTCCGGCGACCCTGCCGTCTGCGCATGCGCAGAAGAGCAGGCCCGCGCCTGTTTCGGAGCAGTGACCGCGCAGGCGCGGGCCTGCTCTTCTGCGCATGCGCAGACGGCAGGGTCAACGGACGAGGGCGCGCAGCTACGCGGAGCTGCGTGCCGAAGATGGGTGAGTAGGAGGGGTAAAGTGGGTACCGGGGCGTGGAGTAGCCGCCTCATGTAATCTCATATGCGGCTACTCCACGCCCCGGTAGCCACATAAGTAAATTTAAATATATATGGAATAAAAGTTACCAAAAAAGTGAGGGGACGTGAGGATTAGCCCTTAAAAGGGCTATCCTCACGTCCCATTGATGCACCTACCACCCAATCTACCTTTATAGGTAGATTTGTGGTGGTAGGTTTCCTTTAAGTTGAATTTGTATGTAAGTCGGAACTGTATATTTTATCATTGTACTCCCAGCCAGAACTTTTTTGGCCTCTGTGACAATTGGATTTTAAAAATGTTGGGTTGTCATAAGAACCGGGATTAACGCTAAATCTTCATTACAAACACCTTTGATAACTGTTACAGCTGATTATTATAGTCTGGGACTAAAGTACAATAAATTACCAACATCCAGAGGTCCGTTTGTAACTAGGGGTCGTATGTAAGTCGAATGTTCTTAAGTAGGGGACCGCCTGTACATCTAACGAAAGCCTTATTTACAAATACAATTTTTTTTTTAAATTATTATTATTATTTTATTTTATTTTTTATTTTTTTTTCTCCAGTTTTATTTTTTTCAACTTTTTTTTTTACATATTTTGTCATACGTATGAACTAAATATCTTTTCTGATAAAAGGACTAATGCTACACTATTTAACTTCATACTAAGAAGAAACACTATTGGACATTTTCTCAGAAACTAGAATAACATTGTACACCTGGATAATAAGTGTATAATATTTATTGTTTTTGAATGTTTTAATATTAAAATTTTATTGTTTAAATTGCAACAAAGTCTGAGACAGTTCGCACTTAGTGCCCACATCCAGTATATATAAAAATTCTTGTTTACAATTTTTTTCTTCTTTGGTGTGGGAGATTATGTGGTAGCACGTGGAACTGATAGATAAAGGTTTATAAGTGCCACTCTCAAATACTTTTTCTTAGGATGTATAGTGACCAGATGAAGTCAACAACTACCGTATTTTCCGGACTATAAGGCTCACTTAAAAGCATTGGATTTCCGTGGAAATCCAAAGTGCGCCTTATAGTCCGGTGCGCCCTATGTATGGCGCTGGGCACAGGGCAGCGGACCATACTTACATAGGTCCCCGCTACCGGAGACCGGAGACAGCAGATCTCCAGCGGGAGATCTGCTGTCTCCGGTAGCGGGGACCTATGTAAGTATGGTCCGCTGCCCTCCTCCACCTCCCCCTCACCTTCCCCGCTCACCTTCCCCGCGTTCCCCGTCGCGTCTCGGCGTCACGTCCCGTCGCCGCGTCCCGTCGCCGCGTCCCGTCGGGTCTCCGCCACGCCCCCGGACCTCCGCCACGCCCCCGGCCCCCGGACCCCGCGCCTTATAGTCCGATGCGCCTTATATATGTAATTATTACATATATAAGGCGCATCGGACTAATGCGCCTTATAGTGCGGTGCGCCCTATAGGGCAAAAAATACGGTATTCCCTCGATTGCCTCTATTTGTCATTGTATGCACTAAGTGTGTACATCGGGTGCTTTCCTGACATATGTACTTAGAGTATACATAAAACGCGGTGTGAACCCAGCATAACACTTGTAATACCATAGTTAGTCACCGGGTGCGCTGTTATTGGAAGAAAAGTTCTAACATTTTAAAACAAAATGTCTAGAATTAAATATTTTCCACATTTTTTTTTTATTTCAGGTCTTCAGTGAATGTAAAAGGCAATGAAGTCATTTACAGCAATAATGAGGTGAGTAACACATCGGACACATAACTCATCTTCTAGTAATAATGAGTTGAGCCTCTCTGTGATAATTACAGGTTCCTCCATCATCCTTTCCCTGATTCCGCCTAAGAGGGTGTTTGTATCCGTAGTCCTATCATTGTTCTTAAAGGGAACCTGTCATAGAGTCATTATAGGAGGTCCATATATTCAGTGGGCTGCTCCTTTATCTATGTGGACCTGCCCTGCTCCATAGGAAGACCCCGCCCAATCTACAACGACTTAAAAGGAAAGGTCTTGAGGAAAGATTTTGGGGATTTTGTGCCTCAGTGCTGCCGATCAATCTAGTGCCATCACTTTTGTTATATGTGTTGGTCGTACTTATCAGATCCCCATCATTATTTCCTCACCATTGGTAGTGGACTGGTAAAACCTATGATGGTGAAGACAAGGAGTAGTCATCTTCAATCCTATGGTCCTCCTCTGCTTAGCCCCAATCATAGACCTCTGCTCCTCCTGACCATCAGTGATCTGAGCTCTTTCTCATTTCTATACTATATTTTTCAGGTCCTACAGACAACAAACGAAGTTGAATATTCCGTCATCTCCCATGTTCCTGGTGATCGGACATCATCCTCCCGAGTCATCTATGTAGACAATGTCTTGTACGCAGCTCTGAGATAATAAACAATGAATAAACGTGGGAATCACTTATCTCTTCATTTCTCGTGGGGGCACTAGCGGGCGGCTTCCGGACATTATTTGGAAGATCCAAAGTGGTTCCAGCCCAGAAATTCTGTACTAGAATTGAAACCCATTCCTGGTGCCACCTAAAATATACTATAGCTGGGCTGTGATTGGTTGTTTAAAGGCAACACACAGGTTTTAACCCCTTAAGAACTGAGGTTTTTTTCTCGTATTTTTTGCTCTCCACCATCAAAAATCCATAACTTTTTCATGTTTCCGTATACAGAGCTGTGTTAGGGCTTTTTCTGCGTAACAAATTTTACTTCTCAGTGCCGTTAATTACTGAGTTGGCAAAAAAAAATTCAAATGTGGTGAAATTGCCAAATTCCAAAAAATCCAATCAACATTGCTTTATTTTTATTTTCTTAAGGGTTGAAAGTGAATAATGTACCATAATTTTTACACAATTGCCCCTGAATACAGAAATATCCAAAAGAGAGAAACTGCTGTTGGTCCAACACCAGAACCCGAGAGGGAAAAGGCATTACGTGGCTATTTACAAGCGATTTTAACACTCATAGTTTTCAGGTTTAAGATGCATTAGCCAACCCCCGAAATACAGGGATAATGGGAACCCCATTTTAGAAACAATGGGGCACATTTACTAACCAGGTCCAGTCGCGATCCCGCAGCGTGTTGTCCGAAGAGGATTCAGGTCTGCCGGGATTCACCCGATATCCTGCAGTTGTCGCTGCTGCGCCGAGGTCCGCCGGAGTTCACCTTCTACTTCCTGGTGCATGTAAGTGCGTGATATTGCGACACAAATCGATTTACAAATTCCGTAGTTTTTCCGAATCCGTTGGGTTGTCCGACGGCCACGCCACCGATTTCTGTCGCTTGAAATCCACACACTTTCTGTAGTAATTTCTGCCCCTTTTCCTTTGTGTCAGTTCTTGTGCTTCTGTATACCACAAATTTCAATTTGTTTTGTTAAATAAAGTAGATCCGTGTCAAATCAACCTAGTTGATTAACCAAAATGTCAGACAGAGAGGTGGCAGGTGGAGCAGGCACAGGGCGCAGCACATGTGTTGGCGCAGCAGATGTGGCTCTTTGAGGCCAGAACTGTTGTTGCCATCTAGCGGCAGTGTGTTGATAAACAACCCAAAGGTTGTCGATTGGTTGACTAAGTCATACCCTTCCTCTCTTTATCTCTTCATTTCTCGTGGGGGCACTAGCGGGCGGCTTCCGGACATTATTTGTAAGATCCAAAGTGGTTCCAGCCCAGAAATTCTGTACTAGAATTGAAACCCATTCCTGGTGCCACCTAAAATATACTATAGCTGGGCTGTGATTGGTTGTTTAAAGGCAACACACAGGTTTTAACCCCTTAAGAACTGAGGTTTTTTTCTCGTATTTTTTGCTCTCCACCATCAAAAATCCATAACTTTTTCATGTTTCCGTATACAGAGCTGTGTTAGGGCTTTTTCTGCGTAACAAATTTTACTTCTCAGTGCCGTTAATTACTGAGTTGGCAAAAAAAAATTCAAATGTGGTGAAATTGCCAAATTCCAAAAAATCCAATCAACATTGCTTTATTTTTATTTTCTTAAGGGTTGAAAGTGAATAATGTACCATAATTTTTACACAATTGCCCCTGAATACAGAAATATCCAAAAGAGAGAAACTGCTGTTGGTCCAACACCAGAACCCGAGAGGGAAAAGGCATTACGTGGCTATTTACAAGCGATTTTAACACTCATAGTTTTCAGGTTTAAGATGCATTAGCCAACCCCCGAAATACAGGGATAATGGGAACCCCATTTTAGAAACAATGGGGCACATTTACTAACCAGGTCCAGTCGCGATCCCGCAGCGTGTTGTCCGAAGAGGATTCAGGTCTGCCGGGATTCACCCGATATCCTGCAGTTGTCGCTGCTGCGCCGAGGTCCGCTGGAGTTCACCTTCTACTTCCTGGTGCATGTAAGTGCGTGATATTGCGACACAAATCGATTTACAAATTCCGTAGTTTTTCCGAATCCGTTGGGTTGTCCGACGGCCACGCCACCGATTTCTGTCGCTTGAAATCCACACACTTTCTGTAGTAATTTCTGCCCCTTTTCCTTTGTGTCAGTTCTTGTGCTTCTGTATACCACAAATTTCAATTTGTTTTGTTAAATAAAGTAGATCCGTGTCAAATCAACCTAGTTGATTAACCAAAATGTCAGACAGAGAGGTGGCAGGTGGAGCAGGCACAGGGCGCAGCACATGTGTTGGCGCAGCAGATGTGGCTCTTTGAGGCCAGAACTGTTGTTGCCATCTAGCGGCAGTGTGTTGATAAACAACCCAAAGGTTGTCGATTGGTTGACTAAGTCATACCCTTCCTCTCAGATGACATCTGACAAACTCCAGCCAACAGTTTATGGGTTCGTCAGATACAACCCTTAGTTGGCATGGCCCAGGAGCAGGTCACCGGCCCTCACCTGTCCTCAACCAGCCTCTGTCCTGCTCATTTCCCTCAGCCAGAGATCTACTAGGTGGTCTGGGCTCAGCGCCACTATATAGCGAGGATGAATTATTTGAGGACAGTCAGCAGCTGCTTGGCAGTGAAGAGGTGGGGCAGGCATCCACTGAGTTGTGCAGTAGGTGGGAAAGTGGAGATGTGGAGAGTTGCATGGGAAGTTATGTGCATACTAAGACTGTTGAGGAGAATAGCAATGACAGGCAAACACAAATCAATGATGATGTAACCGAATGCACTTGGGAGCCAGGTGAAACCAGGGATTCATCATCATCATCAGGAGAAGAGGGTGTCAGCTAGCGCGTCAGGCAGCGAAGCAGGCAGCGAGTCACTTCTGTGGCCGTGAGGCAGCAGGGTGGCAGCAGTGTAAGGACGGGAGCCAAACGGCCGCGGGGTACAAACCCCGCTTCGGAGGTCCAGGTAAGCAGTGGTACAGGGGCTTAGCGAGGAAGCGGTGTTAGTAGTTTTTGGTACTGCAGTCTTTTCCTTTCCAAGTTGTGGACTCTACACGCCAACACGGACGTGTGGAGCTGTAACTATGGTCAGGGCCAGTACATGTCTTTTACAGGCCACTGGGTGAATGTGTTTCCCGCCCAGCCACACCAACAACTTGAGCAAGAGACACCGCTTTCTCCTACATGTTGTCAAACTGCTACTCCTGCACCAGTGTCCACCTCCTCCACCACCACCTCAGCCCCCACAAGTGCTGCTCCATCATACCACATGTGCAGGGCACAGCAGTGTCAAACGGTTCTACACCTGGTTTGCCTCGGCGAATGTAGTCTCACAGGGCCGAGAATTGCTCCGCGTCATGCAACAAGAAAGCAATGTGTGGCTTTCTCTGCGACATCTAAAAATCGGAACCAAATGGGAGGAACATGGTGTCATCACTGCACCGAGGAGGGATGGTCCATGCGCCCTGCATGGTGCACGTATTCAATCTGGTTGTCAACAGATTCTTCAAGTCTTCCACTCATCTGCAAGACATTCTAAAAATGGTCAGTAAACTGTGCATGCAGATGACCCAGAAGCACCCTAGTAGTATACAGTGGAGATGGAGGCCGGGAGTCCCTCAGAGTCACTTGCATAGATGACCCACAACATGCTGCTTTGCCTAACTAGTGACAGCCAAATAGTCAACATCTGGCATAGGGATGACTTTTGGCTCTCCACCCTCTTGGACCCTTGCTACCGGTCAAAAATGTGTGACTATTTTCCAGCTGCTGAGAGGGAGGAACAACTGGCGTACCTTCACACCCTATCATTGTGCCACTCTGTGGCCTACCAGGTAGCTGCCGTCTCCACACCCTATCATTGTGCCCCCCTTTGGGCTCCTACTGCTGCTGACACCACCTCCACACTCTATCATTGTGCCACTCTGTTGGCTCCTGCTGCTGCTGATGCCACCTCCACACTCTATCATTGTGCCACTCTGTGGTCAAACAGTTTGCCGCCACCTCCACACTTTATCATTGTGTCACTCTGTAGGGTCCTGCTGCTGCTGACGCCACCTCCACACTCTATCATTGTGCCCCTCTGTGGGCTCCTGAACCTGATGCCACTTCCACACTCTATCATTGTGCCCCTCTGTGGGCTCCTGAACCTGATGCCACTTCCACACTCTATCATTGTGCCACTCTGTGGCTTTCCATGTTGCTGCCACCTGTGGGCTCTTGCTGCTGCTTCTGCTGCTGCCAACTTCACGCTCTATCATTGTGCCACAATGTGGCCTACCATGTTGCTGCCACCTCCAGAATTTGTCATTGTGCCACTCTCTGACCTCCTGGTGCTGCTTCTGCTGCTGCAACCTCTACATTCTATAATTGTGCCACTCTGTGGCTTACCGGGTTTCTGCCACCTCCCCACTCTATCATTGTGCCACTCTGTGGGCTCCTGCTGCTGCTTCTGCTGCCGCCACCTCCATACTGTATCATTGTGCCACTCTGTAGCTTACCAGGTTGCCACTATCTCCACACTCTATCATTCCATTTTGCTGCCAACATGCTGCTGCTTCTGCAGTCGCCACCTCCACACTCTATCATTGTGCCACTCTGTGGCTTTCCTTGTTGCTGCCACCTCCACACTGTCATTGTGCCACTCTGCGGCCTACTATGTTTCCGCCACCTCCATAGTTTATCATTGTGCCACTCTGCGGCCTACTCTTGCTGCTGCCAACTGACCACTGTGTCCCTGAACACTTTGTGATTTCCATAATGTTGTTTTCACCATCCACCACTCTATAAAGTTGCCACTATGTTTAGTTTTCCCCTTTGTTTCATCTGTCAGAAGAAATGAAAAGCCTCAGGATTCATAGCCAAAAGCAGGAGTGGATACAGAACACAGAGGACATGCACATATCCCATTTACTGCTCATCTCTGTTTTGGATCCACTCCTGTTTGTTTTTGGCTTTAGCAATACTGATGGATTATTGACTGATTGAAAGTAGACACTGACAGATGAAATGAAGGGCAAAATGATCAGTGATGTAAATGCAAAATTACTGCCGACACCCTCCCCATTCTTTTGGGGGTTTCTACATGTATCCGCGTTTAACAGAACAGGTTCTGTCGTCATCTATGGAATCATCTGATGTCAGTGTAAAAAGAGTGCACTCTTTGATGTTATAGTGGGATCTTGGCCCTCAGCTCGGTCCTTTCGAGCTGGCACAGACGTTACCTTGTCAGGCTGCGTTCCCGCTTCGCTTATTTGGTGAAGTTGGCCTCTGTAAGTGCACATGGAAGTGAAGAGTGAAGCGAGAAGAGTCGCGGCTGTTATGTGCGTGTCATACTAAAACACAGCATTGTTTGAAGACCAAACCACGCTCCCTATGCATATTTAATCATGGCACACCGTTCTATAACACCCTACAGGCTCTCTGCAGCCAGGAAATGCCTGTTTTATTAAAGTGATTTGTCATGATTCGATTCGGGTCGAATCTAATTTTTTCAAAAAATTTGGTGAATCGGGACCAACCCAATTTTAACTAATTTGCCCATCTCTAATTACAATGGTCAGATGTTTGGACTTGTGTCTCTGCAACCAAAAAAGATTGAAAATTGAAATGTTTATTTTGTTTTACTTTTTTTAACTGTTTTACCTTATTTGTAGACACCTAAGGTGATTTTCCTGCAGATCTGCATCAGTCTGCCACGGGCATAACATTACAGATAAATACACCCAATAAATAATCTCCCTCTGATAATGCCACAAGATGGTCAGAAATCTTAACCTACACGGTGGAGCACAATGTCAATTTAAATGATTAACATCTCTGAACATTCCCAGCACTGATTGTGGGTGTTAGCAGTGGGTGATTGCTGCTAGAGATGAGCGAACATGCTCGTCCGAGCTTGATGCTCGGTCGAGCATTAGGGTACTCGAAACTGCTCGTTGCTCGGACGAATACTTCGCCCGCTCGAGAAAATGGCAGCTCCCGCCGTTTTGCTTTTTGGCGGCCAGAAACAGAGCCAATCACAAGCCAGGAGACTCTGCACTCCACCCAGCATGACGTGGTACCCTTACACGTCGATAGCAGTGGTTGGCTGGCCAGATCAGGTGACCCTGGGATAGACTAGCCGCTGCCCGCGCTGCTCGGATCATTCTGTGTCTGGATGCCGCTAGGGAGAGAGCTGCTGCTGGTCAGGGAAAGCGTTAGGGTGTTCTATTAGCTTACTGTTAGGCAGGAGTGATTCTCAAAGAACCCAACAGCCCTTCTTAGGGCTACAATAACGTTCTACTTTTTTTATTTTAATTTGCATCTAGTACCATTTTGTGAGGAATTAGCAGGGGGACTTGCTACCGTTGTGTTTAGCTCTTAGTGGCACACATATCCATAGCAAAGACCGAAGTGGGAAAATTTAGTAGGGGTTGGATTTCAATTAGGCAATAACTCAGTGTCATCTCATCTGGCATAGTAGTGTGCTTTGATACTTGGCTAGAAAATAGCCATAGGAGAATACAAAGAGCTTACTTACGCATACAGTAGCGTTCTATATATTTGATTTCTGGTTGATCTGCTGGTGGCTGTACTTTCTGCAGTGCATGTACTAGCCAATTCTGAGCAATTTGTAGTGAGACTTGCGACCGCTGTGTTCTGCGCTTAGTGACGCACATATCCATAGCAAAGACCGAAGTGGGAAAATTTAGTAGGGGTTGGATTTCAATTAGGCACTAACTCAGTGTCATCTCATCTGGCATAGTAGTGTGCTTTGATACTTGGCTAGAAAATAGCCATAGGAGAATACAAAGAGCTTACTTACGCATACAGTAGCGTTCTATATATTTGATTTCTGGTTGATCTGCTGGTGGCTGTACTTTCTGCAGTGCATGTACTAGCCAATTCTGAGCAATTTGTAGTGAGACTTGCGACCGCTGTGTTCTGCGCTTAGTGACGCACATATCCATAGCAAAGACCGAAGTGGGAAAATTTAGTAGGGGTTGGATTTCAATTAGGCACTAACTCAGTGTCATCTCATCTGGCATAGTAGTGTGCTTTGATACTTGGCTAGAAAATAGCCATAGGAGAATACAAAGAGCTTACTTACGCATACAGTAGCGTTCTATATATTTGATTTCTGGTTGATCTGCTGGTGGCTGTACTTTCTGCAGTGCATGTACTAGCCAATTCTGAGCAATTTGTAGTGAGACTTGCGACCGCTGTGTTCTGCGCTTAGTGACGCACATATCCATAGCAAAGACCGAAGTGGGAAAATTTAGTAGGGGTTGGATTTCAATTAGGCACTAACTCAGTGTCATCTCATCTGGCATAGTAGTGTGCTTTGATACTTGGCTAGAAAATAGCCATAGCAATAGGATAGCATTGTTTGGTTTTAAAAACTCCAAAAAAAACAAAAAAACACAAAAAAAAAAAAAAAACACAAAAAAAAGTTAAAAAAAAGTTAAAAAAAAAATAAAGTTATAACTCTCATTTTAAAAATGTTTAACCCGAGGGCTAGGGGTAGAGGACGAGGGCGGGGACGTGGGCGTCCAACTACTGCAGGGGTCAGAGGCCGTGGTCCTGGGCGGGGTGAGACACCACCCGCTGATGAGGGAGCAGGGGAACGCCACAGAGCTACACTCCCTAGGTTCATGTCTGAAGTTACTGGGACTCGTGGTAGAGCACTGTTGAGGCCAGAACAGTGCGAACAGGTGATGTCGTGGATTGCTGACAATGCTTCGAGCAATTTGTCCACCGCCAGTCAGTCTTCCACGCAGTCCACCCATGTCACCGAAATCGCCACTCCTCCAGCTCCTGCACCTCAGCCTCCTCCCCCCCAGTCTGCCCCCTCCCAGGAAAATTTGGCATTTGAACCGGCATACTCTGAGGAACTGTTTTCTGGACCCTTCCCACAGTCACAAACCACTTGTCCGGTTGCTGCTGAGCAATTTTCCGATGCCCAGGTTTTCCACCAGTCACAGTCTGTGGGTGATGATGACCTTCTTGACGTAGTGGAAGTGTGTAAAGAGGTGTCCGACGATGAGGAGACACGGTTGTCAGACAGTGGGGAAGTTGTTGTCAGGGCAGGAAGTCCGAGGGGGGAGCAGACTGAGGGATCGGAGGATGATGAGGTGACAGACCCAAGCTGGGTTGAGAGGCCGGGTGAACACAGTGCTTCTGAGACGGAGGAGAGTCCTCGACCAGAACAGGTTGGAAGAGGCAGTGGTGGGGCCAGATGGAGAGGCAGGGCCAGAGCTGTTGCATCAGCGCCAAATGTGTCAACTAGTGAAGCTCCCGTGGCGAGGGCTCTTGCGGCGAGGGCTAGATCTTCAGAAGTCTGGAGGTTCTTTAAGGAAACACCGGATGACCGACGGACTGTGGTGTGCAACATTTGCCAAACCAGGCTCAGCAGGGGTTCCACCACTACTAGCTTAACTACCACCAGTATGCGCAGGCATATGAATGCTAAACACCCCACTCAGTGGCAACAAGCCCGTTCACCTCCGGCCGTGCACACCACTGCTCCTTCCCCTGTGTCAGCTGCTAGTCAGCCCCCTGCCCAGGACCCTGCCACAAAAACCCCATCGTCGCCTCCACGATCCTCCACAGCATCCACCAGCGTTCAGCTCTCCATACCCCAGACGCTGGAGCGGAAACGCAAATATAGTGCAACCCACCCGCACGCCCAAGCCCTTAATGTGCACATTTCCAGATTGCTAAGCCTGGAGATGCTGCCCTATAGGCTAGTAGAGACCGAGGCCTTTCGCAGCCTCATGGCGGCGGCCGCCCCTCGGTATTCGGTCCCCAGCCGCCACTACTTTTCCCGATGTGCCGTCCCAGCCCTGCACCAGCACGTGTCAGACAACATAATCCGTGCCCTGACCAACGCCGTTTCTGACAAGGTCCACCTGACCACGGACACGTGGACGAGTGCTGCCGGGCAGGGCCACTATATATCTCTGACGGCACATTGGGTTAACTTGGTGGAGGCTGGGACCGAGTCTGACCCTGGGGCTGCTCATATACTGCCGACGCCGAGGATTGCGGGGCCTACCTCGGTCCAGGTGTTTCAGGCCTACTATGCCTCCTCCTCCTCCCACCCCTCCTCCACCTCCTCCTCCGAACTACCATCCGTGGGCACGGCGCCATCAGTCGGTAGCTCTAGGCACAGCAGCAGTGCCGTCGCTAAGCGACAGCAGGCGGTGCTCAAACTGCTGAGCCTAGGCGACAAAAGGCACACCGCCCAAGAGCTATTACAGGGCATCACGGCGCAGACTGATCTGTGGCTGGCACCGCTGAACCTCAAGCCGGGAATGGTTGTGTGTGACAACGGCCGTAACCTGGTGGCGGCTCTGCAACTCGGCAGACTGACACATGTGCCATGCCTGGCCCATGTGTTAAATCTGATAGTTCAGCGTTTCCTCAAGACATACCCCAATCTGTCTGATTTGCTCACGAAGGTGCGCCGCATCTGTGCGCATTTCAGGAAGTCCAGCCCAGATGCTGCCACTCTCAGGGCAGCGCAGCGCCGCCTCCAACTGCCCGCTCACCGACTGTTGTGCGACGTGCCCACGAGGTGGAATTCAACACTGACCATGTTATCCAGAGTTTACCAGCAGCGCAGAGCGATTGTAGACTGCCAGATGTCAACTTCCACCAGAACTGGTAGTCAGGTCAGTCAGCTTCCTCAAGTCTACAATGAGGAGTGGACGTGGATGTCTGATATCTGTCAGGTGCTGAGTAACTTTGAGGAGTCAACACAGATGGTCAGTGGCGATGCCGCCATCATCAGCCTCACCATCCCGCTGCTTGGCCTGTTGAAAAACTCTCTGGTCAGCATGAAGTCGGAAGCTTTGCGCTCGTCACAAGAGACAGGGGAAGAATATTCCCTTGTTGATAGCCAAAGCACCCTCAGGTCTGTTTCTAAGCGCATATCGGAGGAGGTGGAGGTGGGGGAGGATGAGGAGGAAGAGGAGGAGAATGTTGGCGAGACACAAGAGGGGACCATTGTTGAGTCCTTTACTGTTCAGCGTGTATGGGCAGAAGAAGAGGAGTTGGAGGAGTTGGAGGAGGAGGAAATGGACAGTCAGGCCAGTGAGGGGAGTGAATTCTTACGCGTTGGTACTCTGGCGCATATGGCAGATTTCATGCTAGGCTGCCTATCCCGTGACCCTCGCGTTCAAAGAATTTATTCCAGCACCGATTACTGGGTGTTCACTCTCCTGGACCCACGGTACAAGCAAAATCTTTCCACTCTCATCCCTGCAGAGGAAAGGAGTGTGAGAATGCATGAATACCAGCAGGCCCTGGTGCACAAGCTGAAACAGTATTTCCCTTCTGACAGCGCTAGCGGCAGAGTGCGTAGTTCTGCGGGACAAGTAGCGAGGGAGAGTAGGCGAGCAGGCAGCTTGTCCAGCACTGGCAAGGGTACGCTTTACAAGGCTTTTGCCAGCTTTATGTCACCCCAGCAAGACACTGTCACCTGTCCCCAGTCTCGGCAGAGTAGGGCTGATCTTTACAGAAAGATGGTGAGGGAGTACGTAGCTGACCATACCATCGTCCTAAATGATCACACAGCTCCCTACAACTACTGGGTTTCAAAGCTGGACATGTGGCACGAACTGGCGCTGTACGCCTTGGAGGTTCTTGCCTGCCCTGCCGCTAGCGTCTTGTCCGAGCGGGTTTTCAGTGCAGCTGGTGGCATCATCACCGATAAGCGTACACGCCTGTCGACTGACAGCGCTGACAGGCTGACGCTTATTAAAATGAATAAAGGCTGGATTTCTCAGAATTTCCAATCTCCACCAGGTGAAGGAAGCTCAACCTGAATAATTGATCCACTCCTCCTCCTCCTCATTTTCCTCCTTCTCCTCCTCTTTGTACAGTAAAGCAGAGGAAAATGGCTATTTTTTGACAGGGCCCACTGGCTCTTGCTATAGTACTTCATGCATTTAATTTTTCTGGAGGGCCACCTACCCGGTCCTCTGTTTGAAACAATTTTTGTGAGTGCCACATACAGGCACTCAATCTATTCCATTTTACTGCAGGGCCACCTACCTGCTCCTCTGGTTTGAAACATTTTTGGGACTGCCACATACAGGCACTCAATCTATTCCATTTTACTGGAGGGCCACCTACCTGCTCCTCTGGTTTGAAAAATGTTTGGGACTGCCACATACAGGCACTCAATCTATTCCATTTTACTGCAGGGCCACCTACCTGCTCCTCTGGTTTGAAACATTTTTGGGACTGCCACATACAGGCACTCAATCTATTCCATTTTACTGGAGGGCCACCTACCTGCTCCTCTGGTTTGAAAAATGTTTGGGACTGCCACATACAGGCACTCAATCTATTCCATTTTACTGCAGGGCCACCTACCTGCTCCTCTGGTTTGAAACATTTTTGGGACTGCCACATACAGGCACTCAATCTATTCCATTTTACTGGAGGGCCACCTACCTGCTCCTCTGGTTTGAAAAATTTTTGGGACTGCCACATACAGGCACTCAATCTATTCCATTTTACTGCAGGGCCACCTACCTGCTCCTCTGGTTTGAAACATTTTTGGGACTGCCACATACAGGCACTCAATCTATTCCATTTTACTGGAGGGCCACCTACCTGCTCCTCTGGTTTGAAACATTTTTGGGACTGCCACATACAGGCACTCAATCTATTCCATTTTACTGCAGGGCCACCTACCTGCTCCTCTGGTTTGAAAAATGTTTGGGACTGCCACATACAGGCACTATCCAAATTAAATTGTCTCCATAGCAGCCTCCACACGTTGTCTCCATTGCTACCTCCAAAAGTCGTCCATATAGCTGCCTCCATACATCGTCCCTTTATCAAACGAGGTGTGTCAGGCAGAAATTTGGGTTGTTTTCATGGATTCCACATCAAAGTTGTTAACTTTGTCGCCACCCTGCTGTGTTATCCACAAAATATACTGGCAAACTTTTACCATTTAGGGATATTATTTCAGCGCTTCTTGCGCATCTGTTTACATTCCCCTCACCCGGCATATCCTAAACTTATAAGAACGCTACTACACTTGATCTTATACAAAAGGTTCTTAGAAGTGCTGTTTGGGGAGTAGCCTAGAGACAGGGGCTTGAATTGGCGAAAGCTCGCCTGGCAGCGGAGCGCCAGCTCCATGCGCATCATGCGCTTCTTGCGCATCTGTTTACATTCCCCTCACCCGCCATATCCCAAACTTATAAGAACGCTACTACACTTAACTTGGTGCAGGCTGGGACCGAGTCTGACCCTGGGGCTGGTCATATACTGCCGACGCAGAGAATTGCGGGGCCTACCTCGGTCCAGGTCTCAAAGGCCTACTATACCTCCTCCCAACCCTCCTCCACCTCCTCCTCCTCCGAATTACCATCCGTGGGCATGGCGCCATCAGTCGGTAGCTCTAGGCACAGCAGCAGTGCCGTCGCTAAGCGACAGCAGGCGGTGCTGAAACTGCTGAGCCTAGGCGATAAAAGGCACACCGCCCAAGAGCTATTACAGGGCATTCCACATCAAAGTTGTTAACTTTGTCGCCACCCTGCTGTGTAATCCACAAAATATACTTGCAAACTTTTACCATTTAGGGATATTATTTCAGCGCTTCTTGCGCATCTGTTTACATTCCCCTCACCCGCCATATCCTAAACTTATAAGAACGCTACTACACTTGATCTTATACAAAAGGTTCTTAGAAGTGCTGTTTGGGGAGTAGCCTAGAGACAGGGGCTTGGATTGGCAAAAGCTCGCCTGGCTGCAGAGCGCCAGCTCCATCCCAAGATCCAACTAACATAGTTGCAGCACCTTTAATCTACTACTAGTTCACTGCCTCCATAATAATAATAATAATAATCTTTATTTATATAGCGTCATCATATTCTGTAGCGCTTTACAAATCATAGGAAACAAATACAAATGTAATGTAACAGAGCACAACATTTGTATGGAACAACAGGAGTGAGGTCCCTGCTCGCCAGAGCTTACGGTTTATGAAGATGATGGGGTAACACGAGGTAAAAGAATATTTAATGGTCAAGCCATTCTTCTTAGGGAATAGAAAAAAATATAATAAATGGAATTGCTGTCGCTTGAACCACTCAGCCGTCATCTTATATACCAGGTCCAGGGTGAATGGGACTGCAGAGAAGTCTGGTGCCTGTTGGTTGCTGGATAACAGATGGGAGGACGACACAGGACGGGTTAGTAGAAGAGTTAAAACTTCATGCAGTTAATGAGTGTTATAGGCTTGCCTAAAGAAATGGGTTTTAAGAGCACGTTTGAAACTTTGGAGGTTAGGTATTAGTCTGATAGTCCGGAGCAGAGCATTCCATAGAATTGGTGCAGCTCTAGAGAAGTCTTGGAGACGCGAGTGGGAGGTCCGCACTAGGGTAGAGGTTAATCTAAGATCACTGGCGGATCTAAGAGCACGGGTTGGGCGATAGACTGAGATAAGAGAGGAGAGGTAGGGGGGTGCAGCATTATACAGAGCTTTATGGATGAGGGTTATTATTATTTTAAACTGTATTCGAAAGGAGACTGGCAGCCAGTGCAGCGACTGGCATGAACTGTAAGCATACATGGTCCCCTTATCAAACGAGCTGTGTCAGGCAGAATTTTGGGTTGTTTTCATGGCTTCCATGTTAACTTTGTCGCCACCCTGCTGTGTAATCCACAAAATATACTGGCAAACTTTTATCATGTACCGATATTATTTGAGCGCTTCTTGCTCACCTCCTTTGGTTCCTCTCTGCCACCCATTGGTTTGAAGCCTGAGTCCATTTAGGGTATGTTGCCATGCCACTCTCTAGCCTGCCGCTGCTGCCGCTGCCTCTGCATGCCGTCCCCTATAGTGTCAGGGTCAATTATTGGATGTTTTAGATGCTATCTAGCTTCATTCTGTCACTCTGTCATGTCCATGCTGTTGCCCATAATTTTGGCATAATGGTGCGATTAAGCAGCCTCAGAGGCATCCATGCATGCTGCCCCTGCTGTTTCCTGTCCATTTCCGTGGTGTTTCCATCCTTTTCTGAGGTTCCCAGGTGTTTGGCCAAGCTTCCCTGTGCAGAGCCTTGGTCCCCTTGAAAAATGCTCGAGTCTCCCATTGACTTCAATGGGGTTCGTTATTCGAGACGAGCAC
This sequence comes from Engystomops pustulosus, assembly GCF_040894005.1. Lineage (NCBI taxonomy): Eukaryota > Metazoa > Chordata > Amphibia > Anura > Leptodactylidae > Engystomops > Engystomops pustulosus. The sequence continues at coordinate 12,988,165 of NC_092416.1, forward strand.
TCGAGCATCGGGAAAAGTTTGTCTCGAATAACGAGTACCCGAGCATTTTAGTGTTCGCTCATCTCTAATTGCTGCCTTATGCAGCAAATACCTGACATGTATGAAAAAGGCTGAGCCCATGAACCCTCTTTATAAGTCCCTAATGGCACCATGACGTTCAGGAAAGTGTATAAAGTGCAAGAAAGCTTTTTTGTTAAAATTACAATTTTCTTGTCTTTTGCTATGTCATTGTGCATTACTGCTTTACATTTCTGGGTGTGTTTTCATTTACCTCACTTCGGGTTATACACGAGTCACTAAAAAAAAGAAACTTATATACTCACCCTCCAGTGACCCCCATGCTCAGCGCGGCTCCCCGATGTCGGCGCGGCTCCTCTTCTGTCTTCCCTGTGGCTCCTCTTCTTTCTTTGGTCTTCTGTATCAGTTGACAGAGACGCGGCCATGTTATCTGCCGGCTAGCGCATACTATGAGGTCATCAGTGGCAGCATCTTGATGTATCTTGAATATACAGCGGCGGGGCTATCATGCGCTGGCACACGAGCGCCAGCGCATTATAAATATGCCCCATTGTGTCAAGTTATTTGACAGACATAATTTCCCATTGTCTCCTGGTTTTTAATTTAGGAGGAAAAGAACCAAACTCCCCTACCCTTTGATCCTGTGCCAAGACATGTGATGTAGAGGGGTGGGACTTATCTGATACCCTTAACCTACCAGTCTTTGATGTGGGCTGCATATTGGATCTCCCCTGTTGTGCAGGTTTCCTGGATGAGCCGTATTACAGATATCTTTTCACTATTCAGGATATAAATGTAATTAACATTTGCAAATGAGGATTTTGTTCTAGAAATGGTGAGTTTATGGCTGCTTCTGATTATGAATGTAAAAATGCAAATACCAGTTCCAAAGGACGTGAAACCACTAGTAATGGCTATATTTCATACTTTTACCACAGTTTTTTTGTTTTAAAACTGCCAAGTCTTGGTGTAATAAGAAAGCACAATACTACACAATACATAAAACTAGATACTTACAATACATTGGGGCTCATTTACTAAGGGCCGCGCAGACCGCACTTTCACCGGACATCTCGACGATTTCAATTTCGCGGATTTAAAAGGGGTTTTTGGTGCATGCGATCGGATTTTGGCACCGGCATTCATGCGACACAAATCGGGGGGCCGGCCGTCGTACGACCTGACGGATTCGGACAAAATTGGTGAACTCCAGCAGACCTGAGCGGGGAAGAGACACATGCAGGATATATGGGGCGCACGATCTTGATGAATCGAGGCAGAGTTCATCCTCGTCGGACAGTCCGGATCAGGGATCGCGCAGGGACCGGGTAAGTAAATGTGCCCCATTGTGTCTTAAACTGCAATTTCTCGGAAACCATTACACAAGAAAAAATAACAAGAAAGCTTTACATTTACAATTTACACCTTAAACTGTCACATAAACCACAAATAGACCATAATAGCCTAGTTATCATATCACGTTATGTTATGTTTCCATTCAATCATCTTTAGTTGTCAGCAATTTAACATATAATACAAGCAGGGGAGGATTTACCAATAAAGTAACCCAAACAATGGCTGAGGGCCTCAGGGATATCTCCTTTACACCAAATCAGTCTAAGCCAATGGCAGAGCAGGGGGTAATAAACTTGTTGCTCTGTCAATCAAAGTGAAGTTCTGCATTATAAGGACCTCAGACATAACGTTTCTTGAGATCCAGAAACACTAAATCTGCCTCGGACTAAGGTTCCAGTTAAGTCTGTATTTACTGTGGATCCAAGTAGTTAAAGAGATGTTCCTGAGCCTCTACTTGTGTCTGTATCTAATTAATTCAGTGGTTGGTGGATGGGACTTTGTTAGGTTTCTTGGAAAGTAAAATCAAGATTATAATAGAGTATGAAGATGTCTTATAAGGGCAAAGGTTTATTTAGGAATGTTCAATGGTTCTCCAAATCCTCCCTTGCTATAAAGATCCCGAGTGATCAGCAGTTAATGGGGCAGATTTACTTACCCGGTCCTGTCGCGATCCAGCGGCACGTTCTTAGTGGAGGATTCGGGTCTTCCGTCGATCCACTAAGGTAGTGCGCCCGATGTCCACCAGGTGTCACTGCTGCGCTGAATTCCGTCGGAGTTCACTGAAGTTCACTGTCCTACCCTGGGTGCAGGTAAGCACGTGTCAAGTAACACTTTTTAAAAAAAAAATACGGATACGAATCCGTCAGGTTTTCTTACGACCAGGCCCCCCCCCCATTTCCGCCACGTGTATGCCGTAAAAACGCGATTCGGGAACCTTGGTAAATGACCCCCAATGTTCGCTATGCTACTTCTGTTTAACTTTATATAAAATAAAATGTTATATATTGCATATTTTACATTTGGGGTGGGGGTTATTCTTTATAAGTTAAGGTAATGGGAAATGATGTGATATTGATGTGTTGTTGTCACGGTTCATAGGGACGAACCGTCACTGAGTCTCTGTGGGAAGAGTCTGTGGAGTCCATGGACCACCATGGGGGATGACGGCACTATCCGCAACCCGGTATCCGGAGTCCAAGTGGCCCCCTGGTCTTTGCCAGAGCCTGCCGCAAAGCAAGATGGTCTCGCTGTGGCGGGGAGCCACCGTTCGTTCCACGGGTGCGACTAGGCCCGCAGTGGCAGCCAAAGTAGGGAACCGGAACCACAGGGACAGATCACTGGAGTAGGAACGGACACCGGGAAGGCAGGACCACGGCAGGTTGTCAGGACACCAGGAAAGTAAAAAATGGAAAAAACAGGAGAAAGAAGCTATCGTGGGGCGCTAATAGGCCAAATCGTATCTACAATAGTGATAAATAGCTGGAAATAATCTGTATTGAAAATATTTTATTATATAAAACAACAAACAGTGATAAAAATAAAAGTCTAGGTAACGCGTTTCGGTTATAAAAACCTTCTTCAGATCAAAATAGACAGATAATACAACCGGCAGATACTTACAATAGCTGAAATTACATTATATGAATAGTTTGAAAGCAAGAATAATGCAATATGATATAAGGAATAAGCAAATCCATTGAGTAGCATCACATATAGATGTAAACAAAATTAGTGTATGATAAAATTACTGTCTCAAATACTCTATAACTCTCAAAATAATAAATTTAGAAAATTTAAAACAATTATGAAATAAATAAAATAATAGATAAACTAGGTAGACTTTTTTTTTTTTTTCTTTTCCCTCAATATCCCTTCTTTAATAGGATGATTGGGACACATGCAGGGATACAATTAGGATATACACAAGGATAAGAGGATAGATAAATAAAATACTTAGGTTAGTAAAAGGATAAATGTAAAGATGTGAGAAAGTAAATAACTTACTAGATGGAAGTAAAATTAATAAATATATAACGGAATGTACACCATAAAAGGCTATATACAAAATATTCCTTAAAAAATACCTTAAAAGAAAAAATAATAATAATAATAATAATAAAATAATATACATACATGGTACATGGTTTAAATATATATTCACAGAGTTAATACGAGAGAGAGTATACTTTGAGTATATGGAGTAAATGATAGTGTGGATACAACTTAAATACAACTTGAACATTATATATAGGATTAGAAGACATTTTCCAAACTTTCATTGAGACCTGATGGTACCAGGGTTTGAAGCTTGTAGATCCAAAACATTTCCCGCTGTTTGAGTTGGTTGTGACGTTGTGGTGTGGAGCTAGGGATGTGTTCAATTGGTTTGATATTAAACTCTTTGTAGTTGCGGTTGTGATGAACTGCAGCATGTCGCGACACACTATGCAGCAGGAAACCATTGGTGATATTTGATCTGTGTTCGTTTAGGCGCTCTCTGAGTGGCTGTATCGTACGACCTATATATTGAAATTTGCATGTACATTCAAGCAAATAAATTACGTAGTCTGAGCTGCAGTTGAGGAAACTATTAATGGAAAAAACTCTGCCCCTCTAAGACCAAAAAGGAAAAAAGGACTAGGAGAGGAACAAGAGGAGGCAAGCATAGATCAAGACAGTCTTTCGTCCACAGAAGAGTCAATCCTGGAGACACCAAAATACAAGAGACAGAAGTAACACCTTGCGCTGATATTTCAGCAGTATCAATTAAGCCCACTACAAAAGATTCTAACAACACAATTAAAATTTTTAACCTATCCACTTATATGTTGAATGAAGCGGAAATGAAAACTCTGGAGAAAGGGCTCTCTTTTTGCCCTACATCTTCCTCCAATGACTTTGATCTTTTTATAGATGTAAATAGGTTTATCCGCAAACTAACATTAAAAAGACATTTTAACATTGTGGAAACTAACAAAACGGCTACAGGTAATACATCTACTTCAATCAGTCCCACTTTACCTAATTCAGATATCATACACACTGATCTTAAACCCAAGTCGGTGTTTTATCCGACACACCATAAAGGCAGCTATTTGGAGACCTTTTATACTCTTGTGTCCACAGACTTTCAAAAGCTTCAAAAACCCCAACCCTCCACGAACAAACGGTCTAAACAAAACCTAACATACAAAGCGAGACAATCACTGAAATGCTTGTCCTCTAATTCGGATATAGTTATAAAGTCAGCTGATAAAAGGGGGGGGGGTATTGTAGTTCTTCTGTTCAATAAACTTTTATTGAAAATGACAAATAACAACGTTCAAGGTATTATCATTGGAACAAGTGCAAACTAACATAGTATGCATACCTTAGTGTATATAAAACAAATGTCATACATCCGGAGGTACAACTAAGATAAATATGAATAGCCGTTTCATGGAGCATAGTATTACTGCTGTAATAAAGGCCACCTCAATACTAAGATGCAAAGAAAGAAGTTGTAGAGGATTATAACTTGATTAACATAACTAAAAGATTAACAACATTACCCACATAGAGCAAACACATATCGGGAACCACATTAGGGGTAAAGGAAGGGAAAGAGGTAGGGAGCACAATAGGGGAAGAAAAAGAGAGAAAAGGGGGGGGGGGTAGGTAAGAGGGTGCGAGGATTCGTCCATTTAGTCCTATAATATCTCCTATCTAGACTATACCCCCTCTATCCAAGAAGCAAATTCCGTTGAGCTACGAAAATCCATCCAGGGGGACCATATCTTAGTATATTTATCGAACTGCGAGTCCGTCAGCCCCTCTATGGCTCTCATTTCTTCCATCCTCATTATATTGTTCAGGGCCTCTGCCCACTGGGCTCTTGATGGGCACATACTGGACTTCCAGAGCCTGGGGATTATTTGGCGAGTGGCAGCAATGCAGTGTCTCAGAAAGCCTTTCTTCGCCGCTGAGATTGAGCCAGGGAACATAGACAACAGCCCAAGCTCTGGAAGTGGCGTAATAGTATCCGACCATAACTTGTTATATAAAGCAAAAACCCCCTTCCACAGATCCTGGACCCCAGGGCAAGACCACCAGACATGTAGCATGGAACCCTGCTCCCGGCCACATCTCCAGCAAACGTCAGACACCGAGGGGAACATCCTATGTAGCTTTGCTGGGGTTCGGTACCATCTGGTCATGATTTTAAAGTTTGTCTCTTGAATTTGAGCTGATACAGAGATTTTATGGGTCAGGATGGCCGCCTTGTCCCAGTCCTCCTCGGAGAATGATTTGTTCAAGGCTCTTTCCCATGCTTGTCTATATCGGACTGGAGTTTTCGCAGCCCTCTCTTTCAGCAACCACCCGTAGACTGTAGAAATCAAATGCCTAGGAGCGGTTTTATTCATGAAGATACGCTCTATAAATGTCACTTCCCGTGTAAGCGATTGTGTGGGTCCTAATGACTGGATAAAACTACTCAGCTGTTTAGCCATAAACCACCTACTACCCCTTATGTCTGTGGGAAACCATCCCTCCAGGGAGTGCACATCCCTATCTACTAAAGCATGCCTTATTTGCACCACCGCGTTTGGTGGAAGTCCAAACAATTCCGGGGTCAGGTCCCTCAAAGGACATCTAGGATCTAAGAATATTGGTGACATAGGACCAGGTATGGACGTCAAATTGTGACGTTTCCTCATTATATCCCAGACACCAATAAGCGTTTTATATAGGGGTGTGCGGACCGGGTGTGCCCCTCGATTTGTGGCAGAAAGCCATAGGGACGCTCCCAAGGGTGTCGAATTCAAGGAGGCTTCCAACATCGCCCACAACTTAGAGGGTGCACTTAAAACTGCGTCTACTGTACATGCCAACATAGATGCCTCATAGTATAAGCCCATGTCGGGCAGGCCTGCTCCACCTAATTCTTTGGGTCTGGTGAGAATATAATGTGACATACGTGGCCTGGAGGAGTCCCATACGAATCCTGATATTATCCCCTTGAGTCTGCTAAAAAAGGGAGAAGCTATGCGTAGAGGAATTGTCTGGAAGAAATAAAGTCATTTTGGTAATATGTCCATTTTAATTACACTGATCCTACCGAACCAAGAAAGTGGTAAGCGCTTCCATGCGAGGAGATCTTTCTCAATTGTGGTCAGGAGGGGTTGGTAGTTTACCTGAAACAGACTAGATAAGTCCATTGGGATCTGTATCCCCAAGTATGTGATAGATTTCTCAGCCCAACGAAAGGGAAATTCGCCTCTAACTTCTCCCACCAGGGTGTCAGGCAAGTTCACATTAAGTATTTCGGATTTGGTGAGATTCACCTTGAAATTAGAGAGTTCGGAAAAGATTTTAAACTCTGCCATAACCGTTGGGAGTGTTGTGCGTGGTTGTGTGATGAATAGTAGTAGGTCATCCGCAAAAATGGCCATTTTATGATGATACCCGCCCAAATTTAAGCCTTTAATGGATTCATTGGTTCTAATGGCATTCGCCAGGGACTCCATTACTAGGACGTAAAGTAACGGTGAAAGGGGACACCCTTGGCGGGTCCCATTACTTATATTGAATGGTGCAGTAAGGTCCCCATTAACCCTGACCATAGCCGTCGGATGATGATATAAGGCCATTATACGCTTTAACATGAGAGGGCCGAGGCCTATCTGTTGAAGTGTCTGCTCCATGAAGCCCCAGCTAACTCTGTCAAATGCCTTTTCGGCATCGACAGAGAGTAGGCACGTAGGGATCTTGTGTTGGCGAGCCGCGTGCATCAAGGATATTGTTTTGATCGTATTATCTCTGGCTTCTCTATTTGGGACAAAGCCTACCTGTTCTTTATGTATGAGGCCAGGGATCAGTTTTTGCAGACGCTGCGCTAACATTTTGGAGTATATCTTTATGTCTATATTTATAAGGGAGATGGGTCTAAAATTGGCGCAGTGTGTGGTGTCCTTTCCCGGTTTTGGGATTACAGAGATATGTGCCATCAAAGATTGTTTGGGAAACGAAGCTCCTTTTGCTATTGCATTATATGAGGCCAAGAGGGGATCTATCAGATCCGATTTCAATAATTTATAAAAGCGCGGTGAGAAACCATCCGGGCCCGGGCTCTTGCCCACTTTCAATTCCTTGATCACCTGGGAAAGTTCCTCTGGCATAAATTAATCTTCTAGTCCCTGTGCTACCTCTTGTGAGATACCTTTAGGGGCAAATTTAGATAGATATGCAGCGATCTCCTCTCTCTTGTTCGGGTCCGCATGTGTTGGTATATTATAGAGGGTTTCATAAAATTCCTTGAATTCCTCAAGGATTTCTGAGGGACTATGCAGTGCACCCTTAGTGGGAGAATTTATAGACATAACCCTTGAGGAAAGTAACCTAGGATGTAGGGCCCTAGATAGCCATTTTCCGCTTTTGTTACCGTATTCAAAAAAACCAAACCGCAACCGATCTCTCGCGCATAGCGTTTTTTGATCCAAAATTTGTAGGATTTGTTGTCTGACAGAGGATAACTCTGCTCTTAGGGCATCAGTCTTCTGCCTCTTATTTGCAGACTCAAGGGAAGTCAGGGTAGTTAGCAGGGTCTTTAGTTTAAAGGCATTTTGTTTCTTGAGTCTAGCCCCATGGGACATGAATATTCTACGAAATTCGCATTTTAATCCCTCCCACATTGTCGGGGCATTACTAGAATCAATTATATTGCCTGTTTTAAATCTCTCCAAGGCCTCCCTGATCTCAGTCAGACATAAGACATCTTTTAGCAAGTGGTCGTTTAGTCGCCAAGAGAATGTTTTCCTCTTCTGAGGATAGGGTCTGATCGCTCCCAATACTGGCGCATGGTCAGACCACAGGATAGAATCAACGGAGCATGTGGGACCGAGATCAAGAAGGGAATGAGAGACCAAAATAATGTCAATACGGCTATATGTGTTGTGCACACTAGAGTAGTGACTATAATCCCTAAGTGTAGGGTGCAGTATTCTCCAGAGGTCTACTAAGTTCAATTTGGCTATTGCTTGTTTAAGTCTACGGGTGGCTGCAAAAGAAATTGAGGACTTACCTTCAGAAGTGTCAAGGTCTGGATCAAGTGGTACATTCAGATCACCTCCGAGTATGATGGCCGAACCCCCAGCAAATTCTGCCAAATTCTCCAGGAGACAAAGACCATATGCAATTTGTCCTGCGTTTGGGAAATATACGTTAGCCAGGGTGTATACTGAGCCTGCTACAGATATCTTAAGAAAGAGAAATCTGCCTTCTTGATCCACCCTAGAGTCCAGGACCTGCGGAGAAAAGGAAGAGTGAAATGCCACAGAGACCCCTTTGGACTTCTGAACTGGATTTGGAGCATGGAACCAAGTATTATAGAACTTATTACGACACGCCGGCATACAAGAGGTTTTAAAGTGAGTTTCTTGGAACATGACTATTTGAACACGCAGTTTATGGAATTTGTACAGAATTTGCCCCCTCTTCCCTGGGCTATTTAGGCCCCTAGCATTGAACGTGGCAAAGGACAGGTTAGACATAATGATTCGGCAGTGATATCACTCGCACCAAATGGAGAAGAGGAAAGGGTAAGACGTACAAGGACTTGTAGGACAAACAAGGACAGACAGGGGAAATCAAATGACAGACTTTCAACTAAAGTAAAAAGAAACAAGCAATCTGTATACCAGGTTCCCAATCCCAAGGAAACTAGGAAGCCAGTATATACAGTGCGAAATATTATTCTATGTTTAAGTGCTATGCACTGAGCAACACAAATTGTTGCTAACCCTTCTTGGGAACTAGACAAGCTTGTGACGGTTGTGCATTAGCACCAAACCCTAAAAGAGAACATGGCTCAACTGGCCAAATATACGGCAGCAGGCTTAACAATTCTTATATTGTGTAACAATATCGCTCTAAGGCGCCCCCAACTGGGAGTTACAAGTGGGAGATCCACAATAAACCAAAATAGTGGTGGCTTCAGGAGTATCCTCTAAGCAGGTTGTAGCTCAGGTTGAACCCGTAGAGGCAGCACTTCTAGGTCTCTTGGGATCTCTTTGCTGTTTGGGCGGGACTCTACTCCATTGTTCCCTCGGCGGTGACACAGGTAGAGAGATCGGGCTCGGCCAATCTGGTAATGACACCATTGGTAACTCAAAAGTCCCTAGGAACTTGGGTAGATCTCCAAGGCGTCTGAATGAGGCAGTCTTCCCATCTTTTCTAGCCAGCAATTGGAAGGGGTACCCCCATCTGTAAGGGATGTCGTGATCCCGTAGGAGCTGCAAAAGGGGCTTAAGAGCTTTCCTGAGGAATAGTGTACGTCTGGCTAAGTCTGGTAGGATCAGAATGGATGAGTCACCATGTTGTATGCCCCCAGAGTCTCGGACCCGTTGCAAGATACGTTCCTTCTCCTTGTAAAAATGTATGCGACATATGACGTCTCGCGCACGTTTAGGATCAGAGGAGCGCGGCCCAAGTGTGCGATGTATCCTGTCAATCTCTATCTTCTTGCTGGGTGATATTTGTAACAGGTTACCAAAGAATTTCTGAGCCCAGTTCTCTAGTTGTTTCGGCAAAACCTCCTCTGGGAGGCCACGTATTCTCAGATTATTCCGCCTATGGCGGTTTTCAATATCGTCGAGATGATCCATGATATCAGCTATTTGAGATGTGTGCTGCAAAATCACCTCTTTATGAGAATGAATAATATCACGCAGGCCTTCCTGCTGGTCCTCTAGCTCCAGGACTCTGTGCCCCACATGCTTAATCTCTGACTTAATGTCCTCCATGTCTTTCTTATGCGAGGCTTCCATTCTGCCTAAGAGAGTTTGAAGGTCCTCTCTTGTGGGTAACGCCATTATATGGGCCCTCCAGTCCCACTCATCACTGGCCCATGAGGCAGGCGAGGAGGCATCAGGCCATTGCCCTCCGTCGCCTGAAGCAGAAGGCTTGATAGAGGGATTAGGGCTGTGGGGAGATGCCCATCGTGGAGAGGCCCCCAGTGAGGCAGAATGGGCCCCAGGGCTTGATGTGGAGAGCCCAGTTTGATTTCCCATATGCAGATTAATGTGGGCATCCTCCGATACCTCTGGTGATCTTGGAGAGGGGGGGGCATCCCGTTCTGACCGGGGACTGCGAGCTAACATACGCTCCTCTAGGGAGTCAGGTTGCTGGCTTCCTCCTGGTGTTGGTGAGGCCACCTTATCTACCCACGTGGCGTGTGTGCGCTGGGCTGGAGCAGACCCCATTACTGGGCTTACTCTCTCTCCTACCTGGGCCGGAGTGGAGCGTGATGCCTCTCTTTGTGGTCCGGTCTCGGCTACCCCCACTTCATCTTCCGCCCGACCGGGTGTCAAAGAAGCTGTCACGGGCACTTGTTGAGGCAGTCTCTCTCTCCCTTGCGCCTTCGGGGAGGAAGCGCTGGCACTCACAGTGCCGGCGGCCATCTTGGGTGATGCCGGCCTCTTGCTGACGGAGCCCGCCGGCTCGAAAAAGGTAGTCAAGCTCCCGTTTTCTTTCTTCGGGCGGGATCTCCCGGTATTCCTGCCGCCTTTGCCCACCATCATGACTGGGGTAAGAAGTGCTAGGTGCCTGCTGCTCTTGTAAATAGCCGGGTTCCGTAGCGGAGCACTTAGTCTGTGCGTCCTAACCCGCCATTCGCTAGCCACGCCCCCTCCGGGTATTGTAGTTCTTAATAAGTCGGACTACATTACAGAATCACTCCGGCTTCTGTCAGATACAGATTTTTATACGAAAATAAAAGACAATCCAACAACTATTTTCAAACACGAGCTCTATAACCTTTTGGATGACGGTTTCAAGCTAGACATCCTAAACAAAAAAGAATTACATTATCTTAAAATAGAAGAGCTAGCTACGGCACTATTTTACTATTTACCAAAAATTCACAAGAACCCCGTTAACCCCCCTGGTCGCCCGATTATATCGGGGATAAACTCCCTTACATCAAACCTATCCCATTATGTTGACATATTTTTACAGAAATATGTAAAGGAACTCACTTCATTCACATTAGACACTGCAGACCTTTTAAGGCATATCCTACCTCTCACATGGAATGATTCATATCTGTTTATTACTATGGATATAGCATCCCTTTACAGCAACATTCCTCATAATCTTGGCATAAATGCAATTTCAATTCACATCAAGTATTGTTAAAAATGATGCAGAATTTTTTGATGTAGTAGTCTTTCATACTGAGGAGGAAATACGTACGCGTACTTTCTTTAAGTCTGTAGACAGTAATAGTTATCTAAATTTTTCCAGTAATCACTATAAAAAGTGGAAAACGAATATCCCATATGGACAATTTAAGAGGATAAGACGCAACTGCACCACTAACGCAGATTTTAATACACAGAGCCAGGTACTTATAAATAGATTCCTAGCTAAAGGCTACCCCCCTCCCCTAATATCAGAGCAGGAGAGCTCAGCCAGAGCGAGTGCCTCAAACCAGCTGTGCTCACCACCACAGATGCTCATAATGAGGCCAGTTTCATTACTACCTTTTCCAATAATGCTAGTCAGATCAAGGATATACTGAGGAAACATTGGAATGTTCTTTTACACGATCCTTTTCTTAAAGACTCCATTGCACAGAACCCCAAAATAACTTATAAAAGACCTCGTACACTGAAGAATATGTTGGCCCCTAGCCGTCTACGCATGAATCAAAAGGTTACACCTTCCCCAGTTTCTTCTTTTTTTCCTCGTATACTGGGTAGTTACAAGTGCGGGCGCAACAAATGTAAATGTTGTGAAACCATTTGTCACCGATCTCCCAGATTTTGCTCTAATGTAACCGGCGAGAGTTTTTCCATTAATAGTTTCCTCAACTGCAGCTCAGACTATGTGATTTATTTGCTTGAATGTACATGCAAATTTCAATATATAGGTCGTACGATACAGCCACTCAGAGAGCGCCTAAACAAACACAGATCAAATATCACCAATGGTTTCCTGCTGCATAGTGTGTCGCGACATGCTGCAGTTCATCACAACCGCAATTACAAAGAGTTTAACATCAAACCAATTCAACACATCCCTAGCTCCACACCACAACGTCACAACCAACTCAAACAGCGTGAAATGTTTTGGATCTACAAGCTTCAAACCCTGGTACCATCAGGTCTCAATGAAAGTTTGGAAAATGTCTTCTAATCCTATATATAATGTTCAAGTTGTATTTAAGTTGTATCCACACTATCATTTACTCCATATACTCAAAGTATACTCTCTCTCGTATTAACTCTGTGAATATATATTTAAACCATGTACCATGTATGTATATTATTTTATTATTATTATTTTTTCTTTTAAGGTATTTTTTAAGGAATATTTTGTATATAGCCTTTTATGGTGTACATTCCGTTATATATTTATTAATTTTACTTCCATCTAGTAAGTTATTTACTTTCTCACATCTTTACATTTATCCTTTTACTAACCTAAGTATTTTATTTATCTATCCTCCTATCCTTGTGTATATCCTAATTGTATCCCTGCATGTGTCCCAATCATCCTATTAAAGAAGGGATATTGAGGGAAAAGAAAAAAAAAAAAAAAGTCTACCTAGTTTATCTATTATTTTATTTATTTCATAATTGTTTTAAATTTTCTAAATTTATTATTTTGAGAGTTATAGAGTATTTGAGACAGTAATTTTATCATACACTAATTTTGTTTACATCTATATGTGATGCTACTCAATGGATTTGCTTATTCCTTATATCCAGGGTCGGACTGGCCCACTGGAGGACCGGTGTATCCTCCGGTGGGCCCTCGACACCTCCGCTACGGCAGGGGCCTCCATCCCCATCTGAGGGCCCTGCCAGCGGAGTCGCACTGGCCCAGAGTAGGTCCCCGGTACCTCCGCAGGGGCCTCCATCCCGATCTGAGGCCCCTGCCAGTGAGTGACAGCACAGGTACTCGATGCGGCCGTAAGCGGCCACATCGAGTACTGTCGCGAAAAATTGCGCTGCCATAAGTGCAAGCGACGCGGCCGGGTTTTTTTTTCCGGCACGCGTCGCACTGTGTTACCCTGATGTGCGGCAGCGTGATGATGCACTCACGGCACTCACGCTGCCGCGCGTCTTCTTGTCAGCTCCACTGTCGCCGGGAGAAGAGAAGCCGAGGACGCGGGAGCGCTGCTAAAGGTGAGTGAAATTTATTATTTTTAACTGGCAGACTATATATATTGTAGAGGGGCACAGTAGTAAGGGGCTACATGTAAGGGACCCCATTGCAGGATTAAATATAATTAATGGCAACTAGAAGTTATATACAGTATGATAAGGGGGCACTACATGTAACAAGAGTGGGGGGGGGCATATATACATTGCACATATATACAGGATAAGAGAAGTAGTACTGTATCCATATATACAGGATAGGAGTAGTAGTACTGTGCTGTGCCCATATATACAGGATAGGAGCAGTAGTACTGTGCTGTGCTCATATATACAGGATAGGAGTAGTAGTACTGTGCTGTCCCCATATATACAGGATAGGAGTAGTAGTACTGTGCTGTGCTCATATATATACAGGATAGGAGTAGTAGTGCTGTGCCCATATATACAGGATAGGAGTAGTAGTACTGTGCTGTGCACATATATACAGGATAGGAGTAGTAGTACTGTGCTGTGTCCATATATACAGGATAGGAGTAGTAGTGCTGTGCAGTGTCTATATATACAGGATAGGAGTAGTAGTACTGTGCTGTGTCCATTTATACAGGATAGGAGTAGTAGTACTGTGCTGTATCCATATATACAGGATAGGAGTAGTAGTACTGTGCTGTGCTCATATATACAGGAAAGGAGTAGTAGTACTGTGCTGTGCACATATATACAGGATAGGAGTAGTAGTACTGTGCTGTGCTCATATATACAGGAAAGGAGTAGTAGTAGTACTGTGCTGTGCCCATATATACAGGATAAGAGTAGTAGTACTGTGCTGTGTCCATATATACAGGATAGGAGTAGTAGTACTGTGCTGTGCTCATATATACAGGAGAGGAGTAGTAGTACTGTGATGTGCTCATATATACAGGAAAGGAGTAGTAGTGCTGTGCTGTGTCCATATATACAGGATAGGAGTAGTAGTACTGTGCTGTGCACATATATACAGGATAGGAGTAGTAGTACTGTGCTGTGCTCATATATACAGGAAAGGAGTAGTAGTAGTACTGTGCTGTGCCCATATATACAGGATAAGAGTAGTAGTACTGTGCTGTGTCCATATATACAGGATAGGAGTAGTAGTACTGTGCTGTGCTCATATATACAGGAGAGGAGTAGTAGTACTGTGCTGTGCCCATATATACAGGATAGGAGTAGTAGTACTGTGCTGTACCCATATATACAGGATAGGAGTAGTAGTACTGTGCTGTACCCATATATACAGGAAAGGAGTAGTAGTACTGTGCTGTACCCATATATACAGGAAAGGAGTAGTAGTACTGTGCTGTGCCCATATATACAGGATAAGAGTAGTAGTACTGTGCTGTGCTCATATATACAGGAAAGGAGTAGTAGTACTGTGCTGTGCACATATATACAGGATAGGAGTAGTAGTACTGTGCTGTGCCCATATATACAGGATAAGAGTAGTAGTACTGTGCTGTGTCCATATATACAGGATAGGAGTAGTAGTACTGTGCTGTGCTCGTGTATACAGGATAGGAGTAGTAGTACTGTGCTGTGCTCATATATCCAGGATAGGAGTAGTGGTACTGTGCTGTGCTCATATATACAGGATAGGAGTAGTAGTACTGTGCTGTGTCTATATATACAGGATAGGAGTACTGTGCTGTGCTCGTGTATACAGGATAGGAGTAGTAGTATTGTGCTGTGTCCATATATACAGGATAGGAGTAGTAGTACTGTGCTGTGTCCATATATACAGGATAGGAGTAGTAGTACTGTGCTGTGCTCATATATACAGGATAGGAGTAGTAGCACTGTGCTGTGCCCATATATACAGGATAGGAGTAGTAGTACTGTGCTGTGCTCGTGTATACAGGATAGGAGTAATAGTACTGTGCTGTGTCCATATATACAGGATAGGAGTAGTAGTACTGTGCTGTGTCCATATATACAGGATAGGAGTAGTAGTACTGTGCTGTGCTCATATATACAGGATAGGAGTAGTAGCACTGTGCTGTGCCCATATATACAGGATAGGAGTAGTAGTACTGTGCTGTGCTCGTGTATACAGGATAGGAGTAATAGTACTGTGCTGTGCCCATATATACAGGATAGGAGTAATAGTACTGTGCTGTGCCTATATATACAGGATAGGAGTAATAGTACTGTGCTGTGCCCATATATACAGGATAGGAGTAATAGTACTGTGCTGAGCCAATAAATACCTGAATATGAGTATTTATTAGGACTTTTGTATAAAATAAGCTGAGTAGTAAATATAAAAAGAATAAGGAGAGCATTGGAAATGATATATTATATAATTAAAGGGAATGATGTCCAATTTAATTTATGAGGTGTATCATATTTTTTACTCAGGGGTGTGCATGTAATATATTGAGGAGCTCAATGTAATATTTCATTTATGTAGAGGGCACAGTATGGTTTTTGTTATGGGGGTATATTTGTGGTGGGCACATGTGGTCAGTTGCGAGTGGGACATTGTTATCCAGGTGACATTGTGCTGTAGTGACGGTGATATTTTTAGTTGCACAGTGTGGAGATGTGCCACAGAGAGATGAAGATATCTGGTGGAAAATTCTCCAGTTATAAGGAAAAAAGGCAGAAGACGTCTTGCGTCTTGAGGTACTGAATCGCACTTTTGAGTCTGATAACTGTAATTACTAACTAAACTATTCCTATAATGTCAGTGCCTAGTCTTTTGTGCTGCAGAGAACATACGGAGAAGGTGAAGGGTTATAGTTAGTTATTCTTATTGGTAAGTTAGTGCTAAGCACAATGCAGCCGACGTGAACTCCTATGAAATAACGAATATTTCCCGGCAGTGGTATGGTGGGCCCCCAGAATCAGTTTCTCTGGTGGGCCCCAGGTACCCCAGTCCGACCCTGCTTATATCATATTGCATTATTCTTGCTTTCAAACCAGGGGCGGACTGGCAATACATTCTGCCGGGAAAGTTCCCGGTGGGCCGGTCCCCTCTGGGGCCGAATCACACACATCGGGCCGGCAGCATGGCAGGGGGAGAAGAGCCCCGCCCCCCGTGCAGAGCCCCGCCCCCCGTGCAGAGCCCTGGCTGATTGGTGGTAGAGCAGCAGCAGGGGTCTGTGTTCTTGCTGCTGCTCTCCACCATAGACCACACAAATACTGCAGTAACTTTGAAGGGGCATCCTGTGCAGGAGAAGCTGCTCTGCTTTGTGAGAGCAAAGCAGAAATACCTTGCCTTAGTCCTGGCCAGTCGGGATTTGGCTGAGGGGAGGGGAACACAAAAGCAGCAGGAATAGAATATCCGAGCACAGTGTGCAGCTGCTAAATGGTTCCTGCCTGTGAGTGGCATAATAAAGGGTTGAGTCTAAATCCTAGTGGTCTAAAGGACCTGGTCCCTCTATCCACTAGGATTTAGCTGTTTCAACATAGAAAAACTAATTTCTAGTTGGCTAAAGGACCTTTATTGTGCAATTGATTATAAAAGCAATTTAAAAGGTTTTTTTTTTTATTTCCCTTGCATTTGGAGGCAGTATTATTATTAGTTATTATTATTAGTTGTTATTATTATTATTAGTCTTCACAAATTCCGATCTGAAAATTATGGGAGATTTATTAAGACTGGCGCATTGTGTTATATAACTGGCATCTGAGTCTGAGGGTTGTTTGCAATTAAAAAAAAAAGTCACGCACTTCTGTTTCACAATTTCCGTTTTTTTCAGGTTTTTTTTTTAATCATTGTAATTTAAACAGATTTCTAGATGGCTACATTAATAATAAAGTATCTTTTTTTATTTTTTATGAATTTCTTTAGCATAAAGTGTCAGTTTCTATTTATCATTATTTTGTAGCCATCCGTTTTATTCCTATCTGCTCAAATAAATGAATAATGGAAAGTAAAAAAAAACGGATACTATTGCCAGTCCAGGGCAATCAACAAATTTTTTATTCATCCAGAAACTGCAAAACAGAAGTCAAAATGCAGATGGGACATGACCCTTAGATAAATGTCCCCCATTTTGCGCAAGTCTTAATAACCTCCAGACGTGACGCTCCATATTTGCTAAGATGTTCTAACTGCTTAGTAATTCTTGTGTAACACTTGTGCAGCGGAATTGACATCTATACCGCATCCCACCTGGCATAGATTTCAGCAATAACCCGCGCTAGTATTTTGATACAGGCTATAGTACATTTGGCGTATTGTCCTTACTTGTGCCCCACCACATATTTTAAAAAGTAGCTTCCCGGATATAAAACTGGCAAGAAGTCACAATATCATGGCAGTGCGTCAGAAATGCGACTTTTTCATGTCTTGTATACAGAAAACTGTTAGAGGAGAAAAGGACCAGGTCCTTCTGCCCACTAGGATTTAGCCTGTTTTAATTAGCAATCTAAATCCTAGTTGGCTAAAGGACCTAGTGCAGTGTCAGGTTAGAAGTGTGAGAACAGGTCCTTCTGCCCACTAGGATTTAGGCCCCTTCCACACTAGCGTTGCATTTCACGTCAGGGTGCAATGCGTGAAAAACTGACGTTTTTGGCTGCGTTTTTGTTCCATTTTTCCTTGGAGTCATTAGCGTTTTTGCGTTTTTCACGCGTGTGTTGTTCGCGTTTTTTTGCGTTTTCGATGCGTTTTTCACGCACGTTTTTTAAGTCAATGGGAGCATTTTTCAAAGGGACCATGGTTCAGGAATAAAATGTGTTATTTAATTGAAAAAGAATGTCTTCTGATAAGTGATCAGATGTATGCAAACATCTGCAATCTATTCTTCACTGTTCCGCGCGTATATTATCTCCCGACAAGTTATCAGATGTGAAGAACAGTGAAGAATAGAATAAAAACAGTGAACACAGGATCATTTAAGTGAAAAACACAGTGAAAAACACAGTGAAGAATAGAATAAAAACATTGAACACAGTGAACACAGTGAACACAGGATCATTTAAGTGAAAAATACAATGAGGAACACAGTGCAGAATAGATTACAGATGTTCGGCACATCTGCTTACTTGTCGGGAGATAAGCGCGGAACGGTGCGAACAAAATACTATGTGAAGAACAATATATATGTGTGAAGAAGACATTGCAGGTGTATGGAAACATCTATTATATGTTCTTTACACACATATATATTGTTCTTCACATGCTATTTTGGGCGCACCGTTCCGCACGTATCTTCCGACAAGTAAGCAGATGTGCCGAACATCTGTAATCTATTCTTCACTGTGTTCCTCATTGTATTTTTCACTTAAATGATCCTGTGGTCACTGTGTTCACTGTTTTTATTCTATTCTTCACTGTTCTTCACTGTGTTTTTTTAATTAAATGCTCGATCTCGAGCAGGGGAATTATTCATGTCACCTAGCAACCCATCCATTTAAAACGCATTGCACTCGCATTGCACTTGCAATGCTTGCGAGTGCAATGCATTTTTGATGCGTCTCCATAGACTTGAATGGGGCGGGAAAAATGCGCGTGAAACGCAAAAGTAGAGCATGCTGCGATTTTGACGCACGTCAAAACAAACGCAAGCACGCGCGTGAAAAACAACGCAAATGAGGAAAGGCCCATTGGAAACAATGGGACAGAGTGCAATGCAAGTTCTGCGCGTCAAAAGCACGCGCTGAACTCGCGCATGAAAAACGCCAGTGGAGAAGGGGCCTTAGCCTGTTTTATATGAGCAAGCTAAATCCTAGTTGGCTAAAGGACCTAATGCAGTGTCAGGTTATAAGTGTAAGAACAGGTCCTTCTGCCCACTAGGATTTAGCCTGTTTTATATGAGCAATCTAAATCCTAGTTGGCTAAAGGACCTAATGCAGTGTCAGGTTATAAGTGTGAGAACAGGTCCTTCTGCCCACTAGGATTTAGCTTACTTTATATGAGCAGGCTAAATCCTAGTTGTCTAAAGAACCAGGTCCTTCTTCCCACTAGAAATGTGACTGATATGGATAAAAGGACCAGGTCCTTCTTCCCACTACTTTATATGAGCAGGGTAAATCATAGTTGGCTAAAGGACCAGATCTTTCTGCCCTCTAGGAAAAACAAGGATATGGGGATTCACTTGGCTGTTTTTTAAGAACTCCAATAGATGTGAATGGAGAGTTCATTTTTTCTTATATTTTTTATCAATTTTATTTTATGTGCATTATGACATTAGAAGTGAATAGCATTAGTGCTCCTCATATGTTTTGTGCCTTCCCCTTCAATAATGTTAGTGCCTCTTGTGAAGTATTTTGCCCTCCCCACAAAGTGTCAGTGCTCCATCTCATAATTCTAATAACTACTTGCCCCCAGATGAGAACCATTGGTCAGGCCTCATCCTCCACTTGGACTCTGAAGTCCATGCAGGCGATGTCCCTGCACGGCTGGTGCTAGCACAAGGACATCCCGCATGCTGTCTGCATTGTGGTTGAACAGTGAGCTGAATTATTGCTCCTTGCACGGCCACTGCTTTCCTCTTACTGCTGACAGGAAGAGGGAAATCCAAATTATCACCGGAGCTCCTGAAGAGAAAAAAATAACGGAGCCCAGAACAGGCGCTTCAGTGTTACTCCACTTCTCCTTGTTTCTCCTGCAGTACAAGGACATATAACTTTAAACCCTTCACATCGATGTTTTTTTTTGTATTTTTTGCTCCCCTCTTTTAAAACCCCATAACGTTTTTATTATGATGTGCACAGAGCTGTATGAGGGCTTGTTTTCTGTGCAATAATTTGTCCTTCCTAGTGACAGTAGTTAATATTCCATGCCATGTACTGGGAAGCTGGAAAAAATGCCAAATGCTATGAAATTGCTGGAGAAAACATTTTTGCCATTTTCATATAGGCTGTTTTTCCATTTTTACTGTGCGCTCCAAATAACACCTCACTCTTATTGTTTGGGTCAATAAGATCACAGGGACACCAAATTATCTTGTGTACAAAAAAATGTCAATTCTTCAATTTGCCATCTTCTGATGCTAATAACTTTTTCATACTATAGGGTATGGAGCTCTATAAGGCATCATTTTTCTGCAGTTTGAGGCAATGTTTTCATTGCTATCATTTCTGGAACTGTATGTGAACACCCCCAACCAGACTCCCAGGCTGACACGAGGGGACTGCTAGACTTTCAGGGAACTGTGGTTCATTCACATGCCCATTCTGTCAGACACTTTTGTGTCTGTGCCACAAAAGTGTTGTAAAAGCTTCTTAACCCCTTCGTGTCTATGCCATTTTAGACCTTTAGGACCAGGCCTGATTTTTAAAATTTGCCCTGTGTCATTATAGGAGGTTACAACTTTTTGACACTTTAACTTAACCAGGGGGTTTTGAGATTGTTTTACCGTCACACATTGTACTTCAAAGTAATATTAAAATTTTGATTATATCTTTTGTGTTTAGTTATGAAAAAAATTGAAATTTGGCAAAAATTTCTAAAAATTCTTCATTTTCATAGTTCAAAATGTTCTGCTTTTCAGGCAGATAGTCATAGCACCCAAGTAACTTTATAACTAACATTTCCTGAATGTCTGCTTTATATCGGCATAGGGTTTTATGCCTCCTCTCTCTTTTCTAGGTTGTTAGGAGGTTCAGAATTTTGGGAGCAATTTTTCTCATTTTTAGGAAAAACGCCAAAACCCTTATTTAGAGGCACCTCCTCAGCTTTAACTGACTTTGAGAGGCCTAAACAGCAGTAAACCCCCATAAATTATGCCATTTTAGAAACTACACCCCTCAATGTGTAAAAAATCAACTTTAAGAAGTATGTTAACCCTTTAGATGCTTCACAGTGGTTAAAACAAAATGGAGGTGTAATTTACAAGCTGTCATTTTTTCTAGACAATATATTAATTTTGGCCAAAAATTAAACCGTCACAAAGTATTAAATGACAAAAAACTCCACAAAGTTTGATACCCAACGTCTCCCGAGTCAGAGGATGCCCCATATGTGGTGGTGACTGCTGTACGGCCGCACGGCCGGGCATAGAACGGAAGGAGGCACCATTCAGAGCAGATCTGCAATGTCACTTCTTACAGGCTATAAAATGTTTATTTTTTTGTAATTTGGACATATGGGAGATTATTTTTTTTTGTGGATGAGATCCACTTTTCAGGTACATCATTTACGGGGGGGGCTCAATAGCTAATAATCAGATTTTATTAACTCTTTCTTGGTGGTGGTTAAAAAAATCATTCTTGTTTATGGTTTTTAGCATTTCCCCCCCCCCGACGTTCACCATACCATAAAAATAATGTGTTATCTTTATTCTACGGGTCATCATTATTACGGCGATACCCCATTTATATGGCTTTTTTATGGTTAACTTTTTTGCAGAATATAGAACTCATTTTGTGAGAAATTTGCTTGTTTTTGTATCGCCATGTAACAATGGGCAGAACATTTATATTTTTTTGTTTACAGCGCTGGTTTAGAGCTTATTTTTTGCGGGACAAGCTGTACTTTTTCTTGGTATCATGTTGGGGTACATTTTACTTTTTGATCACTTTTTATGCACTTTTTATGCGGTCAGATGTGAAAATTTAATCATTTTTGTGAGGTTTTTTTGTGTTTTTTTTTACGGCGTTCACCGTACGGGTTCAGTGACCATTTTATTTTATTGTACGGGTTGTTACGGACGTTGTGATACCCAATATGTTGTGTTTTTTTGGTGATTTTAATTTTTTTTTATGTTTTATTTGATTACTGCATGGGACGGGACTTAAGGGGACTTTTATTCTTTTTAAATAATTTTTTTTTAGTTGCACCTTTTTTTTTAACTTTTTTTTTACTGTTTTATTTTGTCCCAGGGTGGGACATGAACAAGTGATCATTTGATCACTTGTTCATTGTAATATGCTGCAATACTAATGTATTGCAGCATATGACATAGTCAGCCTATGCATTCTGCATAGGCTGACAGCTGCACTGTTAGATCGTGCACAGTGCACGATCCTAGCAGGCAGCTGCCATAGGCAGCCCAGGGGACCTGATGGGGCCTCAGGGTTGCCATGGCAACGATCAGCACCTCCGTGCCCTGCACGGAGGGTGCCGATCGTCGCACCGATGCACCATAGACGCCGCGGTCACTATGACCGCGGCGTCTATAGGGTTAAACAATCGGGATCGCGATAGTCGCGATCCCGGCTGTTACTGCGGGATCCCAGCTACCGCGTACCGCTGGGATCCCGCGGCGATCGCAAGGGCTCAGCTTCTGAGCCCGGGTGATCGCCATGACGTGATACTACGTCAAGGTGCGGGAACTACCCGCATCCTATGACGTAGTATCACGTCAAGGTGCGGGAAGGGGTTAAATACATTTGTGGACACTTTGCACGTGTATTTAAGTGCATTTTCTGACAGTTTAGCCCATTAAAAATATAGGCCACTGTGTTTATTAGCCAGTAGTTTAGTGGCTACAGATGGTAACTGCTCCTTCATTGATAGTCGCCAGCAGTTGGTGGAGAATCCAGAATATAGCAATACAGTTCTAAACCAGCAGGAATAGCAGAGCAGGCAAGATAGCTGTATATGCCGTATGTATAGGGTGTTGTCACTGGAAGCAACAATCTGATCAAAGATGGCAGCGCTGCCAGGATTTAACAGGTTAATACCTGCGATAAGTGCAAGCAATATGCAGCAAACACCCACCCAGTACAGGGAGGGCTCAGCCCGTCAGCCACATGCCGACATAATAGCACGACGGTTTGCGGCATGGCAATTGCTAAGCATGGCACATTCTGGGAGGCGTAAGACTGCAGGAGGAATTCTGGATTTACACAGCATCTCTCTGGAGAACTCTGCGCTGGAGGATGTCGCCAATGAGATGACACGTCATCAGTATTTACACGGTGAACAGTCCGATGACCCGGCTTTGCAAACATCAGCAGATCTCTCCAGGCACCTGATGCTGCATTTACATGTAGCGTTTGTTTAGTGTTTTTAAAAACACAATGAAAAGACTGTGAGAGGCCGATCCCAGATCCGTGTACAGTGAAACACATGCGATCGGGAAATTTTTTTGTAGAGATATTTATTATTATCATTTCATATATACAGCCTAGAAAAACAACAAGTGCCAAAAAAACCTCATAAAACACAAAATAAATTAATAAAATAATTAATCTTTATATCTTCTTACTACCTTAGTAACAGTGCTGTACAATAAGATTTTTAAATAATACTGTATATACTTAAGTATAAGCCAAGGCACTGGCTATATAGGCACCGGATGGGGTGGTTAAAGGTGAAGGGTGGGGCAGCCACTGGCTATATACTGGACTGGGGGCAGGCAGCCACTGGCTATATACTGGACTGGGGGCAGGCAGCCACTGGCTATATACTGGACTGGGGGCAGGCAGCCACTGGCTATATACTGGACTGGGGGCAGGCAGCCACTGGCTATATACTGGACTGGGGGCAGGCAGCCACTGGCTATATACTGGACTGGGGGCAGGCAGCCACTGGCTATACACTGGACTGGGGGCAGGCAGCCACTGGCTATACACTGGACTGGGGGCAGGCAGCCACTGGCTATACACTGGACTGGGGGCAGGCAGCCACTGGCTATACACTGGACTGGGGGCAGGCAGCCACCGGCTATATACTGGACTGGGGGCAGGCAGCCACCGGCTATATACTGCACTGGGGGCAGGCAGCCACCGGCTATATACTGCACTGGGGGCAGGCAGCCACCGGCTATATACTGCACTGGGGGCAGGCAGCCACCGGCTATATACTGGACTGGGGGCAGGCAGCCACCGGCTATATACTGGACTGGGGGCAGGCAGCCACCGGCTATACACTGGACTGGGGGCAGGCAGCCACTGGCTATACACTGGACTGGGGGCAGGCAGCCACTGGCTATACACTGGACTGGGGGCAGGCAGCCACTGGCTATACACTGGACTGGGGGCAGGCAGCCACTGGCTATATACTGGACTGGGGGCAGGCAGCCACTGGCTATATACTGGACTGGGGGCAGGCAGCCACTGGCTATATACTGGACTGGGGGCAGGCTGGACAGCTATATACTGGTGCGCAGGGGACTGGACAGCTAAATACTGGTGCGCAGGGGACTGGACAGCTAAATACTGGTGCGCAGGGGGCTGTGACCAATACATTTCCCACCAACGGCTTTTACTCCAGTCAATAGGTTTTCCTAGTTTTTGTGTTAAAATTAGGGGCTTATACTCGAGTACATCTGGTACTTATTTTTAAAAGTTTAGAAAGTATTCTTAAAGGCTGCATGAAAGTGTTTTTCTGGGATCAGCAATTACAGGTGCACAGGATCCTCTGCCCTCTAGTCACACGCGACCCCTGCTGTGACACTCAGAGGTCAGCAGAGACCAGAACCTCCATGCTGGAGCGGAGTGAGGACTGAGGTATTAGTGCTTTTATTTTTATACCATCAGAGGCGACTAACAAAAAAAGATCAAAACTCCCCCCTCTTACCACCACAAGTGTAATGATCTGAGGGTGACGCACTGGGGTGGGTGCAGGCTGGGGTCAGCGGGGGCTCCTTACCCTGGTAATGCTGCTGCTTTATTAAACCTGGTGACTGCAATATGTAATTAAGCATTTTTTTCAACATTATTAAAAAATATATATATAACCATCGCCAATAAAACAAAAAAATCCTCATCCTCAACGCAGTCACTGATCTGAAAGAGAAAAATATAAGAAAGGTTCATAAGAGCAAAGGACCAAAATATTTAAACAACCATAACCCCCATGGCCCCATCCTCTTTACACAGCCCGCACCCCCACCATGTCACACACATCCTGCACCCCCACCATGTCACACCCCCACATTCCTCCCCATGTCACACACATCCCGCACCCCCACCATGTCACACACAGCCCACACCCCAAATCCCCCCATGTCACACACATCCCGCACCCCCCCATGTCACACACATCCCGCACCCCCCCATGTCACACACATCCCGCACCCCCCCATGTCACACACAGCCCGCACCCCCACATGTCACACACAGCCCGCACCCCCACATGTCACACACAGCCCGCACCCCCACATGTCACACACAGCCCGCACCCCCACATGTCACACACAGCCCGCACCCCCACATGTCACACACATCCTGCACCCCCACATGTCACACACATCCTGCACCCCCACATGTCACACACATCCCGCACCCCCCCATGTCACACACATCCCGCACCCCCCCATGTCACACACATCCCGCACCCCCCCATGTCACACACATCCTGCACCCCCACATGTCACACACATCCTGCACCCCCACATGTCACACACATCCCGCACCCCCACATGTCACACACATCCCGCACCCCCACATGTCACACACATCCTGCACCCCCACATGTCACACACATCCCGCACCCCCACATGTCACACACATCCTGCACCCCCACATGTCACACACAGCCCGCACCCCCCCATGTCACACACATCCCGCACCCCCACATGTCACACACATCCCGCACCCTCCCCCATGTCACACACAGGCTGCACCCCCCCATGTCACACACAGCCCGCACCCCAAATCCCCCCATGTCACACACATCCCGCACCCCCACATGTCACACACATCCTGCACCCCCACATGTCACACACATCCTGCACCCCCACATGTCACACACATCCTGCACCCCCACATGTCACACACAGCCCGCACCCCCACATGTCACACACATCCCGCACCCCCACATGTCACACACAGCCCGCACCCCCCCATGTCACACACAGCCCGCACCCCCACATGTCACACACATCCTGCACCCCCACATGTCACACACATCCTGCACCCCCACATGTCACACACAGCCCGCACCCCCACATGTCACACACATCCTGCACCCCCACATGTCACACACATCCTGCACCCCCACATGTCACACACAGCCCGCACCCCAAATCCCCCCATGTCACACACATCCCGCACCCCCCCATGTCACACACATCCTGCACCCCCACATGTCACACACATCCTGCACCCCCACATGTCACACACATCCTGCACCCCCACATGTCACACACATCCTGCACCCCCACATGTCACACACAGCCCGCACCCCCACATGTCACACACAGCCCGCACCCCCACATGTCACACACAGCCCGCACCCCCACATGTCACACACAGCCCGCACCCCCACATGTCACACACAGCCCGCACCCCCACATGTCACACACAGCCCGCACCCCCACATGTCACACACAGCCCGCACCCCCACATGTCACACACATCCCGCACCCCCACATGTCACACACATCCCGCACCCCCACATGTCACACACAGCCCGCACCCCCCCATGTCACACACAGCCCGCACCCCCCCATGTCACACACAGCCCGCACCCCCCCATGTCACACACATCCTGCACCCCCACATGTCACACACATCCTGCACCCCCACATGTCACACACATCCCGCACCCCCACATGTCACACACAGCCCGCACCCCCCCATGTCACACACAGCCCGCACCCCCCCATGTCACACACAGCCCGCACCCCCCCATGTCACACACAGCCCGCACCCCCCCATGTCACACACAGCCCGCACCCCCACATGTCACACACATCCTGCACCCCCACATGTCACACACATCCTGCACCCCCCCATGTCACACACAGCCCGCACCCCCACATGTCACACACAGCCTGCACCCCCACATGTCACACACAGCCCGCACCCCCCCATGTCACACACAGCCCGCACCCCCACATGTCACACACATCCTGCACCCCCCCATGTCACACACAGCCC
Organism: Engystomops pustulosus; assembly: GCF_040894005.1. Taxonomy (NCBI): domain Eukaryota; kingdom Metazoa; phylum Chordata; class Amphibia; order Anura; family Leptodactylidae; genus Engystomops; species Engystomops pustulosus. The sequence goes on from NC_092416.1 coordinate 13,015,440, forward strand.
GCACCCCCACATGTCACACACATCCTGCACCCCCCCATGTCACACACAGCCCGCACCCCCACATGTCACACACAGCCTGCACCCCCACATGTCACACACAGCCCGCACCCCAAATCCCCCCATGTCACACAGCTTACCTCTCCTCCTTGGCAGCACATGGCTGCTGCCACCTCTCCCCGGATCTCCAGGCTTCCTGTGTATACTCTAAAGTTGCTCCTCCCACACAAGAGCCTGGTCACATGGTCATGACGTCATCAGAGGTCCTTTAGACCACTAGGAAATAGCATCTACCCATAATAAAGCTGAGAAAGTCTGAGCTGCTGCCTATAAGAGGTACATATCTAGCTACTGTAACTCTGTCTACTTGTATAACTTCTATCTTCTTTCTTCCTAGCTTTCTATCCATCTATAATCTATCTTTCCCATATCTTTCTCTCTATCTTTCAATCTTAACCATAAAGCTTGCAGCACTCCAGAGATGGACTGTAAAAATATTGGAGCACATTTACTTACCCGTGCCTTGGAGTTCACAGTGCATTGTCCGTGTATAATGCACATCTGCGATTCACTAAGATTGTGCACCCGATATCCTGCATATGTCTCTTCCCCGCTCAGGTCCCCGGAGTTCACCTTCTTCTTCCTGGTGCATGTAAGTGCATTGTCCGTGTATAATGCGCTGTGCAGGGAGTCACTAAGATCGTGCCCCCGATATCCTGCATGTGTCTCTTCCCCGCTCAGGTCCCTGGAGTTCACCTTCTTCTTCCGGGTGCATGTAAGTGCATTGTCCGTGTATAATGCGCTGTGCAGGGAGTCACTAAGATCCTGCACCCGATATCCTGCATGTGTCGCTTCCCCGCTCAGGTCCCCGGAGTTCACCTTCTTCTTCCTGGTGCATGTAAGTGCATTGTCCGTGTATAATGCGCTGTGCAGGGAGTCACTAAGATCGTGCCCCCGATATCCTGCATGTGTCTCTTCCCCGCTCAGGTCCCTGGAGTTCACCTTCTTCTTCCGGGTGCATGTAAGTGCATTGTCCGTGTATAATGCGCTGTGCAGGGAGTCACTAAGATCCTGCACCCGATATCCTGCATGTGTCGCTTCCCCGCTCAGGTCCCCGGAGTTCACCTTCTTCTTCCTGGTGCATGTAAGTGCATTGTCCCTGTATAATGCGCTGTGCGGGGAGTCTCTAAGATCCTGCACCCGATATCCTGCATGTGTCACTTCATCGCTCAGGTCCCCGGAGTTCACCTTCTTCTTCCTGGTGCATGTAAGTGCATTGTCCGTGTATAATGCGCTGTGCGGGGAGTCACTAAGATCCTGCACCCGATATCCTGCATATGTCTCTTCCCCGCTCAGGTCCCCGGAGTTCACCTTCTTCTTCCTGGTGCATGTAAGTGCATTGTCCGTGTATAATGCGCTGTGCGGGGAGTCACTAAGATCGTGCGCCCGATATCCTGCATGTGTCGCTTCTCCGATCAGGTCCCCGGAGTTCACCTTCTTCTTCCGGGTGCATGTAAGTGCATTGTCCATGTATAATGTGCTGTGCGGGGAGTCACTAAGATCTGGCGCCCGATATCCTGCATGTGTCGCTTCCCCACTCAGGTCCCCGGAGTTCACCTTCTTCTTCCCGGTGCACGTAAGTGCATTGTCTTGGAGCACAAATTGAATCTTAAATCCCGCGCTCTGTCCAAATCAGTCGGATGGCACCCCCCCAAATTTCTGTCGCATGGAAGTCAGCGCAGCTGCGCCACAATCCGATCGCGTGCGACACAATTCCAGTGCAGATCCCCATTGAATACCTGTCAAAGCTGTGCAAATCACAAACACGGAACAGTCTTACGAAAGTGAGCAGCACAACCCTTAGTAAATAAGCCCCATAATCTTTCCACATTGCAGCAGCTTCTCCGGCTGTCTGGCTCGGGACAAGGTAAAAGCGGTTTATTACAGCTTCTGCCTTCTCCTTTCTTCAATGCATAGTGGTAAAGTAGCGCTATGCAGTGAATACCAAAGGCAGTGCTGCTTTTGGCTCTGTAGGCCGGGTGGTTGCATGATTGCCAGGTCTGCAAGGGTTAAGTAGAGTTGCTGGATCTAATCAGGTCCAGTACAGCTCTGCCTAAGACATTTACCCCCACATGGCGTAATTTTCCTCTGTAACTGGGGATGTTTTAAGATGTTTTCATTTTTAACTATCCTTACTTGTCATGAAAAAAATGCTGTAAAAGTTTTTAAAGTATTTCCCAAAAAAAGAAGTTTTGGCTCTTAGGGTGATGCCACACATGACGTTTTGAACTTGTTTTTGGTCCGTTTTTAAATCAGTCCATCCAAAAACGCATCCGTTTTTGACCAGTTTTAATTAAGATAATTGGTCAAATCTGTCAAAAACGCATGCGTTTTTTAACAGACTGCTTAAAAACGGACCAAAAAACGGGTTCAAAACTCCATGTGTGGCATCACCCTTAGGGTGCGGTCACACACTAGCGTTTTGATTCAGTTTAGAAACCAAAGCAAAGCGCACTGGGGCCCGCATGGCCGATCGCATGTGATCGGTAACCTGCACCTGGCGTCTTGCGTTTAGACAATACAAGACACCGGGTGCTGGTTACACTTACAACTATCAGTTATGTCACTGAAAACAATTTAACACACCTCAGCTGCTGCAGAACCTCCTAATACACACCTCAGCTGCTGCAGAACCTCCTAATACACACCTCAGCTGCTGCAGAACCTCCTAATACACACCTCAGCTGCTGCAGAACCTCCTAATACACACCTCAGCTTCTGCAGAACCTCCTAATACACACCTCAGCTGCTGCAGAACCTCCTAATACACACCTCAGCTGCTGCAGAACCTCCTAATACACACCTCAGCTGCTGCAGAACATCCTAATACACACCTCAGCTGCTGCAGAACATCTTAATACACACCTCAGTTTCAACATAACCTCATAAACACACTCCTCGGCTGCTGCAGAACCTAATTATACACACCTCAGTTACTGGAAAGCATCATAATACACCCCTCAGCTGCTGCAGAACATCATAATAATCACCTCATATGCTGAAGAACCTCATAATACACATCTCAGCTGCTGTAGATAATCAAATCGCACATCTCAGCTGCTGCAGAACCTCATAATACACACCTCAGCTGCTGTAGATCATTATATAACACACCTCAACTTCTGCAGAACCTCGTAATACTCGCCTCAGCTGCTGCAGAACCTCGTAATACTCGCCTCAGCTGCTGCAGAACCTCGTAATACTCACCTCAGCTGCTGCAGAACCTCGTAATACGCACCTCAGCTGCTGCAGAACCTCGTAATACGCACCTCAGCTGCTGCAGAACCTCGTAATACGCACCTCAGCTGCTGCAGAACCTCATAATACGCACCTGAGCTACTGCAGAACCTCATAATACACACATCAGCTGCTGTAGATCATCATATAACACACCTCAGCTGCTGCAGAGCCTCATAATACACAGCTCAGCTGCTGCAGAACCTTATAATACACAGCTCAGCTGCTGCAGAACCTCATAATACACACCTCAGCTGCTGCAGAACCTCATAATACACACCTCAGCTGCTGCAGAATACCATAATACACACCTCAGCTGCTGCAGAATATATTATCTATATCAAAGGACTGTCATAATTGCATTTTTGCATAAGCAAACCTTCTACAAACATGGCTATGGTTCGTATTCTGAACCCGCCCCTTTTTGTTGACTCCACCTTCTGAGAATTTGGACCAACCCACAACATGGGGCCACTTTTAAAACTTTTTCCAGGGCCATTTTAATTTCCCAGTCCGCCCCTGTTTCAAACTATTCATATAATGTAATTTCTGCTATTGTAAGTATCTATTTTTTAGCTGTCACGGACGAGGACGCCGCCGCCTCGTCACGTGACGTGGGGTGCAACTGTACGGGTTAATTTAGCCTGCTCAAACTTGCGCTCACCTTTCACTCAGGACACAAATTGAGCATAAATCACACCTCATACAGCTCCAGCACCAGAACCAGACCCGCTGCCACCACTTATTGCATTTATACTGGGACCAATAAGTATCCCACTCTACAACAACTCTTGCTTCTCAGGCAGTCACCTTGTCACACCACTACACATGCACACTCAGCACTCTAGTAGTCACACAGCTAACCACACTTTACAAGGCTATGAGTCCGCAGAGCATACAGGGACCAAAATTAAAGTGAAAAGCTTTAATTACAAAAAGTTGATCAGTGCATAAAAAGATATTAAAAACAAAAGAATTACAAAATAAAATGACACACAACACGGCAAAACAGTTATAAAATAAAAAGGGAGAAAAATAACAGAAACTTACAACTTAAAGTAAATCCTGATCCCTGGAGGTGGGAGAAATAAGGGACACATTCAGCTTGTCAAGCAGCCCCCAAAATGTGAACCCCAATTCCTGGATTTCATATTGTTTTATATCTTTACAGTTTGGTTCAGATTTCAGAACCTCCCATTCATTAGTTAGTCCAGAGGGTCATTCACAATTGGGCAAAGTGTTAATGAGGGGGGAGAGTCCAGGAATATTTAAACAGTTCTTTGTTTCCAAATTCCTAGATGCAGGGGTGGGGGTAGGTGCAGAGGAGAGGTGACCAAATGGCTTTTGAGGTCACCAGAGAACATTCTGCAGGTCAGAGTTTATCAGGTTGTAAGGATCTCCAGGATGTTGTAAATGAGGCCTGGATGCTTCAATGGATGCCACATATTTCTACAAAGTTTGTAATTGCCCAATAGTTCAACAAATCTTACACATTCAAGAATAATATTTCCTTGACACCTCCCCTTTTTTGATTGTGCCTAGGAGATTGGCTCACTTGCCATCTTCTTGGCGCACTTCTACCTCTGGCTCCCCCTGGCGAGAGAGGCCGTCTGCATTCCCATGCTCACTACCTTTCTTGTGTTGAATGGTGAAATCATATTGCTGCAAGACCAGGCTCCATCTGAGCAGTTTCCCATTGTCCCCAGCCACCCTATTAAGCCAGCTAAGTGGATTATGATCTGTGATCACAGTAAAGTTACGCCCATACAGATATGGCTGCAGTTTTTGCAGAGCCCACACAATTGCCAGACACTCTTTTTCAATTGTGGCATATGCAACCTCCCGGGGCAACAGTTTCCTACTGAGGTAAAGTATTGGGTGCTCTTCTCCTTTCGGGTTTACCTGACTAAGGACTGCACCTAGTCCGTATGTGCTGGCGTCAGTTTGTACCAAAAATCTGCGGGTGAAATCTGGGGCCTGGAGAACAGGTGAACTGGCCAATACAGCTTTCAAGGCTGAAAATGATTCCTCACACTGATTGGTCCATGCAACAATTTGGGGGAGTTTTTTCTTGGTTAAGTCTGTCAAGGGTTTAGCCAGCGCACTGTAGTTTGGCACAAATTTCCTATAATAGCCGGCTGTCCCTAGGAAAGACATGACTTGTTTCTTAGTTCTAGGGGTGGGCCATGTGGTTATGGCATCTACTTTCCCCTGTTCAGGCCGTAGCACCCCACCTCCGACACAGTGTCCCAGATATTGCACTTCTGACATTGCTATCTGACATTTCTCCGGTTTGACAGTCAAACCTGCCCTTTTGAGTCTTTCCAGCACCTGTGTCAGATGTTGCAGGTGTTCCCCCCATGAGTTGCTGAAAATGGCTATGTCATCAAGGTATGCAACTGCAAAGCTATCCAGTCCCTCCAGGAGTTAGTTGACCAACCTTTGGAAGGTGGCAGGGGCATTTTTCATACCAAATGGCATGACCAAAAATTCGTACAGCCCAAAGGGAGTTATGAAGGCAGACCTTTCCTGAGCGTCCTTTGTCATAGGGATTTGCCAGTACCCCCTACGTAGATCCATGATGGTAAGGTAGGAAGCACTAGCCAGCTGATCTAATAATTCATCTATTCTTGGCATGGGGTAAGCATCAAATGTGGTAATTAGGTTTAGCTTCCTGTAATCCACACAGAACCGTGTGGTTCTGTCCTTCTTTGGCACAAGGACTACAGGGGAGGCCCATGCACTCTGAGATTTTTGTATCACGCCCAGGGCCCACATCTCTTCTATTTGATCCTTCATATTAGATTTGACCTCAGTTGAAACCCTATAAGCAGATTGCCTTATTGGCAGGTGATTGCCAGTGTCCACCCTGTGAATAGCTAGATGAGTTCTCCCAGGCTTCTGGGTGAAGGTATCTGTGAAGGCATTGAGTACCTCCCTGAGCTCACACTTCTGAGTATGGGAGAGTTGGGGGTTGAATTGTGCAGTCTCAAGGGACCATTTGCTTTGTGGCTCAGACACAAGGTCTAATAGGGGATCCCCCTCCCCCTCCTCTGGCAAACTGCAAACAGGCATCACACAAGCTCCCCTGTCATGATGTGCTTTTAACATGTTAACATGAAATACCTTTTGGCGTTTGTTTGCCTCATCGAGGGCCACAACATAGTTAACATCATTTAATCGTTTGCATATAGTATAGGGGCCCTCCCATGCAGCCTGTAGTTTGTTTTGCAACATGGGAACCAGCACCCAGACCTTACCTTCCCAAGTTACCTTCCCAAGTGTCCTTAATCAGATCAAGAGGCCCCCTTACTCTTCTCCCATAAATAAGCTCAAATGGGGAGAAACCGGTGGATGCTTGTGGTACTTCCCGGTAAGCAAACAAGAGATGGGGGAGGTACCGCTCCCAGTCTCTCCCTACAGTCTCAATGAGCATTTTAAGCATTTGTTTCAGGGTCCCATTAAAACGTTCACACAAACCATTAGTCTGAGGGTGATAGGGGGTGGCTACCAAATGTTCTACCTGCATTTTCTTACAGAGGCTTTGCATTAAATTAGACATGAACTGTGTACCTTGATCAGTCAACATTTCCCTGGGAAACCCAACACGAGAGAAAACAGTCAATAATGCATCTGCTACCTTATCTGCACGTATGGAAGACAGGGCTACAGCTTCTGGGTATCTAGTGGCATAGTCCACTACTGTAAGAATAAATTTCTTTCCTGAGCTGCTGGGTATTTTAAGGGGTCCAATGATATCTACAGCCACCCGCTGGAAAGGCTCATCAATTACTGGTAGAGGAATCAGTGGAGCCTTATGAATATTCCCAGTTTTTCCCACCCTTTGGCAAACTGTGCAAGACCGACAGTAATTAGCAATGTCAGTGCCCATCTTGGGCCAATAAAAATTGTGCGTCAAGCGAGCTTTGGTTTTTTGTATCCCTAAGTGCCCAGCTAGAGGGATTTCATGGGCAACCTTCAGCAATCTTTCTCTGAACTGATAGGGAACAACTAGGCGTTTCTCACAATCCCAGAATTTTTGTTTATCAGTGGGAATACCCTCCATATAGAGCTTTCCTTCTTCCCAGAACACCCATTCTTTGTCAGACTCGGTAGGAGGTTTACCTACAAGAAGTTTTAACTTCTCCAATGTAGTATCTGTCTGCAGTGCCTGCATAAAGCTCTGACTATCAATATGGAAGTCAAGGCCTGATGCAAGTGCTGGACCAGAGCTAGAGTCTTGATTCTCTGGGTGTACTAGTTGAACCCCAGGCAGAAGGTTACACGATTCATCCTCTTCTCCTGTGGACACCACAGTTTGAGGATTAAATTCGCATTGACTGCGAGTCACAGCTGCAACATATGAAGATTCCCCAGCATCCTCTACAGGCAAGTTTAGTATAGCAGTTGGAGGGGAATCTGATCTTAGCCCTCCCTTCACATCATTACATTTCTCAAATTCATTACAATCTACTTGAGGAGAGCAGTGCTCCTCAATTGTTATCAAGGGGTTAGTAGGAACATATTGAGATACCATTCTGCCAAGGTCAGTGCCTAATAACACATTAGTTGGAATAGTGTTGGATACGCCCACAGTCCTCAAACCCCTTCCTGCCCCCCAGTCTAGATACACGTGGGCCATTGGTACAGCAGGGCTAGCTCCCCCAACCCCTATTACAGACAATGTTTTTCCTGGAATAATGTCATTTGAGTCCACCATTTCTGGACGTACAAGGGTCACTTCTGCTCCAGTGTCTCTTAATCCAACGGTGACCCTATTGCCTACGGTAACAGACTGAAGATTATCATTGTTTTTCCCCACTTTTCCAGCCACAAATAAAACAGAGGGTGATGATCCAGACAGTGTTCTGGGAGTATTCTTCCTGTTGGGACATGCAACACTAAGATGTCCCACTTGGTTACAGGTAAAACATTTGCGATTGTCAATAACAGTTTTAGTCCCTGGAGCACCAGAAAAGGGTCGACCTGGTGGTTGGTTTGCAGAAAAAGGGGAATTCCCCACCGGCTTACCTCCATTCCAGCTGTTTGCAACAGCCTTTCTGGGTTCTGACATCCTGTTGGCAGCATAGGTGTCCGCAATCTGCGCAGCTTCATCCGCAGTTTTAGGCTCCCTGTCACAAACAAACTGTCGTACATCCACAGGACAAATGTGCAAAAACTGACCTTTTATCATGAGATCCTCCAGGTCCTCACGGCTGTTGACAGAAAGTCCTCGGGTCCACTGTAAAAAGGTAGTCCGTAAGTTGCCTACTGTATCAGCGTAGCTGTCAGTTGGTCCTCGCTTTACGCTCCGGAATTTCTTGCGGTACACCTCTGGAGTTAGGTTGTACTTTTTAATCAAAGCAGCTTTTATAGCGTCATAGTCCTCATCAAGCTCAAGAGGAAGGTCAGCAAATACTTCCAGGGCTTTGCCTCTTAGCCCTGGGCTTAAATACTGTGCCCACTGCTCACGGGGCAGATGGTATTGTCTGCAGGTCTTCTCAAAAGACCGCAAAAAAATGTCCAAGTCCCCATCCTTGTCCAGTACTGGAAAACGTTCTTGACTAGGTCTTTTGGGGTCTACATCCTGGGATTGGGGTTGCACAGAATTGATACCCCTTTCAATACGCGCCATTTCCAGCCTGAATTCTCTATCAGCCTGGCGCTCTGCGGCTGCTCTCTCCTCTCGCTCTGCTGCCGCTCTCTCCTTCTCTCGCTCTGCGGCCGCTCTCTCCTTCTCTCGCTCTGCGGCCGCTCTCTCCTTCTCTCGCTCTGCGGCCGCTCTCTCCTTCTCTCGCTCTGCGGCCGCTCTCTCCTTCTCTCGCTCTGCGGCCGCTCTCTCCTCTCGCGCTGCGGCCGCCTGATTAAATTGAAGGATAAGCTGCAGTCGCAGGCTAGGATCACATTCACCTAGCTGCTGTAGGGCCATTTGTAGAGACACATCCATGCCTTCCTGAGGGCTCCTGCTGTGGGCAGCCTCAGGGGAAACTCTTCCAGGATTAATGTCCATATCTTGGCTCCCTTGAGCCGTGCCAGATCCTTGCTCTGCATCTTGCTCCATCAAAGCACAAACCAGCAGCTCTTTGGACTTGTCAGCCGGGTTGATACCTCTCTGCTCACAGAGGTGGACTAGAGCCTCCTTGCTCTGTCTCTTGTAGATGGTTGCCATCACTGAGTGCAACCTTTGCCAAATAAACGATAGAAAAGAAAAACGGGGAAGGGAAACTGTTTGCACGTGTGTCTTAGAACAGCACTGATTTGGTCCGTGTAAAACTAGGGTACTCCTCGCAAGGATTCCACTAGTCCTTAAGTGCAGGGGTCAGTTACTTAATGCCAACACTTAATGCTCTGACAACAAATGAATTTATCCCACCGCTGCCACCAATTTGTCACGGACGAGGACGCCGCCGCCTCGTCACGTGACGTGGGGTGCAACTGTACGGGTTAATTTAGCCTACTCAAACTTGCGCTCACCTTTCACTCAGGACACAAATTGAGCATAAATCACACCTCATACAGCTCCAGCACCAGAACCAGACCCGCTGCCACCACTTATTGCATTTATACTGGGACCAATAAGTATCCCACTCTACAACAACTCTTGCTTCTCAGGCAGTCACCTTGTCACACCACTACACATGCACACTCAGCACTCTAGTAGTCACACAGCTAACCACACTTTACAAGGCTATGAGTTCGCAGAGCATACAGGGACCAAAATTAAAGTGAAAAGCTTTAATTACAAAAAGTTGATCAGTGCATAAAAAGATATTAAAAACAAAAGAATTACAAAATAAAATGACACACAACACGGCAAAACAGTTATAAAATAAAAAGGGAGAAAAATAACAGAAACTTACAACTTAAAGTAAATCCTGATCCCTGGAGGTGGGAGAAATAAGGGACACATTCAGCTTGTCAAGCAGCCCCCAAAATGTGAACCCCAATTCCTGGATTTCATATTGTTTTATATCTTTACAGTTTGGTTCAGATTTCAGAACCTCCCATTCATTAGTTAGTCCAGAGGGTCATTCACAATTGGGCAAAGTGTTAATGAGGGGGGAGAGTCCAGGAATATTTAAACAGTTCTTTGTTTCCAAATTCCTAGATGCAGGGGTGGGGGTAGGTGCAGAGGAGAGGTGACCAAATGGCTTTTGAGGTCACCAGAGAACATTCTGCAGGTCAGAGTTTATCAGGTTGTAAGGATCTCCAGGATGTTGTAAATGAGGCCTGGATGCTTCAATGGATGCCACATATTTCAACCAAGTTTGTAATTGCCCAATAGTTCAACAAATCTTACACATTCAAGAATAATATTTCCTTGACATTAGCTATCTACATACAGGTTATCTGCCGGTTGTATTATCTGTCTATTTTGGTCTGAAGAAGGTTTTTATAACCGAAACGCGTTACCTAGACTTTTATTTTTATCACTGTTTGTTGTTTTATATAATAAAATATTTTCAATACAGATTATTTCCAGCTATTTATCACTATTGTAGATACAATTTGGCCTATTAGCGCCCCGCGATAGCTTCTTTCTCCTGTTTTTTCCGTTTTTTACTCCACTGTCTACACCGGCCTCTATTCGAGGTCTGGGTATTTTGGAGCTGTGGGAGCTGCTTAGAACAAACCATCCATCTACTCCTGCTATTGGCTTCAACTAGCCATACGATTCGGAACCCTTCCCCAGGGTGGGCTACAAACTGTACTGTAACAAGGTGCTTTCAGGTGAGCAGTACTCTCTTCTCTCACCAACCATTGATCCCAACAGTATTACACGAGGCGCCGTCCTCTCTTGTTGTTTTTTCGTTCTGTTTACATAGGACACCAGGAAGGCAGGACCACGGCAGGTTGGCAGGACACCAGGAAGGCAGAACCACGGCAGGTTGGCAGGACCTCGGGAAGACAGGGCCACGGCAGATTGGCAGGACCTCGGGTAGGCAGGATATCGATAGGATCTAGGGTTGACAGGACGTCCGGACCACCACAGGAACACAGGACCACCACAGGAACACAGGACCACCACAGGAACACAGGGCCGCCACAGGAACTCCACAGGGATACAGGAATGCCACAGGCAGGACACAAGAAACACAGGAATTGCTGGAACATGGAGGAAACCAGGGAACACAGGAACACTAGGAAACACAGGATGGCTTTCACTACAAGGATACTAACTTGAAGATCTGGCAGGTGATGCTGGGAGCCACTGGGCTATATAGGAGCCTGGAAGTAGCCAGCGCCAATGAGGAGGACGCTGGCCCTTTAAGTTCCTGGAGAGTCGGCGCACGCATGCCCTAGCAGCGGGAGAACGCGGCCTAGCCAGGAAGCAGGCCCGCAGCGTGGACGCGGTTCTGATTTCAGAAATGGTTGCACACAAGTGAATTGTATCTCCTGTGCTAGAAATAGGTAGTGGGTAGTTCGTTAGGGAGTTATTCCAGTGATCCCCTGGTTTCCATCTCTTCTTTGTGCAGAAATTTGAACTTCGTTAAAGGGACCCACCAGACTGCTACCTCCTGCAGTAGTCCAATGGCTGCTGACAGACAGAATCAGAGTGTTATACAGGAACATGGCCAATGAACAACCTGAGTCCAGGCCATAAGCAACAGGGAGGGCAAAGCCGATGCAGAAATCCAATAACAACATAAATAAGCAGCAAACACTTCAGCAGGACTATAGCAGTATAGGAGCCTCTGATCAGTATCTTCCTATGGGAGAGCAGCCGCATGTAGCCTACAGGTCACAAAACTCTTAAAGGGCCGGCACATCTAACAGGCAGAAGCAGAAGCTCAGTGTTTGTTGCTACAGACAACCAGATATCAGTGACCTCTTACTAGTTTCATTTCATATAAACGTGAGATAGAAAAACAAGAAGTTATAGTCCTGACCGCAGACGCCATGAGATGGTCATCACACCAGGCGGATCACACGTGAAGAACATATTTATCGGTCGTAAAGGATGTCACACATTTACAGGAAACAACCAAAAATGTAATTTCCCCAAATGTCCAACACAGAGAAGAGATCTGGTGTCACTGTGCTGCTCTCTGCGAGGGACACGACGTGTAAGTATCTCCTCAATATCCACCAACCTTTATAATATGAATAATATGAAGCTGCTCCTCCTCCTTCTCTTACTTCTAGGTATTATTTATCAGCTTGAGGACTCGGTTTGTCTGGACTTTCCCCGAGGTGCGTTGTGCACCGGAATGCCCATCTGCCGGGATTCATGAAGATCGTGCGCCCGATACCCTGCATGTGTCACTTCCCCGCTGAGATCCGCCGGAGTTCACCTTCTTCTTCCCGGTGTATGTGAGTGCATGTCTTGTGACACAAATTGATTTGTTAAATCCAGCGCATCGTCCGAATCCATCGGATCATCCGTCGGCCCGCCCCCTGATTTGTGTCACGTGAAGGCGCGATTGTGACCCAATCCCCGAAAACATCGGAAAACCGGCCAAGGGACATTAGTAAATAAGCCCGATGAGTTTTTCATTGGTTGGATTAAGAATTCTTTCTTGTGGTGGATTAAAACGGCTTTTCTGCCACTTGTTTTTTTAGTAATAACATTTATACAGTTCAACCGTAGAGTCTGAAAAACCTGCTTAAATAATTCAGTAGATTATTGTGGTTAAGGAGACACCGAATATGTGCAGGTTTTCTGATGTTTACAGAGAGTTTCAACTTTTTTTATTTGTTAATAAATATGTCCTCACTAGGGTGATAGACAATATTTTCGTTGGTAACTTTTTGGGGAACATCTATCATTTTCAACCATTTTCATTAAGTCTTTCGGGAGGCAGAAAGCACAAAAATAGCAAATTTGATTTTTAATTTTTTTTATGCCCTTCCCAGTATGGATGTCATAACCTAATATTCTCTTAAATGTTAGGGGTGTATTTTGAGTTTTGTTTATATTTAGATTTTTATAAAATGAACAATTTATCAATTTGTCAATTTGTTTGTTTTCTATTTTTATAGTTTACTTATTAATTTAAAAAACTTTATTTTATTTAATTTCCTTCCTGTGGACATGCATTTACACTCCTCAAGTGTGGACAATGCCTTTGATGAAATGGTGATTTCTGTTTTATATATTTTTTTAACAATGTTACATAATCAATAAGTTGTTGTTTTATAATTGATTTTCCAGTTGAGAAACTTATTTGTAAATTTATTTTATGAATTCTGTATGGAAGAATTTATTTGGGAACAAGCTGGGATATGCTCGCTAACGAGCTGGGTCTGTCAGTTACACATCCCAATGAGGGGATCAGTCCTACTGGGTCCACTCCAACAACAATTCCAGGCTACAGATTTTGTAATGACCAAACTATCCTATGGTGTAAGGTAACGGTGAACATTTCTACTCAGATCCTGAAAGTTTCTAAGAAGTGGTGTTCACAGCAGGGAATTGACGATCTTGCCTGTTCAGCGTGTATGGGCAGAAGAAGAGGAGTTGGAGGAGTGGGAGGAGGAGGAAATGGACAGTCAGGCCAGTGAGGGGAGTGAATTCTTACGCGTTGGTACTCTGGCGCATATGGCAGATTTCATGCTAGGCTGCCTATCCCGTGACCCTCGCGTTCAAAGAATTTATTCCAGCACCGATTACTGGGTGTTCACTCTCCTGGACCCACGGTACAAGCAAAATCTTTCCACTCTCATCCCTGGAGAGGAAAGGAGTGTGAGAATGCATGAATACCAGCAGGCCCTGGTGCACAAGCTGAAACAGTATTTCCCTTCTGACAGCGCTAGCGGCAGAGTGCGTAGTTCTGCGGGACAAGTAGCGAGGGAGAGTAGGCGAGCAGGCAGCTTGTCCAGCACTGGCAGGGGTACGCTTTACAAGGCTTTTGCCAGCTTTATGTCACCCCAGCAAGACACTGTCACCTGTCCCCAGTCTCGGCAGAGTAGGGCTGATCTTTACAGAAAGATGGTGAGGGAGTACGTAGCTCCCTACAACTACTGGGTTTCAAAGCTGGACATGTGGCACGAACTGGCGCTGTACGCCTTGGAGGTTCTTGCCTGCCCTGCCGCTAGCGTGTTGTCTGAGCGGGTTTTCAGTGCAGCTGGTGGCATCATCACCGATAAGCGTACACGCCTGTCGACTGACAGCGCTGACAGGCTGACGCTTATCAAGATGAATAAAGCCTGGATTTCTCAGGATTTCCATTCTCCACCAGGTGAAGGAAGCTCAACCTGAATAATGTATGCACTCCTCCTCCTCATTTTCCTCCTTCTCCTCCTCTTTGTACACTAAAGCAGAGGAAACTGGCTATTTTTTGCCAGGGCCAACTGGCTCTAGCAATAGTACTGTATGTATTACATTTTTATGGAGGACCACATTCGCGGTCCTCAGTATTGCAAATGTTTTGGGAGTGCCACATACAGGTACTCTATATATTTCATTTTTCTGGAGGGCCACCTACCCAGTCCTCTGTTTTGAAAACTTTTTTGGACTGCCACATACAGGCACTATCCAATTTTAATTGTCTCCATAGCAGCCTCCACACGTCGTCCCCATAGCTGCCTCCACATGTCGTCTCCATAGCTGCCTCCACATGTCGTCTCCATAGCTGCCTCCAAAAGTCGTCTCCATAGCTGCCTCCACATGTCGTCCCCTTATCAAACGAGCTGTGTCAGGCTCAGTTTTCGGGTGTTTCACCAGATACGTTATGGAACTTGGTCACTATGTCGCCACCATGCTGTGTTATCGACTAAATATACCGTCGCCCTTTTGTTCGCAGAGGAAATCATTTCAGCGCTTCTTGCTCACCTCCTTTGGTTCCTCTCTGCCGCCTTAACCAGGCAAAATACTGATACATACAGTGCTACACGTTATCCTCGCCACGTTGTCCGTTTAGGGTATGTCGCCATGCCACTCTCTAGCCTGCAGCTGCTGCCGCTGCCTCTGCATGCCGTCCCCTATAGTGTCAGGGTCAATTATTGCATGTTTTAGATGCTATTTAGCCTCATTAGGTCACTCTGTCATGGCCATGCTGTTGCCCATAATTTTGGCATAATGGTGCGATTAAGCAGCCTCAGAGGCATCCATGCATGCTGCCCCTGCTGTTTCCTGTCCATTTCCGTGGTGTTTCCATAATTTTCTGAGGTTTCCAGGTGTTTGGCCAAGCTTCCCTGTGCAGAGTCAGACTTGATTTGGTGAATGTGTTCTTCTTTTCGATATGATGATCTCCACCATTGGCTGCCAAACCCCTCATCTCATATAGTATCTCGGAGCCTTGTGTGTCTCTCTTAGCTGTGGTCATGAAAGTTAACTTTCTACTGTGCTTTGTTTTTCAGTTACTAACAGAGGGGAATGTCCGGTGTAATACAGATATTTCCTCTCATCATCTTCCAAGGTAACATGAGCTCAGTATTCAGTATAACAGATAGAAAGAAACATTGTGACTGTGGCCTCATGTTCTGCTCGTTGCTTCCAGGCTTCTATCTGGGGTCTGTGTGTCAGCGATGGATGTTCCCTACTAGGATTACGGCTCTGATTGGCTCCTGTGTGGAGATCCCTTGTACATATCCTGAGGGGACATCAGATGCATCCGGCACTGTATGGTACTTATACAGACGTACATCTTATCCAGAGATACTAAACACCGAGGACTCATCATCAGTGATGGAGGAATACAGAGACAGAACCTCCCTGGTGCCCGGAGATAACAGCTGTACCCTGCGGATAGACCCTGTGAGAAGAGAGGATTATGGGTCGTATTATCCAGGGATCACAAATAATAGAGTAATAAATGCATATGACCAAGAGTATAAATCAGTTCTTCTTGATGTCAAAGGTAAATATTTCAGAAATTATTGTCAAATGTGATTTTTAAAGGAAAAGAAATTGATACTGAAGAAACTGAATGAAAAATTACATTTTCACACTAATATTTTAATGATTTCTTGCATTTCCCTTATTCACTTCGGGGCTCCATCTCTTACAGAATGCTCCCCATGCTCCATCTCTTACAGAATGCTCCCCATGCTCCATCTCTTACAGACTGCTCCCCATCCTCCATCTCTTACAGACTGCTCCCCATCCTCCATCTCTCACAGACTGCTCCCCATGCTCCATCTCTTACAGACTGCTCCCCATGCTCCATCTCTTACAGACTGCTCCCCATGCTCCATCTCTTACAGACTGCTCCCCATGCTCCATCTCTTACAGACTGCTCCCCATGCTCCATCTCTTACAGACTGCTCCCCATGCTCCATCTCTTACAGAATGCTCCCCATGCTCCATCTCTTACAGACTGCTCCCCATGCTCCATCTCTTACAGAATGCTCCCCATCCTCCATCTCTTACAGACTGCTCCCCATCCTCCATCTCTTACAGACTGCTCCCCATGCTCCATCTCTTACAGACTGCTCCCCATCCTCCATCTCTTACAGACTGCTCCCCATGCTCCATCTCTTACAGACTGCTCCCCATCCTCCATCTCTTACAGACTGCTCCCCATGCTCCATCTCTTACAGACTGCTCCCCATCCTCCATCTCTTACAGACTGCTCCCCCTGCTCCATCTCTTACAGACTGCTCCCCATCCTCCATCTCTTACAGACTGCTCCCCATGCTCCATCTCTTACAGACTGCTCCCCATCCTCCATCTCTTACAGACTGCTCCCCATGCTCCATCTCTTACAGACTGCTCCCCATGCTCCATCTCTTATAGACTGCTCCCCATCCTCCATCTCTTACAGACTGCTCCCCATGCTCCATCTCTTACAGACTGCTCCCCATCCTCCATCTCTTACAGACTGCTCCCCATCCTCCATCTCTTACAGACTGCTCCCCATGCTCCATCTCTTACAGACTGCTCCCCATGCTCCATCTCTCACAGACTGCTCCCCATGCTCCATCTCTCACAGACTGCTCCCCATGCTCCATCTCTTACAGACTGCTCCCCATCCTCCATCTCTTACAGACTGCTCCCCATGCTCCATCTCTTACAGACTGCTCCCCATGCACCATCTCTTACAGACTGCTCCCCATGCTCCATCTCTTACAGACTGCTCCCCATCCTCCATCTCTTACAGACTGCAACCCATTCTCCATCTCTCACAGACTGCTCCCCATGCTCCATCTCTTACAGACTGCTCCCCATGCTCCATCTCTCACAGACTGCTCCCCATGCTCCATCTCTCACAGACTGCTCCCCATGCTCCATCTCTTACAGACTGCTCCCCATCCTCCATCTCTTACAGACTGCTCCCCATGCTCCATCTCTTACAGACTGCTCCCCATGCTCCATCTCTTACAGACTGCTCCCCATGCTCCATCTCTTACAGACTGCTCCCCATCATCCATCTCTTACAGACTGCTCCCCATGCTCCATCTGTTACAGACTGCTCCCCATGCTCCATCTGTTACAGACTGCTCCCCATGCTCCATCTCTCACAGACTGCTCCCCATGCTCCATCTCTCACAGACTGCTCCCCATGCTCCATCTCTCACAGACTGCTCCCCATGCTCCATCTCTCACAGACTGCTCCCCATGCTCCATCTCTCACAGACTGCTCCCCATGCTCCATCTCTCACAGACTGCTCACCATGTCCCATCTCTCACAGACTGCTCCCCATGCTTCATCTCTCACAGACTGCATCCTCTACATGTAGACAGGGGGCATCCTCTACACCCAGAGGAGAGGAGGTTCTACCATCACCATAGACAGGGGGCATCATCTACACCTAGAGGAGAGGATGTTCTACCATCACCATAGACAGGGGGCATCCTCTACACCTAGAGAAGAGGAGGTTCTACCATCACCATAGACAGGGGGCATCCTCTACACCTAGAGAAGAGGCGGTTCTACCATCACCATAGACAGGGGCATCCTCTACACCTAGAGGAGAGGCAGCTCTACCATCACCATAGACAGGGGCATCCTCTACACCTAGAGGAGAGGAGGTTCTTCCATCACCATAGACAGGAGGCATCCTCTACACCTAGAGAAGAGGAGGTTCTACCATCACCATAGACAGGGGGCATCCTCTACACCTAGAGGAGAGGAGGTTCTACCATCACCATAGACAGGGGCATCCTCTACACCTAGAGGAGAGGAGGTTCTACCATCACCATAGACAGGGGGTATCCTCTACACCTAGAGAAGAGGCGGTTCTACCATCACCATAGACAAGGGGCATCCTCTACACCTAGAGGAGAGGCAGCTCTACCATCAGCATAGACAGGAGAAATCCTCTACACCTAGAGGAGAGGAGGTTCTACCATCACCATAGACAGGGGCATCCTCTACACCTAGAGGAGAGGAGGTTCTACCATCACCATAGACAGGGGCATCCTCTACACCTAGAGGAGAGGAGGTTCTACCATCACCATAGACAGGGGACATCCTCTACACCTAGAGGAGAGGAGGTTCTACCATCACCATAGACAGGGGACATCCTCTACACCTAGAGGAGAGGAGGTTCTACCATCACCATAGACAGGGGACATCCTCTACACCTAGAGTAGAGGTGGTTCTACCATCACCATAGACAGGGGCATCCTCTACACCTAGAGGAGAGGTGGTTCTACCATCACCATAGACAGGGGGGATCCTCTACACCTAGAGGAGAGGCGGTTCTACCATCACCATAGACAGGGGGCATCCTCTACACCTAGAGGAGAGGCGGTTCTACCATCACCATAGACAGGGGGCATCCTCTACACCTAGAGGAGAGGCGGTTCTACCATCACCATAGACAGGGGGCATCCTCTACACCTAGAGGAGAGGTGGTTCTACCATCACCATAGACAGGGGGCATCCTCTACACCTAGAGGAGAGGCGGTTCTACCATCACCATAGACAGGGGGCATCCTCTACACCTAGAGGAGAGGCGGTTCTACCATCACCATAGACAGGGGGCATCCTCTACACCTAGAGGAGAGCTGGTTCTACCATTGCCTAAGACGAGTAGTCTTTACTGTGAGACTATGGATCTCTTTTTACATGTTCAGAGAGATGGATGCCTTTCTTGACAGTAAAGATATCACAGGTTATGGGCAAAATACATCTGTTTAATTTTTAAAGGTTGGCCTTGATGGAATTAGATTTTTTTCCAACCTTTTTTTCTGCCATGCTATGTTTTGCTCCTAATGCCCCATTTCTTGCACAGTGTTATCACCATGACAGTACTTTCCCATAGCCTGCTCCTCATGTACCTCCTCTGTATTCTACATACTTTTCCCCATCCCTTCTATCCCATATATGCATCTCTCCCTGAGTCCCGGTCATCACATAAACTGTTATGTTCATTTTTTATGGCACTGTTCCTTGCTGTCAGATTTTCCTTATTCCTTATTTCTTTCCTTTGTGTCCTGCTCATTTGTTAGAAATGTAATGCAACATGGTACCACAACTGCTAAATGATTGTTAAAGAGGAATCCAAATGTAACTGATCTCGACTTAAAGAATAAAATTTCTCCTGTGCCCCAACCATATCTCTCAAGGAGAGGCCACAGAAAGACAACAAAAAGATAGTTATAATATTGGTATGTACAGGAGGACATGGTGGGATAAATGAGGGAGTTAACCATCCACAGAACTGAAGAAAAATGTAAAAGGTAAATCTGTTTACACCTTTGTTACAAGTGCCTCCATCCGATAATGCCAACAACACACTCACTCCCAGAAAACCCTCCACTCAATTTCATCACGACATATAATACAAACCACAGCAATATAAAGCAAATCCTCACAAAACACTGGTCCCTCTTACTAAGCGATCCGCACCAACACTCTCTTCCCAACAGTCCACCAGTCACCTTCAGAAGAGCTAGAACCTTCCGGATTATCATCACACCCAGCAAACTTAAATCTGACAATAAGACCCAATCTACCAATTTCCTGACCCTAAAAGGGGCTTTTACATGTGCGTCTGGTAGATGCCTCTTCTGCCTCAGTATCCAACACAGGAGAAAATCCTTCAGCTCAACCACTACTGGCGAAACCTTCGAGATCTTCTCCTTTCTCAACTGCCATTCCTCCTACATCATCTATCTACTTGAGTGTCCATTCAATTTGCAGAATATAGGCAGAACCACCCAATAATTACACATTCACATAAATAACCACAGATCCAATATCACCAACGGCTTCCTCAAACACAGTGGGGCAGATTTACTTACCAGGTCCATTCGCGATCTAGCGGCGCGTTCTCTGCGGAGGATTCGGGTCTGGCCAAGATTCATTAAGGCAGTTCCTCCGACGTCCACCAGGTGGCGCTGCTGCACTGAAGAGCATCGGAACGCACTCAAGTTCACCGGCCTATTCCTAGTGAAGGTAAGTGCAAGCTCTGCAACACTTTTCTCTTTTTAAATGCGGCGTTTTTTCCGAATCCGTCGGGTTCTCGTTTGGCCACGCCCCCAATTTCCGTCGCGTGCATGCCAGCGCCGATGCGCCACAATCCGATTGTGTGCGCCAAAATCCCGGGGCAATACAGGGAAAATCAGCGCAAATCGAAAATATTCGGGTAACACGTCGGGAAAACGCGAATCGGGCTCTTAGTAAATGACCCCCATTGTTTCAAGTCACTTTGCTCTAAAGCACAAAAAGGACTTTAGCAACTTCAGGATCACTCCGATTGAATAGATACCCTCCAATTTCATTAACAGATTCCAGAAACTTTGGCAGCGAGAGTCCTAATGGATGTATAAACTGGACACCCTCTCAATCTCAGGTTTGAACGATATGGTCTAGACTTCATTTTGACCATCATGTCCCCGTCTACACCCCTCTGATCCCACACCAATTATGTGTCCATATATATCTTTACCCTTGATATAAGCTGCTGGGCGCTTGCTTTAGTGTAGTCTTCTACGTGTGCTATATGTAACTAACTTTGTTCAATATGCGCCCATAGACATTATTATTAGTTTTATACATGCCCTACGGCACTATCATCTACCAAACCATTATGTGTTTGGCCACTATACATTCACCTAGTACTGCTTCATCGACCATCCATCCATCTGTTATCTTTGACGCTCTTCAGCAACCACTTGGTTCAAACTCCTCTTTTCCCAGCCTTTGCATGGCTCCATTGCGATCCTGATCGCACATCATCCCATAACCGCACCCGTGCTCAACTCACTCCCTGTCAATAAGATTGCGTGCCCCTCGGTGCACAACCTGATTCCGTCGCGCCACTGCCACCTTCGGTAAGCCCACTCCATATACTATATTTATCTTATTCTTATCTATTTTCATCTATATCTATAGTCATTGTTGCCTCTTCTCTCCCAAGATCTACAAAACAGAGCAATCCCCTGCATTTCCTCCCCTCCAGGTAATACACTTTCACTTTCAAGCTCTCTTATCTTTCCACTTTCATCCAGTTTCCCTATTGCTAGGCTTCCCACTAAATACACTCTCCAAATCTTGTGCACATATATTTTGTAGGCACCTGGCTTGGACGAAATTTCCTTAAAACTTTTTATCACATCTTTGTTACAATTTTGTAGATTCTCCAGGAAATATTAATCTTAATATATTAGGGGTTATGATGGAAGGAGAAGCCACCACTATACGATGTGCAGTATCTCACACGTGCGGCTCCAGACCTCCTGATCTACAATGGAACAAGCCCGGTCATGTTATAAAGAAGAAGATTTTTTGGATGGCCTGGACAGAAGAATCAGAACTGACTTATATTCCTTCCTATGAGGATGATGGGAGTCTTATCCAGTGCACGGCTACACATCCTAATGGACAAAGAACTGAGAGATCAGGAACCCTGAACATCCTCTGTAAGTATTATACATGACTGGGGCAACATTGTATTAGAGCAATGAAATATTATAATGATGAGATATTAGAGGTGTATAAATGTTTATGGTCCCTTTGACACAATCATGAACATCCCAACAGGATCTATCAGCAGTCTCCATACAGGTCCTGGGTCTCTGTGACCTTTGGATGGAGCTTGGGCTTTTATTAGATGGAAGTATCAATGCTCCATTACCCTGGGGCAGAGCAATAGCTGAGCAATAACAATCATTAGAAGAGAAACCTACTGATTAGAGATGAGCGAGCACTAAAATGCTCGGGTGCTCGTTGTTCGAGACAAACTTTTCCCGATGCTCGAGTGCTCGTCTCGAATAACGAGCCCCATTGAAGTCAATGGGAGACTCGAGCATTTTTTTTGCTAAAACAGAGCAGCAAAAGAACAGTGTTTAATAAAATATTCCAGATGTTTCCTGATGTTTTGCTTGTTAGAACACATTGAAATAACACTATTCTTCACTTTCCAGGTGTGCGCGCGGATCTCCGAACCTATCGGAATAGAATTAAAACATTAAAAACAGTGAACACAGGAGCATTTAAGTGCAGAACACATTGAAAGAACAATATTCTTCACATTCCAGATGTTCCGAACATCTCCGAACCTAGCGGGAGACGCGCGCACACCTGCAAAGTGAAGAATAGTGTTATTTCAATGGGTTCTAACAAGCAAAACATCAGGAAACATCTGGAATATTTTATTAAACAATAAAAACACTGTTCTTCACTTAATTTAATACTCGATCTCGGGCAGGGGAAATACTCGTCCGAGTAACGAGCCGGTCCGAGTATTCTAATACTCCACCGAGCAGTATACTCGCTCATCTCTACTGCTGATGGATCCTGGGACACGGATGTAAGTGTATATTGTTATCTTTTATACCAAAAGAAAGGCAACATGTAACCTAAGGGCAGTACTAGGTGCAATAAGCTCCAAGACTTCCTGATGGCTGATGGAGGAAGGTAACATATCAAGAAGTGGTCGGAATGAATATATGAAGAAACTAGAAATTTGGTAAAATGAGAGATTACGTAAAACAGTTGTCTAAGTGTAAATCATGAGACGTATCACTATGTAGTATATGTGAAGCTGTGACATTACACACAGTCATAGGCGAGTGATGATGGTGATAGAGGTCAGGACGTCCTTCATATATAAATAATCTGCAGATTCATAGAAGACTTTACTCTGGTTTCATTTTTTTCCACAGACATTCCCAAAAATGTGACCATCACAATTACTGGGAAAGCAGAATTCCTGGAGGGAAGTGACGTGACGTTACAATGTAACAGCGTCTCCAGGCCTGATGTATCTGAGTATGAATGGTACAAAGGGGAAACCAGATTACCAGACAGAGGACGGGAGATGACAGTGAGGAGTGTGACCAGGGACATGGAGCCCTATTCCTGTGCTGCCCGAAATACTGTGGGGAGAGGAGAATCCACCCCAATACAGATCCCTGTCATATGTAAGTATAAAGAGTGTCCTTCATTACCTTTGCTCTCAGTGGGATACAGTGGGGGTCATTTACTAAGGGCCCGATTCGCGTTTTCCCGACGTGTTACCCGAATATTTCCGATTTGCGCCGATTGTACCTGAATTGCCCCAGGATTTTGGCGCACGCGATCGGATTGTGGCGCATCGGCGCCGGCATGCACGCGACGGAAATCGGGGGGGCGTGGCCGAACGAAAACCCGACGTATTCGGAAAAACCGCCGCATTTAAAAACCGAAAAAGTGTCGCTCGGGAAGCGCTTACCTTCACCTGGTCCGAGGTGGTGCATTCCGGCGAGTTGAGATGATTTTCAGCGCAGCAGCGCCACCTGGTGGACGGCGGAGGAACTACCTTAATGAATCCCGGCCGGACCCGAATCCTGTGCAGAGAATGCGCCCCATTTTGTTTAGAAAAGTGATATTATCCTTCACTGTCACTTAAGATTATTGTTCAATATGAAAGTATAAAAAACATTTTTTGTAAATGTCTAACATGCCCTGCACCACATCTATCAATGGCTTCACCAACAATAACCTTACATCTATAAGAATCAAAAGTGCAAAATAATGCAAATGCCCCTTTTTGTTGTACCAATCGGAACTTCTAAAAAATACAAAATTGATGAATACAGTTTTGACCAAAAAACACAAATAGAGGAAATTCCACTATAAATATCTGTATATATTTATTAGTTATAATATTAAAACATAATGGGGCTCATTTACTAAGGGTCCGCGGAGCGCATTTTTATTGGGTTTCCCGCCGATTTCCGCTGTGCGCCGCATCGCGCCGGGGATTGTGTTGCATGCGATCGGATTTTGGCGCATCAGCACCGGCTTGCACGCGACACAAATCAGGGGCGGGCCGTCGGTCGACCCGACAGATTCGGACTACGCACCAGGAAGAAGAAGGTGATTTCCGGGGGACCTCAGCGGAGAAGCAACCGATGCAGGAACTCGGGTGCACGAGCTTCGTGAATCGCACCGGACTACATCTTCGTTGGACCGCCCGATTCATGGATCTGGTAAGTAAATTTGCGCCAATATTTCATGTAAAGTTAAAAACAATCAAGGTGACTGATAACATGAAAGGAGAACTAGAACGGATATTCTATTCACAAATATTAGGTTATATACTCAAGAGGGGAGATTTACCATAGTCCTATGTAACTTCCTGGTGTATTATTGTATCAATTGTGTCGGTTTCTTTAGCGAGAAAAGAGTGTGCAACGCCACATTCATCAACTGAGAATTTTCAAAAGAAGGCAAATTTAATTGTATAACTACACCCCATAGGAGGTGGTGTATGTGGGTCCATTGCTACTACAGGGGGAAGTTTTTGCTCAATTTTACGTTTGAGGTATCTGAGAATTTCCTGTGCAAAAACATTACAAAAAGGCAGAAATTGAGCAGATGTTAAACATACGAGCGACTAGTGCAATCTATCCGCATAGAGCACACAAACAGCTGATCAGAAGGCGTCTAACACTACACATACACCGGACTATAAATCTGACTATGGGACACCTGCCAGTCTAACACATAGGGGCTCATTTACTAAGGGTCTGAATCGCGCACTTTCGTCGGGTTTCCCGAATACTTCGGTTTTGCGCTGAATTGCCCCAGGAATTTGGCACGCGCGACCGGATTGTGGCGCATCAGCGCCGGCTTTCACGCGACAGAAATCGGGGGGGCGTGGCCATCAGACAACCCGGTGGATTCGGAAAAAACGCAGAATTTAAAAAGCGATTTATTTCGCAAGATCAAGCACTTACATGCACCGGGAAGAAAAGGTGGACTTCGACGGACCTCAGCGCAGCAGCGACACCTGGTGGATATCGGGCGCACGACCTTAGTGAATACCGGCAGACACGAATCCTCGGCGGAGAACGCGCCACTGGATCGCTACTGGACTGGGTAAGTAAATGTGCCCCATAGACAACTGCTCAAAATCCTGCTCATGATAAACCTCCCCCAATTAAATATTGTAGACATCATAAAAAATGAATACAGGAAATATGGGGGACAAATACCCACCTAAGGCTCCATTGCTGAAACACGTGTTAGGGTGGACGCTGGGCTTCTGTAGCCTTTTTGGTTGGTATTTGTCCCGTGTATTTCCTGTATTCATATTTTATTATGTGTACAATATTAAATTGTTAAACTACTTGAGTATATAACCTAATATTTGTAAACATAATATCCGTTCTAGTTCTCCTTTCTTGTGGCCAGTCACCTT
Organism: Engystomops pustulosus; assembly: GCF_040894005.1. NCBI lineage: Eukaryota > Metazoa > Chordata > Amphibia > Anura > Leptodactylidae > Engystomops > Engystomops pustulosus. The sequence goes on from NC_092416.1 coordinate 13,041,258, forward strand.
GATTTTGGTCAAATTTGTATTAAAGGTTCTAGACAATATTTAAATACATTTTCTACTAGTGCAACAATAGGTCAGTGGCTTTGGAAAAGGTGCGTGTTTTTTGAGGGAAAGGGATGTGGGCAAAAATTGTCAAATAAAAATTAAAGGGTTTTTCCCATGACTAAATGGTCTAATTTTTTACCCCCTTACTTTGCAACTTTACTTGGTTTTATTGCTGCTTTAACTACTATCACTCAATGATGGTTAGTGTAAGATTCCAGAGTGTGAGCGAGGACTCTCTGAGCAGACACTTTATGACCCCTCTGTGCTATGAGATGTTATGTGCTGACAATGTGCTTAGATTATCAGGCTACAGGGTTTATCTACACTATTATTTAGTTTCTGAACATCCTACTTGTATCTGACACATAGAAAAAGAGAGATGATGAGATCCATGAGATGGATATAAAACATAATGTCACTCTCAGCTCTGCTATGTCACCAAATACAATAAAATACACAGTCATCTCTGCTTATTTGTCTGTAGCTAGTAGAGTAAGTCTCTGCACACAGCTGCTTGCCAGCAGGAAGTGCCTTTGTCTGAGCTGGTTTAGAAATGCAGAGGGGCCGGAGGCAGAGAACACTGAAGTTTGCAGACAAGGAAAGCTATTCATGAGAATAATCTGACGTTAGTCAAAAGATTTATGGTCATATCCAGGGGCAACAAACATTGGGGCAGATTTACTTACCCGGCCCATTCGTGATCCAGCGGCGCGTTCTCTGCACAGGATTCAGGTCCGGCCGGGATCTATGAAGGCAGTTCCTCCGCCGTCCACCAGGTGGCGCTGCTGCGCTGAAACTCATCGCAACGCGCCGGAATTCACCGAGCTGGACCAGGTGAAGGTAAGCGCTTCCCGAGCGACACTTTTTCAGTTTTTAAATGCGGCGGTTTTTCCGAATACATCGGGTTTTCATATGGCCACGCCCCCAATTTACGTTGCGCGCATGCTGGCACTGATGCGCCACAATCCGATCGCGTGCGCCACAATCCCGGGGCAATTCAGGTACAATCGGCGCAAATCGGAAATATTCGGGTAACACATCGGGAAAACGCGAATTGGGCCCTTAGTAAATTACCCCCATTATGTTCACCAGGACTGATAGAGACAGGTTGGACTGCTGTATTTTTCATTATAGAATTAGAGATGGTCTTATTTTGTAATCCTGAGAATATTTAAGAATCTTGTCTATGTGGGAATAACCCTTTAAACCAAATCATTTTTACCCTCTACAGATTCACCACAAAATGTGACGATCACTGTGATTGGGATGGATGAGGTGATGGAGGGAAGTGATGTGACGTTACAATGTAACAGCGTCTCCAGGCCTGATGTATCGGAGTATGAATGGTACAAAGGGGAAACCAGATTACCAGACAGAGGACGGGAGATGACAGTGAGGAATGTGACCAGGGACATGGAGCCCTATTCCTGTGCTGCCCGAAATACTGTGGGGAGAGGAGAATCCCCCCCGATACAGATCCCTGTGACATGTATGTATAGAGTGTCCTTCCTTACCTTTACTTTTGGTGGGACATGTTATTCTTCACTGTCTCAAGATTATTTTTCGATATGGAAGAAAGTAATCCAATAATTTTTTTTGGAAATGTCTAAAATGCCCTGATCCACGTCTATTAAGAGTTCTACACAATTTTTAGATACATTTACTACTATTGCAACAGTAGTTCTGTGGCCTTATAAAATGGGCGTGTTTTATGAGGAGAAGGGGCGTTAACAAAAAAAATGTCAAATAAAAATTAAGGCAAATAATTATCTTCCTTTGCAGATTTACCAAAAAATGTGACCATCACTGTGATCGGGATGGATGAAGTAACAGAAGGAAGTGACGTGATGTTTCAATGTAACAGCGTCTCCAGGCCTGATGTATCTGAGTATGAATGGTACAAAGGGGAAACCAGATTACCAGACAGAGGACGGGAGATGACAGTGAGGAATGTGACCAGGGACATGGAGCCCTATTCCTGTGCCGCCCGAAATTCTGTGGGGAGAGGAGAATCCGCCCCCATACACATCCCTGTCATATGTAAGTATACAATATATAATACGATATATGATACAAATACATAATATATTTATTTGCAAAGGATAAATGATTCTGTAGAAACACCACAGGCAAGGATCTTAAAGAGGTTAGAGAGAAGGTCCATGAGCTCATCCCTCTCCATACACAGTGGGTGCTCATTGTATATTGCAGCACCCACCACTAACACTTGTTGTCAGCATCGATCTCGGGTGTTAACCATTCATTTGTTACAGGGAAAGCTGTCAGTGGTATTTAAATTTCAGGGGCAGTAACCAATTGCTTTGACAGCAGGGATTCTCTGCTATACTCCCGGGATTGTCATTTAGGCTGATCTGTAAGCATTTCCCTAGGCCAGTGATGACGAACCTTTTGGAGACAGAGTGCCCAAATTACAACCAAAATCCACGTATTTAGCGTGAAGTGCCAGCATAGCATCTTAAGCAGTAACTTATTGCTACCTGTCCTTCCACATCTTTCAATTGTATCGACCCCCTGAGGCCACCAATACAGTTGGAAGAAGAGCAAATTCAGACTCTCGTAGCTTCTCTCCAGGGTCTCTCTGTAGAGGAAAAATGGTTGGTCCAGCAGGAGGACATCCAAAAATATTGCAGTTCTGTCAACACCTTCTCACTTTTCCCGCAATTCCTAACAGCCAATGAAGTGTTACTTTAAAATAGCTCTGAGAGCAGCATCTCTTAAGTTGCCTGGGACTTGTTGTATTTGGTCCTATTTGGTGAACTCTGTCCTGGGGTGATGGTCTGAGTGCCCACAGAAATGGCTCCGAGTGCCACCTCTGGCACCCGTGCCATAGGTTCGCCACCACTGCCCTAGGCAGACGTTTACCAATCAGTGCAATACTGTCGTATTCTGCAATACAAGCATGAGTGGCCAGACCGCCGGGGGTTAAGGTGCCCTTGGTCAAAAAAAAAAAAAAAAAAATTTAAAAATTATAAAGTCCCGATCTATCACAATGAACAATTAGTAATTTCCCGGCGGTGAACCCGATAATGAAAAATAGAGTTCAATTGTCCCAATCAAAACATTTTTGCAATTATACAACAAATCTAAATGTTAAAAAAAATGTGATGGACACGAGAACTTTTGGGATTGACTTCTAGGAAGTCTCAAAGATGTTGATCCTGCAAAACATTGATTCCTACAAGAATCCTGGGATGGTGCAGTAGGTACTGTCTCCAAAATGGTGGCATTGAATAGGTCATCGCATCAGGCAAAAAATGACACCTTACACAGCTCTGTAGTATGAATAAATTGGTTCCTCTTGCCCACCGGTAACACCCATGATAGGTCTTATACTTTACATGCAGCAAGCAAAGCCATTTTGGCAGGAATCTTTATGCTCCCCATGATATCAAGGGGGAACGGTACCCCTTTCTCAAGTGAACAAAGTCTGAGCTCCAGCTGGCCGGTCAGTTCCCAGGTACCTTTCCCCGATACAAGTTGTGTTTTTAAGAATATTAAAAAAAATTCTAATATTTACTTCTGAGTGCTCCATCTTCCACATATCCTATATAGTGGGGCGACGTTACACAGGAGATCTCATTCTGGAGGCAGCACCAGACCCAATCTATCTTGAAGCTTTCAGTAGCGTTGTGCCTATCCATAGCACAACTGCACACGGTGAGCACTAGAGCTCTCTACCTGTCCTCTCTTGCCACTTTCTACTACATCAAGGGGGAATGACGTTCCTCTAGAAAATGGTTATGCGTAAACACACCACCATATTTTACTGGGATTGACCGTCTGCATGATGTAAGGAAAAGCAGAGAATTGCTGTCAAAATGGCGGAACAAATGCATCACTGTAAATTTCTGTCTTTTTTTCTTAATATTCATTTTATTATAACACTACAGTTATGGCCATAAGTTTTGAGAATGATACAAATGTTAATATTTACAAAGTCTCCTGCATCAGGTTTTATAATGGCAATTTGCATCTACTCCAGAATATTATAAAGAGTGATCGGCTTAACAGCAATTAATTGCAAAGTCAATATTTGCCTAGAAAATTTACTTTTTCCCCCAAAACACATTTCAACTTCATTGCAGGCGCCTTAAAAGGAGCAGCTGCCACGGTGTCAGTGATGTCTCCAGTAACACAGGTGCGGGTGTTGATGAGGACAGGGCTGAAGATCAATCTGTCATGAATAAGTAAGAATCCCACCCCTGGAAACGGAGGAAAAGGAGGCTGGTGCTTGGCATCATTGTTTCTCTTCTGTTAACCATGGTTATCTCTAAAGAAACATGTGCAGTCATCATTGCACTGCACAAAACTGGCCTAACAGGGAAGAGTATCGCAGCTAGAAAGACTGCACCTCAGTCACCGATCTATCGCATCATCAAGGAATCCAAGGAGAGAGGTTCCATTGTTACCAAAAAGGCTCCAGGGCCCAAGAAGGACCAGCAAGCGCCAGGATCGTCTCTTAAAAGTGTTTCAGCTTGGGAATGGGGCTCCCAGCAGTGCAGAGCTCAGGAATGGCAGCAGGCAGGTGTGAGGCATCTGCACGTACTGTGAGACTGCGGAGACTCTTGGGGCAAGGCCTGGTGTCCAGGAGGGCAGCAAAGAAACCACTTCTCTCCAGAAACATCAGGGACAGACTGATATTCTGCAGGAGGTGCAGGGAGGGGACTGCTGAGGACTGGGGTAAAGTCATTTTCTCTGATGAATCCCCTTTCCGATTGTTTGGAACATCTGGAAAACATCTTGTTGGGAGAAGACAAGGTGAGCGATACCACCAGTCTTGTCTCCTGCCACCTGTAATGCTCCTGCAGCCATTCATGTGGGGGGCGGCTTCTCAGCCAAGGGAATTGGCTCTCTCACAGTCTTGCCTAAAAACACATCCGTGAATAAAGAATGGGACCAGAATGTCCTCCAAGATCAACTTCTCCTAACCCTCCAGGAGCAGTTTGGTGATGAGCAATGCCTTCTCCAGCATGATGGAGCACTTGCCATAAAGCAAAGGTGAGAACTAAATGGCTCAGGAAACAAAACATAGAGATTTTGGGTTCATGGCCTGAAAACTCCCCAGATCTTAATCCCATTGAGAACTTGTGGTCAATCATCAAGAGACGGGGGGACAAACAAAAACCAAAGAATGGACGGCTAACAGTCAGGATTTGGTGCAGAAGGTGAGCGAGAGCTGCCAGGGAGAATTGCAGAGGTCCTGAAGAAGAAGGGGCAACACTGCAGATACTGACTCGCTGCAGTAACTCCTTCTAACTGACAAGAAAAGCTCCTCTCTGCTTCTCCCACAGCCCAGAATGAAGATAACACTCAGAGCAGCACCCAGGTGTGTGACACCCAGCACCCAGTGACCTTCTCAGCAGCACCCAGGTGTGTGACACCCTGCACCCAGTGACCTCCTCAGCAGTGGCTTCTCCTGGAGGGGATCCCCCAGTGCTGGTCTCCTGCTGCACCCCTGTAATTCTGCACAATATCCCCCTCAGACACTGTGCAGAATTACATGGGGGACACTTGTCTGTAGTATCTGCAACATTCTGCAAAGTTCTCTCCTGTCCTGCTCTGAGCTCAGGATTCTGCAGAATGTTTTTTATATAGAAGGTGATGAACTGTAAATAGAGTCTGCAGCTCCTGTTTGCAGTATATCTAATGTGTCTATTACCTGATCTAGTGTCTGCAGTGTATGTAGTGTGTGTATTATCTGATCTAGTGTCTGCAGTGTATGTAATGTCTGTATTGTCTGTACTAGTGTCTGCAGTGTATGTAGTGTGTGTATTATCTGTTCTAGTGTCTGCAGTGTATGTAGTGTATGTATTATCTGTACTAGTGTCTGCAGTGTATGTAGTGTGTGTATTATCTGTTCTAGTGTCTGCAGTGTATGTAGTGTCTGTATTATCTGTTCTAGTGTCTGCAGTGTATGTAATGTCTGTATTATCTGTACTAGTGTCTGCAGTGTATGTAATGTCTGTATTGTCTGTACTAGTGTCTGCAGTGTATGTAATATCTGTATTATCTGTACTAGTGTCTGCAGTGTATGTAATGTCTGTATTATCTGTACTAGTGTCTGCAGTGTATGTAATGTCTGTATTATCTGTACTAGTGTCTGCAGTGTATGTAATGTCTATGATCTGTACTAGTGTCTGCAGTGTATGTAATGTCTGTATTATCTGTTCTAGTGTCTGCAGTGTATGTAATGTCTGTATTATCTGTACTAGCGTCTGCAGTGTATGTAATGTCTGTATTATCTGTACTAGCGTCTGCAGTGTATGTAGTGTCTGTATTATCTGTACTAGTGTCTGCAGTGTATGTAATGTCTGTATTATCTGTACTAGTGTCTGCAGTGTCTGTAATGTCTGTATTATCTGTACTAGTGTCTGCAGTGTATGTAGTGTATGTATTATCTGTACTAGTGTCTGCAGTGTATGTAATGTCTGTATTATCTGTACTAGTGTCTGCAGTGTATGTAATGTCTGTATTATCTGTACTAGTGTCTGCAGTGTATGTAATGTCTGTATTATCTGTACTAGTGTCTGCAGTGTATGTAATGTCTGTATTATCTGTACTAGCGTCTGCAGTGTATGTAATGTCTGTATTATCTGTACTAGCGTCTGCAGTGTATGTAATGTCTGTATTATCTGTACTAGTGTCTGCAGTGTCTGTAATGTCTGTATTATCTGTACTGGTGTCTGCAGTGTATGTAATGTCTGTATTATCTGTACTAGTGTCTGCAGTGTATGTAATGCCTGTATTATCTGTACTAGTGTCTGCAGTGTCTGCAGTGTATGTAATGTATGTACTAGTGTCTGCAGTGTATGTAGTGTCTGTATTATCTGTTCTAGTGTCTGCAGTGTATGTAGTGTCTGTATTATCTGTTCTAGTGTCTGCAGTGTATGTAGTGTCTGTATTATCTGTTCTAGTGTCTGCAGTGTATGTAATGTCTGTATTATCTGTACTAGCGTCTGCAGTGTATGTAATGTCTGTATTATCTGTACTAGCGTCTGCAGTGTATGTAGTGTCTGTATTATCTGTACTAGTGTCTGCAGTGTATGTAATGTCTGTATTATCTGTACTAGTGTCTGCAGTGTCTGTAATGTCTGTATTATCTGTACTAGTGTCTGCAGTGTATGTAGTGTATGTATTATCTGTACTAGTGTCTGCAGTGTATGTAATGTCTGTATTATCTGTACTAGTGTCTGCAGTGTATGTAATGTCTGTATTATCTGTACTAGTGTCTGCAGTGTATGTAATGTCTGTATTATCTGTACTAGTGTCTGCAGTGTATGTAATGTCGGTATTATCTGTACTAGTGTCTGCAGTGTATGTAATGTCTGTATGATCTGTACTAGTGTCTGCAGTGTATGTAATGTCTGTATTATCTGTACTAGTGTCTGCAGTGTATGTAATGTCTGTATTATCTGTACTAGTGTCTGCAGTGTATGTAATGTCTGTATTATCTGTACTAGCGTCTGCAGTGTATGTAATGTCTGTATTATCTGTACTAGCGTCTGCAGTGTATGTAATGTCTGTATTATCTGTACTAGTGTCTGCAGTGTCTGTAATGTCTGTATTATCTGTACTGGTGTCTGCAGTGTATGTAATGTCTGTATTATCTGTACTAGTGTCTGCAGTGTATGTAATGTCTGTATTATCTGTACTAGTGTCTGCAGTGTATGCAGTGTCTGTATTATCTGTACTAGTGTCTGCAGTGTATGTAATGTCTGTATTATCTGTCCTAGTGTCTGCAGTGTATGTAATGTCTGTATTATCTGTCCTAGTGTCTGCAGTGTATGTAATGCCTGTATTATCTGTACTAGCGTCTGCAGTGTATGTAATGTCTGTATTATCTGTACTAGCGTCTGCAGTGTATGTAATGTCTGTATTATATGTTCTAGTGTCTGCAGTGTATGTAATGTCTGTATTATATGTTCTAGTGTCTGGCTGAGCTCTGCTGCTAGAAATGAGCTGTTCTGCAAAGGGGCTCAGTGCTTTCTTCTCAGATAACGCCACCTTCGGGTTGGAGTGTTTTTGCACCTAAATGAAGACGTTGCAAATGATGAATATCACAAGGCGCAGCAAAACATCTGGATTGCTAGGAAAAATGAGGGAAAGCTGGTTATTTTTGCTGCGCGGCTAGTTTGGCATTTAGTTGCAAAAATGGCGCAAAAACGGTGCACCTGAATGAAAAGGCGCAAAAACAACAGAAAAAAACGAGTGATACATGTGGTCCATGGCTTTTGCCGTTGGAGTTGATTCAAGTCTGGCTTCATGTTCTACAGACCCAAACCAGGAATGCTCAATAAAAACCTGAACATTATGGTTTGTGTCCGCTCATCACTTACCCATGTTCTAACAGAGACAATAGGCAACTTGTGCTGCTTTGCAGAAATCTATTTAGAAAACAAATGGCAACTTTGGTTGAACTTGATGGACATTTGTCTTTTTACACTTTTTACACTATAAAACTATGTAACCATGACAATAAATTTGAAAGCGGCCTAATGGCTTTCTCCTTCACCAGTTTGCTCTTCTAGTTCCTCAAATTTGCAAAAATATTTTTACAACTATATGAAAAAAATGACACAAACATAAACGGTTGCACCTTTTCTTTACCTTTCTTGTGTACCTATAACGCTGCACATGTTGCCGTTTACAATCCAAATCCTCCTAACCCCTTTATGTGACGTCAGATGGTTTGTCTCGTCTTCTGGGTGATATATTCATCCATTGTTTATATTGTATTGTTACAGATAAAGACTCCAGTATGAGGACCCTTATCCTTTCCTCGGTGATCGGCTCGCTCTGCCTACTTCTCCTGGTATTGCTGGTCTGTTGGAGGTAGTGTCTATTATCACTAATATCTTACTCATTAAAACATATTTTTTATTGGTATTTCATATAACCTACAATAATGTAAGAACATATGATGACGATGGCAACGGGGACGGGACTCCTAATCGGAAGCCTCACTGAAAGTGATATTAAAACATACTGGAGAGTCACATAATAAGGGGGGTGGGGGAATATACAAACAGGTAACAGGGGAAGTGGATCAACACTGAAAGCAGCACAAATGTTAGTCTAATAGTAGTATTTGTATAGCACATCCTAACACATAATACATAGAAAAAAACATACACAAAGGTCTCAAATACATAAATTTAGAGAGCGGCAAAACCATAATTGAAACCATTTCTCCCATCTCTTAGTGTAAATATCTGAGTAGCCGAACAGTTTGGAAATTAGATGTTCTAGTTTGCAATTCTAATGAACCTCCCTTATGATAGCAGCCGCTGAGGGAATTCCAGGGGATTTTAATGATAAGTAAACCTAAATAAGGAACACAGTTAAGGAAATCCTATCAGATTACACTGTATTATCTTTTTTGTTTTATTTAGGTTAAATCACGTATTTATTAACAGAGGCGGATACTGAATCTCAGTTAACTTGCACTAAACAGTTTTTTATTTTTATTCATTTTTTATTTTGCCCAACTCATTGAATACAATAAATGTCTGATCATGAGGATCAGAAAGAAAGAGTTCTCATAACCCTAGTCAAAAGCTCCCATGACCCATATCTCAGGTCGCCGGCTCACCCATACCCCTCAGTATACACCAGCGCAGTGCTTGCGCTGTTTACCTCTTCCCGCTCCTGATCCCGGTCCTCTGGCCATGCGTGCGTCCCAATCTCCTAGGGCAGTGATGGCGAACCTATGGCACGGGTGCCAGAGGTGGCACTCGGAGACCTTTTTGTGGGCACCCAGGCTGTCGCTTCAGGACAAAATTCACCAGACAGGACTTGAATCTTCCTGCAGTCTTAGACAATTGATAGGCAGTTTCAGAATATTTTTGGAGGTCCCACTGCTGCCCGACGATTCTTCCTGTACAGAGAGACCCTGGAGAGAAGCTACAATGATATCTGAATTTACCCTCCTGCTGTCAACTGTATTGGCGGCCTCACAGGGCCAATACGATTTACAGTCGTGGAACAACGGAGAGCAATAAGTTACTGTTTAAATTGTCATGTTGGCACTTGATGGTAAATAAGTAGGTTTTGGTTGTATTTTGGGCACTCGGTCTCTAAAAGGTTTGCCATCACTGTCCTAGGGCATGCTGGCTTCAGAAAATTTAAAGGGCCAGCTGGCCATTTCCCAGAATTCTATAAAAACCTGCTTCTCCCAGCACAACCCTGCCGGATCTTCATGCTTTGTGCCTTAGAGAAAGCTTTGTCTCATGCCCTGCGCTGTTATTGTGATTTCTCGTTGTGACCCACTAGTTCTGTTCCTAACTACGCTCCTCCACTGCCTGCCTTTACCTATTGCTATGTTCCCGAATCTGATCCCGTGCTGCCAGTCCTGACCTCCTGCCTGTCCCTGACTACGACTCTGCTTAACATCTCTGTACCTCGCCTTGGCTGCCACCACAGACCAAACAGCACCTGTGGAACGACCTGGTGGGACCACGGCACAGCAAGTCCAACCCACTTTGCGGAGGGCTCTGGTGAAAACCGAGTACCACTTAGATTCTGGTCTCAGGTGTTTGCTTACGTTGTTGTCCGCGGTGGTCCAGTGGGTCCACTACTCCAGAAGCCTGACAGTATGTACTGGTTTGGCTTTCATCCCACATCATGTCATTAGGCTACTCGTAAGCCCTGCCTGATGGTAAGGCGCTGCCTTACAAGGTAGAAAAGAGGCAATGTTTTCCTTATCTCATCCTGGAAAACATATATTTTCATATTTTCCTGATCACAAGGCACCCTTGATAATGAAAAGACCACAAGTTCTCCTTAGTTGTCCTACACACCCTGTCATGCCATCCAAGAGGTCTTGTAGGAATCAGTGTTTTGCAGGAACAATATCTCTGAGACTTCCTGGAAGATCTACAGGACAAGTTAATCCCAGAAGTTCTCAGTAGTATTGGGGAGATCATGGGGATTCCCTCTTTATTGCTGATTGTAAGGGAAAGGGGAAGTCTCAGGAGTCAGACGGACAGCATAAGATGAGACATTTATGTCGTATGTGACTGTGATATTATGGTTTCTTAACATCCTATTGTTTTTGTTTTATGGTTCCTTGTTTTTAACTCTATTTCTCTGGATTATTATTTGCATCGGAGATTGTGGGATAAGGGCCATTGGTTAATTTTTCTTTAATTACTCAAGTCTATAGTGTTATAATGAATACTAATACAACTACACATACCCCCCTAATCGTACAGGTGCATGCTACAATCTCTCCCAAAAACCGGTGACTTGTAATACACAATCTTTTCAACTATGGATCCAACCCTGCAAGTCATAAAATCTCACTGTTGCACTAGTGATATGTCCTCCATGCACCTGGGGATTTCCCTGATATCATAAATTATTATAAATGATTGTGGTACGTTTCATGTTTTTATAGAACAAGATTTCAGAATTCCCCTGTGAATGAGGTAAGTGACACAATTTTTCCCTGATTCCTGTTTGTATACTGAGCAGTTAGTTTATAAAGATCGGTGATTTTTTTGTGTTTGTGGGTAGTAAGAAGATCCCAATACATAGAATAGAATAGAGTCATAGGGGGCTATTTACCACATGCCGGTGCATGATAGTCCTGACGGTGCTTTGGCACGACTGGATACATGAAGAGAGGCTCCGACCTCTTGATGTATCCGGTGAGGTCCTGCACAGCTTTTATCTCTATGCCAGACCCTACCAAGTCCACTCATAAATACCTCCCATTAAATTCCTGCTCCAAATATGCAATTTGGGCTCCTCGCAATCATGTGGCTGGTCCTGGACTGGAGAAGACATCTTGGCCCTCCCACCTCACAGTTGCGGCCAAAACTAATAGAATTGATGACTCCAACAAAAAATTCCAGCTTTGTCGGATACATTTACATTTGTTTGCCTCTGTAAATTTCACTGTGTTTTCTTTATAACCCTTTATCCTATTTCCGTTTACTACTAAATAAAAAATTTTGAATAAATCTTTATTGACTATTGTCCTCCTCATCCTCTACCGGTTGTGTCCTTCTATGTATAAGTTTGTGTTTTCTTTTCCAGACTTCAGGATCCCCAGATGCCACTTATACAGATCTTATAAAAAGGAACAATGAGGATCATTATGAAGAATTAAAGGTAGAATTTAGAATTTAATTTAATTATAATTAAATAACATTTAAAACATTTGGGTAATAGTGAAGGTTTTTAAAGGTTTTCTATATATGGAAAAGCTGACTTATAATAGATGTTTTGTTGTATACAACAGGTAATATTTTTCTTGAATCTTATCATTAGTTTCTAGAGCAGTGATGGCGAACCTATGGCACGGGTGCCAGAGGTGGCACTCGGAGCTCTTTCTATGGGCACTCAGGCCATCACCCCAGGACAGAGTTCACCAAACACATCCAATCTTCCTGCAGTACCAGGCAAATTAAGGGATGCTGCTCTCTCAGTGCTATTCGACACTTCGTTGGATGTTTGGAACTGCGGGAAAAGTGAGGTTTTGACAGAACTGCATTATCTTTGGAGGTCATTATGTTGGACCCGACCATTGTTCCTTTACAGAGAGACCCTGGAGAGAAGCTACAATGATAATCTCAAATTTCATGTTAGCTCTTCATGGTAAATACGTGGATTTCGGTTGTAGTTTTGGGCACTAGGTCTCTAAAAGGTTTGCCATCACTGTTCTAGAGTATGAAATGATGATTAGTAATGCAGGAGGTGCCCGACTTAACGACACACGACTTACAGACGAGCCCTAGATACAGACTGACCTCTCTGGCCCCTGTGACCTCTGGTGACCTCTCTGGATGTTACTTTGGTCCCAGGCTGCACTGATGAGCTGGAAGGTTTCTGTAATGAAGCTTTATTGATAATAATTGTACCCACCATGGCAAAAATGTGAAAGTAAAATTGTCACAGGGCCCAAAAATTTTTTGTCTGGAGCTACAATTATAAAATATGAAATATATATAAAATATACCAATTCCGACTTACATTCAAACCCCACTTAAGTACAAACCTAAGGAACGTATCTTGAAAGTAACCCATAGACTGCCTGTATAGATTGAGATGATGAAAGTCTCAGAAGAAAAGACAAAAATATCACTGTTAAATAATAATAACAAAAGAGAAACAAAGAAGTAATTTCATAAAATTAAGCCAGAAAAATTTAACTTTTCATTTTTTTTTTTTTAAATTACCTATTACCACCTCATATAGTAATAAACTGGTCTCTGCTTCACAGATTTGAGGGCACTTTGATTTTTCTTTCTTTTCCCCCAAGGTGCTGAGATATCATTCCATTGTAATCCTCTCCATTGTCAGAGAGGAAGTGCTGAAGCAGTGGAGGAGGGGGAGTGTGTTATGCTAATCTTCTCTTACAATAGGACATCATGATAATCATGATAACACCTGACGCCTCCTCCTCTACTCCAGCACCTCTTCTCTGACAGTGGAGAGAATTACAAAGGTCAGATACTCTGAATGATATCTCCAAAACTTTGGGGTCTAGTTGGTCAAATTGTTGCATTATTTTCAATCTTTTTTCTTTAAACTTTCCCCCCCCCAATTTTTTTCTTTATTTGTAGAGCCCCTATAGTGATATTCCTATAGATCTGTATTAGATTGCATTACATGCATTACAGATCTTGCTATGAGACAGGCTTGGGAGTATAACAGAGACTTCATAGCAGAGGTATCATAGCAACAAATCATTTCTCCCCGATTATACCACGGGGGGGCGGAGAAGGCGACTGTCTTAGACAATACGGTAGAGCGCACGGGCCATCGCTATTTAAATGATTGTTGCCAGCACTCATTGTGGGTGTTGGCAGTGGGTGAAGCACCTGGTTTGTCACCATGACATTTGGGAATGTCACACTGTATTAAGGGGTTTGAAAGCATTTTTTGTTGGAAATTTATTTATTTTTATTAGTAGTTTGATGTATCAGAAAACTCCTTAAATTTAAAAAAAAAATGTATGATTTTCTTGTCTTCTATTATTTTATCGGATATTATCACTATACATTTCTGTGTATGTTTTCCTTTATATTCCTATATATGTTACCTTTAATACATAAAAAAATTATGTATTTGAATTTTGTCTATTTTTTTTTTAAATAAATCTGGGGGAAATTGACTAATTCCAAACTCCTTCTCTTTTCTTCTACTACGAGTCCTTCTAAGTATAAGTTACAAGTTCTTCTATTTCCTAGACCACTGGATCCCCAGATGCCACATATACAGATCTTATAATAAGGAACAATGAAGATCATTATGAAGAATTAAAGGTAGAATTTAGAAATGGGGGATATTTATCATACGCTATAAAAAACCCAAAAAGCTATGTCTCCGAAAAGATGCCGATATATAAACTAGAGAGATTCTCTATATATGAGTTTTTCTTTAGTAAACTTGTAAAAAATATATTTAAAAAACTATATAAATGACTTATCACTGTTATCGTTGTGACTATAGAATTACATATTATTATTTTTATGGTACGGTGAATGGCCCTCCAAAAGATGTAAAAAATTGGAAACCAGATTTGATGATTTTCTTTTCCTCTATACATTCAAGAGTTAATAAAATCAATAAGCTAAAGACCCACTAAAATTAAGTATTTGCATCTAATCTCACAGAAAATCATCCCTTATATGTCCAAATTGCCCAAAAATAAGATTGTATTGCTTTTACAAAGTAACAATGCAAATCTGCTCTGAATTGCGCTCTTTCGCCTTAATGCCCCGGCGTGTGCCCATACAGTGGGTCACCACCACAAATGGGGGATTGTTGTACACGGCAGAAATTGGGGATCAAACTTTGTGGAGAGTTTTGGTATCTTATTGACTGAGATTGTGTAAATTTTTGAAAAATACATCAATTCAGCCAAAAAAAAAAAAAATTTCAAAATTGCATCCAATTTATTTTAACCCCTGTGAAACAATTAAATGGTTAAAAGTTGTCTTCAATACATTGAGAGGTGTAGTGTGCTTTATGGAATTTTACTTTTATTTAGGCCTCTCAAAATGACCTGAAATCTGAGCAGGTCCCTCAAAAGTATGATTTTGCTGGTTTTTATAAAAATGTGAAAAATAATGTGAACTAAAGTTCTAAGCCTCATAACATCCTACAAAAATGGAAGGATACATCATAAGCCATGTCCACATAAAGAAGACATTCACTAAATGTTAGTTATGCAGTTTCTTTGCTGTTATGACTGTGTTGAAAAAAATTGAAAACTTAGAATTTTAAAAATCAAGTGTTTTTCCAAATTTCCTCCAAAAGTCTTTTAAAAAAACAAAAACAAAAAGCCAAACCCAAATTTTTCAGCTAAATTGAAGTACAAAGTGTCAAGAGAAATCAATCTCAAAATCCCCTGGATACTTCCATACTGTAGTAGGGCATATACTGCCCATATACTGCCAAACTTCAAATTTTAAAAATTAAGCATTTTTCCAAATTTTCTCCAAATATATTTAAAAATAAAAGCCAAACAGATAACCCAAATTTTTCAACTAACATAAAGTACAAAGTGTCATGAGAAAACATGACACGTGTTCCAAAGTTATAACCACTTACAGTGACATATGCCACTTGGGCTCTCCCAGGAAGGGGAAAAGTGGCTTCGACAGCAAGGGGTTAAAGAGGGTGTAAATTTTTTTGTATGGGTCAACATAAGTTTGGTGATATAAAATTGATGTGTGGTTTTTTTTGGGTCCGTTTTTTTTGTCTTCTGTAATTCTGTGCAATGTGACATTTTTCTTTTTTTTAAGTTTTTTTATTTTTGTTTTTTTGTATTTTTTCCCATAGCACCATCATAGCCGGGATACCACTTTAATTTAAAAATAAATTACTACTGATACCGCACTGTACAATTATATGTCGTTGTGTATTACTAATCCATATCACTCATTATGTCTTCTAATTTCTATTTTTCTCCTTCTAAGCCTAGAAGTTCCAAAAACGTCACCATCAAGGAGGAGATGTAGATGTGTAGATCCAACTATCAATCCCCCTCCCTGCTGAGGAACGTCAAACAGCATATTTTGGACTCATCAGTTTCATCACCTGTGTTATATTTGGGTGGAAGATACATGACGTTGTCCTCTTGATATCTCCATTTGCCCCATTTCGTAGAAAAGTATTTATATTCACATGATCTTTTATGCTGGAAGCTTATGGTCAGACACAACGTTCTCCATGAACTCTTGGCTTGGTTATACTAGGGATACCCTAAAAGGCTGCTGTCCTTGTCAATAAATATTCAAGAGAAATCTCTATGATCACTTGATCACATCTAATTAAGTCCCATGGCTTCCAATAGCACTCCTATGCAGACGACACACAGATCTATAGTTCTGGTCCAGATATCTCCTCTCTTCTAGACAGAATTCCAGAGTCTCTATCGGCCATATCCTCCTTTTTCTCTTCCCGTTTTCTAAAACTTAACGTGGAAAAAATACTACCTCCACCTAACAATCACAAACATGTTAGATATCGCCGCCTCCCAAAATGTGCGATCTATCAAAAAATAATAAAGGTTATCACTGGAGTGGTAAGGGCTCGGTGGTGGAAATAGCCAGGTGTGAAGATGAGGTTCTAGAGCAGACATGGGTAGAACCAGTGATACTTTGGATGAAGAGGTGGTGGCTAGGAAGCTGTCAGAACAAGCAAAAAGGGAGCCAAGGAGCAGCAGTCAGCCCGTAGCCAGATACCCGCCTTTAAAATGCTCCCATTCAGGCTGCTAAGACGGTCAACTTTAAGGATCTGATGGCGGTGACTGTACCACAGTACAAAGTTCTTAGATGCCACTAGTTTTCCTCGTAGGCAGTCCCTACCCTGCACCAACAGGTTGTGGACAAAATCAAATGTACATTGCACAATGTTATTAGTAGGTGCACCTACCTGGCACGTGGACCAGTAAGAATGTTACATCCCCTTAACTGCCCACCGGGTTAATGTAGTGGTGGCCTGAGGCAGGAGATGCTCTGGCTCACATCCTGCACCCATGTAGGAGTACCGGACATCACTCCGTGCCTCCTCTGTGACTACCTCATCCAGCCATAAACTAATCTTTTTTTGTAAAAAACATATAGAAGCTTGGGAAAGTACCACAAACACAAAAAAGAGACTCCTCCAGACATTTCTGTATATCAAACCTTGTATGCAGACGCAAAACACAGAGGAGGATGTAGACGAATAGTTCACTGACCAATGACACACTTTCCATATCCTTATTGTGGTGGCTGCTCTATATGCACATACGTCAATGAACCACTTTTACCATCTACATGAATATGTTTATACGGCGGTTTGTTGGCATAAGGACGTTAATGAAGAAGTTTTGTTGACGACGAGGCCCGAAAAGGGGCATTTTTAGCAAATTTTCATGCATAGCGGTTTAAAGGCCATAACTTCCATTTTTTGAATGCTACCTTAAAAAAATGTTGAGGTACTTTCTACCTAACAAAAGCTTGAGGACTTTTTTATTTTCATTTTTAGATTTATTTTGGGGTAAATTTACAAAATATTTTTTTGTAGTGTAAAACACATTTTTTTTTAAATGTTATGTAAATTTTTAATTTATTTTTTTAAATTGACTCAAAATGAACATTTTAAATAAATTCACTAATTTGTATCGTTGTTTTGCTCTATGATTGGCCACATTTAGAGATGAGCGAACATACTCGTCCGAGCTTGATGCTCGATCGAGCATTAGCGTACTCGTAACTGCTCGTTGCTCGGACGAGTATTTCGCCTGCTCGAGAAAATGGCAGCTCCCGCCGTTTTGCTTTTTGGCGGCCAGAAACAGAGCCAATCACAAGCCAGGAGACTCTGCACTCCACCCAGCATGACGTGGTACCCTTACACGTCGATAGCAGTGGTTGGCTGGCCAGATCAGGTGACCCTGGGATAGACTAGCCGCTGCCCGCGCTGCTCGGATCATTCTGTGTCTGGATGCCGCTAGGGAGAGAGCTGCTGCTGGTCAGGGAAAGCGTTAGGGTGTTCTATTAGAATAGTGTTAGGCAGGAGTGATTCAACAAGAACCCAACAGCCCTTCTTAGGGCTACAATAACGTTATACTTTTTTTTTTTATTTGCTTGTGGCTGGGCTTGCTGGCACTAGTAGTGCAGCTAGTACCATATTGTGAGGAATTAGCAGGGGGACTTGCTACCGTTGTGTTTAGCTCTTAGTGGCACACATATCCACCTCAAACACCAAAGTGGGAAAAATTAATTAGGGGTTTGTTTTCAATTAGGCACAGTCTGGCAGTTTCTTTTTATTTTACGTTTATTTTTTTAATAACTCAGTGTCATCTCATCTTGCATAGTAGTGTGCTTTAATACTTGGCTAGAAAATAGCCATAGGAGAATCCAAACGGCTTACTTACGCCTACAGTAGCGTTATATATTTGATTTCTGGTTGATCTGCTGGTGGCTGTAGTTGTTACAGTGCATCTACTAGCAAATTGTGAGCAATTAGGAGTGAGACTTGCGACCACTGTGTTTTGCGCTTAGTGACGCACATATCCATCGCAAAGACCGAAGTGGGAAAATTTATTAGGGCCCGGGGTTGGATTTCAATTAGGCACAGTCTGCCATTTCCTTTTTTATTTTACGTTTATTTTTTTCATAACTCAGCGTCATCTCATCTGGCATAGTAGTGTGCTTTCATACTTGGCTAGAAAATAGCCGTAGGAGAATCCAAACGGCTTACTTACGCCTTCAGTAGCGTTATATATATTTGATTTCTGGTTGATCTGCTGGGGGCTGTCATTGCTGCAGTGCATCTACTAGCAAATTGTGAGCAATTAGGAGTGAGACTTGCGACCACTGTGTTTTGCGCTTAGTGACGCACCTCTCCATCGCAAAGACCGAAGTGGGAAAATTTATTAGGGCCCGGGGTTGGATTTCAATTAGGCACAGTCTGCCATTTCCTTTTTTATTTTACGTTTATTTTTTTAATAACTCAGTGTCATCTCATCTGGCATAGCAGTGTGCTTTCATACTTGGCTAGAAAATAGCCATAGCAATAGGATAGCATCGTTTGGTTTTAAAAACTAAAAAACACACAAAAAAAAAAAAAACACAAAAAAAAGTTAAAAAAAAAATTAAAGTTATACCTCTCATTTTCAAAATGTTTAACCCGAGGGCTAGGGGTAGAGGACGAGGGCGGGGACGTGGGCGTCCAACTACTGCAGGGGTCAGAGGCCGTGGTCCTGGGCGGGGTGAGACACCACCTGCTTATGAGGGAGCAGGGGAACGCCGCAGAGCTACACTCCCTAGGTTCATGTCTGAAGTTACTGGGACTCGTGGTAGAGCACTGTTGAGGCCAGAACAGTGCGAACAGGTGATGTCGTGGATTGCCGACAATGCTTCGAGCAATTTGTCCACCAGTCAGTCTTCCACGCAGTCCACCCATGTCACCGAAATCGGCACTCCTCCAGCTCCTGCACCTCAGCCTCCTCCCCCCCAGTCTGCCCCCTCCCAGCAAAATTTGCCATTTGAACCGGCATACTCTGAGGAACTGTTTTCTGGACCCTTCCCACAGTCACAAACCACTTGTCCGGTTGCTGATGAGCAATTTTCCGATGCCCAGGTTTTCCACCAGTCGCAGTCTGTGGGTGATTATGACCTTGTTGACGTACTGGAAGAAGTGTGTAAAGAGGTGTCCGACGATGAGGAGACACGGTTGTCAGACAGTGGGGAAGTTGTTGTCAGGGCAGGAAGTCCGAGGGGGGAGCAGACTGAGGGATCGGAGGATGATGAGGTGACAGACCCAAGCTGGGTTGAGAGGCCGGGTGAACACAGTGCTTCTGAGACGGAGGAGAGTCCTCGACCAGAACAGGTTGGAAGAGGCAGTGGTGGGGCCAGACGGAGAGGCAGGGCCAGAGCTGGTGCATCAGCGCCAAATGTGTCAACTAGTGAAGCTCCCGTGGCGAGGGCTCCTGCGGCGAGGGCTAGATTTTCAGAAGTCTGGAGGTTCTTTAAGGAAACACCGGATGACCGACGGACTGTGGTGTGCCACATTTGCCAAACCAGGATCAGCAGGGGTTCCACCACTAATAGCTTAACTACCACCAGTATGCGCAGGCATATGAATGCTAAACACCCGAATCAGTGGCACCAAGCCCGTTCACCTCCGGCCGTGCACACCACTGCTCCTTCCCCTGTGTCAGCTGATAGTCAGCCCCCTGCCCAGGACCCTGCCACAAAAACCCCATCGTCGCCTCCACGATCCTCCACAGCATCCACCAGCGTTCAGCTCTCCATACCCCAGACGCTGGAGCGGAAACGCAAATATAGTGCAACCCACCCGCACGCCCAAGCCCTTAATGTGCACATCTCCAGATTGCTAAGCCTGGAGATGCTGCCCTATAGGCTAGTAGAGACCGAGGCCTTTCGCAGCCTCATGGCGGCGGCCGCCCCTCGGTATTCGGTCCCCAGCCGCCACTACTTTTCCCGATGTGCCGTCCCAGCCCTGCACCAGCACGTGTCAGACAACATAATCCGTGCCCTGACCAACGCCGTTTCTGACAAGGTCCACCTGACCACGGACACGTGGACGAGTGCTGCCGGGCAGGGCCACTATATACCGCTGACGGCACATTGGGTTAACTTGGTGGAGGCTGGGACCGAGTCTGACCCTGCGGCTGGTCATATACTGCCGACACCGAGGATTGCGGGGCCTACCTCGGTCCAGGTGTTTCAGGCCTACTATGCCTCCTCCTCCTCCCACCCCTCCTCCACCTCCTCCTCCGAACTACCATCCGTGGGCATGGCGCCATCAGTCGCTAGCTCTAGGCACAGCAGCAGTGCCGTCGCTAAGCGACAGCAGGCGGTGCTCAAACTGCTGAGCCTAGGCGATAAAAGGCACACCGCCCAAGAACTATTACAGGGCATCACGGCGCAGACTGATCTGTGGCTGGCACCGCTGAACCTGAAGCCAGGCATGGTTGTGTGTGACAACGGCCGTAACCTGGTGGCGGCTCTGCAACTCGGCAGACTGACACATGTGCCATGCCTGGCCCATGTGTTAAATCTGATAGTTCAGCGTTTCCTCAAGACATACCCCAATCTGTCTGATTTGCTCACGAAGGTGCGCCGCATCTGTGCGCATTTCAGGAAGTCCAGCACAGATGCTGCCACTCTCAGGGCAGCGCAGCGCCGCCTCCAACTGCCCGCTCACCGACTGTTGTGCGACGTGCCCACGAGGTGGAATTCAACACTGACCATGTTATCCAGAGTTTACCAGCAGCGCCGAGCGATTGTAGACTGCCAGATGTCAACTTCCACCAGAACTGGTAGTCAGGTCAGTCAGCTTCCTCAAGTCTACAATGAGGAGTGGACGTGGATGTCTGATATCTGTCAGGTGCTGAGTAACTTTGAGGAGTCAACACAGATGGTCAGTGGCGATGCCGCCATCATCAGCCTCACCATCCCGCTGCTTGGCCTGTTGAAAAACTCTCTGGTCAGCATGAAGTCGGAAGCTTTGCGCTCCTCACAAGAGACGGGGGAAGAAGATTCCCTTGTTGATAGCCAAAGCACCCTTAGGTCTGTTTCTCAGCGCATATCGGAGGAGGTGGAGGAGGATGAGGAGGAAGAGGAGGAGAATGTTGGCGAGACACAAGAGGGGACCATTGTTGAGTCCTTCACTGTTCAGCGTGTATGGGCAGAAGAAGAGGAGTTGGAGGAGTTGGAGGAGGAGGAAATGGACAGTCAGGCCAGTGAGGGGAGTGAATTCTTACGCGTTGGTACTCTGGCGCATATGGCAGATTTCATGCTAGGCTGCCTATCCCGTGACCCTCGCGTTCAAAGAATTTATTCCAGCACCGATTACTGGGTGTTCACTCTCCTGGACCCACGGTACAAGCAAAATCTTTCCACTCTCATCCCTGGAGAGGAAAGGAGTGTGAGAATGCATGAATACCAGCAGGCCCTGGTGCACAAGCTGAAACAGTATTTCCCTTCTGACAGCGCTAGCGGCAGAGTGCGTAGTTCTGCGGGACAAGTAGCGAGGGAGAGTAGGCAAGCAGGCAGCTTGTCCAGCACTGGCAAGGGTACGCTTTACAAGGCTTTTGCCAGCTTTATGTCACCCCAGCAAGACACTGTCACCTGTCCCCAGTCTCGGCAGAGTAGGGCTGATCTTTACAGAAAGATGGTGAGGGAGTACGTAGCTGACCATACCATCGTCCTAAATGATCACACAGCTCCCTACAACTACTGGGTTTCAAAGCTGGACATGTGGCACGAACTGGCGCTGTACGCCTTGGAGGTTCTTGCCTGCCCTGCCGCTAGCGTCTTGTCCGAGCGGGTTTTCAGTGCAGCTGGTGGCATCATCACCGATAAGCGTACACGCCTGTCGACTGACAGCGCTGACAGGCTGACGCTTATTAAGATGAATAAAGCCTGGATTTCTCCTAATTTCCAATCTCCACCAGGTGAAGGAAGCTCAACCTGAATAATTTATCCACTCCTCCTCCTCCTCATTTTCCTCCTTCTCCTCCTCTTTGTACAGTAAAGCAGAGGAAACTGGCTATTTTTTGACAGGGCCCACTGGCTCTAGCTATAGTACTTTATGCATTTAATTTTTATGGAGGGCCACCGACCCGGTCCTCTGTTTTAAACAATTTTTGGGAGTGCCACATACAGGCACTCAATCTATTCAATTTTTCTGGAGGGCCACCTACCTGCTCCTCTGGTTTGAAAACTTTTTTGGACTGCCACATACAGGCACTCAATCTATTCAATTTTTCTGGAGGGCCACCTACCTGCTCCTCTGGTTTGAAAACTTTTTTGGACTGCCACATACAGGCACTCAATCTATTCCATTTTTCTGGAGGGCCACCTACCTGCTCCTCTGGTTTGAAAACTTTTTTGGACTGCCACATACAGGCACTATCCAAATTGAATTGTCTCCATAGCAGCCTCCACACGTTGTCTCCATTGCTACCTCCAAAAGTCGTCCATATAGCTGCCTCCATACATCGTCCCTTTATCAAACGAGGTGTGTCAGGCCGAAATTTGGGTTGTTTTCATGGATTCCACATCAAAGTTGTTAACTTTGTTGCCACCCTGCTGTGTTATCCACAAAATACACTGGCAAACTTTTACCATTTACGGATATTATTTCAGCGCTTCTTGCGCATCTGTTTACATTCCCCTCACCCGCCATATCCTAAACTTATAAGAACGCTACTACACTTGATCTTATACAAAAGGTTCTTAGAAGTGCTGTTTGGGGAGTAGCCTAGAGACAGGGGCTTGGATTGGCGAAAGCTCGCCTGGCAGCGGAGCGCCAGCTCCATGCCAAGAACCAACTAACATAGTTTTAACTGCAGCACCTTTAATCTACTACTAGTTCACTGCCTCCATACATGGCCGCCTTATCAAACGTGCTGTGTCAGGCAGAATTTTGGGTTGTTTTCATGGCTTCCACAACAAACTTGTTAACTTTGTCGCCACCCTGCTGTGTAATCCTCAAAATATACTGGCAAACTTTTACCATTTACGGATATTATTTCAGCGCTTCTTGCGCATCTGTTTACATTCCCCTCACCCGCCATATTCCAAACTTATAAGAACGCTACTACACTTAACTTGGTGCAGGCTGGGACCGAGTCTGACCCTGGGGCTGGTCATATACTGCCGACGCAGAGGATTGCGGGGCCTACCTCGGTCCAGGTGTTTCAGGCCTACTATGCCTCCTCCTCCTCCCACCCCTCCTCCACCTCCTCCTCCTCCTCCGAATTACCATCCGTGGGCATGGCGCCATCAGTCGGTAGCTCTAGGCACAGCAGCAGTGCCGTCGCTAAGCGACAGCAGGCGGTGCTCAAACTGCTGAGCCTAGGTGATAAAAGGCACACCGCCCAAGAGCTATTACAGGGCATTCCGCATCAAACTTGTTAACTTTGTCGCCACCGTGCTGTGTAAGCCACAAAATATACTGGAAAACTTTTTTCATTTACGGATATTATTTCAGCGCTTCTTGCGCATCTGTTTACATTCCCCTCACCCGCCATATCCCAAACTTATAAGAACGCTACTACACTTGATCTTATACAAAAGGTTCTTAGAAGTGCTGTTTAGGGAGTAGCCTAGAGACAGGGGCTTGGATTGGCAAAAGCTCGCCTGGCAGCGGAGCGCCAGCTCCATGCCAAGATCCAACTAACATAGTTTTAACTGCAGCACCTTTAATCTACTACTAGTTCACTGCCTCCATACATGGTCCCCTTATCAAACGAGCTGTGTCAGGCAGAATTTTGGATTGTTTTCATGGCTTCCATGTTAACTTTGTCGCCACCCTGCTGTGTAATCCACAAAATATACTGGCAAACTTTTATCATGTACAGATATTATTTGAGCGCTTCTTGCTCACCTCCTTTGGTTCCTCTCTGCCACCCATTGGTTTGAAGCCTGAGTCCAATTAGGGTATGTCGCCATGACACTCTCTAGCCTGCTGCCGCTGCCTCTGCATGCCGTCCCCTATAGTGTCAGGGTCAATTATTGGATGTTTTAGATGCTATCTAGCCTCATTCGGTCATTCTGTCATGGCCATGCTGTTGCCCATAATTTTGGCATAATGGTGCGATTAAGCAGCCTCAGAGGCATCCATGCATGCTGCCCCTGCTGTTTCCTGTCCATTTCCGTGGTGTTTCCATCCTTTTCTGAGGTTCCCAGGTGTTTGGCCAAGCTTCCCTGTGCAGAGCCTTGGTCCCCTTGAAAAATGCTCGAGTCTCCCATTGACTTCAATGGGGCTCGTTACTCGAAACGAGCACTCGAGCATCGGGAAAAGTTTGTCTCGAATAACGAGTACCCGAGCATTTTAGTGCTCGCTCATCTCTAGCCACATTTATTAATAGAGTCTCACTATTGTGCATAGTGTGCTGGATTATTGAAGACTGGAGCACGGTGTTCCTTAATCTGGCGCACCCTTAAGGTGCCAAAGTGCATAAACTGAGTGCACCAGTTTTGTTCTGTTGCATCCAATAAGGAGAAATATTAGGCCGTTTGCTGTAGAATATTTCTTTCTTCTTAGTTAAAAGGTCTAGTACTAATCTGGTACTTTCAGAGTGAGGTAAGTAAAAAATGATAAGAGAATATATATAATATATATGTATATCGGCACAAGCTGGTCTATCATATTCTCTGTCACTAAGGGTAATAAGCCAATAAAAATTCATATGTTTATTCAGACGACAATGGTATAAAATATAATAAAATTAAAATAAAAACTAAATAAAAACAAGTAAAGCTATAAACTTAAGGTACTATATGCATTACATATAACTGAGTGAACTGGCGTTTCACTATAATTTACAATTGATACAAACATCAATCTTTCTAAAATAAGTGCAACAGATTTAATAGTCTATAAAGTAGGTGACACATTGGGGCACATTTACTTACATTCCCATGGGAGTTCACCGAAAGTGCAATGTCTGCCGATAATGAACAATGCCGCGATTCATTAAGGTCCTGCGCCCGATATCCTGCATGTGTCGCTTCCCCGCTCAGGTCCCCGGGGTTCACCTTCTTCCTGGTGCATGTAAGTGCATTGTCTTGCGAGACAATTTGAAAGTTAAATTCTGCGCTCAGTCCGAATCAGTCGGATGGTCTGGCGGCACGACCCCCAATTTGTGTTGCATGAAAGCCTGTGCAGCTGCGCCAAAAAAGGATCATGTGCGTAATCCCAGCGCAGAACCCTGTTAAATACCTGTCACAGCTGTGCAATCCCTGAAAAAGACAAAGGGCCACATTTACTTACCTAGTCCACTCGCGATCCCGCGGTGCGTTGTCTGACGCTGATTCGGGTCTGCCGCGATTCACTAAGGTTGTGCACCCGATATCCAGCAGGGGTCGCCGCTGCGCCAAGGTCCGCCGGAGTTCACCTTCTTTGTCCCGGTGCATGTAAGTTCTGATCTTGCAACACAAATTCTTTTTGTCCGACGGCCACGCCGTCCCGATTTCTGTTGCGTGAAAGCCGGCGCAGATGCGGCACAATCCGATCACGTGCGCGCAAATCCTGGGGCAATTCGGCGCAAATAGGAAATCGTCGGGGAACCCGACGAAAGTGCGCGATTCAGACCCGTAGTAAATGAGCCCCATAAGCTTCACCGCCTATTATGGAACAGAGCAATACATATAGGGGGACATTAGTCATAGTCTGTTAGACTGTTTTGAGTGTCTTTTAGCGCAAAAATCTGTTAATTAGGTGCATTTATGCGCCATTTTCTGGCGCACGGCAAAGTTCGGCACTTAGTGGTTCTGAGTCCCTGCTCCTTATCTGACATAGTGAGTGCGTCCTAAACGGATGTTTGCACGGGATCTATCACAAAAGTGCGCCTAAAAAGGCACAAAATAGGCGCAGAAAATGCACCTCCTCTGAGCAGCTGCACTTCCAAAAAAACGTTCCTTTTCATTACTAAAAACATACATTTTAGGTTCCCAAATGAAGAATTCCCTCTATGCAACATGGAAAATACTTCGGAGCAGTTTTAAAATGTAAAATTTCTCCAGTAACGACTTCATCATTGTCTATGGGATCATCTCTGGGAGTGATTATTGTCTATGGGATCATCTCTGGGAGTGATTATTGTCTATGGGATCATCTCTGGGAGTGATTATTGTCTATGGGATCATCTCTGGGAGTGATTATTGTCTATGGGATCATCTCTGGGAGTGATTATTGTCTATGGGATCATCTCTGGGAGTGATTATTGTCTATGGGATCATCTCTGGGAGTGATTATTGTCTATGGGATCATCTCTGGGAGGGATTATTGTCTATGGGATCATCTCTGGGAGTGATTATTGTCTATGGGATCATCTCTGGGAGGGATTATTGTCTATGGGATCATCTCTGGGAGTGATTATTGTCTATGGGATCATCTCTGGGAGTGATTATTGTCTATGGGATCATCTCTGGGAGTGATTATTGTCTATGGGACCATCTCTGGGAGTGATTATTGTCTATGGGATCATCTCTGGGAGGGATTATTGTCTATGGGATCATCTCTGGGAGTGATTATTGTCTATGGGATCATCTCTGGGAGTGATTATTGTCTATGGGATCATCTCTGGGAGTGATTATTGTCTATGGGATCATCTCTGGGAGTGATTATTGTCTATGGGATCATCTCTGGGAGTGATTATTGTCTATGGGATCATCTCTGGGAGTGATTATTGTCTATGGGATCATCTCTGGGAGTGATTATTGTCTATGGGATCATCTCTGGGAGTGATCATTGTCTATGGGATCATCTCTGGGAGTGATCATTGTCTATGGGATCATCTCTGGGAGTGACCATTGTCTATGGGATCATCTCTGGGAGTGATTATTGTCTATGGATCATCTCTGGGAGTGATTATTGTCTATGGGACCATCTCTGGGAGTGATTATTGTCTATGGGATCATCTCTGGGAGTGATTATTGTCTATGGGATCATCTCTGGGAGTGATTATTGTCTATGGGATCATCTCTGGGAGTGATTATTGTCTATGGGATCATCTCTGGGAGTGATCATTGTCTATGGGATCATCTCTGGGAGTGATTATTGTCTATGGGATCATCTCTGGGAGTGATTAGTGTCTATGGGATCATCTCTGGGAGTGATTATTGTCTATGGGATCATCTCTGGGAGTGATTATTGTCTATGGGATCATCTCTGGGAGGGATTATTGTCTATGTGATCATCTCTGGGAGGGATTATTGTCTATGAGATCATCTCTGGGAGTGATTATTGTCTATGGGATCATCTCTGGGAGTGATTATTGTCTATGGATCATCTTTGTGAGTGATTATTGTCTATGGGATCATCTCTGGGAGTGACCATTGTCTATGGGATCATCTCTGGGAGTGATTATTGTCTATGGATCATCTCTGGGAGTGATTATTGTCTATGGGATCATCTCTGGGAGTGATTATTGTCTATGGGACCATCTCTGGGAGTGATTATTGTCTATGGGATCATCTCTGGGAGTGACTATTGTCTATGGGATCATCTCTGGGAGTGACCATTGTCTATGGGATCATCTCTGGGAGTGATTATTGTCTATGGGACCATCTCTGGGAGTGATTATTGTCTATGGGACCATCTCTGGGAGTGATTAGTGTCTATGGGATCATCTCTGGGAGTGACCATTGTCTATGGGATCATCTCTGGGAGTGATTATTGTCTATGGACCATCTCTGGGAGTGATCATTGTCTATGGGATCATCTCTGGGAGTGATTATTGTCTATGGGACCATCTCTGGGAGTGACTATTGTCTATGGGATCATCTCTGGGAGTGACTATTGTCTATGGGATCATCTCTGGGAGTGATTATTGTCTATGGGATCATCTCTGGGAGTGACTATTGTCTATGGGATCATCTCTGGGAGTGATTATTGTCTATGGGATCATCTCTGGGAGTGATTATTGTCTATGGGATCATCTCTGGGAGTGATTATTGTCTATGGGATCATCTCTGGGAGTGATTATTGTCTATGGGATCATCTCTGGGAGTGATTATTGTCTATGGGATCATCTCTGGGAGTGATTATTGTCTATGGGATCATCTCTGGGAGTGATTATTGTCTATGGGATCATCTCTGGGAGTGATTATTGTCTATGGGATCATCTCTGGGAGTGATTATTGTCTATGGGATCATCTCTGGGAGTGATTATTGTCTATGGGATCATCTCTGGGAGTGATTATTGTCTATGGGATCATCTCTGGGAGTGATTATTGTCTATGGGATCATCTGGGAGTGATTATTGTCTATGGGATCATCATCTCTGGGAGTGATTATTGTCTATGGGATCATCTCTGGGAGTGATTATTGTCTATGGGATCATCTCTGGGAGTGATTATTGTCTATGGGATCATCTCTGGGAGTGACTATTGTCTATGGGATCATCTCTGGGAGTGACTATTGTCTATGGGATCATCTCTGGGAGTGACTATTGTCTTATTGTACAGATCTGAGAATATTATCAGTCTACATTTCCTGGACATTATAATAAAAAAGGAAAAGACTCATTTCTGCAAGAATTTTTTTTTTTTAACATCTCTGTCACTTTTAGTCCCTGCAGTTACATCACAATGAGAGGTTTTGTGCAGAGATGAAGCCCTGAACGTTTTGTCACATTTTCTCAGTCTCCTTTCATTATTAGTCACAAATGAGATCTAACAATTTGCGCCAAATTTAGGCGCATTTACTAAGGCAGAACCAGATCCATCATAGATCAGGAGCCAAAAAGAAGAGCAAACCAGGCGCAAATATAGGCGAAGCTGAGACCCCACTATGATTAATGTCCCCTGTAGTTCTTACAAAGTTAGATCTCTACTAACAGAGGCGCTAAAGTGCATCAACTGAGTGCACCAGTTTTGTTCTGTTGCATCCAATAAGGAGAAATATTAGGCCGTTTGCTGTAGAATATTTCTTTCTTCTTAGTTAAAAGGTCTAGTACTAATCTGGTACTTTCAGAGTGAGGGAAGTAAAAAATGATAAGAGAATATATATGTATAAAATACAGAAGTCCAGATTTTATGCATTTTATCCATTTTTATTGCTATTAGTTGCTTGATGTGCATTGGAGAATTCATATACAATTTTACCTTTATTTTTTAAAATATTTATTCTCATATATATTTTACTTACGTTTCTATGAAAGTACCAGATTGGTACTAGACCTTTTAACTTAGGATAAAGAAACTACGGCAAACGGCCTAATGTTTCTCCTTATTGGATTCAAGAAGATAAGCGCCAGGTAAACGTCCAAAAACTCTTTTTTGGGTCTCATAGTTGATCCTTTACTCTAAGGGGGACATTAATCATAGGGGGTCTCAGGTTCGCCCATGTTTGCGCCTAGTTTGATCTTCTTTTTGGCTCCTGATCTATGATGGATCTAGTTCTGCCTTAGTAAATGCGTTTTGGAATTGTCGCCTGTCCGATTAATTTGCGCCTAAATCTGCGCCAAATTTGTTTCAAATTATTAGATTTCATTTGTGACTAATAATAAAAGGAGACTGAGAAAATGTGACAGAAGGTTCAGGGCTTCATCTCTGCACATAAAGTCTCAGCTTGTACAATGTCCGGACCACATTGTGATGTAACTGCAGGGACTCAAAGTTACAGAGATGGAAACATAAAATAAAAATTCTTGCGGAAATGAGTCTTTTCCTTTTTTATTATAATTTACAGTAAATGGAGACTGATAATATTCTCAGATCTGTACAATAAGACAATAATCACTCCCAGAGAGGATCCCATAGACAATAATCACTCCCAGAGATGATCCCATAGACAATAATCACTCCCAGAGATGATCCCATAGACAATAATCACTCCCAGAGGTGATCCCATAGACAATGATCACTCCCAGAGATGCTCCCATAGACAATAATCACTCCCAGAGATGATCCCATAGATAATAATCACTCCCAGAGATGATCCCATAGACACTAATCACTCCCAGAGATGGTCCCATAGACAATAATCACTCCCAGAGGTGATCCCATAGACAATAATCACTCCCAGAGATGATCCCATAGACAATAATCACTCCCAGAGATGATCCTATAGACAATAATCACTCCCAGAGATGATCCCATAGACAATAATCACTCCCAGAGATGATCCCATAGACAATAATCACTCCCAGAGATGATCCCATAGACAATAATCACTCCCAGAGATGATCCCATAGATAATAATCACTCCCAGAGATGATCCCATAGACAATAATCACTCCCAGTGATGATCCCATAGACAATAATCACTCCCAGAGGTGATCCCATAGACAATAATCACTCCCAGAGATGATCCCATAGACAATAATCACTCCCAGAGATGATCCCATAGACAATAATCACTCCCAGAGATGATCCCATAGACAATAATCACTCCCAGAGATGATCCCATAGACAGTAATCACTCCCAGAGATGGTCCCATAGACAATAATCACTCCCAGAGATGATCCCATAGACAATCACTCCCAGAGATGATCCCATAGACAATAATCACTCCCAGAGATGATCCCATAGACAATAATCACTCCCAGAGATGATCCCATAGACAATAATCACTCCCAGAGATGATCCCATAGACAATAATCACTCCCAGAGATGATCCCATAGACAATAATCACTCCCAGAGATGATCCCATAGACAATAATCACTCCCAGAGATGGTCCCATAGACAATAATCACTCCCAGAGATGATCCCATAGACAATAATCACTCCCAGAGATGATCCCATAGACAATAATCACTCCCAGAGATGATCCCATAGACAATAATCACTCCCAGAGATGATCCCATAGACAATAATCACTCCCAGAGATGATCCCATAGACAATAATCACTCCCAGAGATGATCCCATAGACAATAATCACTCCCAGAGATGATCCCATAGACAGTAATCACTCCCAGAGATGGTCCCATAGACAATAATCACTCCCAGAGATGATCCCATAGACAATAATCACTCCCAGAGATGATCCCATAGACAATAATCACTCCCAGAGATGATCCCATAGACAATAATCACTCCCAGAGATGATCCCATAGACAATAATCACTCCCAGAGATGATCCCATAGACAATAATCACTCCCAGAGATGATCCCATAGACAGTAATCACTCCCAGAGATGGTCCCATAGACAATAATCACTCCCAGAGATGATCCCATAGACAATAATCACTCCCAGAGATGATCCCATAGACAATAATCACTCCCAGAGATGATCCCATAGACAATAATCACTCCCAGAGATGATCCCATAGACAATAATCACTCCCAGAGATGGTCCCATAGACAATAATCACTCCCAGAGATGATCCCATAGACAATAATCACTCCCAGAGATGATCCCATAGACAATAATCACTCCCAGAGATGATCCCATAGACAATAATCACTCCCAGAGATGATCCCATAGACAATAATCACTCCCAGAGATGATCCCATAGACAATAATCACTCCCAGAGATGATCCCATAGACAATAATCACTCCCAGAGATGATCCCATAGACAGTAATCACTCCCAGAGATGGTCCCATAGACAATAATCACTCCCAGAGATGATCCCATAGACAATAATCACTCCCAGAGATGATCCCATAGACAATAATCACTCCCAGAGATGATCCCATAGACAATAATCACTCCCAGAGATGATCCCATAGACAATAGTCACTCCCAGAGATGATCCCATAGACAATAATCACTCCCAGAGATGATCCAATAGACAATAATCACTCCCAGAGATGATCCCATAGACAATAATCACTCCCAGAGATGATCCCATAGACAATAATCACTCCCAGAGATGATCCCATAGACAATAATCACTCCCAGAGATGGTCCCATAGACAATAATCACTCCCAGAGATGATCCCATAGACAATAATCACTCCCAGAGATGATCCCATAGACAATAATCACTCCCAGAGATGATCCCATAGACAATAATCACTCCCAGAGATGATCCCATAGACAATAATCACTCCCAGAGATGATCCCATAGACAATAATCACTCCCAGAGATGATCCCATAGACAATAATCACTCCCAGAGATGATCCCATAGACAGTAATCACTCCCAGAGATGGTCCCATAGACAATAATCACTCCCAGAGATGATCCCATAGACAATAATCACTCCCAGAGATGATCCCATAGACAATAATCACTCCCAGAGATGATCCCATAGACAATAATCACTCCCAGAGATGATCCCATAGACAATAATCACTCCCAGAGATGATCCCATAGACAATGATGAAGTCCTTACTGGAGAAATTTTACATTTTAAGGCTACATTCACATGAACGTATGGGGGACGTATATACTGCTGACGTATATACTGTGTATATATGTCTCCCATACACCTCAATGGCCTCACTGCGCTGTACGGGAGCGGTACGGTGCAGAACACGTGCGGCACCGTACCGTTCCGTAGCCCGTAAAAAGATAGGACATGTCCTATCTAACGACGGAATACAGCGCCCTGCGATATGTTACTCTATACAGAGGGGCGGGGTGAGCAGCGCTCATCCCATCCTCCTCTCTTCCCGGCGCCGATGTATGCCCCGGTACTATGGTTGCCCTAGGAAGCGCAACTTTTAAAGGGGTCGTCCACTTGCAGCAGATAATTGATATGGTTTGTATAAAGAAAAGTTATAAAATTTTCCAATATACTTTCTGTATCATTTCCTTAAGTTTTCTAGATTTCTTTTTAATGTCCTTCTATAGAAAGCTTCTCTATTTACTTCCAGTGTATATAGATCTGTGATGGGCAAGCAGGTGCACGGTTCGAGCCGTGTGATACTAATGGCTCATTCACCTCCACGTCCGTCACATGACTGTGGACAGATTTATATGTACTGGAACTAAACTTAGAAGGACAGCAAGCAGAGATCTAGAAAGCCGTGAGGAATCAATACAGTAAGTTTATTGGAATATTGTATAACTCTTTATTATACAAACAATATCAATAATTTGCTAAAAGTGGACAACCCCTTTAAGCTTTAGCTGAAAAATAGGATTTTGATATCCCCAAATAACTGATGTTGTGACTAGATTAGTCCAGAACCAAGGTTCCCAGCTGTGGGACCTGTTATACACCCTCCATTGGACATGGTTTATCCAAGGTGTACTTCTCCTTTAATGATATTTGAGAAATATCAAATATTTGATTTGCCCTAAGAAAATATTGTAATTTTTACATCTATTCAAATTTTTTTTATTTACTATATTTTCTTAAACCTTTGGTTATCAAGGTGAAACTAAAATGTTCTCTGGCCTTATTTCCTCTACGAGAGCAGTTTCCTGACGAGGGGGCTATGGCACCTATACGTCTCAGGAAGTAGCTGGGTCACTAGCAGCAAAGGACTCGGCATGTAAGTATTTATTGCTTGTGATTAAATAGCCATAAGCTACATATACAGTCAGTTCGCGGGTTACGTACAGGATGTGTTCTGCAGGTTTGTTCTTAAGTTGAATTTGTATGTAAGTCGGAACTGTATATTTTATTAATGTAACCCCAGACAAAAATTTTTGGGTCTCTGTGACATTTAGATTTTAAATCTTTTGGGTTGTCAAAAGAATCAGGATTAACAATAAATCTTAATTACAGACACCTGTGATAACTGTTACAGCTGATTATTTTTGCCTAGGGCTAAAGTGCTGTAAATTACCAATTATCAGAGGTCTGTTTGTAACTAGGATCGTCCGTAAGTCAGGTGTTCTTAAGTAGGGGACCGCCTGTATACCACAAACCTGCATATCACAAATCCCAAATGTCCTGTGATAGCCAGGCTCTGTTCAGACACGGTATATTTTTCAGAACAGATACTGCTCGGTCCATAAGCTGGATTTGCTTTGTCTTTAAATATTGGTAAATAAGTGGCATGAGATTGGTAAAAAAAATAAATAATTAATTAAAAAAAAAATGTATACATATAAATATATACAGGTGGTCCACTACTTAAGGACACCCGACTTACAGACGACCCATAGTTACAGACTGACCCCTCTGCCCACTGTGACCTCTGGTGACCTCTCTGGATGTTACTATAGTCCCAGACTGTAATGATCAGTGTAAGGTGTCTGTAATGAAGCTTTATTGATAATCCTTGGTCCAATTACAGCAAAAAAAATTTAAACTCCAATTGTCGCTGGGACAAAATTTTTTTTTTGTCTGGATCTACAATTATAAAATATACAGTTTCGACTTACATACAAATTCAACTTAAGAACAAACCTACGGACCCTATCTTGTACGTAACCCGGGGACTGCCTGTATACAGTATTGATAAAGAGAGATGAGCAGGTTCTGGTGCAACCCGAACATATTGCCGTGTGCAGCCAATTTAGCAAATTAAGGTTGTGGGTGTCGCCATGGCTGTGATTGGCCATTGGGGACACCCCTGGTTTGACCTCAACCTAAAGTTTTGGGTTCACTCATCTCTACTTTGTGCCGATTCCATGAAAATAAATTCCAATTTCATAAATGAGCCATTTGTTTCTAATTTGGAATATCAAATTGTCTTCTGGTAAAAATTGGAAAATTGAAGGGATCGTGTTTGATTTCCAAAACAGGGGGAGAAGTAGTTTGGCAATGGCTTGAAATCTGACTGCTGCTGTAGTATGTCTGCGGGAGATGGTGGTGATATCTAGAAATGGAAGTGGAAGTTTTGGGTGATCCGGATACTCGCTCATAGGCTTTAGCACATGGGTCTCTTGAATTGTTGCTCCTAATTAGAATTGACCTTTATTTATTTATTTCTTCAATGTTTCTATACACCTGGTCGCCTTGGCCGCATCCTATAAATGCTGCAGGGGTTGTGGAGGCAAGGGAAGATCACTACATATATTTTGGGATTGCCCCTTACTCTGCTCTTATTGGTTAAATATTTTCAAACTCATATCAGAGCTGATAAAAATGTGAAATTTTTTATAGATGAGAGAAATTTGCAACATTTTGATCACTTAATTTCTTCTGGGTACTGAAATTTCATAAAAGTGGTGATTCACACATTTGGATGCCTCTTTCTCTGTTATGGGGTGCATCGCATGGGATGGTTGCTTTTATATGTAATAGATCATACAATTTGGGGCGTGGAGATACATTACATTTTTATTGTATTTGTGTGAAAGGCGAGTCACTAGAACAGTTTTTCAGGTTCTCTAGAGTATTAGTACCTTAAAGAGAACCCGTCATGCAAAATAACCCCCTAAACTAAATATATTTTCATAAACTGCCATTAGAGAGCATTGCCTCTATCCCTTCATTGTCCCTCTACATGCCTGTAAACCTAAGCAATGAGGTCCTAAAGCTGTATGCAAATGACCTGTGAAATGTCCAATGAAGCATTAGCATATTCAAGCTGTCCACTCTATTCATGAGTGGGAGGCACAGCCACACCCCCAGTGCATGACTGACAGCCTGTATAATGGTGTGAGGCTGTATAATGTTGTGCTTCCTGGTGCTGGCGCCCCCTGCAGCCTGTGTGTGCATGTGTGTGTGTGTATAGGAGAGATACAGCAGCTCCAGGCAGCCATGTTACAGCAGAACATGTCAGATTCATGTGTAGCTCATGTCTGTGTCTCTCACCTGTATATTAGGAGGAGGCAGCATGTCAGCAGATGCAGCACACACACTAGCAATGCTTTACTATACATTACACACAGACATGAGCAGGGGGAGGAGAGGGGAGGGGGAACAGGGGTGACATCACTGCCTCTGACAATGTGACAAGCCTCATAGATAAAGGCTGGGATGGGATCCTTGTGAGCTGCTCCAACAGGTAGTAGTGACAGGACTAGTGGCAGAGACCTGATGACAGGTGTCCTTTAAGGGGTCTGATTGGTTATATAATATACTGCTGTACAAAATTCATAATAGTACTTCTGTATTAGATCTCCATGATGGCTATGAGACCCTCGGAGAGGCTTCCAGCTGTCATAGAAACTTTATAGAATGTTCCCATTTATTAGTTTTAGGGCTATACCTTCATTTTTTGGGGGTGAACTACCTTAAAATATTTTGCTGCATTTTTTTTTAACACATGGGGCTAGTTAAAAATTAACAATTGTTAAATTATTTATTTTTTTTTTTTTTTAGTTTCATTTTGGGTTCGATTTACAAAAAAAAGCAAGTTTTGAAATGTAAAGTAAATGTAAAGTTTTTAATTTTCAAATGAACTCAAACTTCCCTAGTGTGCGATGGTTTAGACTAGGGCCAATGGGGTGGTTCTGATGACGTTTTTATAATGTATTTTTTACAATTTACAGGGAAATATTATTGCATTTTAATTTACAACTAAGAAGATTTTTTTTTTACATTTTTTTATTTTAATGCTTTTTTTTTAAATTTTCAACTTGTCCACTGTAACAAAGGCATATATATATATATATATATATATATATATATATATATATATACAGGGGCGTAACTTGAGGGGGTGCAGAGGTTGCCGTTGCACCAGGGCCCAAGAGGTTTAGGGGGCCCTTACATTATACCAAACATTATAGTCGAGTCCTGCCACAGACTTTGCACTGGGGCCCATCAGCTTCTAGTCACGCCACTGCATAGATATATATATATATATATATATATATATATATATATATATATATGTATACAAATGTATATTAACAGTCCACCGGAGCTATAGAGGCATCAGCACTACCGGCTCCTCTATTCGCTTCACAGAGCTACTTCAACTCTGTGCAGAAAGAAGTAGAGAAGGCTGGAGGGGTAATAAACTGCTTCTACCTTCTCCCTCGGGAGTCCTGCTGCAGTCTATGACTAGGTAAATAGTAAGCAGGAGGGACATGGTACAACTTTTGAATAAAAGCGTCATGTGCCCCAGTTTTTAAATTTTTTTGTGATACGGAAAACTTTTTGTATCGTTCCCGTTTGCTGATAACGTGTATGGTCTTTCTCTGCTATGAGTCTAGAAGCTGCTGCTCATAGAATGAATGCAGATCGATATATGCATAGATTATATTTGCATTTTTGTCTGCAAAAAATATTTCTTTAAATAACACCAACAAAACCACAAACCTGTTAAAACAGAAACAGAAATGAAGACACATGAGTTGGATGTCGTTCACCTTTTCTTTTCTCTTGGCTGGTATTGGTTAATAGTCATATAACCAAAAGTTTAGAGACACTGGGGCAGATTTACTTACCCGGTCCATTCGTGATCCAGCGGCGCGTTCTCTTCGCTGGATTCGGATCCGGCCGGGATTCATTAAGGCAGTTCCTCCGACATCCTCCAGGTGGCGCTGCTGCACTGAAGAGCATCGGAACGCACTCAAGTTCACCGGCCTATTCCTGGTGAAGGTAAGTGCACGCTCCGCGACAATTTTTTTAAAAAAAATGCGGCGTTTTTTCCGAATCCGTCAGGTTTTCGTTCGGCCACGCCCCCCGATTTCCTCGTGCATGCCAGCGCCGAGGCGCCACAATCCGATCGTGTGCGCCAAAATCCCGGGGCAATTCAGGGGAAATTGGCGCAAATATTTGGGTAACACGTCGGGAAAACACAAATCGGGCCCTTAGTAAATGACCCCCATTGTTGTTTAACATAGATCCGGTGGCAGGATCCTATAATGTAGAGTAGTAGAGCCCTTTTTAGGGCTAATTTAGGGCTATTCGAATTTCCTACTGGGGCGTGGAGAGCCGGAGTTGCGCGCACTCATCTGCGAAACTGGGTTCTGCGACTGTGCAAGAGCAGGCTGATGGCTGCACAGTCTCAGATCTGAAGCCGGAGCTACTGCGCATGCGCAGAACCCCGCTTCGCAGACGACTGGCCTGAAGATGTATTGGTAGGAGGAAAGCAAGAGCCTACTGGGGTGTGGAGTAGCTGCGCCGTGTAGCCTCAGCTTGGGCTACTCCACGCCGCAGTAGCCTCTTTAGAAAATTTGAATATTGGTGGAGTTAAAATTTATAAAAGTTATGGGCCACGGTAGAATTATCCCCAAAAAAGGCTCTACTACTCTACATTAGAGGAACCTGCCTGTGGTGGTAGGTTTCCTTTAAAACAATGCCATATTGCATGTGGTCTGATTCCCATTAATATGCATGTACTTTACAAAATATTGCCCAAAATGCCCTTGTCAGGTTATTTCAGAGAAACATCGTAGACAGTTTTGTTATAAGTTTCAACAAATGTAAATTCTTTTAAGAAGGCTTTTTGACCAATCACATCCACTCTTGATCACCAGGAGATCAAATGGACATTCCAATCTATTGGTTATAACATGGCCAAAAGAAACATGTTATACTCTGTAGATCTACTAGGTTGGTGAAAACCCGCAAATAACTGAATTTTTAGTTTCTAATTGATATTTCTATAACATTACCAGGTTATTGTTTCTATTTCAAATCTTACATCAGAATGGAGGCGTTGCAGCAGATTTATCTTCTCCTCATCTGTCAGGGTAAGTCGTCTCACAATGAGAGAATAATCCGATATAATGAGAATCTGTGACTGTGGCCTCATGTTCTGCTCGTTGCTTCCAGGCTTCTATCTGGGATCTGTGTGTCAGGAGTGGACCTTCCCTTCTAGGATTACGGCTCTGCTCGGCTCCTGTGTGGAGATCCCTTGTAGATACAAAACCTCAATTCTGTACAGAACTGTGTGGTACTTATCCAATGAAATTAATTATCCAGAGATCTATAACCCCAAGGATATATCATCAGTCATTAAGAAATACAGATATCGGACCTCTCTGGTGCCAGGAGATAAGAGCTGTACCCTGCGGATAGACCCTGTGAGAAGAGAAGACAATGGAGATATATACACCCCAGGGATTGCGAAAGATAAAAACATAAATGCATATAAGAAGCAATCTAGATATGTTCTTCTTCATGTCACAGGTACTTATAAGAACCACTGCTTATGTTGAGACAGGATTTTCAGCAGTTTTTCAGGTAGTTTTTCAGCTGAACACCAACTTTTAAAACTTCCCTAATAATCTCCAATTATTTTTAATGCGAGGCAGTGACAGGCAATGGCAATGTATTATATACCCCCTCATTGGACAAAAAAAAGTTTAAAAAAAAAATATATATATATATATTTTTAAATGATTCAAATAAAATCATAGTCAACTCATAGTCAATCCTAGTCAAAAACCTATTTTTCCTTTTAAAATATAATTATAATATAATTATAAAATTATAATTCTATATATAATATAATATATACTGAAATTAAAAACAAAGGTAAACATAAAGGATCGGATTTAACCATGTATATAATGATACAAACTAGCAGTTCTAGTTGTAGAATGAACAGTAAAATAGAAAGGAAAGGACAGTAATGGACAGGGGAACCCTATAGCTAGACTCCTCCTTCTGTCCCTACCTTATTGCCTATTCTACCTTAGATGGTAGGTGGCAACTGGTCAATGTTCCCTTCCTGTGCCTTAGTCAAACACGAAGGCAAAAACAATGTAGAATGGTCTTACAAATATGGGTCAAAACATAGAGGACAATTAAGTGCAGAATTAAGAGACAAATCTAACTCATATCTATCTATCTATCTATCTATCTATCTCCTATCTATCTATCTCCTATCTATCTATCTATCTATAAATTGGAAAGAGCGAGCAGAACTCCAAAAGCAGAATTCAAAAGTTGGTGATCTTTATTGAGGCAAGTGGCAACGTTTCGGTGTTGGACACCTTTTTCAAGCCTTTCAGCCTCAATAAAGATCACCAACTTTTGAATTCTACCTCTGGAGTGCTGCTCGCTTCTTCCAAATTGTAGATAGATAGATATGGGATAGATAGATAGATAGATAGATAGATAGATAGATAGATATGTAGTGATTCTGTTAATACAAATAACCAATTTATCCAGTAACAAGCTTGGTCTGATTTTTTAACCCAAAATTCCACAGATACATCAAACATTAAGCTTCATACGTCCAACATAATGACTGAAGGAAAATCTACCACATTCACATGTTCAGTAGATCACACGTGCGGCTCCCGTCCTCCTTCTATACATTGGAATAAACCTGGTCATGTTAAAAAACGGTCAGTGAGACTTTCTGAAGGTTCCTGGAGAGAAGAATCAGAAGTGACTTATCTTCCTACAGATGTGGATGATGGGAGTCTTATCCAGTGCACGGCTACACATCCTAATGGACAAAGAACTAAGACGTCAAGAACTCTCAGCATTTACTGTACGTATTATAGGTGACATTGACCTGCAAATCTTAATTTCTAAATTATCTGTGTTTCAAATACAAAAACCTAAATAATTCAAAACTACAAACCTGCAGCCGTTGAATTACATCCTATAAAATTGGCCATGGGTAAAGAAAGCAAAACCTCAAAACTCAGTCCCATTTATCATGTACATATTGTACTCTTCTGCTTATACTTGGAATCAGTCTGGTAATTGTTGTCCCATGAGGACATTTTACTGGGTTTTTACCATTTGTATTGAAGCCGAAGAGACTTATCAAAGTCACACATTGGGGCTCATTTACTAAGGGTCCGCGGACCGCGATTCCGTCGGGTTTCCAAAATATTTCCATTTTGCGTCAAACTGCCCCGGGATTTTGGCGCACGTGATCGGATTGTGTCGCATTGGCACCGTCTTTCACGCGACAGAAATGCGGGGGAGTGGCCGTCGGACAACCCAACGGATTCGGAAAAAACGCTGAATTTAAAAATGGAACGGTGTCGCAAGATCAAGCACTCACATGCACCAGGAAGAAGAAGGTGAACCCCTGGCGGACCTCGGCACAGCAGCGACACAGGAAGGAACTCGGGCGCACGATCTTAGTGAATGCCGGCAGACCGTGGGATCGCGACTAGACCGGGTAAGTAAATGGGCCCCATTGTGTGTCAGGGACTTGATGCCCTTACCCCAAACTGCATCAAATATATGAGGAGGCTACAGCCACTTGATATATCTGGTGGCTAATGACCTTCCTGGCATAAAATTGCATTATACCCTTTGCCAGGAACGGTCCACTCCACCACCGGACCAGGCATGGCCCACTGCAAGCCTCTCTATGCCCACTGGAAATAGTTGCAATTTCAGGCCATGCACCAGGAATTGTTTTATGCACATACAATCATAATTCTTTGCGCACAACCAGGAATTGTGATTATTTCCTCCTTTACACTGCCACGATGGCGGCTGCATATGAGAAAACTTTCCTAAACAAGCAAATGTAGCAGATAAATAAGCATTCAAGTTATTGTTTGTATTGTTTTTTCCTTCCTTCTCATGTAGCTTTCTACACTGTCTCTTCCTCTGAATCTTGCGCTAACTAAGCCAATTATTTGGTAAACTTCAATAAACCTTGTTTAGATTTTTCTCTGCAGATGCACCAAAAAATGTCACTATCATTGTCGCTGATATGGATGATGTCATAGAAGGAAGTGATGTAACGTTACAATGTAACAGCGTCTCCAGGCCTGATGTATCTGAGTATGAATGGTACAAAGGGGAAACCAGATTACCAGACAGAGGACGGGAGATGACAGTGAGGAGTGTGACCAGGGACATGGAG
Organism: Engystomops pustulosus; assembly: GCF_040894005.1. Lineage (NCBI taxonomy): Eukaryota > Metazoa > Chordata > Amphibia > Anura > Leptodactylidae > Engystomops > Engystomops pustulosus. The sequence continues at coordinate 13,083,349 of NC_092416.1, forward strand.
CCCTATTCCTGTGCTGCCCGAAATACTGTGGGGAGAGATGAATCTGCCCCCATACAGATCCCTGTGATATGTAAGTATCCAGCATGAAACATTTTTATATACAGTACAGATGAAAAGTTTGGACACATCTTCTCATTCAAATAGTTTTCTGTATTTTCATGACTATAAAAATTGAAGATTCACACTGAAGTCATCAAAACTATGAATGAACACATGTGGAATTATATACTTAACAAATAAGTGTAAGACAACTGAATATATGTCTTAAATTCTAGGTTCCTTTTGCTGTGATTACTGCTTTGCTCACTAATGACTTGATGAGATACAAGAGGTAGTCACCTGAAATGGTCTTCCAATAGTCTTAAAGGAGTTCCCAGAAATGCTTGGCACTTGTTGGCCCTTTTTCCTTCACTCTGTGGTGCAGCTCACCCTAAAACATCTCAATTGGGTTCAGGTGTAGGTCAGGTCAACTGCCATAGCACCCCATCACTCTCCTTATTGGTCCATCAGCCCTTACACAGCCTGGAGATGTGTTTGGGGTCACTGTCCTGTTGACAAATAAATGATGGTCCAACTTAACGCAAACCGGATGGAATAGCAGCCACTACAAGACGCTGTAGTAACCATGCTGGTTCAGTATAACAATTTTTAATAAATCCCCAACAGTGTCTCCAGCAAAGTCCCCATACACCATCACACCTCCTCCTCCAGGATTCACGGTGGGAACCAGGCATGTAGCATCCGTTTGTTCACCTTTTCTGTGTTGCACAAGACACAGTAGTTGGAACCAAAGATCTCAAATTTGGACTCATCAGACCAAAGCACAGATTTCCCCTGGTCTAATGTCCATTCCTTGTGTTCTTTAGCACAAACAAGTCTCTTCTGCTTGTTGCCGGTCCTTAGCAGTTGTTTCCTAGCAGCTATTTTACCATCAAGGCTGCTGGACACGGTCTCCTCAGTTGTTGTAGAGATGTGTCTGCTTCTAGACCTCTGTGCAGCATTGACCTGGTCTCTAATCTGAGCTGCTGGTAGCATGCGATTTCTAAGGCTGGTGACTCGGATGAACTTATCCTCTGTAGCAGAGGTGACTCTTGGTCTTCCGTCTCTGGGGCGATCCTTATGTGAGCCAATTTCTTTGTAGCACTTGATGGTTTTTGCAACTGCTCTTGGGGACACTTTCACAGTTTTCCCAATTTTTCAAACTGACTGCCTTTGATTTCTTATAGTAATGATGACCGCTCGTTTTTGATTACTTAGCTGCTTTTTTCTAGCCATAATACAAATTCTTCCAGTCTATTCAGTAGGAGGATCAGCTGTGTATCTAACTGAGCTCTTCACAATACAAATGATGGTCTTAACCCCATTTATAAGGCAAGAAATCAACCTTATTACCCCTGACAGGGCATCTGTGATGTGAAAACCATTTCAGGTGACTACCTCTTGAAGCTCATCAAGAGAAGCCAAGAATGTGCAAAGCAGTAATCAAGGAAAAGTAGAATATAAGACACATTTTCAGTTGTTTAACACTTTTTTTGGTAAGTATATAATTCCACATGTGTTAATTCATAGTTTTGATGCCTTCAGTGTGAATCTTCAATTTTTATAGTCACAAAACTACAGAAAACTCTTTGAATGAGAAGGTGTGTCCAAACTTTTGGTCTGTACTGTATTTTAATAATTTCCAAACATTGATTTTGGCATGAACAGAAGGTGTTAATCCACCAGTTGTAGGAATTTTCATTTACAATCCATAAAGTGTAACGTTTTAATCCAATGAGGGATCTTCATCAGGCATGGATTGCGTGGAGCGAGAGGGGGTAAGTATGAAAGTAGAGATACGTAGTACCCACCGGTGTCACGCGGGCAGCAAAGGAAGATGCAGACATGCTACGAGGGGAAAGGCACCCTACCTCTTGCCACATGTCTGCATCTTCCTTTTCTGCCTGTGTTACACCAGTGGAAACAACCTGAGAAGTTTTCTAATGTTTAATAAGTAAACCAATAATTTTACCTTAGATTTTTTTTGGATTATGCTGTCAATCTCTATAAAGTAAAAAAAAAAATTTTTTAATTTAGTTACAGCAACTGGAGTTCACGTCATTGTGGAGGATGAGGGTGAATTGGTGTGTGATTTCCGGAGCAGCCGTCCTGATGTCACTCACTACACCTGGATGAAGAATGGATCCATATTACACAATGAGACAGGGAAGACTCTGACCATAGACAACAACGGCCGCTATTCATGTATCGCTCATAACACGGCTGGAGATTCCTCCTCACAAGAGATCTACCACGAGGGTAAGTATATTGATTTATAGGGGTTGTCCTCTTTCAGATAATAGTTGATAGTTGAAAAGTTATACAAGTATCCAATATCAATTCCCATGGTTTTCTAAATCTTTGCTTGCTGTCTTTCTACAGGAAGCTTCATTGTTTACTTCCTGTGGATAAACACCGGTCCCTGGTCATGTGATGTCACACAGGTCATGTTTCTCCTGTGTATGAGCATTACAACAGTGTGAAATCAAGCCTATATGAGTCGTGCACCTGTAGGAAATCACACCTTCATGAGCCATGCACCTACATGACATCAAACCTACAGGATATGAGCCATGCCCCTGTGTGACATAACACCTACAGTATGTGAGTTGTGCACCTGTGGGACATCACACCTACATGAATTGGGGACCTGTGTGACATCACACCTACAGCGTATGAGCCGTGCACCTTTGTGACATCACACCTACAGCGTATGAGCCGTGCACCTTTGTGACATCACACCTACAGCGTATGAGCCGTGCACCTTTGTGACATCACACCTACAGCGTATGAGCCGTGCACCTTTGTGACATCACACCTACAGCATATGAGCCGGGCACCTTTGTGACATCACACCTACAGCGTATGAGCCGTGCACCTTTGTGACATCACACCTACAGCGTATGAGCCGGGCACCTTTGTGACATCACACCTACAGCGTATGAGCCGTGCACCTTTGTGACATCACACCTACAGCGTATGAGCCGTGCACCTTTGTGACATCACACCTACAGCCTATGAGCCGTGCACCTTTGTGACATCACACCTACAGCGTATGAGCCGTGCACCTTTGTGATATCACACCTACATCATATGAGCCATACACCTTTGTGACATCACACCTACTGTATATGACCCTTGCACCTGTGTGACATCAGATGACCAGGGACCAGTGTTTATCCACAGAAAGAAAACCATGAAAGTTCCTATAGAATGACAGCAAGCAGTGATGTAGAAAAGAGAGAAATTGATACAGAAATTGTTTTACTTTTCATTACAAAACAATGTCAATTACAGTATTTCTCTCTAGTTATAGTTATATTTAGAGATGAGCGAGTATACTCGTCCGAGCTTGATGCTCGTGCGAGTATTAGGGTACTCGAAACGGCTCGTTGCTCGGACAAGTATTTCCCCTGCTCGAGATCGAGCATTTAATTAAAAAAACACAGTGAAGAACAATGAAGAATAGAATAAAAACAGTGAACACAGGATCATTTAAGTGAAGAACACAGTGAAGAACACAGTGAAGAATAGATTACAGATGTTCGGCACATCTGCTTACTTGTCGGGAGATACGCGCGGAACGGTGCGAACACAATAGCATGAATAATATAAATGTGTAGGTATGGAAACATCTACAATTTGTTCTTCACACACATATATAGTGTTCTTCACATGCTATTTTGTTCGCACCGTTCCGCGTGTATCTCCCGACAAGAAGGCAGATGTCCGAACATCTGTAATCTATTCTTCACTGTGTTTTTCACTTAAATGATCCTGTGTTCACTGTTTTTATTCTATTCTTCACTGTTCTTCACATCTGTTAACTTGTCGGGAGATAATATACGCGCGGAACAGTGAAGAATAGATTGCAGATGTTTGCATACATCTGATCACTTATCAGAAGACATTCTTTTTCAATTAAATAACACATTTTATTCCTGAACCATGGTCCCTTTGAAAAACGCTCGAGTCTCCCATTGACTTCAATGGGGCTCGTTATTCGAGACGAGCACTCGAGCATCGGGAAAAGTTTGTCTCGAATAACGAGCACCCGAGCATTTTAGTGCTCGCTCATCTCTAGTTAAAATCTGTACCATAAAGTTGATGACAACTCAATATCAGACCTTGCACAACCAAAAAAATCCCAATTGTATTGCACAAAGGAGAAATGAGTGTGTCATAAGACCAACATAATAAATATGTGGTAAATCTTTATTCAAACAAAACAAAAATATATCACTAATCAGTTACATAATTGGGAACTGACCAGGACGATGTCATTTAAGGTCCACTCCTGTTACATTTACAACGTCTACACTATGTATGTTTCTAATCATATAAAATCATAACAGCCACCATGAAATATGGGGAGGAGTAGAAGTCCATTGAGGCTGCTGTGATTTCATGTGATCAGATACAGACATGTGGAAAATGTTGCAGACATTGAAAACTGTGTAAAGGACCTTAGATGACATCCCCTTGGTCCCATGAAATGCTGAGAAGAGGCATGGGACATGGGGAGGTGTAGTTGGGAGGGTTCAGCTAAGCAGGACACGCCCCCTCTGATGTCAACTAATTTAAGGTAAAGTTGATTTATGGGGATGTGAAGGAAACAATTTTTAGCTAAAAGACGTATGTCAGTTAATTAATAGGGATCTATAGGAACCTGTCACTGGCTTCATTTGTGAAAATGTGGTGACAGGTTCTTTTTAAGGGGTTAAAAACACAACCTGTCCTTATGGTTTTAGGATGGGAAGGATGAAAAATGCAAACAAAAATCTTTGCCCTATTCATGGTTTCTTTTCTTTTCTTTTTTTGCAACATACAAATAAGAGTTTTCAAAAATATTCAAAAATTGGAAAAACTTTCAATGTCATCTATAACCGTAATGTAGAAACCTATAACATAGGTAGAGTGACAGAATTATCGGATTTGTTTGAGAGGACAAAAATAGTATATGAGTACATTTTTTAAAAATATTTTTGGTTATGCTTTAAATACAGTATGTATCTATTCACACACAGCTGGAGAACGCGGCCAATCATTTAGGATCAGTTTTGGTCACATCATCCTTCTGGCAGTAATCGGCCCGGTCTGCCTCCTGCTGCCTGCGCTGCTTGTTTATGCTTGTTGCAGGTAATGCTTAATATTAACACGTATATTATTTATAATTTCAATATAATTACTATACTACAATACGTTTTTAGATTAAGTTTTTTTTAAATTTAATTTTATTATTTTTATTTTTGCTTATTGAAATGAACACAGTAATAATTCTGACATGTTGCTCTTTTAATAGAAGGAAAAAAAAGAAACCGGCAAAAACAAAGGTAGGTAAGACCATAAAAGAAACATGTCGCCAGCAATGATGAGCAGACCGGATACAATGGGGGTCATTTACTAAGGGCCCGATTCGCGGTTTCCCGACGTGTTACCCGAATATATCCGATTTGCGCTGATTTCCCTTGAATTGCCCCGGGATTTTGGCGCACGTGATCAGATAGTGGCGCATCGGCGCTGGCATGCACGCGACGGAAATCGGGGGGGCGTGGCCGAACGAAAACCCAACGGATTCGGAAAAACCGCCGCATTTAAAAAAAAAATGTGTAGCGGAGCTTGCACTTACCTTCACTCAGCCCGGCTCGGTGTATTCCAGTTCATTCCAGGGAACTTCAGCGCAGCAGCGCCACCTGGTGGACGTCGGAGGTACTGCCTTAATAAATCCCGGCCGGACCCGAATCCAGCGCAGAGAACACGCCGCTGGATCGCGAATGGACTGGGTAAGTAAATCTGCCCCATTGTGTTCAGAACCAGGACCTGAGCCCCTACCAGTAATACCCTTTAATGCCACCAGTGTCGGCCCACCAGAGTACCAGAAGATCCTCCGGTGGGCTCTGGCTCAACCCAATACTGAACCCCAGAGGTCCATCAGAAAACACCATAGTTTGGAGGCTGCTAGAGTATATTTCTTGGGGGATAATGAAGACTGGGCCCCCAAATTGATTTTCTCTGGTGGGGCTAAAGAAACCCAGCCCGGCACTGAATGCCACATTGATTTAAATGCCGATTGCTGTCACAGGTGTTACCAAGTTATGACCTCCTAACAACATTCCCTCTTTTATGTTAAATTTTGCTGCTTTGCCCTTTACAATTTGCCTCCAAAACCTTATAGAGATGAGATTGGAAGAGTCACATGGTGGAGAGGCGGAGGAGAGGGGGGGGGGGGGGGCTGTGACAACGAATACCCCAATCTTAGGCTACAGATAAAGATCCAATCCATAGGTCTGTAGGAAACAAAACCATGAACCCTCCTGTGTATGAGATTGTTTGGTGGTAGCTATGCGGCCCAAGATAAGCATGTCTAAACCCTTTTCCGGCCATCTCAGGCAAAAAACAACTTCTTTCAGCTCATTTTCATGTGACTTTAAAGGTGATTTCTAAAAGAAAAATTATAAATTTTAACTTAAAGAGAGAATATCAGGATGGATATTTCATACCCCATCTGAGCATGGAAGTGCTGGTAGTGATGGACGATGGAGGGAACAGTATATCTATTTGTTCTTGCTGATGAATAAGTCTGAAGGTTGTATCAGTATTGCCCCGGGTGCCCAGATGGTAGGTACGGTTGATATTCCGTATACGATTCAGCTTGCTCTCTCGCATGTCTAGCCTGAGTTTCCAGTTTGTGTTGTACCGACTGGGGAAGGTCAAGACTAGTTCACGATGCACCCAGGCTTGATACATTCATCCTATGTAGTCTATTCTTGGCCGTGCAGTGGACAACCTCTTTGTGATGACCGCTCAAAATTAGTTTGAAATGATTCTTAAAATTCTCTTTCTAGTAGCCATAGCGGCAGTTTTTTGTCTGACTTTGCTTGTTCTTTTCAATAAAAACTGTTTGCACAGGTATTTATAAAGTGTCCAGCATACATTTGCGTCACAATTGCAATCTACCCGAAGTGACACAAAATTCTTCACTGAAAGGGACGTTCCGCATGTATAATGTAGAGTCCAGCAGAATTGTGTTGCACGCCCCATGTTAAAGGTGCAACAAAAAAAGTTGCAGATCAGTGCAGGGGCGCCAGATTCATGTAGAACGTCCTCCATTTTTTATGAATCTGAAACACCCTTCACGTTATACAGGTAAATGGAAAATAGTACAGAATGCACTGTTTTTGACAAATGTGGGCCGTGATCTTTTGGAGAAGTAACCCTGTACATATGCCATATTTAAGGTACGTTAACATTCTCCAGGAACTTTTCACACGACCATGTGTCAACTATGTTTCTAGGCCCGTCCATTACTCATTGGATCTTATATCGTGACATGGTAATACAGCAGACACATGGAACATATTCTTTGGCCTCAATCGTGGTTATGTAAAAGATCATTTACTGTGATACAACATAGTTTTCTGTTTTATCAAACCAATTGTTACAGACAGTTATTGTATTAAAGCTAGGTGACACACTGGGGCACATTTACTTACCCGGTCCAGCGGCGCATTCTCCGCCGCTGATTCGAGTCTGCCGGGATTCACTAAGGTCGTGCTCCCGAGATCCAGCATGTGTCACTGCTGCGCCGCGGTCCGCCGGAGTTCACCTTCTTCTTCCCGGTGCATGTAATTGCTGATCTTGCGACATAAATTATTTTTTAAATTCTGCGGTTTTTCCGAATTCATTAGTTGTCCGACGGCCACGCCCTCCCGATTTCTGTCGCATAAAAGCCGGTGCTGATGTCCCAAAATCCGATCGTGTGCGACAAAATTCAGGGCAAATCGAAAATTTTCGGTATACCCGGCGAAAGTGCGGCGTTCGGACCCTTAGTAAATGAGCCCCACTGTGCACCATGGAACTCTGTGGAAAACTGCAACTTTTTGTCCCTCCAGATGGAAGCCACATATACTGATCTGAGAAGATTAGATATGAACAGTTTATATGATGAACTCAAGGTAACTTTGAAGTTTTTGTATGTATTTATTATAATGTAGATGGTATAATGTAAGCGGTGCCTCCACATCTGAGCGGCTCAATCCTTTCTGATTCATTTACAATTACACTGTTTTTGACGTTAGACAATTTTTCCTTTGCAACTAGTTTGTGATTTTGTTAAAGGAAACCTACCAGCAGCAGGAGGCAGTTTTCAGCTGAGCTCACTAACATAATGCAGGCTTCATTCTGAAATCAAGTGAAAAAAAGTTCTAGATCCAGATCCAGGTTTGCAATAAGTCCAACTGTCAACGCGTTTCAAACAGGTCACCTAAAGCGCAAGTGTTTTTGTCTCCTTATGGAAAACCTGGATGTCTTTTATATGCGCAAATAAAGAAGAGTTTGAAAGATTTCACTGAACTGGATCCGGAACTTTTTTCACTTGTTGCTACGCCGTTGCGGTGGGATGAACCATGCCAAAAGGGATCTATTTCGGAAGGCTGATGAGCTGTAAAATTTCTGCTTACTTTTTCATTCTGAAATCGGCTGTTATCTTCTTTGTGCCATTGCTGAGAAAATCAAAGTTATTAAAATATTCAAATTAGGGTCCGGCTCATCAGGCTGTATGTATTCAGATGCTTGGAGCTCAGTGTGAACATAATTATGTGCATCTCCTTTGCTAATAAAGCCTTGCTTCATCCTCCCCCTCCCATTGGCCAAAGTCTTCAGTCAGTGAAGCAGATTCCTGGTCACTCATGCAGCCGCGCCCATAATGTAGATAATAATAACTCAACAAAAGAAAGAAGATGCAATAAATGACCAAAAATGGAAAAAAAATCTTTATGAAATATTATGCAACACACTCACAATAAAGCCCCTTAAAAGATGTAACAAGCATGTTACAACAAACACTGGGCACCTGATAGTATGAAGCAGGGCTCCAGATATACTCCCATAAATTCTACCTATACAATTGTAAGAGAATTGATCCTGCATCTAAATACAATGGACCGGCCACCTCAAAAAAGTCAAAATGCACAAATACTATACCAATGCATGAAGCTAGCCGCACAAAAGGGGAGGAAACAAGGTACAAATAGCTAAATCTCATGGGTGGTGGAAGGAAGGGTAGGGGGAAGTGGACGTCACGCGTTTCATCACCAATGTGACTTCCTCAGGGGTAAGTAAACATTGTTTGTAAACAGTAAACGCATAATGTAGAGAGCTGGCTCGCGGCCAGGGGGAGAGAGGAGGAAGGCGTTATCAGCACAGGAGGCGTGCATAATTAGAGATGAGAGAGAATCTTGCTTGTAATATGGTAGACAGATCAGCCTTGACAACGGAGAAGTAACGCTGTTACTAAGGGACACTTCGCAGCTTGTTTTTATACAAGCTAAACATAATTTCTTAGTGAAGTATGTCACAAAAATGTTTTTTATTGTGCTGCCCTGTTTATTCTTTGCAACTTCTTTTTCACAATTCATTTTTTCTTATGTTTTATTTTACAGCCTACGAACCCTAAAGACAGAAATGTTGTGAGAGCAGATGTAAATAATGCTAAAAAATCAAAAAATCTTCCGCAAACAAAATGTTTTAAATAATAAAGAATGTTTTTGTAATTGAATCATATTGTCCTGGATCTCTAGAGATATTATTATTTTTGTCATAAGCACAGATATTATATTTGGTTACTTCCCTTGAACCCTTTTACCCTATTTTACCTTTACGTCAACTTATCTATAGTATGTGAGTTCTTGATTGTTGCAGTCTCATGTACATCTCAATGGTTCCATACTCAATTTCAATGTACATAGATTTTATTGAATACTTTTTGTTAAAGCATAACTGTTATTTGAGATAATTTTTTACATTGTGTGTGTGTGTGTGTGTGTGTGTGGGGGGGGTTGTGAACATTTTTCTAATATACTTACTCTGAGCAGGGAAAATCACCCCCTTTTAGCCTAGTGTCTGAAAATAATGCTCATAGCATTCTACAGCCAGGGAGAGAGCAGAAAGGGTTAACACTCATTGGTCAGAGATGTGTAAACAAACTGGATAAGAGAGATTCCTGCTTACAATCTGGTGGACAGATCATCCTTGACAATGGAGAAGTAACACTGTTACTAAGGAGCACTTTGAAGCTTGTTTCTTCATAAAATAAACATAATGGGGCAGATTTACTTACCCGGCCCATTCGCGATCCAGTGGCGCGTTCTCTGCGCTGGATTCGGGTCCGGTCGGGATTTATTAAGGCAGTTCCTCCGCCGTCCACCAGGTGGCGCTGCTGCGCTGAAGAGCATCGGAACGCACTGGAATACACCGAGCCAGGCTGTGTGAAGGTAAGTGCAATTTTAGCGACACATTTTTTTTTTAAATGCAGCATTTTTTCCGAATCCGTCGTGTTTTCGTTCGGCCACACCCCACGATTTCCGTCACGTGCATGCCGGCGCCGATGCGCCACAATCCGATCGCGTGCGCCAAAATCCCGGGGCAATTCAGGGAAACTAGGCGCAAATCGGAAATTTTTGGGTAACACATCGGGAAAACGCGAATCGGGCCCTTAGTAAATGACCCCCAATTTGTTCACAACACTCCCCCCCCTCCACACACAGAAAATGAAAAATCCTCTAAAATGACATTTCATGGCGGGTGATGAATTTTTTACATTTTTAAAAGTTTTAAATTGTACACTATTTATAAGCCAACATAATTAAGATAGAAATGTAAAATTGTATATTCTGTGATATGTGCATGGATGGAAACGGAATAAACGTTTGTATATATAATATTTGTAACTGTGTATCTTTGAAATAAAAACTATAAAGAAAAAGTTATTAAGTTATTCAATTATCTTGTAACAACACAAAATTGGGTATTTTAAGACAAATTTATTGCTGTGAGAGTCTTATAGTATTTCATATTCTACATATACTCTGCGTAAATAATGAAAAATCTAGAACATCGTATAACGTTCTCTTACACATGAACAACTCAATGAGAAAAAACGGATCAAAGATACTAAAGTAAGCAGCTCCTAGTGCTAAAGCAAATGCAGCAGTGTTACAATGATAGCGGTATCGGAAACCTCCGATAACGTAATCCAACACAGCTGCAGAGTACAAAGCTTTAAGACCGGTCCGGGATATTCATGAAGGGGCGGGATTGTGGGCGGGATTAAGGGTGGTGACTGCCGCATGACGCACGTCAGTCACCGCCGACAATGGAGCGAGTGCTAGATAGCGTTATCAGAGGTTTCCGATAATGCAATCATTGTTACACCGATACTGTCAGAACTCGCAAATTGTTCTGATGGGATCAGGTTTCATGCTTCTTGCTGGAAAAACACACCCAGAGCTGACTGTGATTGACAGCTCCATTTCTGATCCTGGGAAAGCTGGGTGTGTCTTTGTAATTGTTTTGCCTGCAGCTGCGTTTTGAGTGATGGACGGTTGAGCCAGTCAGTGCTGGGGGCGGTGTCCATTACTGCCTTATATTCTCCCCAGCCCTTCATTGGGTGCTGGTTATTCAGTCTTTCTGTGTATCTAGTGCTCTAGCCATTGTGTTTCTTGCTATTCTGTGTACTGACTTCTGCTTTGCCTCCTGACCATTCTAGTTGCTATATGGTTCTGTACCTTTGCCGCCATCTTGATTTTTACTCGGTTTGTTTGACTCCGCTTGTCTGTCTGTTGTTTGTCCCTCAGTACCGTTTATCTCCTAGTGTGACCCCACCTTCCTGTCTGTCTTGTGTCGGTTTCTATCTGCTCCACCATCCAGCAGCTGCCAGACGAAGTAGGTTACCTGTCTTCTTGTTGTCAGTTAGGTTCCTGATAGTGGGTTCGCCCTTGTCAGGGCAGTTTGTCTGCTTTAGGCACACAGGGACGTCGCAGGGTGAGTTCGCCACCACCTATCTAGTCTGACAACTAGCGCCAAGCCTGGTTGTGGTTGCCTGGTTGCTGGACAGGTACTGAAAAATACATTTGTTTTAGCACTAGGAGCTGCTCACTTTAGTAAAACTTGCTGTTTTATTTGGATCTAAGATGCAGAAAATTCAGCCCATATAAAGTCTGTATGAATAATCCTTTATGTAAGACCTTAGTACATCTTCCCCATTACATATGTGAATTAAAGGAAACCTAAAAGGTCATTTTTACATGATGACAGGTTACAATAGATTCTGGAATTTTTATTTGATAAATACCTTTGTCATAAAGCTGAATAATTTCAATGCTTTTGAATAGTTTCTTTAACATTACATGTCTCCCTCCCAGTAGTGGGTGGTGAGTCCCTGGGGGACGATGGGGGAATATCAAATGAGAATTGCTTCTGGTGATACAACAAAGGGAAGGGTTTGATGAGTGAGGAAGAGGGAGAAGGCATTGAAGAAAAGATAACTCATACCATTTGAACTGCCCCCCTTGGACTCACCACACACTGCTGGCAGGGAGCTGGGGAATTTTAATGAAACAAATAAAAAGCAGTGGAATTATTCAGATGCAAAACAAAGGCATTTTTAATATTGACATATCAGAGGCTGTTGAAATCTGTCATCACATAAAAATGACCATGACCTTGCTGATCATAGGTTCCCATTAAATACCAACATATTATTTACAATTGGTAATGTGTATACAGGGGTGTACACCATCATTAAGGCTATACTAGCTTCACACAAGTGCCGTATTGTTCATTCTGAACATATTATAAAATATATTTAAATCAGACAACCTGAAAAATACTTTTATACACTTCTGAGTAATGAAACATGTTTTCAGCCACCACTAGAGGGAGCTCAGGGCATAGAAATGAATACACATCCCATTAATTGATTTGGAAGCCGTAAAAATCTGTTTGAGATAAAACTTCCTAGAGGCGACTTTCTGAAAATGCAAAAAACTTTCATTGGGAAGCAAAAGAAGATGATTAGTGGCCCCGTCCTCCCAAGAGCCCTATAGCAGCTGGTAACATGGAAGGTAGAACTGTCTTTGTGTATACTCTTGTTACATTTGTGATAATTGAGAAGTTAATTTTTGAGATTAAAGATTCATTTTTTCTTGATTTTTTTTTTTAAACCGTGTAAAAGTGTGAAAAAAGGAAACCCTAAAAAAGTACCAAGTCCTCATTTTTGAGAAGTAGAACAGCACAAGCTCATTACCATGTGTGATAAGTACATGCGCTGGCTGCAGAAGATGCCACATATTCAGGAAATTCTGTAGAAACCACTTCCCCGTGTGCCCAATACATAGAAGAGATCTCATTGTGCTGCCTTATAAGATGGGACGGTGAAGGACCCCGCATGTAAGTAATGAGTCCAGGTTATTCTTCTTCATCAAAGTATGACGGGTAGTTTTTTTTTTTTTGGGGGGGGGGGTCTTGTGGTGGGTCATTTTTGGTATGGAAAATCTAAAAATCTAATATAAAAGTTTTCTAACCCTTTTATCTTGGAAAATTGAGAAAAAACTGTAGTTCCTATGGCATATGTGGCATAAATCTTATTTTTGATATTTTATTTTTATTTTCTACATGCTGATAAGATTACATTGATACTAAATACGTAAAGGGTTTTTAAAAATATTTTTTTTAATGTTTTTTGACAACAAATATTTTGTGTCTCTATTTTCTAGGGGCCGTAAACCTTTTATCTGGTACTCATTTGGTGTCAGATCAGAATTTTATCTGTCAGATTGCACATTATTACACAAGATGAATCGGTAAAGAATGGCCGGTTTAAAGCTCATAATCTTTCAAGGTAATCAATTTGTAACCAGATAAGAAACATGTAATTTTGACGTTTTTGCAACCAGCCTTAAAGGGAACCCGTCACCAGATTTTTCACAAATACAGGTAGTGACAGGTTCCCATAGAGCCCTAGTAACTAACTGACACCGTTCTTTTAGCTAAAAATTGTTCCCCTTAGATTACCCTATTTTTTACTTTATGGCTACAGCGAGGAAAGGTAGGCGTGGCCTCCTCGGGCTAAATCCAGCAGCTCCTCTCCATCCTATCTCTGTATGCAGCTATAATGTCATGTGACCAGGGTGACATCATCGCAGGTCCTACAGCTTTTGTAGCATTAGAAAACTGTACACCAAACATATATATAAAGAAATCACAGCATATTGGGGCTCTTTTACTTAGGGTCCGCGGACCGCACTATCGTTGGATATTCCGGCGATTTTCGATTTGCACCGCATTTAGCAGGGGAATTTGGTACACGTGATCGGATTTTGGCGCATCAGTGCCGGCTTTCATGTAACACCCTCTCGACTCGCTCTAAAGATGTATAGATACCAGGCAAGATTATAACTCTGATTTTATGGGTATCTGAGGGAAACTATTTTTAGCTAAAAGCAGGGGGTCAAACATTGGTGCATGGTATCCCAGATCTACTAGGAGGCGCTGGTGACTTAGTAGATCTGGAAGGGATCTCCACCAGGTCAGGCCCGTATAGACCAGGTCTGTCCTGGTGGAGATTTTGGCTATAGTCTTCTGCCAGCCCCGACCTGCCCAGCTTCCCGTCACACCCAAAGTGGCATGTAGGGTGGAAGAGCCAGGAAACTGATGGGAATGGAGCTATATCAATGTGTTGTCATCAAAAAACTGTCAGACAAGGCTTTTTAAATCCATCCCATTGTGACTCCGATCTCATGTTCTGCTCGTTGCTTCCAGGCTTCTATCTGGGGTCTGTGTGTCAGCGATGGACGATTCCTTCTAGGATCACGGCTCTGCTCGGCTCCTGTGTGGAGATCCCTTGTACATATCGTCCTGGCGGGACATCACATACATCAGGCACGGTATGGTACTTATATAGGTCTCTTGGTACTGATCCAAAGATCTTCAACAACAAGGATTCATCATCAGTGATAGAGGAATATAGAGACAGAACCTCCCTGGTGCCCGGAGATAAGAGCTGCACCCTGCGGATAGACTCTGTGAGAAGAGGAGATGAGGGGAAATATTATCCTGGAATTTCTAAAGATAAAAAAATAAATGCATATAAAAAACATTCCAAAACAGTTGTTCTTACTGTCACAGGTAAGTAGTTTATAAAGGTTCTAGGATCTGACCTGATGCTATGGCAAGAATCACAGGCTCTAGGTAGATCCTATGATGTCACATCCAAACTCACATCCACTCTTGGTTCTGTCTAGGTTACTGCAATCTATCACATGTATAAAGCCAAAGATCCAACACGCACAAAATCCCCGCTCACCTGGTAACAGAAGCGTCAATCACAATGAGAGATCCCATGTTCAATAGTTTTAACTGAATTTAAATATTGCACCACGCTTATCACAGTGGGGCTTATTTACTAAGGGTCCCGGATCACACTTTCCTCGGACTGTTTATAATTTATGGCTCAAGTTACATTTTCTTTTGCATATCCACAACCCTTTTTCCGGGATCAAGCCCCTTATACACACCAGTCATAAAGTGCCAAAAATCTGTTGATCTGTTGACACAAAGGATGTTTTCTCCTAGCTCCTTGCTAAACCCTTCTACAGCTACCCTTCAATTTGATCCAATATTGGGGGTCATTTACTAAGGGCCCGATTCGCGTTTTCCCGACGTGTTACCCGAATATTTCCGATTTGTGCCGATTTTCCCTGAATTGCCCCGGGATTTTGGCGCATGCGATCGGTTTGTGGCGCATCGGCGCTGGCATGTGCGCAAAAGAAATCGGGGGGCGTGGCCGAACACTCATCGGAGAAGCCGCTGCTCGAACGCGAATGGACCGGGTAAGTAAATGTGCCCCATTGTGTGTGTCTGTGTGTGTGTGAGGGGGGGGGGAGGCTTAGCCTACTTTGATTTATCTTTGGAAGTGATAAATTTGGCATATTAGTGTTAAAATAGTCACAAATTCTTGAGCAACACCTTTAACTTCACTTATCTTATTTTTATTCACTTCACTTCTCTTATCTTATTTTAAATAATTATTTTCTTCTTCCCTTTCCTGTAAAAATAATTTTCACCATACAGAAGTTTTGTACTAAGTGAACCTGATACTGGGAATGTCATTTTTAGCCGCCAACAAGATCCAACAGCCTATTCTAAGCTGATTTTAAAAATATATTTGTCGGAATTATGAATAATTTCAGTCATTTCAATGTTTTATAAAACTATATTTTTACATTACCCTGTTCCCTGCCAGCAGCATCTGGTGAGTTTCTGGTAGTGGAGAGGGACAGGAGCAGCAGTCTATGTACCTGTATCCTTGTCTTGTCTCCTACTCGCTCATTCAGCTCCATCCCACTCCCTCCCTTATTCCTGTCATGGGAATTAAGCAGGCAGGGGAGGCTGGGGAATGGTGTGGAGTTGAGGGGGAATGCATGAGGAGACTGAGGCACATGCTGCAGCTTCCCCGCCACCTCTTCCTATCTCCTGGGACTCACCACACACTGCTAGCAGGGAGCCAAGTAATGTGAAATGAACTTGCATAAAGTACTGAAATGATTTGGAATGTTGACAAAGGAAATTTCAAGATAAGATAATCCTTTATTAGTCCCAAGCTTTTGGAATCTGTCACCAGCTAAAGATGACATTCCTGGTGACAGGAGATCCAGAAAATAGACACTAAATTGTTGCAACACTTTTCAGATTCTCCAGGAAATATTGAGCTTAATGGAACCCAAACTATTAAAGAAGGAGAAGCCACTACTATGCAATGTTTTGTAGACCACACCTGCCGCTCCAGTCCTCCTTCTATACAATGGAACAAACCCGGTCAGATTAAAGTGCCGTCAGAGGAGATTTCTGCAGGATATTGGAGAGAAAAATCAGAACTTACTTATTTTCCGACATTGGCAGATGATGGGGCAACGGTTCAGTGCACGGCCACATATCATAAGGGTCAACAAACTCAAAGATCGATAACTCTGGACATCAAGTGTAAGTATTATCTGTCACCAACAAGTACTAATTAATGAAGAGATTTTTATAAAATCTTGTCCTTTCTAAAATGAGTGAACTTGAAGAGCTTGGAGAGTTTACAGCTTATACTTGGCAGGTAAAAAAGTTGTGCAGTGTGTTGTGCTTGACAAGATTGCGAGAGACATTAGGATTGAGCTGAGAGCCATCCAGACTAGTGATGAGCGGAAACACATCAGTATTCGAGTCCGATGGGTCTGAATTTGAACACCAGCGATCAGTGCTAAAAGAGGACCTGTCACCCTCAAAAACTGCACTAGGAGATGTTACTAAAGTAAGCAGCTCCTAGTGCTACAACAGAACCAACAGAAACCTCTGATAATGCTAGCAGACACTACTGCGCTGTACACTAGAAACGCCGGACCGCTCTCAATGCGGTCCAGCGTATTCATGAAGAGGCGGGATTAGGGGCGATGACTGCCGCATGATGCACGGCAGTCACCATTGGCCTATGCAGTGGGCGGGGTGGTCCGGGGAAGAGGCAGCGCCTCGGACCACCCCCTCATGAATACAAGTGTATACAGTTCTAGTGTACAGGGCAGCAGTGTTTGTTAGCGTTATCGGGGGTTTCTGAAGTTGAGCGTCCAATGCAGCTCCTAGTGCAGTTTTTAAGGGTGACAGGTCCTCTTTAAAGGGATTGAGGGTGTTAACCTTTTATATGGGTCCACTCATCCACTGATAATAACGGTGCTTGGTGCTGGTACCAGTTGCAGGTGTTGTCCTTTACACAAAATAAGAATGTTTCCAGCTCCCCTCGGTCTAGCGGTAACAAATTCCTTGTAGCACGGATCCAACTTGGCTGTCACAAGTGTAGCAATACGAAAAAATATCCTTTACACGCCATGGCCAAAGCCACGGGCCACCATTTTGGCAACAATTTTGTCGTTTGTCAGCGATCACAGAAGGGCCAAGAAGGGTCAACCAGGATCTGTTCAATATTTGTGAATAAGGTTGGTCTCTATTTTTCATTCCAAATGCCCAGTATTCATTCCAAAAATGGGTGCTCCTTCAATTGGATGACAAAGTGAAGGACAGTTAAATATTGCCTCAAAATATCCTGGTTTATTTGCTTCTAGAGAGTCAGGGAGCACCAATAGAAGTGCCACCTAATGAACTGCATAAGTCTCCAACAAACTAACAGAAATTATACTTATTGCCAACATCTAAGACTGTACATACGTCCCCCGACAGTCATGTGCATGGGGCCTAAATGTCTGAGTAATTAAAATAGAAAAATATGTATTCTATATAATCAACCAAAGAAAACCAAAACTGCTTTAGCTAACGTAATAAAATAAACATGAATTGTTAATGAAAACAGGAAAATAAAATATTCATGGCAAATCATGGAGACACATATAAAGTGTTCAAAATGTTTTTGTTAAAATAGCAAATAATATATCAATGTGGTAGCAATCAAATAATATCAATAGCATTTATAATTATTGTTAATAATATTTATAATGAATAAATACTATTAATTAATTTTCTTTTTTGGCTTCCTGATATGTGGCTTCAAATAGAAAATGGTGCCAATAAAAATTACACCTGGTCCCAAAAAAACAAGCCCCCACAACACTATCTGCACAAGAAAGATAAATAAATATACAGTCCTACCTCATAGTCTTGCAAGATATACATAAATCATTGTCCTATCATTTCATTCTACAGATGCTCCCAAAAATGTAACCATCAAAATTACTGGGAAAACAGAATTCCTAGAAGGAAGTGATGTGATGTTACAATGTAACAGCGTCTCCTGGCCTGATGTATCTGAGTATGAATGGTACAAAGGGGAAACCAGATTACCAGACAGAGGACGGGAGATGACAGTGAGGAGTGTGACCAGGGACATGGAGCCCTATTCCTGTGCTGCCCGAAATACTGTGGGGAGAGGAGAATCCGCCCCCATACAAATCCCTGTCATATGTAAGTATAAAACCAACTATACAGTCACTGGCCACTTTATTAGGTACACCATGCTAGTAACGGGTTGGTCCCCCTTTTGCCTTCAGAACTGCCTCAATTCTTCGTGGCATAGATACAACAAGGTGCTGGAAGCTCCTCAGAGATTTTGGTCCATAGTGACATGATGGCATCACACAGTTGCCGCAGATTTGTCGGCTGCACATCCATGATGCGAATCTCCCGTTCCACCACATCCCAAAGATGCTCTATTGGATTGAGATCTGGTGACTGTGGAGGCCATTTGTGTCCAGTGACCTCATTGTCATGTTCAAGAAACCAGTCTGAGATGATTCCAGCTTTATGACATGGCGCATTATCCTGCTGAAATTAGCCATCAGATGTTACAGGGTACATTGTGCTCATAAAGGGATGGACATGGTCAGCAACAATACTCAGGTAGACTGTGGCGTTGCAACGATGCTCAATTGGTACCAAGGGGCCCAAAGAGTGCCAAGAAAATATTCCCCACACCATGACACCACCACCACCAGCCTGAACCGTTGATACAAGGCAGGATGGATCCATGCTTTCATGTTG
Source organism: Engystomops pustulosus (assembly GCF_040894005.1). Lineage (NCBI taxonomy): Eukaryota > Metazoa > Chordata > Amphibia > Anura > Leptodactylidae > Engystomops > Engystomops pustulosus. The sequence goes on from NC_092416.1 coordinate 13,102,750, forward strand.
TTGACGCCAAATTCTGACCCTACCATCCGAATGTCCCAGCAGAAATCGAGACTCATCAGACCAGGCAACGTTTTTCCAATCTTCTACTGTCCAATTTCGATGAGCTTGTGCAAATTGTAGCCTCAGTTTCCTGTTCTTAGCTGAAAGGAGTGGCACCAGGTGTGGTCTTCTGCTGCTGTAGCCCATCTGCCTCAAAGTTCGACGTACTGTGCGTTCAGAGATGCTCTTCTGCCTACCTTGGTTGTAACGGGTGGCGATTTGAGTCACTGTTACCTTTCTATCAGCTCGAACCAGTCTGCCCATTCTCCTCTGACCTCTGGCATCAACAAGGCATTTCCGCCCACAGAACTGCCGCTCACTGGATGTTTTTTCTTTTTCGGACCATTCTCTGTAAACCCTAGAGATGGTTGTGCGTGAAAATTCCAGTAGATCAGCAGTTTCTGAAATACTCAGACCAGCCCTTCTGGCACCAACAACCATGCCACGTTCAAAGGCCACAAATCACCTTTCTTCCCCATACTGATGCTCGGGAGAACTGCAGGAGATTGTCTTGACCATGTCTACATGCCTAAATGCACTGAGTTGCCGCCATGTGATTGGCTGATTAGAAATAAGTGTTAACGAGCAGTTGGACAGGTGTACCTAATAAAGTGGCCAGTGAGTGTATGTATGTAATGGTCTATAATTTCCAATGTGCTCCTCCTTCCGCTATTCATGGCCATTGGGTGACCTCTGGTGTTTGCTGTGCTAGTTATATCCTAGGACCCTAGCACCTGCCTCCTACATTCCCCTGACCAGTAGGGTGCACATCTGCCCATCCCCTGATTCTTTATCTGCCAACCTATGCTTCTGCCAAATTTCCTCATATCCAATTAGAATCTGTGAAAAGTTAATAGAAATAATAAAAAACATTTAGCTTCTTCAGGGGGAAGATAAATGAAGACTCAGGGCTCCTAGTGTAGTAAATCTTCTCTTGTTGCTGTAGGTCCCTCCTCTCCTATTTGCTGATTGTTTCCTGTGTCTCCAATCTTTGTTGTTCTCCTACATCATAATCTGTATCTTGTTTCTAATTTGCTCTTTGCCCATACCGATCTTAATTTATTTTGACTGTCAATCTATGCTACCCAACCTGACTTATGGTATACAAGTACTCTTCTATTCCTGATTTGGTTCTTGGTTCTTGAGGGCCAGTGTCGGACTGGCCCACCGGAGTACCGGAGGATCCTCCGATGGGCCCTGGTTCAACCCAATACTGAACCCCAGAGGTCCAACAGAAAACACCACAATAATAAAAAGTTACACAATTTTCCAATATACTTTCTGTATCAATGTTCTAGAGCTCTGCTTGCTGTCCTGTTATAGAAAGCTTCATTGTTTATTTCCAGTGGACAGAAATCTGACCATGGTCACACAGGTGCACGGCTCGTTAGTATCATAGAGAATAATAAGAACTGTGTGATATAACAAGCCGTGCACCTGTGTGACCATGGTCAGATTTCTGTCCACTGGAAATAAACAATGAAGCTTTCTATAGAATGACAGCAAGCAGAGATCTAGAAAACCAGGAGGAATTGATACAGAAAGTATATTGGAAAATTGTATAACTTTTCATTATGCAAACAATAACATTTATTTGCTGAAATGGAAAAAACCCCTTTAAAGACTCATCACCAGGGAAATAAGCTGATCTTGTAAGGTCAAATCGTTAGTGATTTTGTAACACATTTTTTACAAACGTTTTCTTAAATTCGAAAGGCAGATATTGTGAAGCTACATCTTTTTCTCCATTCTGCAGATGCAGCGGATGGGGTGAACATCACTGTGAGGAATGACCATGAGTTGGTGTGTGATTTCCGGAGCAGCCGTCCTGATGTTACTCACTACACCTGGAGGAAGGATGGATCCATATTACACAATGAGACGGGGAAGACTCTGACCATAGACAACAATGGCCGCTATTCATGTATCGCTCACAACACGGCTGGGGATTCCTCCTCACAAGAGATCCACGTACAACGTAAGTGATGATTTTAGTTATAAAAGTCCTTAATCCTCCTAAATATGGAGATGATTTTGATACAATGTATAAATCATTACAATGGATATACATGAATAAACAATAGTAAATGCACATAAAGTGAATTATTTATATTAAAGTCATAAAACAAGAGGAGGTCTCATGAGTATTTGGGGAAAACATCTGTTAGACATTCTTTTTGTAATTTTGCTTTCATTCTTACAGAAGATACTTTGGATTTACGTCTGATTTTGGGTCCAATCGCTGGAGTTTGCGTCCTGTTTTTCTTTATTCTGGTCCTTTATTTTTGTTTAAGGTAAGAATATAGGACGCAGAGAGGCTTAAATACCATTGTGGAGACTATGTAACAATTAGCTGAAATTCAAAATTTAGAAATCTTGTTGAGATCTGGATTACGGCACCAAACTCAGCCCCCACGCAGTCATTGCTGGCACCGGTCATAGAGGTAAACAGTTAAAATTTTGCTGGCAGACTTACCCGAGCCATTGAAATTACTACGGATTCATGCCGGCACTCACCTTTGGGCCACCATTTAAAGGAGGGTTGTCGCTCCCGATCAAATCATCAGTTGCAGACGAATCTACCCAAAATGTTGGTGCAAACCCGAATTTTGACGTTTGGGTCAGTTCAACAATAATCTCTATATTTATATGTAATAGGAGTGTGAGAGTCCGAGGCAGCACTGTGTATCCAATGAGGCCGGGTGCAGGTCTGTAGGTTTTCATACATAAACCTCCTCATATAAAAATAGGAAAAACAGGCAGCATTCCCAGATTTCAGGGAAAATTCAGGTGAAAAATTTATTTCAAAATGGCGATCTTTCGGTGGAAACGGTGGAAGGTGCGTTACACGAAACTTTGCCATCTAAAAATAAATTTTTCACTTGAATTTTCACTGTAATCTGGGAGTACTGCCTGTTTTTTAAATTTTTATACTTATATGTACCTTTTATCATTTTGAACCCCTTAATGACCGCCATATCATTGTTTTTGTGGCCATTAAGGGAACTTCTTCTGACATGTCGCCTTCCTACGTCGGCCCATCAGGTGAAGATTGCGGGACTTCGGGTCATCACAGATCCGGCACTAACACCTGTGTGTTTAACCCCCCTAGTGCGTCCCCAGTGGATCGGGCCCTCCGCGGTGAGCTTACCGGAAGTTCTAATCCTTCCTGCTGCAGCCGCGAGGTCCGGTGTGTGCCCCGAGGCTGCCAGATCCTCTTCATGCCAAGTTCCACCTACTGGCAGGACAAAGCTATAACTAATTAACCATACGCAACATGCTCAGTTAGTTACATTAAACACTGCAGTACATGTGTATTGCAGTGTAAGGGCTTGAACAAGCGATTGGTTTAACGCTGGTTCAAGCCCAAGTATGGAAAAATGAAACAAAGTTAAAAAACACAGTAAAAATCATTTTATAATAATAATTAAAGAAATAGAATTAAAGTTTTGTAATCTCCCGTTACATTTAAAATACAAATAAAGAATATAAAACAAAAAAAACCCACAAAAAAGCTTATATATTTGATATCACCATGTAGAAATCTGTACAATAAATCTTAATCAATATTGAACCCACTCAGTGAACAACATAAAAAAACATGAAAAACTTCCAATAATATACAGTACAATTTTTCATCAAATACCCTCACAAAAATGTTCTAAAAAGTGATTTAAAAAATGACCTACCCTAATATGATATAACTGAAAAATAAGCCCTCAACAGAAAAATACGGACATTATGCCCCTTGTCAATAGTAAAAAAAAATAGATTTTTTCCAATATTGGTTTTGCTCAGTAAAATGGAGTAAAGAGAAGAAAATCTATATACATGAGGTATCACCACAATCCTAGTGAACCTGAGATGACTGATAAAATATTATTTTTACATTACAGTGAGCGATAAAAAAATAATTAATTAATAATTAAAAAATGCTTTAGGGAAAAAAATTCCCAAGGAAACAGCGCCTGTGTAATATTTTTTATAAAATATTTTTTCACTATTACCGATTGACACCCGGTCTACACAGTGCATGTCTTCGTACTTTGTAGTGGTGTGAGGAAAGCTGAGGGTGTATAGGGAGAGTGCAGGAGTGTAGGTGTTTTATTATTACATTAGATACAGCTGCTGGTAGCACAGCACAGAGTGCTGGGAGCAGCCATCAGGAGAATCAGCTGGGCGGAGCAGAGAGGAGAGGGGGCAGGGCTGATATGTAAATTCTCATTCCATCTTCAGCAAAGAGAGGATGGAATGTTACTAGCAATGACCATCTGAGGGATTACTGACAGAGGCTGATAGCAGGGGGAAGGCTGCTGTATAGAGACAGGAGAAAGAATCGGGTAACTAATCCAATTGCAAAAGGGCTTCAAATTACATCCCCTACAACAAAAGTTTATTTTTTTAAATGATGGTTACTCTTAAAATTCTAAAACTTTTTACATTGCCTAAAATATTAAAAAGTCTGATCTGCATATATTTATATATTTTATATACAGTAGAGTCTCCCTATAGATACAAACTGTTGGATATTACTTTTTATTTCAGGTCTTCGGGAGATGTAAATGTAACCGACAATTATGTTATTTACAGCAATAGTGAGGTCAGTAGTATATTAGAACATTGGAAATAACTATAACTATAGCTAATTATCTATAATTTATTGAACACCTTAAAGGACATCTACCACCAGGATGAAGGGTTGCAAACCAAGCACACTGGCAGGATCTGCTCTTCTTTTAGCTTCTTATGCCCTGGCTTTTTTTAAAAAAAAAGCCTTTTAAAATTATGTAAATGAGTCTGGAGGGCTCCAGGTTCCATAGATGTTGATGGAGCTTTAAGCCCCTCAGGCTTATTTGCACAATTTTTAAAGCCTTTTTTCTTAAAAACAAAGGCATAAGAAGCTTAAAGAAAAGCAGATCCTGTGAGAGGGGGCACAGACCAGTATGTCAGTGTGCTTGCTTTACAATCCTTCATCCTGGTGGTAGATATCCTTTAAGAAACTGTGCATTGTATCTCATTAGGAGAAAGTTCTTCCTTCTTCATTTACTAAGACTCTTATGAACCTCATCATCTGTTTTCACTATAAAATCTGAGCTGTATTCCATCTTGCTAGCAATATGTCTCCATAAAAGCTCTATGTATAGAGGGGGGCAGTGAGTCACAGCAGCTGGGCCTCAGTTAGAAAATCTACATCTACAATGTGCTGTATGGCAGTACAAGGCAGTACAACGCAAACAAGGCGTTAATATGTATTATTTTTTCTAATTTTTTTAACTGGCTTGCAATTTGTTTAAAAGTGTGTGGTGTAGGGATCAAGGTGACCCTATGTTGTAGTAGACTTCAACTCTGGATCAAGGGCCTAAGTTGTAATGAATTCTTATTTTTACAGGTCACACAGACAACAAATGAAGCTGAATATTCTGTTATCTTACATGCCCAACATGACCAGATAACTTCCTCCAGAGACGTTCCGGAGCCTCATGTGGTGTATGCAGCATTGCAACATTAAAGAGGATTCTGTCAATGTTTCGTCTCTGACAGGTTCCTGGGTAAACCAATGTTCCCATCTGCTAAGGAGCCATGAGGAGGGCACTTATGGGTGGTCTAGATTATCACGGGTCATGGTCATGTTTTCATTATATGATTTCATACACTTGTACTACATGTGTGTGTAGTTGTAGGTAAACTACACAGATTTCAAATTCATAAAAAAATCCATTAAAATTAATCATTGACATGATCAACCGTCTTTGTTCTAAAAAGTAAATGGATTGTAATAAAATGTGAAATTATTACAGATGGAGTGGACCCAAACTTTAACCCCTTAACTGCTCTGCGCCGTAGCTCTACGCTGCAGAGGTACAGGGAATGTATGAAGAGGGCTCACGGGCTGAGTCCTCTTCATACAGAGGTGGGGGTTGTTGCATATTGCAGCAAACCCCCACCGCTAATAACCGCGGTCGGTGCTTGCACCGATCGTGGCTATTAACCCTTTCATTGCCGCCGGCAAAGCCACCGGCGGCATTTAAAAGACGGCGGCGCGCGGGCGTCGTCATCTTTATTACGATCGGCGCGCCCCAAAACGTCATCGGGGGGCGGCGATCGGTTACCATGGTAGCCTCGGGTCTTCATTTGACCCGAGGCTTAATGGCTTCTGCAGATTCGTTACAATGAGCCAGTGGCTCATTGTAATGAATGAGCTGCAAAAATGCCATATATTGCAATACAGAAGTATTGCAGTATATGGTAGGAACGATCTGACCATCTAGGGTTAATGTACCCTAGATGGTCTAAGAATTAGTGAAAAAAAAAGTTTAAAAAAGGTTTAAAAATTAAAAAAAACTAATAAAATATTAAAAATTCAAATCACCCCCTTTCGCTAGAACGGATATAAAACATAATAAACAGTAAAAATCACAGACATATTAGGTATCGCCGCGTCCCAAAATGCCCAATCTATCAAAATATAAAGACGGTTACGGCCGACGGTGACCTCCGAGACGGGAAATGGCGCCCAAATGTCCGAAATGCGACTTTTACACCTTTTTACATCACATAAAAAATGAAATAAAAAATGATCAAAATGTCGCACAGACCTCAGAATGGTAGCAATGAAAACGTCGCCTCATTTCACAAAAAATGACATCTCACACATCTCAGTGCGCCAAAGTATGAAAAAGTTATTAGCTTCAGAAAATGGCAAAAAATGTTTTTTCTTTTTTGTACACATTCGTTTAATTTTTGAAAATGTATTAAAACACAATAAAACCTATAAATCTGGTATCACCGCGATCGCACCGAACCAAAGAATAAAGTAGGCATGTTATTTGGAGCGAAGAGTGAAAGTCGTAAAAACTGAGCCCACAATTTTTCCACATTTTCCCAGTACACGGCATGTTAAAATAAATAGCATTACACTAAAGTAAAATTTGTTACGCACAAAATAAGCCCTCACACAGCTCTGTACACGTAAAAATGAATTTTATGGATTTTTGAAGGTGGAGAGCGAGAAATGAGCGAAAAAATCCTGCGTACTTAAGGGGTTAAAGGTTCCCATAGAGCCCTATTAACTGACACCTTCAGTTAGCTAAAAATCAAGTTTATCTTATATTACCTGGAATCAGAGGGGGTGGGTCCTGCAGGGCTAGCCCCACCCATCTGCACCTCCCCCTGCCTCTTCAATGCCTCTTATCAATATGTTATGCAACCAGGGTGATGCCATCTAAGGTCCTGCAACATTTGAAACATCTACCCAATGTATGTATCTGATCACATTACATCACAGCAGACTCCAAGAACTTCTACTCCTTTCCATCCTCCATTGACTTCTAATCCTCTTCCTGTGATTTCATGTGATCAACAATGTACAATGTGGAAAACGATGAAAAACACTCCAAAAGGTCAGAATATGTCTAATATCAGATGGAGCAAGGTGGACCTCAACAACAGCGGTGGTGCACTAGTGTTCTTCTTCGTTTCAAGTGTGCAACCTGGAACACATTTGCAGCTTAAGAGGTAGAACCTCCAAGCACTGGATCTGTTCCTTGAAGGAAAACGGCAAGTGTTACATCGTTGGCGTGGAACACGCTTCAATCAAAGCGGAGGCGGACAGTGAACTCTGGGATATCTCACCAGTACTCTACTCTAATGTCGAACTCTCTGAATTATTTAGGTACTGATATCCAAGAATGTTGTTTTTACTTTATGCATTCTGGACTGTTGGTGAAGATTTTTACTGGGCATTTTAGAAGGATGTAATTATCTATCCATTGATGTATTGAGCGGAGGATTAAGGTTTTTTATGAGAACATAACATTTCTGCTTGTGAATGTATTTCATGTGACCAGATGCATACATGGGGTAGACATTGCAAATGTCACAGGACCGTAGATGATGTCATCCTGGTCACATGAGTAAATGCCCAGTCTGAGCTGCATCAGGCTCCACAGGTGTTAATGAAGTCTGAAGCCCCTCAGGCTCATTTGGATAGTTTTTTTCCTAGAAACTAGGACATAAGGAGCTAAAAGAAGAGTGGCCTCTTCAAGAGGACGCACACACCAATATGTCAGTGTGCTGGGTGTCATATAATTTATCCTAGTGTAAGATGTCCCTTAAATCAAATACTTTACGTGGGGCTTTAATGTGATCCTGTAGCCATGATTGGTAGCTTTAATGTTGTATTTTTATGTTCTGAAAATAAATTCCCATGATAAAATAAAGCCTTTTTTACTTGCAGTTTTGCTTCCCCCATCCATAGTTGTCTCCTGAGGAAGTTTTGTTTTACCATAATGTAATCACCAGAGGTCAATCCAAGACCATGAGCCTACATTTTGAACCCATCAATCTCGCCCTTCCTACTTACATTACACCACACAATCCTTCACTGCAAAACACATGGACAAAGAAAAACAGTATAAGCAGAGCCAGATCACAACAAAGAGAGAAAAATGTAATGAATGTGTTGCACTCTGCACACTACACAGGCAAACTGAACATATTGGGGCACATTTACTAAGAGCAGTGCACTGTGTACTATGTGCAGTGCCCTGTGTAGTGTGCAGGGGGCGCCAGATTCAGGATTTCTGGCATCCATTCTTTATGAATCTTCATGAATCTGGCGCCCCTTGCAGTGGTCCAACAGAGTGCACCACTTTTTTTATATGGGGATTTTGCACATCATCTATTACAGGCAGCCTACAACATGACAGCCTCGGGACTTTGTGTGACCTGAGGCTGTCATAGAAATGGATCGCCGCTCCCCGATCTGACGATCTGAGCCAAGATGGCGGCGCCTACATGCTTCCGGCTCATTAATGCTGTTGGCAGCTTTGCTGGCAGTGATCAAAGGGTTAACACCTGCAATCTGTGCAAGCATGAAGAAGGCTCAGTACATAAGTCCACAGCACATAAGTCCACTTCAGACTCCCCCCTCTGCTACAGGAGGTACAGGAACATCAAAATGCGGTAAGGGGTTAAAGACACAGGTGCAATTTAACACAAGAAAAATCCACGTAAGAGAAATTGGACTAAGAAACAAGACAAAAAATGAACTAGACTGACAGGAAAGTTAGTAAGAGAAAAGATAAATCTCCTCCATGGCTTCTTGTTTCTTAAAAAGAAAAGTGTTATTTATTTTTGATATTTTTTTCATTTTATTTTTTTTTGTGCTGTACTTTATAGCGTATTTAGACATCACTAGTAATCATTAAAAATGTGTAAATATCCTTCCAAGTGTATGGACCAAGTCATAATATTCATCCACACTATTGGTACTTTATATCAGACTTTCATTAGGTATCAAATAGAGATGAGTTAAGATAACATTTGAATACAGAAAAGTCTGCAAAAATTGTAAAAATTTTAATTTTTAGAGTTTTTTTTTAAATTTGCTATTTAATGATACATTTTATCAAATAAATTTCATTATCAAAAAAACTAAACCTCTGACTTCCCCATGTGTATTTTTGGTTTTTGTAAATCCATCATCAGTGTAATCCCTAAAAACAAAAGTAGCCATATTTATTTATTTATTTATTGTGTGCCTCTGTGTATTCACTATTTATTAAAAAAAAAAAGAAAATTTGTTTTTATATCACTATATTCAACAATTTATAAGTAACATTTATACTTTTTGTTGTCGGACCTGTGCGAGGGCTTGTTTTTTGTGTAATGAGTGATAGTTTGTATTAAAGTTTGAATGCAGGTATCACAGCCAGGTGTGTGATGTACAATACAAAAAAAGTAAGAATCCAAATAGTGTTTTTGAAAGAAAACTTGGCCTCTGTTACTTTGTATGCAGCCCGTGGTTGCTCAATATTTCCCACTGACTGCTTCCCCATAAAGTTGGTTAACTGTGGCAATGTCTGCAGCACTAGTTTTTTTCATTGCTTCCTTAAATGTCTGAAGCAGACAGAGCAGATGTGTCTCATTGTAGTCAGAGGAATCGGCAGGTAAGTTACCATATTCATTCTCTGTATCTATAGAAATTAAAATTCCATTTTTTTTTCACATGAAGCCCCTGGCCATCTGTTACAACGGACTTCTAATATAATGGACACATTTATTTACCCCTATTTTTCCATTGACAGAGATGTAGGAGGACTTGTTATTTGTGGGACAAATTGTACTTTTTGGTGGTGCCATTAAATATTCCATAAATGTACTGGAAAGCTGGAAAAAAAATGACATAGTGCTGTAAAATTGACAAAAAACACATTTTCGGCATTTTCTTGTGGTCTGTTTCTAAAGTTTTCAATGTGCGCTCCAAATTACAACCTCTCTATTTAGAAGGTTTTATTAGATTTTGGTATAGTGGGGTAATTTAAGGGGTTTTAATATTATTTAGGCCTTTCAAAGTCACTTGAAAGCTGAGTTGAAAATGAGCTTTGGCGATTTTCATGAAAAAATCGCACCTAAAGTTTTAAGACTCGTAACATCCTAGAAAAAGGAAAGGACTAGAGATGAGCGAACATACTCGTCCGAGCTTGATGCTCGATCGAGCATTAGCGTACTCGTAACTGCTCGTTGCTCGGACGAATACTTCGCCCGCTCGAGAAAATGGCAGCTCCCGCCGTTTTGCTTTTTGGCGGCCAGAAACAGAGCCAATCACAAGCCAGGAGACTCTGCACTCCACCCAGCATGACGTGGTACCCTTACACGTAGATAGCAGTGGTTGGCTGGCCAGATCAGGTGACCCTGGGATAGACTAGCCGCTGCCCGCGCTGCTCGGATCATTCTCTGTCTGGATGCCGCTAGGGAGAGAGCTGCTGCTGCTCAGGGAAAGCGTTAGGGTGTTCTATTAGCTTACTGTTAGGCAGGAGTGATTCTACAAGAACCCAACAGCCCTTCTTAGGGCTACAATAACGTTATAATTTTTTTTTTTTTTTATTTGCAGCTAGTACCATATTGTGAGGAATTAGCAGGGGGACTTGCTACCGTTGTGTTTAGCTCTTAGTGACACACATATCCACCTCAAACACCAAAGTGGGAAAATTTATTAGGGGTTTGAGTAGAATTAGGCACAGTCTGCCAGTTTCTTTTTATTTTACGTTTATTTTTTTCATAACTCAGCGTCATCTCATCTGGCATAGTAGTGTGCTGTAATACTTGGCTAGAAAATAGCCATAGGAGAATACAAACGTCTTAATTACGCCTGCAGTAGCGTTATATATATTTGATTTCTGGTTGATCTGCTGGTGGCTGTACTTGCTGCAGTGCATCTACTATCAAATTGGGAGCAATTTGGAGTCAGACTTGCGACCACTGCGTTTTAGTGACGCACATATCCATCGCAAAGACCGAAGTGGGAAAATTTATTAGGGCCCGGGGTTGTATTTCAATTAGGCACAGTCTGCCAGTTTCTTTTTATTTTACGTTTATTTTTTTCATAACTCAGCGTCATCTCATCTGGCATAGTAGTGTGCTGTTATACTTGGCTAGAAAATAGCCATAGGAGAATACAAACGTCTTAATTACGCCTACAGTAGCGTTATATATATTTGATTTCTGGTTGATCTGCTGGTGGCTGTACTTGCTGCAGTGCATCTACTATCAAATTGGGAGCAATTTGGAGTCAGACTTGCGACCACTGTGTTTTAGTGACGCACATATCCATCGCAAAGACCGAAGTGGGAAAATTTATTAGGGCCCGGGGTTGTATTTCAACTAGGCACAGTCTGCCATTTCCTTTTTTATTTTACGTTTATTTTTTTCATAACTCAGCGTCATCTCATCTGGCATAGTAGTGTGCTGTAATACTTGGCTAGAAAATAGCCATAGGAGAATACAAACGTCTTAATTACGCCTACAGTAGCGTTATATATATTTGATTTCTGGTTGATCTGCTGGTGGCTGTACTTGCTGCAGTGCATCTACTATCAAATTGGGAGCAATTTGGAGTCAGACTTGCGACCACTGTGTTTTAGTGACGCACATATCCATCGCAAAGACCGAAGTGGGAAAATTTATTAGGGCCCGGGGTTGTATTTCAACTAGGCACAGTCTGCCATTTCCTTTTTTATTTTACGTTTATTTTTTTCATAACTCAGCGTCATCTCATCTGGCATAGTAGTGTGCTGTAATACTTGGCTAGAAAATAGCCATAGCAATAGGATAGCATCGTTTGGTTTTAAAAACTAAAAAACACAAAAAAAAAAAAAAAAAAAAAAGTTAAAAAAAAAATACAAGTTATAACTCTCATTTTCAAAATGTTTAACCCGAGGGCTAGGGGTAGAGGACGAGGGCGGGGACGTGGGCGTCCAACTACTGCAGGGGTCAGAGGCCGTGGTCCTGGGCGGGGTGAGACACCACCTGCTTATGAGGGAGCAGGGGAACGCCGCAGAGCTACACTCCCTAGGTTCATGTCTGAAGTTACTGGGACTCGTGGTAGAGCACTGTTGAGGCCAGAACAGTGCGAACAGGTGATGTCGTGGATTGCCGACAATGCTTCGAGCAATTTGTCCACCAGTCAGTCTTCCACGCAGTCCACCCATGTCACCGAAATCGGCACTCCTCCAGCTCCTGCACCTCAGCCTCCTCCCCCCCAGTC